>NC_137892.1:14159587-14759587 GCF_963455335.1 Martes martes | reverse complement strand
CGACACCCGGAGAGGTGGGCCTGCAGGCCGGCGTCGCCCTCCCGACCTCCCCGCGAGCCGGGTGTGCAGCCCGGTGCCCTCTGAAAGCCCCTTCCGGTGGGCTCGACTACGGGCTTGCGCCCGGCTCCGTGAAGCAGGACTGCCGCCAGAAGGCCTCCCGCAGCCTCGGAACGAGTGGGTTTGCTCTGCGGTGGGTCCGGCCGCTCGGTCCCAGCAGAAGCTGCTTCCGATGTCCTCGCGCGTGCTTCGCGGAGGCCGAGGTCGGGGGCCCCCTTCTAGGACGGCCCCCCACCTGAGGCCCGGCTGGCACCCTTCCTGCGGCTTCCGCCCCATCCTGCCGTGGCCCAGCTTGCCCTTTCGCCAAGGAGGCCTGCACGCGGAAGGCAGCTCGGCTTCAGGCTTGCCTCTCCGAGGGAAGGCTGTGGTGCTCGCTCGAGGTGAACAGGCCTCGCGCTGAGAAGGCCTCCTTCTCCGTGCAGCGATGTGTGTGCGGACGTGGACGGGGATGGCATTCCACCCTGCCTTGTCTCTCCCAGGGAGGTCGAGGGGCTTGACCTACGGCGTCCCCTACCTCGGCGAGTCAGCTAACCGCTTCCCCGGGGAGGACGCGAGGCGTCGGCCCGGGAGAAGCCGGCCCCACGGCCCGGGCGCTCGGGCCTCCCGAAGCGCGCCCTTCCTCTCTCCTGCCCGCTTCTCTCTTCGCACTCGTCTTTCCCTGGGCGGACGTTCTCCCCCGGAGCGCACCCTGGCTCGGTCTGGAGGGACCTGCTGTCTCCTTCGGTTTTCAGCCTCAGGCGTGCGACCGCCTTGACTCCCCGAAGCCGCTGTCGGCCCCGAGGTGCTGGCGGCACCCGCAGGTCCCTGGGGTGGAGGGCCCAGCCTGCAGGGTGTTTTCATCGCTTTCCGCGTCGGAGAGCACGCATGGTGCTTTCGGGGATGGGGGAGCTGACAAAGCCCCCTCCGGGATGCGTGTTCCAGAGCCGAGGTTTGGGCGGCTTGCTCCGTGCTTCTAGGGGGTCACAGCCGCTTCTCTCCTATGGGACGGAGTGGGGCTTGCTGGGTCAAGGCGTCCCCCTGAAACAGTCCCATGGCAGGGGCTCGGCCCTTCGCCCGTCCGTTTCAGGCTGGCCTCCCTGCTCAGGGCGACACCCGGAGAGGTGGGCCTGCAGGCCGGCGTCGCCCTCCCGACCTCCCCGCGAGCCGGGTGTGCAGCCCGGTGCCCTCTGAAAACCCCTTCCGGTGGGCTCGACTACGGGCTTGCGCCCGGCTCCGTGAAGCAGGACTGCCGCCAGAAGGCCTCCCGCAGCCTCGGAACGAGTGGGTTTGCTCTGCGGTGGGTCCGGCCGCTCGGTCTCAGCAGAAGCTGCTTCCGATGTCCTCGCGCGTGCTTCGCGGAGGCCGAGGTCGGGGGTCCCCTTCTAGGACGACCCCCCACCTTAGGCCCGGCTGGCACCCTTCCTTCGGCTTCCGCCCCATCCTGCCATGGCCCAGCTTGCCCCTTCGCCAAGGAGGCCTGCACGAGGAAGGCAGCTCGGCTACAAGCTTGCCTCTCGGAGGGAAGGCTGTGGTGCTCGCTCGAGGTGAACAGGCCTCGCGCTGAGAAGGCCTCCTTCTCCTTGCAGCGACGTGTGTGCGGACGTGGACGTGGATGGCATTCCACCCTGCCTTGTCTCTCCCAGGGAGGTCGAGGGGCTTGACCTGCGGCGTCCCCACGCACGGCGAGTCAGCCAACCGCTTCCCCGGGGAGGACGCGAGGCATCGGCCCGGGAGAAGCCGGCCCCACGGCCCGGGTGCTCGGGCCTCATGAAGCGCGCCCTTCCTCTCTCCTGCCCGCTTATCTCTTCGCACTCGTCTTCCCTAGGCGGACGTTCTCCCCCGGAGCGCACCGTGGCTCGGCCTGGACGGACCTGCTGTCTCCTTCGGTTTTCAGGCCCAGTCATGCGACCGCCTTGACCCCCTGAAGCCGCTGTCGGCCCCGAGGTGCTGGCGGCACCCGCAGGTCCCTGGGGTGGAGGCCCCAGCCGGCTGGGTGTTTGCATCGCTTTCCGCATCTGAGAGCAGGCGTGGTGCTTTTGGGGAAGGGGGAGCTGACAAAGCCCCCTCCGGGATGCGTGTTCCAGAGCCGAGGTTGGGCGGCTTGCTCCGTGCTTCTAGGGGGTCACAGCCGCTTCTCTCCTAATGGGACGGAGTGGGGCTTGCTGGGTCAAGGCGTCCCCTTGAAACAGTCCCATGGCAGGGGCTCGGCCCTTCGCCTGTCCGTTTCAGGCTGGCCTCCCTGCTCAGGGCGCCCCCCGGAGAGGTGGGCCTGCAGGCCGGCGTCGCCCTCCCGACCTCCCCGTGAGCCGGGTGTGCAGCCCGGTGCCCTCTGAACGCCGGCTCCGGTGGATTCGACTTCGGGCTTGCGCCCGGTTCCGTGAAGCAGGACTGCCGCCAGAAGGCCTCCCGCAGCCTCGGAACGAGTGGGTTTGCTCTGCGGTGGGTCCGGCCGCTCAGTCCCAGCAGAAGCTGCTTCCGATGTCCTCGCGCGTGCTTCGCGGAGGCCGAGGTCAGGGGCCCCCTTCTAGGACGGCCCCCAAACTGAGGCCCGGCTGGCAGCCTTCCTGCGGTATCCGCCCCACCCTGCCGCGGCCCAGCTTGCCCCTTCGCCAAGGAGGCCTGCACGCGGAAGGCAGCTCGGCCTCAGGCTTGCCTCTCCGAGGGAAGGCTGTGGTGCTCGCTCTAGGTGAACAGGCCTCGCGCTGAGAAGGCCTCCTTCTCCGTGCAGCGACATGTGTGCGGACGTGGACGGGGATGGCATTCCACCCTGCCTTGTCTCTCCCAGGGAGGTCGACGGGCTTGACCGGCGGCGTCCCCACCCACGGCGAGTCAGCCAACCGCTTCCCCGGGGTGGACGCGAGGCGTCGGCCCGGGAGAAGCCGGCACCACGGCCCGGGCGCTCGGGCCTCACGAAGCGCGCCCTTCCTCTCTCCTGCCCGCTTCTCTCTTCGCACTCATCTTTCCCTAGGCGGACGTTCTCCTCCGGAGCGCACCATGGCTCGGCCTGGAGGGACCTGCTGTCTCCTTCGGTTTTCAGGCCCAGGCTTGCGACCGCCTTGACTCCCCGAAGCCGCTGTCGGCCCCGAGGTGCTGGCGGCACCCGCAGGTCCCTGGGGTGGAAGCCCCAGCCGGCAGGGTGTTTGCATCACTTTCCGCATCTGAGAGCAGGCGTGGTGCTTTTGGGGAAGGGGGAGCTGACAAAGCCCCCTTCGGGATGCGTGTTCCAGAGCCGAGGTTTGGGCGGCTTGCTCCGTGCTTCTAGGGGGTCACAGCCGCTTCTCTCCTAACGGGACGGAGTGGGGCTTGCTGGGTCAAGGCGTCCCCCTGAAACAGTCCCATGGCAGGGGCTCGGCCCTTCGCCCGTCCGTTTCAGGCTGGCCTCCCTACTCAGGGCGCCCCCCAGAGAGGTGGGCCTGCAGGCCGGCGTCACCCTCCCGACCTCCCCGCGAGCCGGGTGTGCAGCCAGGTGCCCTCTGAACGCCGGCTCCGGTGGGTTCGACTTCGGGCTTGCGCCCGGTTCCGTGAAGCAGGACTGCCGCCAGAAGGCCTCCCGCAGCCTCGGAACGAGTGGGTTTGCTCTGCGGTGGGTCCGGCCGCTCGGTCCCAGCAGAAGCTGCTTCCGATGTCCTCGCGCGTTAGGACGGCCCCCCACCTGAGGCCCGGCTGGCACCCTTCCTGCGGCTTCCGCCCAATCCTGCCGTGGCCCAGCTTGCCCTTTCGCCAAGGAGGCCTGCACGCGGAAGGCAGCTCGGCTTCAGGCTTGCCTATCAGAGGGAAGGCTGTGGTGCTCGCTCGAGGTGAACAGGCCTCGCGCTGAGAAGGCCTCCTTCTCCGTGCAGCGACGTGTGTGCGGACGTGGACGGGGATGGCATTCCACCCTGCATTGTCTCTCCCAGGGAGGTCGAGGGGCTTGACCTACGGCGTCCCCTACGTCGGCGAGTCAGCTAACCGCTTCCCCGGGGAGGACCGAGGCGCCGGCCCGGGAGAAGCTGGCCCCACGGCCCGGGCGCTCGGGCCTCACGAAGCGCGCCCTTCCTCTCTCCTGCCCGCTTCTCTCTTCGCACTCGTCTTTCCCTGGGCGGACGTTCTCTCCCGGAGCGCACCCTGGCTCGGTCTGGAGGGACCTGCTGTCTCCTTCGGTTTTCAGCCTCAGGCGTGCGACCGCCTTGACTCCCCGAAGCCGCTGTCGGCCCCGAGGTGCTGGCGGCACCCGCAGGTCCCTGGGGTGGAGGCCCCAGCCTGCAGGGTGTTTGCATCGCTTTCTGCATCTGAGAGCACGCATGGTGCTTTCGGGGAAGGGGGAGCTGACAGAGTCCCCTCCGGGAAGCGCGTGCCAGAGCCGAGGGTTGGGCGCCTTGCTCCGTGCTTCTAGGGGTCACAGCCGCTTCTCTCCTAAAGGGTCAGAGTGGGGCTTGCTGTGCCAAGGCGTCCCGCTGAAACAGTCCCATGGCAGGGTCACGGCCCTTCGCCCGTCCATTTCAGTCTGGCCTCCCTGCTCAGGGCGGTACCCGGAGAGGTGGGCCTGCAGGCCGGCGTCGCCCTCCCGACCTCCCCGCGAGCCGGGTGTGCAGCCTGGTGCCCTCTTAACGCCGGCTCCGGTGGGCTCGACTGCGGGCGGGCGCCCGGCGCCACGAAGCAGGGCTGCCGCCAGAAGGCCTCCCGCAGCCTCGGAACGAGTAGGTTTGCTCTGCGGTGGGTCCGGCCGCTCGGTCCCAGCACAAGCTGCTTCCGATGTCCTCGCGCGTGCTTCGCGGAGGCCGAGGTCGGGGGCCCCCTTCTAGGACGGCCCCCCACCTTAGGCCCGGCTGGCACCCTTCCTGCGGCTTCCGCCCCATCCTGCCGTGGCCCAGCTTGCCCCTTCGCCAAGGAGGCCTGCACGAGGAAGGCAGCTCGGCTACAAGCTTGCCTCTCGGAGGGAAGGCTGTGGTGCTCGCTCGAGGTGAACAGGCCTCGCGCTGAGAAGGCCTCCTTCTCCTTGCAGCGACGTGTGTGCGGACGTGGACGTGGATGGCATTCCACCCTGCCTTGTCTCTCCCAGGGAGGTCGAGGGGCTTGACTTGCGGCGTCCCCACGCACGGCGAGTCAGCCAACCGCTTCCCCGGGGAGGACGCGAGGCATCGGCCCGGGAGAAGCCGGCCCCACGGCCCGGGCGCTCGGGCCTCATGAAGCGCGCCCTTCCTCTCTCCTGCCCGCTTATCTCTTCGCACTCGTCTTCCCTAGGCGGACGTTCTCCCCCGGAGCGCACCGTGGCTCGGCCTGGACGGACCTGCTGTCTCCTTCGGTTTTCAGGCCCAGGCGTGCGACCGCCTTGACTCCCCGAAGCCGCTGTCGGCCCCGAGGTGCTGGTGGCACCCGCAGGTCCCTGGGGTGGAGGCCCCAGCCTGCAGGGTGTTTGCATCGCTTTCCGCGTCGGAGAGCACGCATGGTGCTTTCGGGGAAGGGGGAGCTGACAAAGCCCCCTCCGGGATGCGTGTTCCAGAGCCGAGGTTTGGGCGGCTTGCTCCGTGCTTCTAGGGGGTCACAGCCGCTTCTCTCCTATGGGACGGAGTGGGGCTTGCTGGGTCAAGGCGTCCCACTGAAACAGTCCCATGGCAGGGGCTCGGCCCTTCGCCCGTCCGTTTCAGTCTGGCCTCCCTGCTCAGGGCGACACCCGGAGAGGTGGGCCTGCAGGCCGGCGTCGCCCTCCCGACCTCCCCGCGAGCCGGGTGTGCAGCCCGGTGCCCTCTGAAAGCCCCTTCCGGTGGGCTCGACTACGGGCTTGCGCCCGGCTCCGTGAAGCAGGACTGCCGCCAGAAGGCCTCCCGCAGCCTCGGAACGAGTGGGTTTGCTCTGCGGTGGGTCCGGCCGCTCGGTCCCAGCAGAAGCTGCTTCCGATGTCCTCGCGCGTGCTTCGCGGAGGCCGAGGTCGGGGGCCCCCTTCTAGGATGGCCCCCCACCTGAGGCCCGGCTGGCACCCTTCCTGCGGCTTCCGCCCCATCCTGCCGTGGCCCAGCTTGCCCTTTCGCCAAGGAGGCCTGCACGCGGAAGGCAGCTCGGCTTCAGGCTTGCCTCTCCGAGGGAAGGCTGTGGTGCTCGCTCGAGGTGAACAGGCCTCGCGCTGAGAAGGCCTCCTTCTCCGTGCAGCGATGTGTGTGCGGACGTGGACGGGGATGGCATTCCACCCTGCCTTGTCTCTCCCAGGGAGGTCGAGGGGCTTGACCTACGGCGTCCCCTACCTCGGCGAGTCAGCTAACCGCTTCCCCGGGGAGGACGCGAGGCGTCGGCCCGGGAGAAGCCGGCCCCACGGCCCGGGCGCTCGGGCCTCACGAAGCGCGCCCTTCCTCTCTCCTGCCCGCTTCTCTCTTCGCACTCGTCTTTCCCTGGGCGGACGTTCTCCCCCGGAGCGCACCCTGGCTCGGTCTGGAGGGACCTGCTGTCTCCTTCGGTTTTCAGCCTCAGGCGTGCGACCGCCTTGACTCCTCGAAGCCGCTGTCGGCCCCGAGGTGTTGGCGGCACCCGCAGGTCCCTGGGGTGGAGGCCCCAGCCTGCAGGGTGTTTGCATCGCTTTCTGCATCTGAGAGCACGCATGGTGCTTTCGGGGAAGGGGGAGCTGACAGAGTCCCCTCCGGGAAGCGCGTGCCAGAGCCGAGGGTTGGGCACCTTGCTCCGTGCTTCTAGGGGTCACAGCCGCTTCTCTCCTAAAGGGTCAGAGTGGGGCTTGCTGTGCCAAGGCGTCCCGCTGAAACAGTCCCATGGCAGGGTCTCGGCCCTTCGCCCGTCCGTTTCAGGCTGGCTCCCTGCTCAGGGCGGGACCCGGAGAGGTGGGCCTGCAGGCCGGCGTCGCCCTCCCGACCTCCCCGCGAGCCGGGTGTGCAGCCCGGTGCCCTCTTAACGCCGGCTCCGGTGGGCTCGACTGCGGGCGGGCGCCCGGCGCCACGAAGCGGGGCTGTCGCCAGAAGGCCTCCCGCAGCCTCGGAACGAGTAGGTTTGCTCTGCGGTGGGTCCGGCCGCTCGGTCTCAGCAGAAGCTGCTTCCGATGTCCTCGCGCGTGCTTCGCGGAGGCCGAGGTCGGGGGCCCCCTTCTAGGACGGCCCCCCACCTGAGGCCCGGCTGGCAGCCTTCCTGCGGCTTCCGCCCCATCCTGCCGTGGCCCAGCTTGCCCCTTCGCCAAGGAGGCCTGCACGCGGAAGGCAGCTCGGCTTCAAGCTTGCCTCTCGGAGGGAAGGCTGTGGTGCTCGCTCGACGTGAACAGGCCTCGCGCTGAGAAGGCCTCCTTCTCCGTGCAGCGACGTGTGCGCAGACGTGGACGGGGATGGCATTACACCCTGCCTTGTCTCTCCCAGGGAGGTCGAGGGGCTTGACCTACCGCGTCCCCTCCCACGGCGAGTCAGCTGCCCGCTTCCCCAGGGAGGACCGACGCGCCGCCCCGGAGAAGCCGGCCCCACGGCCCGGGCGCTCGGGCCTCACGAAGCGCGCCCTTCCTCTCTCCTGCCCGCTTCTCTCTTCGCACTCGTCTTTCCCTGGGCGGACGTTCTCCCCCGGAGCGCACCCTGGCTCGGTCTGGAGGGACCTGCTGTCTCCTTCGGTTTTCAGGCCCAGGCGTGCGACCGCCTTGACTCCCCGAAGCCGCTGTCGGCCCCGAGGTGCTGGTGGCACCCGCAGGTCCCTGGGGTGGAGGCCCCAGCCTGCAGGGTGTTTGCATCGCTTTCCGCGTCGGAGAGCACGCATGGTGCTTTCGGGGAAGGGGGAGCTGACAAAGCCCCCTCCGGGATGCGTGTTCCAGAGCCGAGGTTTGGGCGGCTTGCTCCGTGCTTCTAGGGGGTCACAGCCGCTTCTCTCCTAACGGGACGGAGTGGGGCTTGCTGGGTCAAGGCGTCCCCCTGAAACAGTCCCATGGCAGGGGCTCGGCCCTTCGCCCGTCCGTTTCAGGCTGGCCTCCCTGCTCAGGGCGACACCCGGAGAGGTGGGCCTGCAGGCCGGCGTCGCCCTCCCGACCTCCCCGCGAGCCGGGTGTGCAGCCCGGTGCCCTCTGAAAGCCGGTTCCGGTGGGCTCGACTACGGGCTTGCGCCCGGCTCCGTGAAGCAGGACTGCCGCCAGAAGGCCTCCCGCAGCCTCGGAACGAGTGGGTTTGCTCTGCGGTGGGTCCGGCCGCTCGGTCCCAGCAGAAGCTGCTTGCGATGTCCTCGCGCGTTACGACGGCCCCCCACCTGAGGCCCGGCTGGCACCCTTCCTGCGGCTTCCGCCCCATCCTGCCGTGGCCCAGCTTGCCCTTTCGCCAAGGAGGCCTGCACGCGGAAGGCAGCTCGGCTTCAGGCTTGCCTCTCCGAGGGAAGGCTGTGGTGCTCGCTCGAGGTGAACAGGCCTCGCGCTGAGAAGGCCTCCTTCTCCGTGCAGCGACGTGTGTGCGGACGTGGACGGGGATGGCATTCCACCCTGCCTTGTCTCTCCCAGGGAGGTCGAGGGGCTTGACCTACGGCGTCCCCTCCCATGGCGAGTCAGCTAACCGCTTCCCCGGGAAGGACGCATGGCGCCAGCCTGGGAGAAGCCGGCCCCACGGCCCGGGCTCTCGGGCCTCACGAAGCGCGCCCTTCCTCTCTCCTGCCCGCTTCTCTCTTCGCACTCGTCTTTCCCTGGGCGGACGTTCTCCCCCGGAGCGCACCCTGGCTCGGTCTGGAGGGACCTGCTGTCTCCTTCGGTTTTCAGCCTCAGGCGTGCGACCGCCTTGACTCCCCGAAGCCGCTGTCGGCCCCGAGGTGCTGGCGGCACCCGCAGGTCCCTGGGGTGGAGGGCCCAGCCTGCAGGGTGTTTTCATCGCTTTCCGCGTCGGAGAGCACGCATGGTGCTTTCGGGGATGGGGGAGCTGACAAAGCCCCCTCCGGGATGCGTGTTCCAGAGCCGAGGTTTGGGCGGCTTGCTCCGTGCTTCTAGGGGGTCATAGCCGCTTCTCTCCTATGGGACGGAGTGGGGCTTGCTGGGTCAAGGCGTCCCCCTGAAACAGTCCCATGGCAGGGGCTCGGCCCTTCGCCCGTCCGTTTCAGGCTGGCCTCCCTGCTCAGGGCGACACCCGGAGAGGTGGGCCTGCAGGCCGGCGTCGCCCTCCCGACCTCCCCGCGAGCCGGGTGTGCAGCCCGGTGCCCTCTGAAAACCCCTTCCGGTGGGCTCGACTACGGGCTTGCGCCCGGCTCCGTGAAGCAGGACTGCCGCCAGAAGGCCTCCCGCAGCCTCGGAACGAGTGGGTTTTCTCTGCGGTGGGTCCGGCCGCTCGGTCTCAGCAGAAGCTGCTTCCGATGTCCTCGCGCGTGCTTCGCGGAGGCCGAGTTCAGGGGCCCCCTTCTAGGACGGCCCCCAAACTGAGGCCCGGCTGGCAGCCTTCCTGCGGTATCCGCCCCACCCTGCCGCGGCCCAGCTTGCCCCTTCGCCAAGGAGGCCTGCACGCGGAAGGCAGCTCGGCCTCAGGCTTGCCTCTCCGAGGGAAGGCTGTGGTGCTCGCTCTAGGTGAACAGGCCTCGCGCTGAGAAGGCCTCCTTCTCCGTGCAGCGACATGTGTGCGGACGTGGACGGGGATGGCATTCCACCCTGCCTTGTCTCTCCCAGGGAGGTCGACGGGCTTGACCGGCGGCGTCCCCACCCACGGCGAGTCAGCCAACCGCTTCCCCGGGGTGGACGCGAGGCGTCGGCCCGGGAGAAGCGGGCACCACGGCCCGGGCGCTCGGGCCTCACGAAGCGCGCCCTTCCTCTCTCCTGCCCGCTTCTCTCTTCGCACTCATCTTTCCCTAGGCGGACGTTCTCCTCCGGAGCGCACCATGGCTCGGCCTGGAGGGACCTGCTGTCTCCTTCGGTTTTCAGGCCCAGGCTTGCGACCGCCTTGACTCCCCGAAGCCGCTGTCGGCCCCGAGGTGCTGGCGGCACCCGCAGGTCCCTGGGGTGGAAGCCCCAGCCGGCAGGGTGTTTGCATCACTTTCCGCATCTGAGAGCAGGCGTGGTGCTTTTGGGGAAGGGGGAGCTGACAAAGCCCCCTCCGGGATGCGTGTTCCAGAGCCGAGGTTTGGGCGGCTTGCTCCGTGCTTCTAGGTGGTCACAGCCGCTTCTCTCCTAACGGGACGGAGTGGGGCTTGCTGGGTCAAGGCGTCCCCCTGAAACAGTCCCATGGCAGGGGCTCGGCCCTTCGCCCGTCCGTTTCAGGCTGGCCTCCCTGCTCAGGGCGCCCCCCAGAGAGGTGGGCCTGCAGGCCGGCGTCACCCTCCCGACCTCCCCGCGAGCCGGGTGTGCAGCCCGGTGCCCTCTGAACGCCGGCTCCGGTGGGTTCGACTTCGGGCTTGCGCCCGGTTCCGTGAAGCAGGACTGCCGCCAGAAGGCCTCCCGCAGCCTCGGAACGAGTGGGTTTGCTCTGCGGTGGGTCCGGCCGCTCGGTCCCAGCAGAAGCTGCTTCCGATGTCCTCGCGCGTTAGGACTGCCCCCCACCTGAGGCCCGGCTGGCACCCTTCCTGCGGCTTCCGCCCCATCCTGCCGTGGCCCAGCTTGCCCTTTCGCCAAGGAGGCCTGCACGCGGAAGGCAGCTCGGCTTCAGGCTTGCCTATCCGAGGGAAGGCTGTGGTGCTCGCTCGACGTGAACAGGCCTCGCGCTGAGAAGGCCTCCTTCTCCGTGCAGCGACGTGTGTGCGGACGTGGACGGGGATGGCATTCCACCCTGCCTTGTCTCTCCCAGGGAGGTCGAGGGGCTTGACCTACGGCGTCCCCTACGTCGGCGAGTCAGCTAACCGCTTCCCCGGGGAGGACCGAGGCGCCGGCCCGGGAGAAGCTGGCCCCACGGCCCGGGCGCTCGGGCCTCACGAAGCGCGCCCTTCCTCTCTCCTGCCCGCTTCTCTCTTCGCACTCGTCTTTCCCTGGGCGGACGTTCTCTCCCGGAGCGCACCCTGGCTCGGTCTGGAGGGACCTGCTGTCTCCTTCGGTTTTCAGCCTCAGGCGTGCGACCGCCTTGACTCCCCGAAGCCGCTGTCGGCCCCGAGGTGCTGGCGGCACCCGCAGGTCCCTGGGGTGGAGGCCCCAGCCTGCAGGGTGTTTGCATCGCTTTCTGCATCTGAGAGCACGCATGGTGCTTTCGGGGAAGGGGGAGCTGACAGAGTCCCCTCCGGGAAGCGCGTGCCAGAGCCGAGGGTTGGGCGCCTTGCTCCGTGCTTCTAGGGGTCACAGCCGCTTCTCTCCTAAAGGGTCAGAGTGGGGCTTGCTGTGCCAAGGCGTCCCGCTGAAACAGTCCCATGGCAGGGTCACGGCCCTTCGCCCGTCCATTTCAGTCTGGCCTCCCTGCTCAGGGCGGTACCCGGAGAGGTGGGCCTGCAGGCCGGCGTCGCCCTCCCGACCTCCCCGCGAGCCGGGTGTGCAGCCTGGTGCCCTCTTAACGCCGGCTCCGGTGGGCTCGACTGCGGGCGGGCGCCCGGCGCCACGAAGCAGGGCTGCCGCCAGAAGGCCTCCCGCAGCCTCGGAACGAGTAGGTTTGCTCTGCGGTGGGTCCGGCCGCTCGGTCCCAGCACAAGCTGCTTCCGATGTCCTCGCGCGTGCTTCGCGGAGGCCGAGGTCGGGGGTCCCCTTCTAGGACGGCCCCCCACCTTAGGCCCGGCTGGCACCCTTCCTGCGGCTTCCGCCCCATCCTGCCGTGGCCCAGCTTGCCCCTTCGCCAAGGAGGCCTGCACGAGGAAGGCAACTCGGCTACAAGCTTGCCTCTCGGAGGGAAGGCTGTGGTGCTCGCTCGAGGTGAACAGGCCTCGCGCTGAGAAGGCCTCCTTCTCCTTGCAGCGACGTGTGTGCGGACGTGGACGTGGATGGCATTCCACCCTGCCTTGTCTCTCCCAGGGAGGTCGAGGGGCTTGACCTGCGGCGTCCCCACGCACGGCGAGTCAGCCAACCGCTTCCCCGGGGAGGACGCGAGGCATCAGCCCGGGAGAAGCCGGCCCCACGGCCCGGGCGCTCGGGCCTCATGAAGCGCGCCCTTCCTCTCTCCTGCCCGCTTATCTCTTCGCACTCGTCTTCCCTAGGCGGACGTTCTCCCCCGGAGCGCACCGTGGCTCGGCCTGGACGGACCTGCTGTCTCCTTCGGTTTTCAGGCCCAGTCATGCGATCGCCTTGACCCCCTGAAGCCGCTGTCGGCCCCGAGGTGCTGGCGGCACCCGCAGGTCCCTGGGGTGGAGGCCCCAGCCGGCTGGGTGTTTGCATCGCTTTCCGCATCTGAGAGCAGGCGTGGTGCTTTTGGGGAAGGGGGAGCTGACAAAGCCCCCTCCGGGATGCGTGTTCCAGAGCCGAGGTTGGGCGGCTTGCTCCGTGCTTCTAGGGGGTCACAGCCGCTTCTCTCCTAATGGGACGGAGTGGGGCTTGCTGGGTCAAGGCGTCCCCTTGAAACAGTCCCATGGCAGGGGCTCGGCCCTTCGCCTGTCCGTTTCAGGCTGGCCTCCCTGCTCAGGGCGCCCCCCGGAGAGGTGGGCCTGCAGGCCGGCGTCGCCCTCCCGACCTCCCCGTGAGCCGGGTGTGCAGCCCGGTGCCCTCTGAACGCCGGCTCCGGTGGGTTCGACTTCGGGCTTGCGCCCGGTTCCGTGAAGCAGGACTGCCGCCAGAAGGCCTCCCGCAGCCTCGGAACGAGTGGGTTTGCTCTGCGGTGGGTCCGGCCGCTCGGTCCCAGCAGAAGCTGCTTCCGATGTCCTCGCGCGTGCTTCGCGGAGGCCGAGGTCAGGGGCCCCCTTCTAGGACGGCCCCCAAACTGAGGCCCGGCTGGCAGCCTTCCTGCGGTATCCGCCCCACCCTGCCGCGGCCCAGCTTGCCCCTTCGCCAAGGAGGCCTGCACGCGGAAGGCAGCTCGGCCTCAGGCTTGCCTCTCCGAGGGAAGGCTGTGGTGCTCGCTCTAGGTGAACAGGCCTCGCGCTGAGAAGGCCTCCTTCTCCGTGCAGCGACATGTGTGCGGACGTGGACGGGGATGGCATTCCACCCTGCCTTGTCTCTCCCAGGGAGGTCGACGGGCTTGACCGGCGGCGTCCCCACCCACGGCGAGTCAGCCAACCGCTTCCCCGGGGTGGACGCGAGGCGTCGGCCCGGGAGAAGCCGGCACCACGGCCCGGGCGCTCGGGCCTCACGAAGCGCGCCCTTCCTCTCTCCTGCCCGCTTCTCTCTTCGCACTCATCTTTCCCTAGGCGGACGTTCTCCTCCGGAGCGCACCATGGCTCGGCCTGGAGGGACCTGCTGTCTCCTTCGGTTTTCAGGCCCAGGCTTGCGACCGCCTTGACTCCCCGAAGCCGCTGTCGGCCCCGAGGTGCTGGCGGCACCCGCAGGTCCCTGGGGTGGAAGCCCCAGCCGGCAGGGTGTTTGCATCACTTTCCGCATCTGAGAGCAGGCGTGGTGCTTTCGGGGAAGGGGGAGCTGACAAAGCCCCCTCCGGGATGCGTGTTCCAGAGCCGAGGTTTGGGCGGCTTGCTCCGTGCTTCTAGGGGGTCACAGCCGCTTCTCTCCTAACGGGACGGAGTGGGGCTTGCTGGGTCAAGGCGTCCCCCTGAAACAGTCCCATGGCAGGGGCTCGGCCCTTCGCCCGTCCGTTTCAGGCTGGCCTCCCTGCTCAGTGCGCCCCCCAGAGAGGTGGGCCTGCAGGCCGGCGTCACCCTCCCGACCTCCCCGCGAGCCGGGTGTGCAGCCAGGTGCCCTCTGAACACCGGCTCCGGTGGGTTCGACTTCGGGCTTGCGCCCGGTTCCGTGAAGCAGGACTGCCGCCAGAAGGCCTCCCGCAGCCTCGGAACGAGTGGGTTTGCTCTGCGGTGGGTCCGGCCGCTCGGTCCCAGCAGAAGCTGCTTCCGATGTCCTCGCGCGTTAGGACGGCCCCCCACCTGAAGCCCGGCTGGCACCCTTCCTGCGGCTTCCGCCCCATCCTGCCGTGGCCCAGCTTGCCCTTTCGCCAAGGAGGCCTGCACGCGGAAGGCAGCTCGGCTTCAGGCTTGCCTCTCCGAGGGAAGGCTGTGGTGCTCGCTCGAGGTGAACAGGCCTCGCGCTGAGAAGGCCTCCTTCTCCGTGCAGCGACGTGTGTGCGGACGTGGACGGGGATGGCATTCCACCCTGCCTTGTCTCTCCCAGGGAGGTCGAGGGGCTTGACCTACGGCGTCCCCTCCCATGGCGAGTCAGCTAACCGCTTCCCCGGGAAGGACGCATGGCGCCAGCCTGGGAGAAGCCGGCCCCACGGCCCGGGCTCTCGGGCCTCACGAAGCGCGCCCTTCCTCTCTCCTGCCCGCTTCTCTCTTCGCACTCGTCTTTCCCTGGGCGGACGTTCTCCCCCGGAGCACACCGTGGCTAGGCCTGGAGGGATCTGCTGTCTCCTTCGATTTTCAGGCCCAGGCGTGCGACCGCCTTGACTCCCCGAAGCCGCTGTCGGCCCCGAGGTGCTGGCGGCACCCGCAGGTCCCTGGGGTGGAGGCCTCAGCCTGCAGGGTGTTTGCATCGCTTTCCGCGTCGGATAGCACGCATGGTGCTTTCGGGGAAGGGGGAGCTGACAAAGCCCCCTCCGGGATGCGTGTTCCAGAGCCGAGGTTTGGGCGGCTTGCTCCGTGCTTCTAGGGGGTCACAGCCGCTTCTCTCCTAACGGGACGGAGTGGGGCTTGCTGGGTCAAGGCGTCCCCCTGAAACAGTCCCATGGCAGGGGCTCGGCCCTTCGCCCGTCCGTTTCAGGCTGGCCTCCCTGCTCAGGGCGACACCCGGAGAGGTGGGCCTGCAGGCCGGCGTCGCCCTCCCGACCTCCCCGCGAGCCGGGTGTGCAGCCCGGTGCCCTCTGAAAGCCCCTTCCGGTGGGCTCGACTACGGGCTTGCGCCCGGCTCCGTGAAGCAGGACTGCCGCCAGAAGGCCTCCCGCAGCCTCGGAACGAGTGGGTTTGCTCTGCGGTGGGTCCGGCCGCTCGGTCCCAGCAGAAGCTGCTTCCGATGTCCTCGCGCGTGCTTCGCGGAGGCCGAGGTCGGGGGCCCCCTTCTAGGACGGCCCCCCACCTGAGGCCCGGCTGGCACCCTTCCTGCGGCTTCCGCCCCATCCTGCCGTGGCCCAGCTTGCCCTTTCGCCAAGGAGGCCTGCACGCGGAAGGCAGCTCGGCTTCAGGCTTGCCTCTCCGAGGGAAGGCTGTGGTGCTCGCTCGAGGTGAACAGGCCTCGCGCTGAGAAGGCCTCCTTCTCCGTGCAGCGATGTGTGTGCGGACGTGGACGGGGATGGCATTCCACCCTGCCTTGTCTCTCCCAGGGAGGTCGAGGGGCTTGACCTATGGCGTCCCCTACCTCGGCGAGTCAGCTAACCGCTTCCCCGGGGAGGACGCGAGGCGTCGGCCCGGGAGAAGCCGGCCCCACGGCCCGGGCGCTCGGGCCTCCCGAAGCGCGCCCTTCCTCTCTCCTGCCCGCTTCTCTCTTCGCACTCGTCTTTCCCTGGGCGGACGTTCTCCCCCGGAGCGCACCCTGGCTCGGTCTGGAGGGACCTGCTGTCTCCTTCGGTTTTCAGCCTCAGGCGTGCGACCGCCTTGACTCCCCGAAGCCGCTGTCGGCCCCGAGGTGCTGGCGGCACCCGCAGGTCCCTGGGGTGGAGGGCCCAGCCTGCAGGGTGTTTTCATCGCTTTCCGCGTCGGAGAGCACGCATGGTGCTTTCGGGGATGGGGGAGCTGACAAAGCCCCCTCCGGGATGCGTGTTCCAGAGCCGAGGTTTGGGCGGCTTGCTCCGTGCTTCTAGGGGGTCATAGCCGCTTCTCTCCTATGGGACGGAGTGGGGCTTGCTGGGTCAAGGCGTCCCCCTGAAACAGTCCCATGGCAGGGGCTCGGCCCTTCGCCCGTCCGTTTCAGGCTGGCCTCCCTGCTCAGGGCGACACCCGGAGAGGTGGGCCTGCAGGCCGGCGTCGCCCTCCCGACCTCCCCGCGAGCCGGGTGTGCAGCCCGGTGCCCTCTGAAAACCCCTTCCGGTGGGCTCGACTACGGGCTTGCGCCCGGCTCCGTGAAGCAGGACTGCCGCCAGAAGGCCTCCCGCAGCCTCGGAACGAGTGGGTTTTCTCTGCGGTGGGTCCGGCCGCTCGGTCTCAGCAGAAGCTGCTTCCGATGTCCTCGCGCGTGCTTCGCGGAGGCCGAGTTCAGGGGCCCCCTTCTAGGACGGCCCCCAAACTGAGGCCCGGCTGGCAGCCTTCCTGCGGTATCCGCCCCACCCTGCCGCGGCCCAGCTTGCCCCTTCGCCAAGGAGGCCTGCACGCGGAAGGCAGCTCGGCCTCAGGCTTGCCTCTCCGAGGGAAGGCTGTGGTGCTCGCTCTAGGTGAACAGGCCTCGCGCTGAGAAGGCCTCCTTCTCCGTGCAGCGACATGTGTGCGGACGTGGACGGGGATGGCATTCCACCCTGCCTTGTCTCTCCCAGGGAGGTCGACGGGCTTGACCGGCGGCGTCCCCACCCACGGCGAGTCAGCCAACCGCTTCCCCGGGGTGGACGCGAGGCGTCGGCCCGGGAGAAGCGGGCACCACGGCCCGGGCGCTCGGGCCTCACGAAGCGCGCCCTTCCTCTCTCCTGCCCGCTTCTCTCTTCGCACTCATCTTTCCCTAGGCGGACGTTCTCCTCCGGAGCGCACCATGGCTCGGCCTGGAGGGACCTGCTGTCTCCTTCGGTTTTCAGGCCCAGGCTTGCGACCGCCTTGACTCCCCGAAGCCGCTGTCGGCCCCGAGGTGCTGGCGGCACCCGCAGGTCCCTGGGGTGGAAGCCCCAGCCGGCAGGGTGTTTGCATCACTTTCCGCATCTGAGAGCAGGCGTGGTGCTTTTGGGGAAGGGGGAGGTGACAAAGCCCCCTCCGGGATGCGTGTTCCAGAGCCGAGGTTTGGGCGGCTTGCTCCGTGCTTCTAGGGGGTCACAGCCGCTTCTCTCCTAACGGGACGGAGTGGGGCTTGCTGGGTCAAGGCGTCCCCCTGAAACAGTCCCATGGCAGGGGCTCGGCCCTTCGCCCGTCCGTTTCAGGCTGGCCTCCCTGCTCAGGGCGCCCCCCAGAGAGGTGGGCCTGCAGGCCGGCGTCACCCTCCCGACCTCCCCGCGAGCCGGGTGTGCAGCCAGGTGCCCTCTGAACGCCGGCTCCG
This sequence comes from Martes martes, assembly GCF_963455335.1. NCBI lineage: Eukaryota > Metazoa > Chordata > Mammalia > Carnivora > Mustelidae > Martes > Martes martes. Next base: position 14,742,480 of record NC_137892.1, on the reverse strand, counting down.
GTGGGTTCGACTTCGGGCTTGCGCCCGGTTCCGTGAAGCAGGACTGCCGCCAGAAGGCCTCCCGCAGCCTCGGAACGAGTGGGTTTGCTCTGCGGTGGGTCCGGCCGCTCGGTCCCAGCAGAAGCTGCTTCCGATGTCCTCGCGCGTTAGGACGGCCCCCCACCTGAGGCCCGGCTGGCACCCTTCCTGCGGCTTCCGCCCAATCCTGCCGTGGCCCAGCTTGCCCTTTCGCCAAGGAGGCCTGCACGCGGAAGGCAGCTCGGCTTCAGGCTTGCCTATCCGAGGGAAGGCTGTGGTGCTCGCTCGAGGTGAACAGGCCTCGCGCTGAGAAGGCCTCCTTCTCCGTGCAGCGACGTGTGTGCGGACGTGGACGGGGATGGCATTCCACCCTGCCTTGTCTCTCCCAGGGAGGTCGAGGGGCTTGACCTACGGCGTCCCCTACGTCGGCGAGTCAGCTAACCGCTTCCCCGGGGAGGACCGAGGCGCCGGCCCGGGAGAAGCTGGCCCCACGGCCCGGGCGCTCGGGCCTCACGAAGCGCGCCCTTCCTCTCTCCTGCCCGCTTCTCTCTTCGCACTCGTCTTTCCCTGGGCGGACGTTCTCTCCCGGAGCGCACCCTGGCTCGGTCTGGAGGGACCTGCTGTCTCCTTCGGTTTTCAGCCTCAGGCGTGCGACCGCCTTGACTCCCCGAAGCCGCTGTCGGCCCCGAGGTGCTGGCGGCACCCGCAGGTCCCTGGGGTGGAGGCCCCAGCCTGCAGGGTGTTTGCATCGCTTTCTGCATCTGAGAGCACGCATGGTGCTTTCGGGGAAGGGGGAGCTGACAGAGTCCCCTCCGGGAAGCGCGTGCCAGAGCCGAGGGTTGGGCGCCTTGCTCCGTGCTTCTAGGGGTCACAGCCGCTTCTCTCCTAAAGGGTCAGAGTGGGGCTTGCTGTGCCAAGGCGTCCCGCTGAAACAGTCCCATGGCAGGGTCACGGCCCTTCGCCCGTCCATTTCAGTCTGGCCTCCCTGCTCAGGGCGGTACCCGGAGAGGTGGGCCTGCAGGCCGGCGTCGCCCTCCCGACCTCCCCGCGAGCCGGGTGTGCAGCCTGGTGCCCTCTTAACGCCGGCTCCGGTGGGCTCGACTGCGGGCGGGCGCCCGGCGCCACGAAGCAGGGCTGCCGCCAGAAGGCCTCCCGCAGCCTCGGAACGAGTAGGTTTGCTCTGCGGTGGGTCCGGCCGCTCGGTCCCAGCACAAGCTGCTTCCGATGTCCTCGCGCGTGCTTCGCGGAGGCCGAGGTCGGGGGCCCCCTTCTAGGACGGCCCCCCACCTTAGGCCCGGCTGGCACCCTTCCTGCGGCTTCCGCCCCATCCTGCCGTGGCCCAGCTTGCCCCTTCGCCAAGGAGGCCTGCACGAGGAAGGCAGCTCGGCTACAAGCTTGCCTCTCGGAGGGAAGGCTGTGGTGCTCGCTCGAGGTGAACAGGCCTCGCGCTGAGAAGGCCTCCTTCTCCTTGCAGCGACGTGTGTGCGGACGTGGACGTGGATGGCATTCCACCCTGCCTTGTCTCTCCCAGGGAGGTCGAGGGGCTTGACTTGCGGCGTCCCCACGCACGGCGAGTCAGCCAACCGCTTCCCCGGGGAGGACGCGAGGCATCGGCCCGGGAGAAGCCGGCCCCACGGCCCGGGCGCTCGGGCCTCATGAAGCGCGCCCTTCCTCTCTCCTGCCCGCTTATCTCTTCGCACTCGTCTTCCCTAGGCGGACGTTCTCCCCCGGAGCGCACCGTGGCTCGGCCTGGACGGACCTGCTGTCTCCTTCGGTTTTCAGGCCCAGGCGTGCGACCGCCTTGACTCCCCGAAGCCGCTGTCGGCCCCGAGGTGCTGGTGGCACCCGCAGGTCCCTGGGGTGGAGGCCCCAGCCTGCAGGGTGTTTGCATCGCTTTCCGCGTCGGAGAGCACGCATGGTGCTTTCGGGGAAGGGGGAGCTGACAAAGCCCCCTCCGGGATGCGTGTTCCAGAGCCGAGGTTTGGGCGGCTTGCTCCGTGCTTCTAGGGGGTCACAGCCGCTTCTCTCCTATGGGACGGAGTGGGGCTTGCTGGGTCAAGGCGTCCCACTGAAACAGTCCCATGGCAGGGGCTCGGCCCTTCGCCCGTCCGTTTCAGTCTGGCCTCCCTGCTCAGGGCGACACCCGGAGAGGTGGGCCTGCAGGCCGGCGTCGCCCTCCCGACCTCCCCGCGAGCCGGGTGTGCAGCCCGGTGCCCTCTGAAAGCCCCTTCCGGTGGGCTCGACTACGGGCTTGCGCCCGGCTCCGTGAAGCAGGACTGCCGCCAGAAGGCCTCCCGCAGCCTCGGAACGAGTGGGTTTGCTCTGCGGTGGGTCCGGCCGCTCGGTCCCAGCAGAAGCTGCTTCCGATGTCCTCGCGCGTGCTTCGCGGAGGCCGAGGTCGGGGGCCCCCTTCTAGGATGGCCCCCCACCTGAGGCCCGGCTGGCACCCTTCCTGCGGCTTCCGCCCCATCCTGCCGTGGCCCAGCTTGCCCTTTCGCCAAGGAGGCCTGCACGCGGAAGGCAGCTCGGCTTCAGGCTTGCCTCTCCGAGGGAAGGCTGTGGTGCTCGCTCGAGGTGAACAGGCCTCGCGCTGAGAAGGCCTCCTTCTCCGTGCAGCGATGTGTGTGCGGACGTGGACGGGGATGGCATTCCACCCTGCCTTGTCTCTCCCAGGGAGGTCGAGGGGCTTGACCTACGGCGTCCCCTACCTCGGCGAGTCAGCTAACCGCTTCCCCGGGGAGGACGCGAGGCGTCGGCCCGGGAGAAGCCGGCCCCACGGCCCGGGCGCTCGGGCCTCACGAAGCGCGCCCTTCCTCTCTCCTGCCCGCTTCTCTCTTCGCACTCGTCTTTCCCTGGGCGGACGTTCTCCCCCGGAGCGCACCCTGGCTCGGTCTGGAGGGACCTGCTGTCTCCTTCGGTTTTCAGCCTCAGGCGTGCGACCGCCTTGACTCCTCGAAGCCGCTGTCGGCCCCGAGGTGTTGGCGGCACCCGCAGGTCCCTGGGGTGGAGGCCCCAGCCTGCAGGGTGTTTGCATCGCTTTCTGCATCTGAGAGCACGCATGGTGCTTTCGGGGAAGGGGGAGCTGACAGAGTCCCCTCCGGGAAGCGCGTGCCAGAGCCGAGGGTTGGGCACCTTGCTCCGTGCTTCTAGGGGTCACAGCCGCTTCTCTCCTAAAGGGTCAGAGTGGGGCTTGCTGTGCCAAGGCGTCCCGCTGAAACAGTCCCATGGCAGGGTCTCGGCCCTTCGCCCGTCCGTTTCAGGCTGGCTCCCTGCTCAGGGCGGGACCCGGAGAGGTGGGCCTGCAGGCCGGCGTCGCCCTCCCGACCTCCCCGCGAGCCGGGTGTGCAGCCCGGTGCCCTCTTAACGCCGGCTCCGGTGGGCTCGACTGCGGGCGGGCGCCCGGCGCCACGAAGCGGGGCTGTCGCCAGAAGGCCTCCCGCAGCCTCGGAACGAGTAGGTTTGCTCTGCGGTGGGTCCGGCCGCTCGGTCTCAGCAGAAGCTGCTTCCGATGTCCTCGCGCGTGCTTCGCGGAGGCCGAGGTCGGGGGCCCCCTTCTAGGACGGCCCCCCACCTGAGGCCCGGCTGGCAGCCTTCCTGCGGCTTCCGCCCCATCCTGCCGTGGCCCAGCTTGCCCCTTCGCCAAGGAGGCCTGCACGCGGAAGGCAGCTCGGCTTCAAGCTTGCCTCTCGGAGGGAAGGCTGTGGTGCTCGCTCGACGTGAACAGGCCTCGCGCTGAGAAGGCCTCCTTCTCCGTGCAGCGACGTGTGCGCAGACGTGGACGGGGATGGCATTACACCCTGCCTTGTCTCTCCCAGGGAGGTCGAGGGGCTTGACCTACCGCGTCCCCTCCCACGGCGAGTCAGCTGCCCGCTTCCCCAGGGAGGACCGACGCGCCGCCCCGGAGAAGCCGGCCCCACGGCCCGGGCGCTCGGGCCTCACGAAGCGCGCCCTTCCTCTCTCCTGCCCGCTTCTCTCTTCGCACTCGTCTTTCCCTGGGCGGACGTTCTCCCCCGGAGCGCACCCTGGCTCGGTCTGGAGGGACCTGCTGTCTCCTTCGGTTTTCAGGCCCAGGCGTGCGACCGCCTTGACTCCCCGAAGCCGCTGTCGGCCCCGAGGTGCTGGTGGCACCCGCAGGTCCCTGGGGTGGAGGCCCCAGCCTGCAGGGTGTTTGCATCGCTTTCCGCGTCGGAGAGCACGCATGGTGCTTTCGGGGAAGGGGGAGCTGACAAAGCCCCCTCCGGGATGCGTGTTCCAGAGCCGAGGTTTGGGCGGCTTGCTCCGTGCTTCTAGGGGGTCACAGCCGCTTCTCTCCTAACGGGACGGAGTGGGGCTTGCTGGGTCAAGGCGTCCCCCTGAAACAGTCCCATGGCAGGGGCTCGGCCCTTCGCCCGTCCGTTTCAGGCTGGCCTCCCTGCTCAGGGCGACACCCGGAGAGGTGGGCCTGCAGGCCGGCGTCGCCCTCCCGACCTCCCCGCGAGCCGGGTGTGCAGCCCGGTGCCCTCTGAAAGCCGGTTCCGGTGGGCTCGACTACGGGCTTGCGCCCGGCTCCGTGAAGCAGGACTGCCGCCAGAAGGCCTCCCGCAGCCTCGGAACGAGTGGGTTTGCTCTGCGGTGGGTCCGGCCGCTCGGTCCCAGCAGAAGCTGCTTGCGATGTCCTCGCGCGTTACGACGGCCCCCCACCTGAGGCCCGGCTGGCACCCTTCCTGCGGCTTCCGCCCCATCCTGCCGTGGCCCAGCTTGCCCTTTCGCCAAGGAGGCCTGCACGCGGAAGGCAGCTCGGCTTCAGGCTTGCCTCTCCGAGGGAAGGCTGTGGTGCTCGCTCGAGGTGAACAGGCCTCGCGCTGAGAAGGCCTCCTTCTCCGTGCAGCGACGTGTGTGCGGACGTGGACGGGGATGGCATTCCACCCTGCCTTGTCTCTCCCAGGGAGGTCGAGGGGCTTGACCTACGGCGTCCCCTCCCATGGCGAGTCAGCTAACCGCTTCCCCGGGAAGGACGCATGGCGCCAGCCTGGGAGAAGCCGGCCCCACGGCCCGGGCTCTCGGGCCTCACGAAGCGCGCCCTTCCTCTCTCCTGCCCGCTTCTCTCTTCGCACTCGTCTTTCCCTGGGCGGACGTTCTCCCCCGGAGCACACCGTGGCTAGGCCTGGAGGGACCTGCTGTCTCCTTCGATTTTCAGGCCCAGGCGTGCGACCGCCTTGACTCCCCGAAGCCGCTGTCGGCCCCGAGGTGCTGGCGGCACCCGCAGGTCCCTGGGGTGGAGGCCTCAGCCTGCAGGGTGTTTGCATCGCTTTCCGCGTCGGATAGCACGCATGGTGCTTTCGGGGAAGGGGGAGCTGACAAAGCCCCCTCCGGGATGCGTGTTCCAGAGCCGAGGTTTGGGCGGCTTGCTCCGTGCTTCTAGGGGGTCACAGCCGCTTCTCTCCTAACGGGACGGAGTGGGGCTTGCTGGGTCAAGGCGTCCCCCTGAAACAGTCCCATGGCAGGGGCTCGGCCCTTCGCCCGTCCGTTTCAGGCTGGCCTCCCTGCTCAGGGCGACACCCGGAGAGGTGGGCCTGCAGGCCGGCGTCGCCCTCCCGACCTCCCCGCGAGCCGGGTGTGCAGCCCGGTGCCCTCTGAAAGCCCCTTCCGGTGGGCTCGACTACGGGCTTGCGCCCGGCTCCGTGAAGCAGGACTGCCGCCAGAAGGCCTCCCGCAGCCTCGGAACGAGTGGGTTTGCTCTGCGGTGGGTCCGGCCGCTCGGTCCCAGCAGAAGCTGCTTCCGATGTCCTCGCGCGTGCTTCGCGGAGGCCGAGGTCGGGGGCCCCCTTCTAGGACGGCCCCCCACCTGAGGCCCGGCTGGCACCCTTCCTGCGGCTTCCGCCCCATCCTGCCGTGGCCCAGCTTGCCCTTTCGCCAAGGAGGCCTGCACGCGGAAGGCAGCTCGGCTTCAGGCTTGCCTCTCCGAGGGAAGGCTGTGGTGCTCGCTCGAGGTGAACAGGCCTCGCGCTGAGAAGGCCTCCTTCTCCGTGCAGCGATGTGTGTGCGGACGTGGACGGGGATGGCATTCCACCCTGCCTTGTCTCTCCCAGGGAGGTCGAGGGGCTTGACCTACGGCGTCCCCTACCTCGGCGAGTCAGCTAACCGCTTCCCCGGGGAGGACGCGAGGCGTCGGCCCGGGAGAAGCCAGCCCCACGGCCCGGGCGCTCGGGCCTCCCGAAGCGCGCCCTTCCTCTCTCCTGCCCGCTTCTCTCTTCGCACTCGGCTTTCCCTGGGCGGACGTTCTCCCCCGGAGCACACCGTGGCTAGGCCTGGAGGGACCTGCTGTCTCCTTCGATTTTCAGGCCCAGGCGTGCGACCGCCTTGACTCCCCGAAGCCGCTGTCGGCCCCGAGGTGCTGGCGGCACCCGCAGGTCCCTGGGGTGGAGGCCTCAGCCTGCAGGGTGTTTGCATCGCTTTCCGCGTCGGATAGCACGCATGGTGCTTTCGGGGAAGGGGGAGCTGACAAAGCCCCCTCCGGGATGCGTGTTCCAGAGCCGAGGTTTGGGCGGCTTGCTCCGTGCTTCTAGGGGGTCACAGCCGCTTCTCTCCTAACGGGACGGAGTGGGGCTTGCTGGGTCAAGGCGTCCCCCTGAAACAGTCCCATGGCAGGGGCTCGGCCCTTCGCCCGTCCGTTTCAGGCTGGCCTCCCTGCTCAGGGCGACACCCGGAGAGGTGGGCCTGCAGGCCGGCGTCGCCCTCCCGACCTCCCCGCGAGCCGGGTGTGCAGCCCGGTGCCCTCTGAAAGCCCCTTCCGGTGGGCTCGACTACGGGCTTGCGCCCGGCTCCGTGAAGCAGGACTGCCGCCAGAAGGCCTCCCGCAGCCTCGGAACGAGTGGGTTTGCTCTGCGGTGGGTCCGGCCGCTCGGTCCCAGCAGAAGCTGCTTCCGATGTCCTCGCGCGTGCTTCGCGGAGGCCGAGGTCGGGGGCCCCCTTCTAGGACGGCCCCCCACCTGAGGCCCGGCTGGCACCCTTCCTGCGGCTTCCGCCCCATCCTGCCGTGGCCCAGCTTGCCCTTTCGCCAAGGAGGCCTGCACGCGGAAGGCAGCTCGGCTTCAGGCTTGCCTCTCCGAGGGAAGGCTGTGGTGCTCGCTCGAGGTGAACAGGCCTCGCGCTGAGAAGGCCTCCTTCTCCGTGCAGCGATGTGTGTGCGGACGTGGACGGGGATGGCATTCCACCCTGCCTTGTCTCTCCCAGGGAGGTCGAGGGGCTTGACCTACGGCGTCCCCTACCTCGGCGAGTCAGCTAACCGCTTCCCCGGGGAGGACGCGAGGCGTCGGCCCGGGAGAAGCCGGCCCCACGGCCCGGGCGCTCGGGCCTCCCGAAGCGCGCCCTTCCTCTCTCCTGCCCGCTTCTCTCTTCGCACTCGTCTTTCCCTGGGCGGACGTTCTCCCCCGGAGCGCACCCTGGCTCGGTCTGGAGGGACCTGCTGTCTCCTTCGGTTTTCAGCCTCAGGCGTGCGACCGCCTTGACTCCCCGAAGCCGCTGTCGGCCCCGAGGTGCTGGCGGCACCCGCAGGTCCCTGGGGTGGAGGGCCCAGCCTGCAGGGTGTTTTCATCGCTTTCCGCGTCGGAGAGCACGCATGGTGCTTTCGGGGATGGGGGAGCTGACAAAGCCCCCTCCGGGATGCGTGTTCCAGAGCCGAGGTTTGGGCGGCTTGCTCCGTGCTTCTAGGGGGTCACAGCCGCTTCTCTCCTATGGGACGGAGTGGGGCTTGCTGGGTCAAGGCGTCCCCCTGAAACAGTCCCATGGCAGGGGCTCGGCCCTTCGCCCGTCCGTTTCAGGCTGGCCTCCCTGCTCAGGGCGACACCCGGAGAGGTGGGCCTGCAGGCCGGCGTCGCCCTCCCGACCTCCCCGCGAGCCGGGTGTGCAGCCCGGTGCCCTCTGAAAACCCCTTCCGGTGGGCTCGACTACGGGCTTGCGCCCGGCTCCGTGAAGCAGGACTGCCGCCAGAAGGCCTCCCGCAGCCTCGGAACGAGTGGGTTTGCTCTGCGGTGGGTCCGGCCGCTCGGTCTCAGCAGAAGCTGCTTCCGATGTCCTCGCGCGTGCTTCGCGGAGGCCGAGGTCGGGGGTCCCCTTCTAGGACGACCCCCCACCTTAGGCCCGGCTGGCACCCTTCCTTCGGCTTCCGCCCCATCCTGCCGTGGCCCAGCTTGCCCCTTCGCCAAGGAGGCCTGCACGAGGAAGGCAGCTCGGCTACAAGCTTGCCTCTCGGAGGGAAGGCTGTGGTGCTCGCTCGAGGTGAACAGGCCTCGCGCTGAGAAGGCCTCCTTCTCCTTGCAGCGACGTGTGTGCGGACGTGGACGTGGATGGCATTCCACCCTGCCTTGTCTCTCCCAGGGAGGTCGAGGGGCTTGACCTGCGGCGTCCCCACGCACGGCGAGTCAGCCAACCGCTTCCCCGGGGAGGACGCGAGGCATCGGCCCGGGAGAAGCCGGCCCCACGGCCCGGGTGCTCGGGCCTCATGAAGCGCGCCCTTCCTCTCTCCTGCCCGCTTATCTCTTCGCACTCGTCTTCCCTAGGCGGACGTTCTCCCCCGGAGCGCACCGTGGCTCGGCCTGGACGGACCTGCTGTCTCCTTCGGTTTTCAGGCCCAGTCATGCGACCGCCTTGACCCCCTGAAGCCGCTGTCGGCCCCGAGGTGCTGGCGGCACCCGCAGGTCCCTGGGGTGGAGGCCCCAGCCGGCTGGGTGTTTGCATCGCTTTCCGCATCTGAGAGCAGGCGTGGTGCTTTTGGGGAAGGGGGAGCTGACAAAGCCCCCTCCGGGATGCGTGTTCCAGAGCCGAGGTTGGGCGGCTTGCTCCGTGCTTCTAGGGGGTCACAGCCGCTTCTCTCCTAATGGGACGGAGTGGGGCTTGCTGGGTCAAGGCGTCCCCTTGAAACAGTCCCATGGCAGGGGCTCGGCCCTTCGCCTGTCCGTTTCAGGCTGGCCTCCCTGCTCAGGGCGCCCCCCGGAGAGGTGGGCCTGCAGGCCGGCGTCGCCCTCCCGACCTCCCCGTGAGCCGGGTGTGCAGCCCGGTGCCCTCTGAACGCCGGCTCCGGTGGATTCGACTTCGGGCTTGCGCCCGGTTCCGTGAAGCAGGACTGCCGCCAGAAGGCCTCCCGCAGCCTCGGAACGAGTGGGTTTGCTCTGCGGTGGGTCCGGCCGCTCGGTCCCAGCAGAAGCTGCTTCCGATGTCCTCGCGCGTGCTTCGCGGAGGCCGAGGTCAGGGGCCCCCTTCTAGGACGGCCCCCAAACTGAGGCCCGGCTGGCAGCCTTCCTGCGGTATCCGCCCCACCCTGCCGCGGCCCAGCTTGCCCCTTCGCCAAGGAGGCCTGCACGCGGAAGGCAGCTCGGCCTCAGGCTTGCCTCTCCGAGGGAAGGCTGTGGTGCTCGCTCTAGGTGAACAGGCCTCGCGCTGAGAAGGCCTCCTTCTCCGTGCAGCGACATGTGTGCGGACGTGGACGGGGATGGCATTCCACCCTGCCTTGTCTCTCCCAGGGAGGTCGACGGGCTTGACCGGCGGCGTCCCCACCCACGGCGAGTCAGCCAACCGCTTCCCCGGGGTGGACGCGAGGCGTCGGCCCGGGAGAAGCCGGCACCACGGCCCGGGCGCTCGGGCCTCACGAAGCGCGCCCTTCCTCTCTCCTGCCCGCTTCTCTCTTCGCACTCATCTTTCCCTAGGCGGACGTTCTCCTCCGGAGCGCACCATGGCTCGGCCTGGAGGGACCTGCTGTCTCCTTCGGTTTTCAGGCCCAGGCTTGCGACCGCCTTGACTCCCCGAAGCCGCTGTCGGCCCCGAGGTGCTGGCGGCACCCGCAGGTCCCTGGGGTGGAAGCCCCAGCCGGCAGGGTGTTTGCATCACTTTCCGCATCTGAGAGCAGGCGTGGTGCTTTTGGGGAAGGGGGAGGTGACAAAGCCCCCTCCGGGATGCGTGTTCCAGAGCCGAGGTTTGGGCGGCTTGCTCCGTGCTTCTAGGGGGTCACAGCCGCTTCTCTCCTAACGGGACGGAGTGGGGCTTGCTGGGTCAAGGCGTCCCCCTGAAACAGTCCCATGGCAGGGGCTCGGCCCTTCGCCCGTCCGTTTCAGGCTGGCCTCCCTGCTCAGGGCGCCCCCCAGAGAGGTGGGCCTGCAGGCCGGCGTCACCCTCCCGACCTCCCCGCGAGCCGGGTGTGCAGCCAGGTGCCCTCTGAACGCCGGCTCCGGTGGGTTCGACTTCGGGCTTGCGCCCGGTTCCGTGAAGCAGGACTGCCGCCAGAAGGCCTCCCGCAGCCTCGGAACGAGTGGGTTTGCTCTGCGGTGGGTCCGGCCGCTCGGTCCCAGCAGAAGCTGCTTCCGATGTCCTCGCGCGTTAGGACGGCCCCCCACCTGAGGCCCGGCTGGCACCCTTCCTGCGGCTTCCGCCCAATCCTGCCGTGGCCCAGCTTGCCCTTTCGCCAAGGAGGCCTGCACGCGGAAGGCAGCTCGGCTTCAGGCTTGCCTATCCGAGGGAAGGCTGTGGTGCTCGCTCGAGGTGAACAGGCCTCGCGCTGAGAAGGCCTCCTTCTCCGTGCAGCGACGTGTGTGCGGACGTGGACGGGGATGGCATTCCACCCTGCCTTGTCTCTCCCAGGGAGGTCGAGGGGCTTGACCTACGGCGTCCCCTACGTCGGCGAGTCAGCTAACCGCTTCCCCGGGGAGGACCGAGGCGCCGGCCCGGGAGAAGCTGGCCCCACGGCCCGGGCGCTCGGGCCTCACGAAGCGCGCCCTTCCTCTCTCCTGCCCGCTTCTCTCTTCGCACTCGTCTTTCCCTGGGCGGACGTTCTCTCCCGGAGCGCACCCTGGCTCGGTCTGGAGGGACCTGCTGTCTCCTTCGGTTTTCAGCCTCAGGCGTGCGACCGCCTTGACTCCCCGAAGCCGCTGTCGGCCCCGAGGTGCTGGCGGCACCCGCAGGTCCCTGGGGTGGAGGCCCCAGCCTGCAGGGTGTTTGCATCGCTTTCTGCATCTGAGAGCACGCATGGTGCTTTCGGGGAAGGGGGAGCTGACAGAGTCCCCTCCGGGAAGCGCGTGCCAGAGCCGAGGGTTGGGCGCCTTGCTCCGTGCTTCTAGGGGTCACAGCCGCTTCTCTCCTAAAGGGTCAGAGTGGGGCTTGCTGTGCCAAGGCGTCCCGCTGAAACAGTCCCATGGCAGGGTCACGGCCCTTCGCCCGTCCATTTCAGTCTGGCCTCCCTGCTCAGGGCGGTACCCGGAGAGGTGGGCCTGCAGGCCGGCGTCGCCCTCCCGACCTCCCCGCGAGCCGGGTGTGCAGCCTGGTGCCCTCTTAACGCCGGCTCCGGTGGGCTCGACTGCGGGCGGGCGCCCGGCGCCACGAAGCAGGGCTGCCGCCAGAAGGCCTCCCGCAGCCTCGGAACGAGTAGGTTTGCTCTGCGGTGGGTCCGGCCGCTCGGTCCCAGCACAAGCTGCTTCCGATGTCCTCGCGCGTGCTTCGCGGAGGCCGAGGTCGGGGGCCCCCTTCTAGGACGGCCCCCCACCTTAGGCCCGGCTGGCACCCTTCCTGCGGCTTCCGCCCCATCCTGCCGTGGCCCAGCTTGCCCCTTCGCCAAGGAGGCCTGCACGAGGAAGGCAGCTCGGCTACAAGCTTGCCTCTCGGAGGGAAGGCTGTGGTGCTCGCTCGAGGTGAACAGGCCTCGCGCTGAGAAGGCCTCCTTCTCCTTGCAGCGACGTGTGTGCGGACGTGGACGTGGATGGCATTCCACCCTGCCTTGTCTCTCCCAGGGAGGTCGAGGGGCTTGACTTGCGGCGTCCCCACGCACGGCGAGTCAGCCAACCGCTTCCCCGGGGAGGACGCGAGGCATCGGCCCGGGAGAAGCCGGCCCCACGGCCCGGGCGCTCGGGCCTCATGAAGCGCGCCCTTCCTCTCTCCTGCCCGCTTATCTCTTCGCACTCGTCTTCCCTAGGCGGACGTTCTCCCCCGGAGCGCACCGTGGCTCGGCCTGGACGGACCTGCTGTCTCCTTCGGTTTTCAGGCCCAGGCGTGCGACCGCCTTGACTCCCCGAAGCCGCTGTCGGCCCCGAGGTGCTGGTGGCACCCGCAGGTCCCTGGGGTGGAGGCCCCAGCCTGCAGGGTGTTTGCATCGCTTTCCGCGTCGGAGAGCACGCATGGTGCTTTCGGGGAAGGGGGAGCTGACAAAGCCCCCTCCGGGATGCGTGTTCCAGAGCCGAGGTTTGGGCGGCTTGCTCCGTGCTTCTAGGGGGTCACAGCCGCTTCTCTCCTATGGGACGGAGTGGGGCTTGCTGGGTCAAGGCGTCCCACTGAAACAGTCCCATGGCAGGGGCTCGGCCCTTCGCCCGTCCGTTTCAGTCTGGCCTCCCTGCTCAGGGCGACACCCGGAGAGGTGGGCCTGCAGGCCGGCGTCGCCCTCCCGACCTCCCCGCGAGCCGGGTGTGCAGCCCGGTGCCCTCTGAAAGCCCCTTCCGGTGGGCTCGACTACGGGCTTGCGCCCGGCTCCGTGAAGCAGGACTGCCGCCAGAAGGCCTCCCGCAGCCTCGGAACGAGTGGGTTTGCTCTGCGGTGGGTCCGGCCGCTCGGTCCCAGCAGAAGCTGCTTCCGATGTCCTCGCGCGTGCTTCGCGGAGGCCGAGGTCGGGGGCCCCCTTCTAGGATGGCCCCCCACCTGAGGCCCGGCTGGCACCCTTCCTGCGGCTTCCGCCCCATCCTGCCGTGGCCCAGCTTGCCCTTTCGCCAAGGAGGCCTGCACGCGGAAGGCAGCTCGGCTTCAGGCTTGCCTCTCCGAGGGAAGGCTGTGGTGCTCGCTCGAGGTGAACAGGCCTCGCGCTGAGAAGGCCTCCTTCTCCGTGCAGCGATGTGTGTGCGGACGTGGACGGGGATGGCATTCCACCCTGCCTTGTCTCTCCCAGGGAGGTCGAGGGGCTTGACCTACGGCGTCCCCTACCTCGGCGAGTCAGCTAACCGCTTCCCCGGGGAGGACGCGAGGCGTCGGCCCGGGAGAAGCCGGCCCCACGGCCCGGGCGCTCGGGCCTCACGAAGCGCGCCCTTCCTCTCTCCTGCCCGCTTCTCTCTTCGCACTCGTCTTTCCCTGGGCGGACGTTCTCCCCCGGAGCGCACCCTGGCTCGGTCTGGAGGGACCTGCTGTCTCCTTCGGTTTTCAGCCTCAGGCGTGCGACCGCCTTGACTCCTCGAAGCCGCTGTCGGCCCCGAGGTGTTGGCGGCACCCGCAGGTCCCTGGGGTGGAGGCCCCAGCCTGCAGGGTGTTTGCATCGCTTTCTGCATCTGAGAGCACGCATGGTGCTTTCGGGGAAGGGGGAGCTGACAGAGTCCCCTCCGGGAAGCGCGTGCCAGAGCCGAGGGTTGGGCACCTTGCTCCGTGCTTCTAGGGGTCACAGCCGCTTCTCTCCTAAAGGGTCAGAGTGGGGCTTGCTGTGCCAAGGCGTCCCGCTGAAACAGTCCCATGGCAGGGTCTCGGCCCTTCGCCCGTCCGTTTCAGGCTGGCTCCCTGCTCAGGGCGGGACCCGGAGAGGTGGGCCTGCAGGCCGGCGTCGCCCTCCCGACCTCCCCGCGAGCCGGGTGTGCAGCCCGGTGCCCTCTTAACGCCGGCTCCGGTGGGCTCGACTGCGGGCGGGCGCCCGGCGCCACGAAGCGGGGCTGTCGCCAGAAGGCCTCCCGCAGCCTCGGAACGAGTAGGTTTGCTCTGCGGTGGGTCCGGCCGCTCGGTCTCAGCAGAAGCTGCTTCCGATGTCCTCGCGCGTGCTTCGCGGAGGCCGAGGTCGGGGGCCCCCTTCTAGGACGGCCCCCCACCTGAGGCCCGGCTGGCAGCCTTCCTGCGGCTTCCGCCCCATCCTGCCGTGGCCCAGCTTGCCCCTTCGCCAAGGAGGCCTGCACGCGGAAGGCAGCTCGGCTTCAAGCTTGCCTCTCGGAGGGAAGGCTGTGGTGCTCGCTCGACGTGAACAGGCCTCGCGCTGAGAAGGCCTCCTTCTCCGTGCAGCGACGTGTGCGCAGACGTGGACGGGGATGGCATTACACCCTGCCTTGTCTCTCCCAGGGAGGTCGAGGGGCTTGACCTACCGCGTCCCCTCCCACGGCGAGTCAGCTGCCCGCTTCCCCAGGGAGGACCGACGCGCCGCCCCGGAGAAGCCGGCCCCACGGCCCGGGCGCTCGGGCCTCACGAAGCGCGCCCTTCCTCTCTCCTGCCCGCTTCTCTCTTCGCACTCGTCTTTCCCTGGGCGGACGTTCTCCCCCGGAGCGCACCCTGGCTCGGTCTGGAGGGACCTGCTGTCTCCTTCGGTTTTCAGGCCCAGGCGTGCGACCGCCTTGACTCCCCGAAGCCGCTGTCGGCCCCGAGGTGCTGGTGGCACCCGCAGGTCCCTGGGGTGGAGGCCCCAGCCTGCAGGGTGTTTGCATCGCTTTCCGCGTCGGAGAGCACGCATGGTGCTTTCGGGGAAGGGGGAGCTGACAAAGCCCCCTCCGGGATGCGTGTTCCAGAGCCGAGGTTTGGGCGGCTTGCTCCGTGCTTCTAGGGGGTCACAGCCGCTTCTCTCCTAACGGGACGGAGTGGGGCTTGCTGGGTCAAGGCGTCCCCCTGAAACAGTCCCATGGCAGGGGCTCGGCCCTTCGCCCGTCCGTTTCAGGCTGGCCTCCCTGCTCAGGGCGACACCCGGAGAGGTGGGCCTGCAGGCCGGCGTCGCCCTCCCGACCTCCCCGCGAGCCGGGTGTGCAGCCCGGTGCCCTCTGAAAGCCGGTTCCGGTGGGCTCGACTACGGGCTTGCGCCCGGCTCCGTGAAGCAGGACTGCCGCCAGAAGGCCTCCCGCAGCCTCGGAACGAGTGGGTTTGCTCTGCGGTGGGTCCGGCCGCTCGGTCCCAGCAGAAGCTGCTTGCGATGTCCTCGCGCGTTACGACGGCCCCCCACCTGAGGCCCGGCTGGCACCCTTCCTGCGGCTTCCGCCCCATCCTGCCGTGGCCCAGCTTGCCCTTTCGCCAAGGAGGCCTGCACGCGGAAGGCAGCTCGGCTTCAGGCTTGCCTCTCCGAGGGAAGGCTGTGGTGCTCGCTCGAGGTGAACAGGCCTCGCGCTGAGAAGGCCTCCTTCTCCGTGCAGCGACGTGTGTGCGGACGTGGACGGGGATGGCATTCCACCCTGCCTTGTCTCTCCCAGGGAGGTCGAGGGGCTTGACCTACGGCGTCCCCTCCCATGGCGAGTCAGCTAACCGCTTCCCCGGGAAGGACGCATGGCGCCAGCCTGGGAGAAGCCGGCCCCACGGCCCGGGCTCTCGGGCCTCACGAAGCGCGCCCTTCCTCTCTCCTGCCCGCTTCTCTCTTCGCACTCGTCTTTCCCTGGGCGGACGTTCTCCCCCGGAGCACACCGTGGCTAGGCCTGGAGGGACCTGCTGTCTCCTTCGATTTTCAGGCCCAGGCGTGCGACCGCCTTGACTCCCCGAAGCCGCTGTCGGCCCCGAGGTGCTGGCGGCACCCGCAGGTCCCTGGGGTGGAGGCCTCAGCCTGCAGGGTGTTTGCATCGCTTTCCGCGTCGGATAGCACGCATGGTGCTTTCGGGGAAGGGGGAGCTGACAAAGCCCCCTCCGGGATGCGTGTTCCAGAGCCGAGGTTTGGGCGGCTTGCTCCGTGCTTCTAGGGGGTCACAGCCGCTTCTCTCCTAACGGGACGGAGTGGGGCTTGCTGGGTCAAGGCGTCCCCCTGAAACAGTCCCATGGCAGGGGCTCGGCCCTTCGCCCGTCCGTTTCAGGCTGGCCTCCCTGCTCAGGGCGACACCCGGAGAGGTGGGCCTGCAGGCCGGCGTCGCCCTCCCGACCTCCCCGCGAGCCGGGTGTGCAGCCCGGTGCCCTCTGAAAGCCCCTTCCGGTGGGCTCGACTACGGGCTTGCGCCCGGCTCCGTGAAGCAGGACTGCCGCCAGAAGGCCTCCCGCAGCCTCGGAACGAGTGGGTTTGCTCTGCGGTGGGTCCGGCCGCTCGGTCCCAGCAGAAGCTGCTTCCGATGTCCTCGCGCGTGCTTCGCGGAGGCCGAGGTCGGGGGCCCCCTTCTAGGACGGCCCCCCACCTGAGGCCCGGCTGGCACCCTTCCTGCGGCTTCCGCCCCATCCTGCCGTGGCCCAGCTTGCCCTTTCGCCAAGGAGGCCTGCACGCGGAAGGCAGCTCGGCTTCAGGCTTGCCTCTCCGAGGGAAGGCTGTGGTGCTCGCTCGAGGTGAACAGGCCTCGCGCTGAGAAGGCCTCCTTCTCCGTGCAGCGATGTGTGTGCGGACGTGGACGGGGATGGCATTCCACCCTGCCTTGTCTCTCCCAGGGAGGTCGAGGGGCTTGACCTACGGCGTCCCCTACCTCGGCGAGTCAGCTAACCGCTTCCCCGGGGAGGACGCGAGGCGTCGGCCCGGGAGAAGCCAGCCCCACGGCCCGGGCGCTCGGGCCTCCCGAAGCGCGCCCTTCCTCTCTCCTGCCCGCTTCTCTCTTCGCACTCGGCTTTCCCTGGGCGGACGTTCTCCCCCGGAGCACACCGTGGCTAGGCCTGGAGGGACCTGCTGTCTCCTTCGATTTTCAGGCCCAGGCGTGCGACCGCCTTGACTCCCCGAAGCCGCTGTCGGCCCCGAGGTGCTGGCGGCACCCGCAGGTCCCTGGGGTGGAGGCCTCAGCCTGCAGGGTGTTTGCATCGCTTTCCGCGTCGGATAGCACGCATGGTGCTTTCGGGGAAGGGGGAGCTGACAAAGCCCCCTCCGGGATGCGTGTTCCAGAGCCGAGGTTTGGGCGGCTTGCTCCGTGCTTCTAGGGGGTCACAGCCGCTTCTCTCCTAACGGGACGGAGTGGGGCTTGCTGGGTCAAGGCGTCCCCCTGAAACAGTCCCATGGCAGGGGCTCGGCCCTTCGCCCGTCCGTTTCAGGCTGGCCTCCCTGCTCAGGGCGACACCCGGAGAGGTGGGCCTGCAGGCCGGCGTCGCCCTCCCGACCTCCCCGCGAGCCGGGTGTGCAGCCCGGTGCCCTCTGAAAGCCCCTTCCGGTGGGCTCGACTACGGGCTTGCGCCCGGCTCCGTGAAGCAGGACTGCCGCCAGAAGGCCTCCCGCAGCCTCGGAACGAGTGGGTTTGCTCTGCGGTGGGTCCGGCCGCTCGGTCCCAGCAGAAGCTGCTTCCGATGTCCTCGCGCGTGCTTCGCGGAGGCCGAGGTCGGGGGCCCCCTTCTAGGACGGCCCCCCACCTGAGGCCCGGCTGGCACCCTTCCTGCGGCTTCCGCCCCATCCTGCCGTGGCCCAGCTTGCCCTTTCGCCAAGGAGGCCTGCACGCGGAAGGCAGCTCGGCTTCAGGCTTGCCTCTCCGAGGGAAGGCTGTGGTGCTCGCTCGAGGTGAACAGGCCTCGCGCTGAGAAGGCCTCCTTCTCCGTGCAGCGATGTGTGTGCGGACGTGGACGGGGATGGCATTCCACCCTGCCTTGTCTCTCCCAGGGAGGTCGAGGGGCTTGACCTACGGCGTCCCCTACCTCGGCGAGTCAGCTAACCGCTTCCCCGGGGAGGACGCGAGGCGTCGGCCCGGGAGAAGCCGGCCCCACGGCCCGGGCGCTCGGGCCTCCCGAAGCGCGCCCTTCCTCTCTCCTGCCCGCTTCTCTCTTCGCACTCGTCTTTCCCTGGGCGGACGTTCTCCCCCGGAGCGCACCCTGGCTCGGTCTGGAGGGACCTGCTGTCTCCTTCGGTTTTCAGCCTCAGGCGTGCGACCGCCTTGACTCCCCGAAGCCGCTGTCGGCCCCGAGGTGCTGGCGGCACCCGCAGGTCCCTGGGGTGGAGGGCCCAGCCTGCAGGGTGTTTTCATCGCTTTCCGCGTCGGAGAGCACGCATGGTGCTTTCGGGGATGGGGGAGCTGACAAAGCCCCCTCCGGGATGCGTGTTCCAGAGCCGAGGTTTGGGCGGCTTGCTCCGTGCTTCTAGGGGGTCACAGCCGCTTCTCTCCTATGGGACGGAGTGGGGCTTGCTGGGTCAAGGCGTCCCCCTGAAACAGTCCCATGGCAGGGGCTCGGCCCTTCGCCCGTCCGTTTCAGGCTGGCCTCCCTGCTCAGGGCGACACCCGGAGAGGTGGGCCTGCAGGCCGGCGTCGCCCTCCCGACCTCCCCGCGAGCCGGGTGTGCAGCCCGGTGCCCTCTGAAAACCCCTTCCGGTGGGCTCGACTACGGGCTTGCGCCCGGCTCCGTGAAGCAGGACTGCCGCCAGAAGGCCTCCCGCAGCCTCGGAACGAGTGGGTTTGCTCTGCGGTGGGTCCGGCCGCTCGGTCTCAGCAGAAGCTGCTTCCGATGTCCTCGCGCGTGCTTCGCGGAGGCCGAGGTCGGGGGTCCCCTTCTAGGACGACCCCCCACCTTAGGCCCGGCTGGCACCCTTCCTTCGGCTTCCGCCCCATCCTGCCGTGGCCCAGCTTGCCCCTTCGCCAAGGAGGCCTGCACGAGGAAGGCAGCTCGGCTACAAGCTTGCCTCTCGGAGGGAAGGCTGTGGTGCTCGCTCGAGGTGAACAGGCCTCGCGCTGAGAAGGCCTCCTTCTCCTTGCAGCGACGTGTGTGCGGACGTGGACGTGGATGGCATTCCACCCTGCCTTGTCTCTCCCAGGGAGGTCGAGGGGCTTGACCTGCGGCGTCCCCACGCACGGCGAGTCAGCCAACCGCTTCCCCGGGGAGGACGCGAGGCATCGGCCCGGGAGAAGCCGGCCCCACGGCCCGGGTGCTCGGGCCTCATGAAGCGCGCCCTTCCTCTCTCCTGCCCGCTTATCTCTTCGCACTCGTCTTCCCTAGGCGGACGTTCTCCCCCGGAGCGCACCGTGGCTCGGCCTGGACGGACCTGCTGTCTCCTTCGGTTTTCAGGCCCAGTCATGCGACCGCCTTGACCCCCTGAAGCCGCTGTCGGCCCCGAGGTGCTGGCGGCACCCGCAGGTCCCTGGGGTGGAGGCCCCAGCCGGCTGGGTGTTTGCATCGCTTTCCGCATCTGAGAGCAGGCGTGGTGCTTTTGGGGAAGGGGGAGCTGACAAAGCCCCCTCCGGGATGCGTGTTCCAGAGCCGAGGTTGGGCGGCTTGCTCCGTGCTTCTAGGGGGTCACAGCCGCTTCTCTCCTAATGGGACGGAGTGGGGCTTGCTGGGTCAAGGCGTCCCCTTGAAACAGTCCCATGGCAGGGGCTCGGCCCTTCGCCTGTCCGTTTCAGGCTGGCCTCCCTGCTCAGGGCGCCCCCCGGAGAGGTGGGCCTGCAGGCCGGCGTCGCCCTCCCGACCTCCCCGTGAGCCGGGTGTGCAGCCCGGTGCCCTCTGAACGCCGGCTCCGGTGGATTCGACTTCGGGCTTGCGCCCGGTTCCGTGAAGCAGGACTGCCGCCAGAAGGCCTCCCGCAGCCTCGGAACGAGTGGGTTTGCTCTGCGGTGGGTCCGGCCGCTCGGTCCCAGCAGAAGCTGCTTCCGATGTCCTCGCGCGTGCTTCGCGGAGGCCGAGGTCAGGGGCCCCCTTCTAGGACGGCCCCCAAACTGAGGCCCGGCTGGCAGCCTTCCTGCGGTATCCGCCCCACCCTGCCGCGGCCCAGCTTGCCCCTTCGCCAAGGAGGCCTGCACGCGGAAGGCAGCTCGGCCTCAGGCTTGCCTCTCCGAGGGAAGGCTGTGGTGCTCGCTCTAGGTGAACAGGCCTCGCGCTGAGAAGGCCTCCTTCTCCGTGCAGCGACATGTGTGCGGACGTGGACGGGGATGGCATTCCACCCTGCCTTGTCTCTCCCAGGGAGGTCGACGGGCTTGACCGGCGGCGTCCCCACCCACGGCGAGTCAGCCAACCGCTTCCCCGGGGTGGACGCGAGGCGTCGGCCCGGGAGAAGCCGGCACCACGGCCCGGGCGCTCGGGCCTCACGAAGCGCGCCCTTCCTCTCTCCTGCCCGCTTCTCTCTTCGCACTCATCTTTCCCTAGGCGGACGTTCTCCTCCGGAGCGCACCATGGCTCGGCCTGGAGGGACCTGCTGTCTCCTTCGGTTTTCAGGCCCAGGCTTGCGACCGCCTTGACTCCCCGAAGCCGCTGTCGGCCCCGAGGTGCTGGCGGCACCCGCAGGTCCCTGGGGTGGAAGCCCCAGCCGGCAGGGTGTTTGCATCACTTTCCGCATCTGAGAGCAGGCGTGGTGCTTTTGGGGAAGGGGGAGCTGACAAAGCCCCCTTCGGGATGCGTGTTCCAGAGCCGAGGTTTGGGCGGCTTGCTCCGTGCTTCTAGGGGGTCACAGCCGCTTCTCTCCTAACGGGACGGAGTGGGGCTTGCTGGGTCAAGGCGTCCCCCTGAAACAGTCCCATGGCAGGGGCTCGGCCCTTCGCCCGTCCGTTTCAGGCTGGCCTCCCTACTCAGGGCGCCCCCCAGAGAGGTGGGCCTGCAGGCCGGCGTCACCCTCCCGACCTCCCCGCGAGCCGGGTGTGCAGCCAGGTGCCCTCTGAACGCCGGCTCCGGTGGGTTCGACTTCGGGCTTGCGCCCGGTTCCGTGAAGCAGGACTGCCGCCAGAAGGCCTCCCGCAGCCTCGGAACGAGTGGGTTTGCTCTGCGGTGGGTCCGGCCGCTCGGTCCCAGCAGAAGCTGCTTCCGATGTCCTCGCGCGTTAGGACGGCCCCCCACCTGAGGCCCGGCTGGCACCCTTCCTGCGGCTTCCGCCCAATCCTGCCGTGGCCCAGCTTGCCCTTTCGCCAAGGAGGCCTGCACGCGGAAGGCAGCTCGGCTTCAGGCTTGCCTATCAGAGGGAAGGCTGTGGTGCTCGCTCGAGGTGAACAGGCCTCGCGCTGAGAAGGCCTCCTTCTCCGTGCAGCGACGTGTGTGCGGACGTGGACGGGGATGGCATTCCACCCTGCATTGTCTCTCCCAGGGAGGTCGAGGGGCTTGACCTACGGCGTCCCCTACGTCGGCGAGTCAGCTAACCGCTTCCCCGGGGAGGACCGAGGCGCCGGCCCGGGAGAAGCTGGCCCCACGGCCCGGGCGCTCGGGCCTCACGAAGCGCGCCCTTCCTCTCTCCTGCCCGCTTCTCTCTTCGCACTCGTCTTTCCCTGGGCGGACGTTCTCTCCCGGAGCGCACCCTGGCTCGGTCTGGAGGGACCTGCTGTCTCCTTCGGTTTTCAGCCTCAGGCGTGCGACCGCCTTGACTCCCCGAAGCCGCTGTCGGCCCCGAGGTGCTGGCGGCACCCGCAGGTCCCTGGGGTGGAGGCCCCAGCCTGCAGGGTGTTTGCATCGCTTTCTGCATCTGAGAGCACGCATGGTGCTTTCGGGGAAGGGGGAGCTGACAGAGTCCCCTCCGGGAAGCGCGTGCCAGAGCCGAGGGTTGGGCGCCTTGCTCCGTGCTTCTAGGGGTCACAGCCGCTTCTCTCCTAAAGGGTCAGAGTGGGGCTTGCTGTGCCAAGGCGTCCCGCTGAAACAGTCCCATGGCAGGGTCACGGCCCTTCGCCCGTCCATTTCAGTCTGGCCTCCCTGCTCAGGGCGGTACCCGGAGAGGTGGGCCTGCAGGCCGGCGTCGCCCTCCCGACCTCCCCGCGAGCCGGGTGTGCAGCCTGGTGCCCTCTTAACGCCGGCTCCGGTGGGCTCGACTGCGGGCGGGCGCCCGGCGCCACGAAGCAGGGCTGCCGCCAGAAGGCCTCCCGCAGCCTCGGAACGAGTAGGTTTGCTCTGCGGTGGGTCCGGCCGCTCGGTCCCAGCACAAGCTGCTTCCGATGTCCTCGCGCGTGCTTCGCGGAGGCCGAGGTCGGGGGCCCCCTTCTAGGACGGCCCCCCACCTTAGGCCCGGCTGGCACCCTTCCTGCGGCTTCCGCCCCATCCTGCCGTGGCCCAGCTTGCCCCTTCGCCAAGGAGGCCTGCACGAGGAAGGCAGCTCGGCTACAAGCTTGCCTCTCGGAGGGAAGGCTGTGGTGCTCGCTCGAGGTGAACAGGCCTCGCGCTGAGAAGGCCTCCTTCTCCTTGCAGCGACGTGTGTGCGGACGTGGACGTGGATGGCATTCCACCCTGCCTTGTCTCTCCCAGGGAGGTCGAGGGGCTTGACTTGCGGCGTCCCCACGCACGGCGAGTCAGCCAACCGCTTCCCCGGGGAGGACGCGAGGCATCGGCCCGGGAGAAGCCGGCCCCACGGCCCGGGCGCTCGGGCCTCATGAAGCGCGCCCTTCCTCTCTCCTGCCCGCTTATCTCTTCGCACTCGTCTTCCCTAGGCGGACGTTCTCCCCCGGAGCGCACCGTGGCTCGGCCTGGACGGACCTGCTGTCTCCTTCGGTTTTCAGGCCCAGGCGTGCGACCGCCTTGACTCCCCGAAGCCGCTGTCGGCCCCGAGGTGCTGGTGGCACCCGCAGGTCCCTGGGGTGGAGGCCCCAGCCTGCAGGGTGTTTGCATCGCTTTCCGCGTCGGAGAGCACGCATGGTGCTTTCGGGGAAGGGGGAGCTGACAAAGCCCCCTCCGGGATGCGTGTTCCAGAGCCGAGGTTTGGGCGGCTTGCTCCGTGCTTCTAGGGGGTCACAGCCGCTTCTCTCCTATGGGACGGAGTGGGGCTTGCTGGGTCAAGGCGTCCCACTGAAACAGTCCCATGGCAGGGGCTCGGCCCTTCGCCCGTCCGTTTCAGTCTGGCCTCCCTGCTCAGGGCGACACCCGGAGAGGTGGGCCTGCAGGCCGGCGTCGCCCTCCCGACCTCCCCGCGAGCCGGGTGTGCAGCCCGGTGCCCTCTGAAAGCCCCTTCCGGTGGGCTCGACTACGGGCTTGCGCCCGGCTCCGTGAAGCAGGACTGCCGCCAGAAGGCCTCCCGCAGCCTCGGAACGAGTGGGTTTGCTCTGCGGTGGGTCCGGCCGCTCGGTCCCAGCAGAAGCTGCTTCCGATGTCCTCGCGCGTGCTTCGCGGAGGCCGAGGTCGGGGGCCCCCTTCTAGGATGGCCCCCCACCTGAGGCCCGGCTGGCACCCTTCCTGCGGCTTCCGCCCCATCCTGCCGTGGCCCAGCTTGCCCTTTCGCCAAGGAGGCCTGCACGCGGAAGGCAGCTCGGCTTCAGGCTTGCCTCTCCGAGGGAAGGCTGTGGTGCTCGCTCGAGGTGAACAGGCCTCGCGCTGAGAAGGCCTCCTTCTCCGTGCAGCGATGTGTGTGCGGACGTGGACGGGGATGGCATTCCACCCTGCCTTGTCTCTCCCAGGGAGGTCGAGGGGCTTGACCTACGGCGTCCCCTACCTCGGCGAGTCAGCTAACCGCTTCCCCGGGGAGGACGCGAGGCGTCGGCCCGGGAGAAGCCGGCCCCACGGCCCGGGCGCTCGGGCCTCACGAAGCGCGCCCTTCCTCTCTCCTGCCCGCTTCTCTCTTCGCACTCGTCTTTCCCTGGGCGGACGTTCTCCCCCGGAGCGCACCCTGGCTCGGTCTGGAGGGACCTGCTGTCTCCTTCGGTTTTCAGCCTCAGGCGTGCGACCGCCTTGACTCCTCGAAGCCGCTGTCGGCCCCGAGGTGTTGGCGGCACCCGCAGGTCCCTGGGGTGGAGGCCCCAGCCTGCAGGGTGTTTGCATCGCTTTCTGCATCTGAGAGCACGCATGGTGCTTTCGGGGAAGGGGGAGCTGACAGAGTCCCCTCCGGGAAGCGCGTGCCAGAGCCGAGGGTTGGGCACCTTGCTCCGTGCTTCTAGGGGTCACAGCCGCTTCTCTCCTAAAGGGTCAGAGTGGGGCTTGCTGTGCCAAGGCGTCCCGCTGAAACAGTCCCATGGCAGGGTCTCGGCCCTTCGCCCGTCCGTTTCAGGCTGGCTCCCTGCTCAGGGCGGGACCCGGAGAGGTGGGCCTGCAGGCCGGCGTCGCCCTCCCGACCTCCCCGCGAGCCGGGTGTGCAGCCCGGTGCCCTCTTAACGCCGGCTCCGGTGGGCTCGACTGCGGGCGGGCGCCCGGCGCCACGAAGCGGGGCTGTCGCCAGAAGGCCTCCCGCAGCCTCGGAACGAGTAGGTTTGCTCTGCGGTGGGTCCGGCCGCTCGGTCTCAGCAGAAGCTGCTTCCGATGTCCTCGCGCGTGCTTCGCGGAGGCCGAGGTCGGGGGCCCCCTTCTAGGACGGCCCCCCACCTGAGGCCCGGCTGGCAGCCTTCCTGCGGCTTCCGCCCCATCCTGCCGTGGCCCAGCTTGCCCCTTCGCCAAGGAGGCCTGCACGCGGAAGGCAGCTCGGCTTCAAGCTTGCCTCTCGGAGGGAAGGCTGTGGTGCTCGCTCGACGTGAACAGGCCTCGCGCTGAGAAGGCCTCCTTCTCCGTGCAGCGACGTGTGCGCAGACGTGGACGGGGATGGCATTACACCCTGCCTTGTCTCTCCCAGGGAGGTCGAGGGGCTTGACCTACCGCGTCCCCTCCCACGGCGAGTCAGCTGCCCGCTTCCCCAGGGAGGACCGACGCGCCGCCCCGGAGAAGCCGGCCCCACGGCCCGGGCGCTCGGGCCTCACGAAGCGCGCCCTTCCTCTCTCCTGCCCGCTTCTCTCTTCGCACTCGTCTTTCCCTGGGCGGACGTTCTCCCCCGGAGCGCACCCTGGCTCGGTCTGGAGGGACCTGCTGTCTCCTTCGGTTTTCAGGCCCAGGCGTGCGACCGCCTTGACTCCCCGAAGCCGCTGTCGGCCCCGAGGTGCTGGTGGCACCCGCAGGTCCCTGGGGTGGAGGCCCCAGCCTGCAGGGTGTTTGCATCGCTTTCCGCGTCGGAGAGCACGCATGGTGCTTTCGGGGAAGGGGGAGCTGACAAAGCCCCCTCCGGGATGCGTGTTCCAGAGCCGAGGTTTGGGCGGCTTGCTCCGTGCTTCTAGGGGGTCACAGCCGCTTCTCTCCTAACGGGACGGAGTGGGGCTTGCTGGGTCAAGGCGTCCCCCTGAAACAGTCCCATGGCAGGGGCTCGGCCCTTCGCCCGTCCGTTTCAGGCTGGCCTCCCTGCTCAGGGCGACACCCGGAGAGGTGGGCCTGCAGGC
The DNA here is from genome assembly GCF_963455335.1 of Martes martes. NCBI lineage: Eukaryota > Metazoa > Chordata > Mammalia > Carnivora > Mustelidae > Martes > Martes martes. The sequence continues at coordinate 14,717,575 of NC_137892.1, read as the reverse complement.
CGGCGTCGCCCTCCCGACCTCCCCGCGAGCCGGGTGTGCAGCCCGGTGCCCTCTGAAAGCCGGTTCCGGTGGGCTCGACTACGGGCTTGCGCCCGGCTCCGTGAAGCAGGACTGCCGCCAGAAGGCCTCCCGCAGCCTCGGAACGAGTGGGTTTGCTCTGCGGTGGGTCCGGCCGCTCGGTCCCAGCAGAAGCTGCTTGCGATGTCCTCGCGCGTTACGACGGCCCCCCACCTGAGGCCCGGCTGGCACCCTTCCTGCGGCTTCCGCCCCATCCTGCCGTGGCCCAGCTTGCCCTTTCGCCAAGGAGGCCTGCACGCGGAAGGCAGCTCGGCTTCAGGCTTGCCTCTCCGAGGGAAGGCTGTGGTGCTCGCTCGAGGTGAACAGGCCTCGCGCTGAGAAGGCCTCCTTCTCCGTGCAGCGACGTGTGTGCGGACGTGGACGGGGATGGCATTCCACCCTGCCTTGTCTCTCCCAGGGAGGTCGAGGGGCTTGACCTACGGCGTCCCCTCCCATGGCGAGTCAGCTAACCGCTTCCCCGGGAAGGACGCATGGCGCCAGCCTGGGAGAAGCCGGCCCCACGGCCCGGGCTCTCGGGCCTCACGAAGCGCGCCCTTCCTCTCTCCTGCCCGCTTCTCTCTTCGCACTCGTCTTTCCCTGGGCGGACGTTCTCCCCCGGAGCACACCGTGGCTAGGCCTGGAGGGACCTGCTGTCTCCTTCGATTTTCAGGCCCAGGCGTGCGACCGCCTTGACTCCCCGAAGCCGCTGTCGGCCCCGAGGTGCTGGCGGCACCCGCAGGTCCCTGGGGTGGAGGCCTCAGCCTGCAGGGTGTTTGCATCGCTTTCCGCGTCGGATAGCACGCATGGTGCTTTCGGGGAAGGGGGAGCTGACAAAGCCCCCTCCGGGATGCGTGTTCCAGAGCCGAGGTTTGGGCGGCTTGCTCCGTGCTTCTAGGGGGTCACAGCCGCTTCTCTCCTAACGGGACGGAGTGGGGCTTGCTGGGTCAAGGCGTCCCCCTGAAACAGTCCCATGGCAGGGGCTCGGCCCTTCGCCCGTCCGTTTCAGGCTGGCCTCCCTGCTCAGGGCGACACCCGGAGAGGTGGGCCTGCAGGCCGGCGTCGCCCTCCCGACCTCCCCGCGAGCCGGGTGTGCAGCCCGGTGCCCTCTGAAAGCCCCTTCCGGTGGGCTCGACTACGGGCTTGCGCCCGGCTCCGTGAAGCAGGACTGCCGCCAGAAGGCCTCCCGCAGCCTCGGAACGAGTGGGTTTGCTCTGCGGTGGGTCCGGCCGCTCGGTCCCAGCAGAAGCTGCTTCCGATGTCCTCGCGCGTGCTTCGCGGAGGCCGAGGTCGGGGGCCCCCTTCTAGGACGGCCCCCCACCTGAGGCCCGGCTGGCACCCTTCCTGCGGCTTCCGCCCCATCCTGCCGTGGCCCAGCTTGCCCTTTCGCCAAGGAGGCCTGCACGCGGAAGGCAGCTCGGCTTCAGGCTTGCCTCTCCGAGGGAAGGCTGTGGTGCTCGCTCGAGGTGAACAGGCCTCGCGCTGAGAAGGCCTCCTTCTCCGTGCAGCGATGTGTGTGCGGACGTGGACGGGGATGGCATTCCACCCTGCCTTGTCTCTCCCAGGGAGGTCGAGGGGCTTGACCTACGGCGTCCCCTACCTCGGCGAGTCAGCTAACCGCTTCCCCGGGGAGGACGCGAGGCGTCGGCCCGGGAGAAGCCAGCCCCACGGCCCGGGCGCTCGGGCCTCCCGAAGCGCGCCCTTCCTCTCTCCTGCCCGCTTCTCTCTTCGCACTCGGCTTTCCCTGGGCGGACGTTCTCCCCCGGAGCACACCGTGGCTAGGCCTGGAGGGACCTGCTGTCTCCTTCGATTTTCAGGCCCAGGCGTGCGACCGCCTTGACTCCCCGAAGCCGCTGTCGGCCCCGAGGTGCTGGCGGCACCCGCAGGTCCCTGGGGTGGAGGCCTCAGCCTGCAGGGTGTTTGCATCGCTTTCCGCGTCGGATAGCACGCATGGTGCTTTCGGGGAAGGGGGAGCTGACAAAGCCCCCTCCGGGATGCGTGTTCCAGAGCCGAGGTTTGGGCGGCTTGCTCCGTGCTTCTAGGGGGTCACAGCCGCTTCTCTCCTAACGGGACGGAGTGGGGCTTGCTGGGTCAAGGCGTCCCCCTGAAACAGTCCCATGGCAGGGGCTCGGCCCTTCGCCCGTCCGTTTCAGGCTGGCCTCCCTGCTCAGGGCGACACCCGGAGAGGTGGGCCTGCAGGCCGGCGTCGCCCTCCCGACCTCCCCGCGAGCCGGGTGTGCAGCCCGGTGCCCTCTGAAAGCCCCTTCCGGTGGGCTCGACTACGGGCTTGCGCCCGGCTCCGTGAAGCAGGACTGCCGCCAGAAGGCCTCCCGCAGCCTCGGAACGAGTGGGTTTGCTCTGCGGTGGGTCCGGCCGCTCGGTCCCAGCAGAAGCTGCTTCCGATGTCCTCGCGCGTGCTTCGCGGAGGCCGAGGTCGGGGGCCCCCTTCTAGGACGGCCCCCCACCTGAGGCCCGGCTGGCACCCTTCCTGCGGCTTCCGCCCCATCCTGCCGTGGCCCAGCTTGCCCTTTCGCCAAGGAGGCCTGCACGCGGAAGGCAGCTCGGCTTCAGGCTTGCCTCTCCGAGGGAAGGCTGTGGTGCTCGCTCGAGGTGAACAGGCCTCGCGCTGAGAAGGCCTCCTTCTCCGTGCAGCGATGTGTGTGCGGACGTGGACGGGGATGGCATTCCACCCTGCCTTGTCTCTCCCAGGGAGGTCGAGGGGCTTGACCTACGGCGTCCCCTACCTCGGCGAGTCAGCTAACCGCTTCCCCGGGGAGGACGCGAGGCGTCGGCCCGGGAGAAGCCGGCCCCACGGCCCGGGCGCTCGGGCCTCCCGAAGCGCGCCCTTCCTCTCTCCTGCCCGCTTCTCTCTTCGCACTCGTCTTTCCCTGGGCGGACGTTCTCCCCCGGAGCGCACCCTGGCTCGGTCTGGAGGGACCTGCTGTCTCCTTCGGTTTTCAGCCTCAGGCGTGCGACCGCCTTGACTCCCCGAAGCCGCTGTCGGCCCCGAGGTGCTGGCGGCACCCGCAGGTCCCTGGGGTGGAGGGCCCAGCCTGCAGGGTGTTTTCATCGCTTTCCGCGTCGGAGAGCACGCATGGTGCTTTCGGGGATGGGGGAGCTGACAAAGCCCCCTCCGGGATGCGTGTTCCAGAGCCGAGGTTTGGGCGGCTTGCTCCGTGCTTCTAGGGGGTCACAGCCGCTTCTCTCCTATGGGACGGAGTGGGGCTTGCTGGGTCAAGGCGTCCCCCTGAAACAGTCCCATGGCAGGGGCTCGGCCCTTCGCCCGTCCGTTTCAGGCTGGCCTCCCTGCTCAGGGCGACACCCGGAGAGGTGGGCCTGCAGGCCGGCGTCGCCCTCCCGACCTCCCCGCGAGCCGGGTGTGCAGCCCGGTGCCCTCTGAAAACCCCTTCCGGTGGGCTCGACTACGGGCTTGCGCCCGGCTCCGTGAAGCAGGACTGCCGCCAGAAGGCCTCCCGCAGCCTCGGAACGAGTGGGTTTGCTCTGCGGTGGGTCCGGCCGCTCGGTCTCAGCAGAAGCTGCTTCCGATGTCCTCGCGCGTGCTTCGCGGAGGCCGAGGTCGGGGGTCCCCTTCTAGGACGACCCCCCACCTTAGGCCCGGCTGGCACCCTTCCTTCGGCTTCCGCCCCATCCTGCCGTGGCCCAGCTTGCCCCTTCGCCAAGGAGGCCTGCACGAGGAAGGCAGCTCGGCTACAAGCTTGCCTCTCGGAGGGAAGGCTGTGGTGCTCGCTCGAGGTGAACAGGCCTCGCGCTGAGAAGGCCTCCTTCTCCTTGCAGCGACGTGTGTGCGGACGTGGACGTGGATGGCATTCCACCCTGCCTTGTCTCTCCCAGGGAGGTCGAGGGGCTTGACCTGCGGCGTCCCCACGCACGGCGAGTCAGCCAACCGCTTCCCCGGGGAGGACGCGAGGCATCGGCCCGGGAGAAGCCGGCCCCACGGCCCGGGCGCTCGGGCCTCATGAAGCGCGCCCTTCCTCTCTCCTGCCCGCTTCTCTCTTCGCACTCGTCTTTCCCTGGGCGGACGTTCTCCCCCGGAGCGCACCGTGGCTCGGCCTGGACGGACCTGCTGTCTCCTTCGGTTTTCAGGCCCAGGCGTGCGACCGCCTTGACTCCCCGAAGCCGCTGTCGGCCCCGAGGTGCTGGTGGCACCCGCAGGTCCCTGGGGTGGAGGCCCCAGCCTGCAGGGTGTTTGCATCGCTTTCCGCGTCGGAGAGCACGCATGGTGCTTTCGGGGAAGGGGGAGCTGACAAAGCCCCCTCCGGGATGCGTGTTCCAGAGCCGAGGTTTGGGCGGCTTGCTCCGTGCTTCTAGGGGGTCACAGCCGCTTCTCTCCTATGGGACGGAGTGGGGCTTGCTGGGTCAAGGCGTCCCACTGAAACAGTCCCATGGCAGGGGCTCGGCCCTTCGCCCGTCCGTTTCAGTCTGGCCTCCCTGCTCAGGGCGACACCCGGAGAGGTGGGCCTGCAGGCCGGCGTCGCCCTCCCGACCTCCCCGCGAGCCGGGTGTGCAGCCCGGTGCCCTCTGAAAGCCCCTTCCGGTGGGCTCGACTACGGGCTTGCGCCCGGCTCCGTGAAGCAGGACTGCCGCCAGAAGGCCTCCCGCAGCCTCGGAACGAGTGGGTTTGCTCTGCGGTGGGTCCGGCCGCTCGGTCCCAGCAGAAGCTGCTTCCGATGTCCTCGCGCGTGCTTCGCGGAGGCCGAGGTCGGGGGCCCCCTTCTAGGATGGCCCCCCACCTGAGGCCCGGCTGGCACCCTTCCTGCGGCTTCCGCCCCATCCTGCCGTGGCCCAGCTTGCCCTTTCGCCAAGGAGGCCTGCACGCGGAAGGCAGCTCGGCTTCAGGCTTGCCTCTCCGAGGGAAGGCTGTGGTGCTCGCTCGAGGTGAACAGGCCTCGCGCTGAGAAGGCCTCCTTCTCCGTGCAGCGATGTGTGTGCGGACGTGGACGGGGATGGCATTCCACCCTGCCTTGTCTCTCCCAGGGAGGTCGAGGGGCTTGACCTACGGCGTCCCCTACCTCGGCGAGTCAGCTAACCGCTTCCCCGGGGAGGACGCGAGGCGTCGGCCCGGGAGAAGCCGGCCCCACGGCCCGGGCGCTCGGGCCTCACGAAGCGCGCCCTTCCTCTCTCCTGCCCGCTTCTCTCTTCGCACTCGTCTTTCCCTGGGCGGACGTTCTCCCCCGGAGCGCACCCTGGCTCGGTCTGGAGGGACCTGCTGTCTCCTTCGGTTTTCAGCCTCAGGCGTGCGACCGCCTTGACTCCTCGAAGCCGCTGTCGGCCCCGAGGTGTTGGCGGCACCCGCAGGTCCCTGGGGTGGAGGCCCCAGCCTGCAGGGTGTTTGCATCGCTTTCTGCATCTGAGAGCACGCATGGTGCTTTCGGGGAAGGGGGAGCTGACAGAGTCCCCTCCGGGAAGCGCGTGCCAGAGCCGAGGGTTGGGCACCTTGCTCCGTGCTTCTAGGGGTCACAGCCGCTTCTCTCCTAAAGGGTCAGAGTGGGGCTTGCTGTGCCAAGGCGTCCCGCTGAAACAGTCCCATGGCAGGGTCTCGGCCCTTCGCCCGTCCGTTTCAGGCTGGCTCCCTGCTCAGGGCGGGACCCGGAGAGGTGGGCCTGCAGGCCGGCGTCGCCCTCCCGACCTCCCCGCGAGCCGGGTGTGCAGCCCGGTGCCCTCTTAACGCCGGCTCCGGTGGGCTCGACTGCGGGCGGGCGCCCGGCGCCACGAAGCGGGGCTGTCGCCAGAAGGCCTCCCGCAGCCTCGGAACGAGTAGGTTTGCTCTGCGGTGGGTCCGGCCGCTCGGTCTCAGCAGAAGCTGCTTCCGATGTCCTCGCGCGTGCTTCGCGGAGGCCGAGGTCGGGGGCCCCCTTCTAGGACGGCCCCCCACCTGAGGCCCGGCTGGCAGCCTTCCTGCGGCTTCCGCCCCATCCTGCCGTGGCCCAGCTTGCCCCTTCGCCAAGGAGGCCTGCACGCGGAAGGCAGCTCGGCTTCAAGCTTGCCTCTCGGAGGGAAGGCTGTGGTGCTCGCTCGACGTGAACAGGCCTCGCGCTGAGAAGGCCTCCTTCTCCGTGCAGCGACGTGTGCGCAGACGTGGACGGGGATGGCATTACACCCTGCCTTGTCTCTCCCAGGGAGGTCGAGGGGCTTGACCTACCGCGTCCCCTCCCACGGCGAGTCAGCTGCCCGCTTCCCCAGGGAGGACCGACGCGCCGCCCCGGAGAAGCCGGCCCCACGGCCCGGGCGCTCGGGCCTCACGAAGCGCGCCCTTCCTCTCTCCTGCCCGCTTCTCTCTTCGCACTCGTCTTTCCCTGGGCGGACGTTCTCCCCCGGAGCGCGCCCTGGCTCGGTCTGGAGGGACCTGCTGTCTCCTTCGGTTTTCAGGCCCAGGCGTGCGACCGCCTTGACTCCCCGAAGCCGCTGTCGGCCCCGAGGTGCTGGTGGCACCCGCAGGTCCCTGGGGTGGAGGCCCCAGCCTGCAGGGTGTTTGCATCGCTTTCCGCGTCGGAGAGCACGCATGGTGCTTTCGGGGAAGGGGGAGCTGACAAAGCCCCCTCCGGGATGCGTGTTCCAGAGCCGAGGTTTGGGCGGCTTGCTCCGTGCTTCTAGGGGGTCACAGCCGCTTCTCTCCTAACGGGACGGAGTGGGGCTTGCTGGGTCAAGGCGTCCCCCTGAAACAGTCCCATGGCAGGGGCTCGGCCCTTCGCCCGTCCGTTTCAGGCTGGCCTCCCTGCTCAGGGCGACACCCGGAGAGGTGGGCCTGCAGGCCGGCGTCGCCCTCCCGACCTCCCCGCGAGCCGGGTGTGCAGCCCGGTGCCCTCTGAAAGCCGGTTCCGGTGGGCTCGACTACGGGCTTGCGCCCGGCTCCGTGAAGCAGGACTGCCGCCAGAAGGCCTCCCGCAGCCTCGGAACGAGTGGGTTTGCTCTGCGGTGGGTCCGGCCGCTCGGTCCCAGCAGAAGCTGCTTGCGATGTCCTCGCGCGTTACGACGGCCCCCCACCTGAGGCCCGGCTGGCACCCTTCCTGCGGCTTCCGCCCCATCCTGCCGTGGCCCAGCTTGCCCTTTCGCCAAGGAGGCCTGCACGCGGAAGGCAGCTCGGCTTCAGGCTTGCCTCTCCGAGGGAAGGCTGTGGTGCTCGCTCGAGGTGAACAGGCCTCGCGCTGAGAAGGCCTCCTTCTCCGTGCAGCGACGTGTGTGCGGACGTGGACGGGGATGGCATTCCACCCTGCCTTGTCTCTCCCAGGGAGGTCGAGGGGCTTGACCTACGGCGTCCCCTCCCATGGCGAGTCAGCTAACCGCTTCCCCGGGAAGGACGCATGGCGCCAGCCTGGGAGAAGCCGGCCCCACGGCCCGGGCTCTCGGGCCTCACGAAGCGCGCCCTTCCTCTCTCCTGCCCGCTTCTCTCTTCGCACTCGTCTTTCCCTGGGCGGACGTTCTCCCCCGGAGCACACCGTGGCTAGGCCTGGAGGGACCTGCTGTCTCCTTCGATTTTCAGGCCCAGGCGTGCGACCGCCTTGACTCCCCGAAGCCGCTGTCGGCCCCGAGGTGCTGGCGGCACCCGCAGGTCCCTGGGGTGGAGGCCTCAGCCTGCAGGGTGTTTGCATCGCTTTCCGCGTCGGATAGCACGCATGGTGCTTTCGGGGAAGGGGGAGCTGACAAAGCCCCCTCCGGGATGCGTGTTCCAGAGCCGAGGTTTGGGCGGCTTGCTCCGTGCTTCTAGGGGGTCACAGCCGCTTCTCTCCTAACGGGACGGAGTGGGGCTTGCTGGGTCAAGGCGTCCCCCTGAAACAGTCCCATGGCAGGGGCTCGGCCCTTCGCCCGTCCGTTTCAGGCTGGCCTCCCTGCTCAGGGCGACACCCGGAGAGGTGGGCCTGCAGGCCGGCGTCGCCCTCCCGACCTCCCCGCGAGCCGGGTGTGCAGCCCGGTGCCCTCTGAAAGCCCCTTCCGGTGGGCTCGACTACGGGCTTGCGCCCGGCTCCGTGAAGCAGGACTGCCGCCAGAAGGCCTCCCGCAGCCTCGGAACGAGTGGGTTTGCTCTGCGGTGGGTCCGGCCGCTCGGTCCCAGCAGAAGCTGCTTCCGATGTCCTCGCGCGTGCTTCGCGGAGGCCGAGGTCGGGGGCCCCCTTCTAGGACGGCCCCCCACCTGAGGCCCGGCTGGCACCCTTCCTGCGGCTTCCGCCCCATCCTGCCGTGGCCCAGCTTGCCCTTTCGCCAAGGAGGCCTGCACGCGGAAGGCAGCTCGGCTTCAGGCTTGCCTCTCCGAGGGAAGGCTGTGGTGCTCGCTCGAGGTGAACAGGCCTCGCGCTGAGAAGGCCTCCTTCTCCGTGCAGCGATGTGTGTGCGGACGTGGACGGGGATGGCATTCCACCCTGCCTTGTCTCTCCCAGGGAGGTCGAGGGGCTTGACCTACGGCGTCCCCTACCTCGGCGAGTCAGCTAACCGCTTCCCCGGGGAGGACGCGAGGCGTCGGCCCGGGAGAAGCCAGCCCCACGGCCCGGGCGCTCGGGCCTCCCGAAGCGCGCCCTTCCTCTCTCCTGCCCGCTTCTCTCTTCGCACTCGGCTTTCCCTGGGCGGACGTTCTCCCCCGGAGCACACCGTGGCTAGGCCTGGAGGGACCTGCTGTCTCCTTCGATTTTCAGGCCCAGGCGTGCGACCGCCTTGACTCCCCGAAGCCGCTGTCGGCCCCGAGGTGCTGGCGGCACCCGCAGGTCCCTGGGGTGGAGGCCTCAGCCTGCAGGGTGTTTGCATCGCTTTCCGCGTCGGATAGCACGCATGGTGCTTTCGGGGAAGGGGGAGCTGACAAAGCCCCCTCCGGGATGCGTGTTCCAGAGCCGAGGTTTGGGCGGCTTGCTCCGTGCTTCTAGGGGGTCACAGCCGCTTCTCTCCTAACGGGACGGAGTGGGGCTTGCTGGGTCAAGGCGTCCCCCTGAAACAGTCCCATGGCAGGGGCTCGGCCCTTCGCCCGTCCGTTTCAGGCTGGCCTCCCTGCTCAGGGCGACACCCGGAGAGGTGGGCCTGCAGGCCGGCGTCGCCCTCCCGACCTCCCCGCGAGCCGGGTGTGCAGCCCGGTGCCCTCTGAAAGCCCCTTCCGGTGGGCTCGACTACGGGCTTGCGCCCGGCTCCGTGAAGCAGGACTGCCGCCAGAAGGCCTCCCGCAGCCTCGGAACGAGTGGGTTTGCTCTGCGGTGGGTCCGGCCGCTCGGTCCCAGCAGAAGCTGCTTCCGATGTCCTCGCGCGTGCTTCGCGGAGGCCGAGGTCGGGGGCCCCCTTCTAGGACGGCCCCCCACCTGAGGCCCGGCTGGCACCCTTCCTGCGGCTTCCGCCCCATCCTGCCGTGGCCCAGCTTGCCCTTTCGCCAAGGAGGCCTGCACGCGGAAGGCAGCTCGGCTTCAGGCTTGCCTCTCCGAGGGAAGGCTGTGGTGCTCGCTCGAGGTGAACAGGCCTCGCGCTGAGAAGGCCTCCTTCTCCGTGCAGCGATGTGTGTGCGGACGTGGACGGGGATGGCATTCCACCCTGCCTTGTCTCTCCCAGGGAGGTCGAGGGGCTTGACCTACGGCGTCCCCTACCTCGGCGAGTCAGCTAACCGCTTCCCCGGGGAGGACGCGAGGCGTCGGCCCGGGAGAAGCCGGCCCCACGGCCCGGGCGCTCGGGCCTCCCGAAGCGCGCCCTTCCTCTCTCCTGCCCGCTTCTCTCTTCGCACTCGTCTTTCCCTGGGCGGACGTTCTCCCCCGGAGCGCACCCTGGCTCGGTCTGGAGGGACCTGCTGTCTCCTTCGGTTTTCAGCCTCAGGCGTGCGACCGCCTTGACTCCCCGAAGCCGCTGTCGGCCCCGAGGTGCTGGCGGCACCCGCAGGTCCCTGGGGTGGAGGGCCCAGCCTGCAGGGTGTTTTCATCGCTTTCCGCGTCGGAGAGCACGCATGGTGCTTTCGGGGATGGGGGAGCTGACAAAGCCCCCTCCGGGATGCGTGTTCCAGAGCCGAGGTTTGGGCGGCTTGCTCCGTGCTTCTAGGGGGTCACAGCCGCTTCTCTCCTATGGGACGGAGTGGGGCTTGCTGGGTCAAGGCGTCCCCCTGAAACAGTCCCATGGCAGGGGCTCGGCCCTTCGCCCGTCCGTTTCAGGCTGGCCTCCCTGCTCAGGGCGACACCCGGAGAGGTGGGCCTGCAGGCCGGCGTCGCCCTCCCGACCTCCCCGCGAGCCGGGTGTGCAGCCCGGTGCCCTCTGAAAACCCCTTCCGGTGGGCTCGACTACGGGCTTGCGCCCGGCTCCGTGAAGCAGGACTGCCGCCAGAAGGCCTCCCGCAGCCTCGGAACGAGTGGGTTTGCTCTGCGGTGGGTCCGGCCGCTCGGTCTCAGCAGAAGCTGCTTCCGATGTCCTCGCGCGTGCTTCGCGGAGGCCGAGGTCGGGGGTCCCCTTCTAGGACGACCCCCCACCTTAGGCCCGGCTGGCACCCTTCCTTCGGCTTCCGCCCCATCCTGCCGTGGCCCAGCTTGCCCCTTCGCCAAGGAGGCCTGCACGAGGAAGGCAGCTCGGCTACAAGCTTGCCTCTCGGAGGGAAGGCTGTGGTGCTCGCTCGAGGTGAACAGGCCTCGCGCTGAGAAGGCCTCCTTCTCCTTGCAGCGACGTGTGTGCGGACGTGGACGTGGATGGCATTCCACCCTGCCTTGTCTCTCCCAGGGAGGTCGAGGGGCTTGACCTGCGGCGTCCCCACGCACGGCGAGTCAGCCAACCGCTTCCCCGGGGAGGACGCGAGGCATCGGCCCGGGAGAAGCCGGCCCCACGGCCCGGGTGCTCGGGCCTCATGAAGCGCGCCCTTCCTCTCTCCTGCCCGCTTATCTCTTCGCACTCGTCTTCCCTAGGCGGACGTTCTCCCCCGGAGCGCACCGTGGCTCGGCCTGGACGGACCTGCTGTCTCCTTCGGTTTTCAGGCCCAGTCATGCGACCGCCTTGACCCCCTGAAGCCGCTGTCGGCCCCGAGGTGCTGGCGGCACCCGCAGGTCCCTGGGGTGGAGGCCCCAGCCGGCTGGGTGTTTGCATCGCTTTCCGCATCTGAGAGCAGGCGTGGTGCTTTTGGGGAATGGGGAGCTGACAAAGCCCCCTCCGGGATGCGTGTTCCAGAGCCGAGGTTGGGCGGCTTGCTCCGTGCTTCTAGGGGGTCACAGCCGCTTCTCTCCTAATGGGACGGAGTGGGGCTTGCTGGGTCAAGGCGTCCCCTTGAAACAGTCCCATGGCAGGGGCTCGGCCCTTCGCCTGTCCGTTTCAGGCTGGCCTCCCTGCTCAGGGCGCCCCCCGGAGAGGTGGGCCTGCAGGCCGGCGTCGCCCTCCCGACCTCCCCGTGAGCCGGGTGTGCAGCCCGGTGCCCTCTGAACGCCGGCTCCGGTGGATTCGACTTCGGGCTTGCGCCCGGTTCCGTGAAGCAGGACTGCCGCCAGAAGGCCTCCCGCAGCCTCGGAACGAGTGGGTTTGCTCTGCGGTGGGTCCGGCCGCTCGGTCCCAGCAGAAGCTGCTTCCGATGTCCTCGCGCGTGCTTCGCGGAGGCCGAGGTCAGGGGCCCCCTTCTAGGACGGCCCCCAAACTGAGGCCCGGCTGGCAGCCTTCCTGCGGTATCCGCCCCACCCTGCCGCGGCCCAGCTTGCCCCTTCGCCAAGGAGGCCTGCACGCGGAAGGCAGCTCGGCCTCAGGCTTGCCTCTCCGAGGGAAGGCTGTGGTGCTCGCTCTAGGTGAACAGGCCTCGCGCTGAGAAGGCCTCCTTCTCCGTGCAGCGACATGTGTGCGGACGTGGACGGGGATGGCATTCCACCCTGCCTTGTCTCTCCCAGGGAGGTCGACGGGCTTGACCGGCGGCGTCCCCACCCACGGCGAGTCAGCCAACCGCTTCCCCGGGGTGGACGCGAGGCGTCGGCCCGGGAGAAGCCGGCACCACGGCCCGGGCGCTCGGGCCTCACGAAGCGCGCCCTTCCTCTCTCCTGCCCGCTTCTCTCTTCGCACTCATCTTTCCCTAGGCGGACGTTCTCCTCCGGAGCGCACCATGGCTCGGCCTGGAGGGACCTGCTGTCTCCTTCGGTTTTCAGGCCCAGGCTTGCGACCGCCTTGACTCCCCGAAGCCGCTGTCGGCCCCGAGGTGCTGGCGGCACCCGCAGGTCCCTGGGGTGGAAGCCCCAGCCGGCAGGGTGTTTGCATCACTTTCCGCATCTGAGAGCAGGCGTGGTGCTTTTGGGGAAGGGGGAGCTGACAAAGCCCCCTTCGGGATGCGTGTTCCAGAGCCGAGGTTTGGGCGGCTTGCTCCGTGCTTCTAGGGGGTCACAGCCGCTTCTCTCCTAACGGGACGGAGTGGGGCTTGCTGGGTCAAGGCGTCCCCCTGAAACAGTCCCATGGCAGGGGCTCGGCCCTTCGCCCGTCCGTTTCAGGCTGGCCTCCCTACTCAGGGCGCCCCCCAGAGAGGTGGGCCTGCAGGCCGGCGTCACCCTCCCGACCTCCCCGCGAGCCGGGTGTGCAGCCAGGTGCCCTCTGAACGCCGGCTCCGGTGGGTTCGACTTCGGGCTTGCGCCCGGTTCCGTGAAGCAGGACTGCCGCCAGAAGGCCTCCCGCAGCCTCGGAACGAGTGGGTTTGCTCTGCGGTGGGTCCGGCCGCTCGGTCCCAGCAGAAGCTGCTTCCGATGTCCTCGCGCGTTAGGACGGCCCCCCACCTGAGGCCCGGCTGGCACCCTTCCTGCGGCTTCCGCCCAATCCTGCCGTGGCCCAGCTTGCCCTTTCGCCAAGGAGGCCTGCACGCGGAAGGCAGCTCGGCTTCAGGCTTGCCTATCAGAGGGAAGGCTGTGGTGCTCGCTCGAGGTGAACAGGCCTCGCGCTGAGAAGGCCTCCTTCTCCGTGCAGCGACGTGTGTGCGGACGTGGACGGGGATGGCATTCCACCCTGCATTGTCTCTCCCAGGGAGGTCGAGGGGCTTGACCTACGGCGTCCCCTACGTCGGCGAGTCAGCTAACCGCTTCCCCGGGGAGGACCGAGGCGCCGGCCCGGGAGAAGCTGGCCCCACGGCCCGGGCGCTCGGGCCTCACGAAGCGCGCCCTTCCTCTCTCCTGCCCGCTTCTCTCTTCGCACTCGTCTTTCCCTGGGCGGACGTTCTCTCCCGGAGCGCACCCTGGCTCGGTCTGGAGGGACCTGCTGTCTCCTTCGGTTTTCAGCCTCAGGCGTGCGACCGCCTTGACTCCCCGAAGCCGCTGTCGGCCCCGAGGTGCTGGCGGCACCCGCAGGTCCCTGGGGTGGAGGCCCCAGCCTGCAGGGTGTTTGCATCGCTTTCTGCATCTGAGAGCACGCATGGTGCTTTCGGGGAAGGGGGAGCTGACAGAGTCCCCTCCGGGAAGCGCGTGCCAGAGCCGAGGGTTGGGCGCCTTGCTCCGTGCTTCTAGGGGTCACAGCCGCTTCTCTCCTAAAGGGTCAGAGTGGGGCTTGCTGTGCCAAGGCGTCCCGCTGAAACAGTCCCATGGCAGGGTCACGGCCCTTCGCCCGTCCATTTCAGTCTGGCCTCCCTGCTCAGGGCGGTACCCGGAGAGGTGGGCCTGCAGGCCGGCGTCGCCCTCCCGACCTCCCCGCGAGCCGGGTGTGAAGCCTGGTGCCCTCTTAACGCCGGCTCCGGTGGGCTCGACTGCGGGCGGGCGCCCGGCGCCACGAAGCAGGGCTGCCGCCAGAAGGCCTCCCGCAGCCTCGGAACGAGTAGGTTTGCTCTGCGGTGGGTCCGGCCGCTCGGTCCCAGCACAAGCTGCTTCCGATGTCCTCGCGCGTGCTTCGCGGAGGCCGAGGTCGGGGGTCCCCTTCTAGGACGGCCCCCCACCTTAGGCCCGGCTGGCACCCTTCCTGCGGCTTCCGCCCCATCCTGCCGTGGCCCAGCTTGCCCCTTCGCCAAGGAGGCCTGCACGAGGAAGGCAGCTCGGCTACAAGCTTGCCTCTCGGAGGGAAGGCTGTGGTGCTCGCTCGAGGTGAACAGGCCTCGCGCTGAGAAGGCCTCCTTCTCCTTGCAGCGACGTGTGTGCGGACGTGGACGTGGATGGCATTCCACCCTGCCTTGTCTCTCCCAGGGAGGTCGAGGGGCTTGACCTGCGGCGTCCCCACGCACGGCGAGTCAGCCAACCGCTTCCCCGGGGAGGACGCGAGGCATCGGCCCGGGAGAAGCCGGCCCCACGGCCCGGGCGCTCGGGCCTCATGAAGCGCGCCCTTCCTCTCTCCTGCCCGCTTATCTCTTCGCACTCGTCTTCCCTAGGCGGACGTTCTCCCCCGGAGCGCACCGTGGCTCGGCCTGGACGGACCTGCTGTCTCCTTCGGTTTTCAGGCCCAGTCATGCGACCGCCTTGACCCCCTGAAGCCGCTGTCGGCCCCGAGGTGCTGGCGGCACCCGAGGGTCCCTGGGGTGGAGGCCCCAGCCGGCTGGGTGTTTGCATCGCTTTCCGCATCTGAGAGCATGCGTGGTGCTTTTGGGGAAGGGGGAGCTGACAAAGCCCCCTCCGGGATGCGTGTTCCAGAGCCGAGGTTGGGCGGCTTGCTCCGTGCTTCTAGGGGGTCACAGCCGCTTCTCTCCTAATGGGACGGAGTGGGGCTTGCTGGGTCAAGGCGTCCCCTTGAAACAGTCCCATGGCAGGGGCTCGGCCCTTCGCCTGTCCGTTTCAGGCTGGCCTCCCTGCTCAGGGCGCCCCCCGGAGAGGTGGGCCTGCAGGCCGGCGTCGCCCTCCCGACCTCCCCGTGAGCCGGGTGTGCAGCCCGGTGCCCTCTGAACGCCGGCTCCGGTGGGTTCGACTTCGGGCTTGCGCCCGGTTCCGTGAAGCAGGACTGCCGCCAGAAGGCCTCCCGCAGCCTCGGAACGAGTGGGTTTGCTCTGCGGTGGGTCCGGCCGCTCGGTCCCAGCAGAAGCTGCTTCCGATTTCCTCGCGCGTGCTTCGCGGAGGCCGAGGTCAGGGGCCCCCTTCTAGGACGGCCCCCAAACTGAGGCCCGGCTGGCAGCCTTCCTGCGGTATCCGCCCCACCCTGCCGCGGCCCAGCTTGCCCCTTCGCCAAGGAGGCCTGCACGCGGAAGGCAGCTCGGCCTCAGGCTTGCCTCTCCGAGGGAAGGCTGTGGTGCTCGCTCTAGGTGAACAGGCCTCGCGCTGTGAAGGCCTCCTTCTCCGTGCAGCGACATGTGTGCGGACGTGGACGGGGATGGCATTCCACCCTGCCTTGTCTCTCCCAGGGAGGTCGACGGGCTTGACCGGCGGCGTCCCCACCCACGGCGAGTCAGCCAACCGCTTCCCCGGGGTGGACGTGAGGCGTCGGCCCGGGAGAAGCCGGCACCACGGACCGGGCGCTCGGGCCTCACGAAGCGCGCCCTTCCTCTCTCCTGCCCGCTTCTCTCTTCGCACTCATCTTTCCCTAGGCGGACGTTCTCCTCCGGAGCGCACCATGGCTCGGCCTGGAGGGACCTGCTGTCTCCTTCGGTTTTCAGGCCCAGGCTTGCGACCGCCTTGACTCCCCGAAGCCGCTGTCGGCCCCGAGGTGCTGGCGGCACCCGCAGGTCCCTGGGGTGGAAGCCCCAGCCGGCAGGGTGTTTGCATCACTTTCCGCATCTGAGAGCAGGCGTGGTGCTTTTGGGGAAGGGGGAGCTGACAAAGCCCCCTCCGGGATGCGTGTTCCAGAGCCGAGGTTTGGGCGGCTTGCTCCGTGCTTCTAGGGGGTCACAGCCGCTTCTCTCCTAACGGGACGGAGTGGGGCTTGCTTGGTCAAGGCGTCCCCCTGAAACAGTCCCATGGCAGGGGCTCGGCCCTTCGCCCGTCCGTTTCAGGCTGGCCTCCCTGCTCAGGGCGACACCCGGAGAGGTGGGCCTGCAGGCCGGCGTCGCCCTCCCGACCTCCCCGCGAGCCGGGTGTGCAGCCCGGTGCCCTCTGAAAGCCCCTTCCGGTGGGCTCGACTACGGGCTTGCGCCCGGCTCCGTGAAGCAGGACTGCTGCCAGAAGGCCTCCCGCAGCCTCGGAACGAGTGGGTTTGCTCTGCGGTGGGTCCGGCCGCTCGGTCCCAGCAGAAGCTGCTTCCGATGTCCTCGCGCGTGCTTCGCGGAGGCCGAGGTCGGGGGCCCCCTTCTAGGATGGCCCCCCACCTGAGGCCCGGCTGGCACCCTTCCTGCGGCTTCCGCCCCATCCTGCCGTGGCCCAGCTTGCCCTTTCGCCAAGGAGGCCTGCACGCGGAAGGCAGCTCGGCTTCAGGCTTGCCTCTCCGAGGGAAGGCTGTGGTGCTCGCTCGAGGTGAACAGGCCTCGCGCTGAGAAGGCCTCCTTCTCCGTGCAGCGATGTGTGTGCGGACGTGGACGGGGATGGCATTCCACCCTGCCTTGTCTCTCCCAGGGAGGTCGAGGGGCTTGACCTACGGCGTCACCTACCTCGGCGAGTCAGCTAACCGCTTCCCCGGGGAGGACGCGAGGCGTCGGCCCGGGAGAAGCCGGGCCCACGGCACGGGCGCTCGGGCCTCCCGAAGCGCGCCCTTCCTCTCTCCTGCCCGCTTCTCTCTTCGCACTCGTCTTTCCCTGGGCGGACGTTCTCCCCCGGAGCGCACCCTGGCTCGGTCTGGAGGGACCTGCTGTCTCCTTCGGTTTTCAGCCTCAGGCGTGCGACCGCCTTGACTCCCCGAAGCCGCTGTCGGCCCCGAGGTGCTGGCGGCACCCGCAGGTCCCTGGGGTGGAGGCCCCAGCCTGCAGGGTGTTTGCATCGCTTTCTGCATCTGAGAGCACGCATGGTGCTTTCGGGGAAGGGGGAGCTGACAGAGTCCCCTCCGGGAAGCGCGTGCCAGAGCCGAGGGTTGGGCACCTTGCTCCGTGCTTCTAGGGGTCACAGCCGCTTCTCTCCTAAAGGGTCAGAGTGGGGCTTGCTGTGCCAAGGCGTCCCGCTGAAACAGTCCCATGGCAGGGTCTCGGCCCTTCGCCCGTCCGTTTCAGGCTGGCTCCCTGCTCAGGGCGGGACCCGGAGAGGTGGGCCTGCAGCCCGGCGTCGCCCTCCCGACCTCCCCGCGAGCCGGGTGTGCAGCCCGGTGCCCTCTTAACGCCGGCTCCGGTGGGCTCGACTGCGGGCGGGCGCCCGGCGCCACGAAGCGGGGCTGTCGCCAGAAGGCCTACCGCAGCCTCGGAACGAGTAGGTTTGCTCTGCGGTGGGTCCGGCCGCTCGGTCTCAGCAGAAGCTGCTTCCGATGTCCTCGCGCGTGCTTCGCGGAGGCCGAGGTCGGGGGCCCCCTTCTAGGACGGCCCCCCACCTGAGGCCCGGCTGGCAGCCTTCCTGCGGCTTCCGCCCCATCCTGCCGTGGCCCAGCTTGCCCCTTCGCCAAGGAGGCCTGCACGCGGAAGGCAGCTCGGCTTCAAGCTTGCCTCTCGGAGGGAAGGCTGTGGTGCTCGCTCGAGGTGAACAGGCCTCGCGCTGAGAAGGCCTCCTTCTCCGTGCAGCGACGTGTGCGCGGACGTGGACGGGGATGGCATTACACCCTGCCTTGTCTCTCCCAGGGAGGTCGAGGGGCTTGACCTACCGCGTCCCCTCCCACGGCGAGTCAGCTGCCCGCTTCCCCGGGGAGGACCGACGCGCCGCCCCGGCGAAGCCGGCCCCACGGCCCGGGCGCTCGGGCCTCACGAAGCGCGCCCTTCCTCTCTCCTGCCCGCTTCTCTCTTCGCACTCGTCTTTCCCTGGGCGGACGTTCTCCCCCGGAGCGCACCCTGGCTCGGTCTGGAGGGACCTGCTGTCTCCTTCGGTTTTCAGGCCCAGGCGTGCGACCGCCTTGACTCCCCGAAGCCGCTGTCGGCCCCGAGGTGCTGGTGGCACCCGCAGGTCCCTGGGGTGGAGGCCCCAGCCTGCAGGGTGTTTGCATCGCTTTCCGCGTCGGAGAGCACGCATGGTGCTTTCGGGGAAGGGGGAGCTGACAAAGCCCCCTCCGGGATGCGTGTTCCAGAGCCGAGGTTTGGGCGGCTTGCTCCGTGTTTCTAGGGGGTCACAGCCGCTTCTCTCCTAACGGGACGGAGTGGGGCTTGCTGGGTCAAGGCGTCCCCCTGAAACAGTCCCATGGCAGGGGCTCGGCCCTTCGCCCGTCCGTTTCAGGCTGGCCTCCCTGCTCAGGGCGACACCTAGAGAGGTGGGCCTGCAGGCCGGCGTCGCCCTCCCGACCTCCCCGCGAGCCGGGTGTGCAGCCCGGTGCCCTCTGAAAGCCGGTTCCGGTGGGCTCGACTACGGGCTTGCGCCCGGCTCCGTGAAGCAGGACTGCCGCCAGAAGGCCTCCCGCAGCCTCGGAACGAGTGGGTTTGCTCTGCGGTGGGTCCGGCCGCTCGGTCCCAGCAGAAGCTGCTTGCGATGTCCTCGCGCGTTACGACGGCCCCCCACCAGAGGCCCGGCTGGCACCCTTCCTGCGGCTTCCGCCCCATCCTGCCGTGGCCCAGCTTGCCCTTTCGCCAAGGAGGCCTGCACGCGGAAGGCAGCTCGGCTTCAGGCTTGCCTCTCCGAGGGAAGGCTGTGGTGCTCGCTCGAGGTGAACAGGCCTCGCGCTGAGAAGGCCTCCTTCTCCGTGCAGCGACGTGTGTGCGGACGTGGACGGGGATGGCATTCCACCCTGCCTTGTCTCTCCCAGGGAGGTCGAGGGGCTTAACCTACGGCGGCCCCTCCCATGGCGAGTCAGCTAACCGCTTCCCCGGGAGGGACGCATGGCGCCAGCCTGGGAGAAGCCGGCCCCACGGCCCGGGCTCTCGGGCCTCACGAAGCGCGCCCTTCCTCTCTCCTGCCCGCTTCTCTCTTCGCACTCGGCTTTCCCTGGGCGGACGTTCTCCCCCGGAGCACACCGTGGCTAGGCCTGGAGGGACCTGCTGTCTCCTTCGGTTTTCAGGCCCAGGCGTGCGACCGCCTTGACTCCCCGAAGCCGCTGTCGGCCCCGAGGTGCTGGCGGCACCCGCAGGTCCCTGGGGTGGAGGCCTCAGCCTGCAGGGTGTTTGCATCGCTTTCCGCGTCGGATAGCACGCATGGTGCTTTCGGGGAAGGGGGAGCTGACAAAGCCCCCTCCGGGATGCGTGTTCCAGAGCCGAGGTTTGGGCGGCTTGCTCCGTGCTTCTAGGGGGTCACAGCCGCTTCTCTCCTAACGGGACGGAGTGGGGCTTGCTGGGTCAAGGCGTCCCCCTGAAACAGTCCCATGGCAGGGGCTCGGCCCTTCGCCCGTCCGTTTCAGGCTGGCCTCCCTGCTCAGGGCGACACCCGGAGAGGTGGGCCTGCAGGCCGGCGTCGCCCTCCCGACCTCCCCGCGAGCCGGGTGTGCAGCCCGGTGCCCTCTGAAAGCCCCTTCCGGTGGGCTCGACTACGGGCTTGCGCCCGGCTCCGTGAAGCAGGACTGCTGCCAGAAGGCCTCCCGCAGCCTCGGAACGAGTGGGTTTGCTCTGCGGTGGGTCCGGCCGCTCGGTCCCAGCAGAAGCTGCTTCCGATGTCCTCGCGCGTGCTTCGTGGAGGCCGAGGTCGGGGGCCCCCTTCTAGGACGGCCCCCCACCTGAGGCCCGGCTGGCACCCTTCCTGCGGCTTCCGCCCCATCCTGCCGTGGCCCAGCTTGCCCTTTCGCCAAGGAGGCCTGCACGCGGAAGGCAGCTCGGCTTCAGGCTTGCCTCTCCGAGGGAAGGCTGTGGTGCTCGCTCGAGGTGAACAGGCCTCGCGCTGAGAAGGCCTCCTTCTCCGTGCAGCGATGTGTGTGCGGACGTGGACGGGGATGGCATTCCACCCTGCCTTGTCTCTCCCAGGGAGGTCGAGGGGCTTGACCTACGGCGTCCCCTACCTCGGCGAGTCAGCCAGCCGCTTCCCCGGGGAGGACGCGAGGCGTCGGCCCGGGAGAAGCCGGCCCCACGGCCCGGGCGCTCGGGCCTCACGAAGCGCGCCCTTCCTCTCTCCTGCCCGCTTCTCTCTTCGCACTCATCTTTCCCTAGGCGGACGTTCTCCTCCGGAGCGCACCATGGCTCGGCCTGGAGGGACCTGCTGTCTCCTTCGGTTTTCAGGCCCAGGCTTGCGACCGCCTTGACTCCCCGAAGCCGCTTTCGGCCCCGAGGTGCTGGCGGCACCCGCAGGTCCCTGGGGTGGAAGCCCCAGCCGGCAGGATGTTTGCATCACTTTCCGCATCTGAGAGCAGGCGTGGTGCTTTTGGGGAAGGGGGAGCTGACAAAGCCCCCTCCGGGATGCGTGTTCCAGAGCCGAGGTTTGGGCGGCTTGCTCCGTGCTTCTAGGTGGTCACAGCCGCTTCTCTCCTAACGGGACGGAGTGGGGCTTGCTGGGTCAAGGCGTCCCCCTGAAACAGTCCCATGGCAGGGGCTCGGCCCTTCGCCCGTCCGTTTCAGGCTGGCCTCCCTGCTCAGGGCGCCCCCCGGAGAGGTGGGCCTGCAGGCCGGCGTCACCCTCCCGACCTCCCCGCGAGCCGGGTGTGCAGCCCGGTGCCCTCTGAACGCCGGCTCCGGTGGGTTCGACTTCGGGCTTGCGCCCGGTTCCGTGAAGCAGGACTGCCGCCAGAAGGCCTCCCGCAGCCTCGGAACGAGTGGGTTTGCTCTGCGGTGGGTCCGGCCGCTCGGTCCCAGCAGAAGCTGCTTCCGATGTCCTCGCGCGTTAGGACGGCCCCCCACCTGAGGCCCGGCTGGCACCCTTCCTGCGGCTTCCGCCCAATCCTGCCGTGGCCCAGCTTGCCCTTTCGCCAAGGAGGCCTGCACGCGGAAGGCAGCTCGGCTTCAGGCTTGCCTATCCGAGGGAAGGCTGTGGTGCTCGCTCGAGGTGAACAGGCCTCGCGCTGAGAAGGCCTCCTTCTCCGTGCAGCGACGTGTGTGCGGACGTGGACGGGGATGGCATTCCACCCTGCCTTGTCTCTCCCAGGGAGGTCGAGGGGCTTGACCTACGGCGTCCCCTACGTCGGCGAGTCAGCTAACCGCTTCCCCGGGGAGGACCGAGGCGCCGGCCCGGGAGAAGCTGGCCCCACGGCCCGGGCGCTCGGGCCTCACGAAGCGCGCCCTTCCTCTCTCCTGCCCGCTTCTCTCTTCGCACTCGTCTTTCCCTGGGCGGACGTTCTCTCCCGGAGCGCACCCTGGCTCGGTCTGGAGGGACCTGCTGTCTCCTTCGGTTTTCAGCCTCAGGCGTGCGACCGCCTTGACTCCCCGAAGCCGCTGTCGGCCCCGAGGTGCTGGCGGCACCCGCAGGTCCCTGGGGTGGAGGCCCCAGCCTGCAGGGTGTTTGCATCGCTTTCTGCATCTGAGAGCACGCACGGTGCTTTCGGGGAAGGGGGAGCTGACAGAGTCCCCTCCGGGAAGCGCGTGCCAGAGCCGAGGGTTGGGCGCCTTGCTCCGTGCTTCTAGGGGTCACAGCCGCTTCTCTCCTAAAGGGTCAGAGTGGGGCTTGCTGTGCCAAGGCGTCCCGCTGAAACAGTCCCATGGCAGGGTCACGGCCCTTCGCCCGTCCATTTCAGTCTGGCCTCCCTGCTCAGGGCGGTACCCGGAGAGGTGGGCCTGCAGGCCGGCGTCGCCCTCCCGACCTCCCCGCGAGCCGGGTGTGCAGCCTGGTGCCCTCTTAACGCCGGCTCCGGTGGGCTCGACTGCGGGCGGGCGCCCGGCGCCACGAAGCGGGGCTGCCGCCAGAAGGCCTCCTGCAGCCTCGGAACGAGTAGGTTTGCTCTGCGGTGGGTCCGGCCGCTCGGTCTCAGCAGAAGCTGCTTCCGATGTCCTCGCGCGTGCTTCGCGGAGGCCGAGGTCGGGGGTCCCCTTCTAGGACGGCCACCCACCTTAGGCCCGGCTGGCACCCTTCCTGCGGCTTCCGCCCCATCCTGCCGTGGCCCAGCTTGCCCCTTCGCCAAGGAGGCCTGCACGAGGAAGGCAGCTCGGCTACAAGCTTGCCTCTCGGAGGGAAGGCTGTGGTGCTCGCTCGAGGTGAACAGGCCTCGCGCTGAGAAGGCCTCCTTCTCCTTGCAGCGACGTGTGAGCGGACGTGGACGTGGATGGCATTCCACCCTGCCTTGTCTCTCCCAGGGAGGTCGAGGGGCTTGACCTGCGGCGTCCCCACGCACGGCGAGTCCGCCAACCGCTTCCCCGGGGAGGACGCGAGGCATCGGCCCGGGAGAAGCCGGCCCCACGGCCCGGGCGCTCGGGCCTCATGAAGCGCGCCCTTCCTCTCTCCTGCCCGCTTATCTCTTCGCACTCGTCTTCCCTAGGCGGACGTTCTCCCCCGGAGCGCACCGTGGCTCGGCCTGGACGGACCTGCTGTCTCCTTCGGTTTTCAGGCCCAGTCATGCGACCGCCTTGACCCCCTGAAGCCGCTGTCGGCCCCGAGGTGCTGGCGGCACCCGCAGGTCCCTGGGGTGGAGGCCCCAGCCGGCTGGGTGTTTGCATCGCTTTCCGCATCTGAGAGCAGGCGTGGTGCTTTTGGGGAAGGGGGAGCTGACAAAGCCCCCTCCGGGATGCGTGTTCCAGAGCCGAGGTTGGGCGGCTTGCTCCGTGCTGCTAGGGGGTCACAGCCGCTTCTCTCCTAATGGGACGGAGTGGGGCTTGCTGGGTCAAGGCGTCCCCTTGAAACAGTCCCATGGCAGGGGCTCGGCCCTTCGCCTGTCCGTTTCAGGCTGGCCTCCCTGCTCAGGGCGCCCCCCGGATAGGTGGGCCTGCAGGCCGGCGTCGCCCTCCCGACCTCCCCGTGAGCCGGGTGTGCAGCCCGGTGCCCTCTGAATGCCGGCTCCGGTGGGTTCGACTTCGGGCTTGCGCCCGGTTCCGTGAAGCAGGACTGCCGCCAGAAGGCCTCCCGCAGCCTCGGAACGAGTGGGTTTGCTCTGCGGTGGGTCCGGCCGCTCGGTCCCAGCAGAAGCTGCTTCCGATGTCCTCGCGCGTGCTTCGCGGAGGCCGAGGTCAGGGGCCCCCTTCTAGGACGGCCCCCAAACTGAGGCCCGGCTGGCAGCCTTCCTGCGGTATCCGCCCCACCCTGCCGCGGCCCAGCTTGCCCCTTCGCCAAGGAGGCCTGCACGCGGAAGGCAGCTCGGCCTCAGGCTTGCCTCTCCGAGGGAAGACTGTGGTGCTCGCTCGAGGTGAACAGGCCTCGCGCTGTGAAGGCCTCCTTCTCCGTGCAGCGACATGTGTGCGGACGTGGACGGGGATGGCATTCCACCCTGCCTTGTCTCTCCCAGGGAGGTCGACGGGCTTGACCGGCGGCGTCCCCACACACGGCGAGTCAGCCAACCGCTTCCCCGGGGTGGACGCGAGGCGTCGGCCCGGGAGAAGCGGGCACCACGGCCCGGGCGCTCGGGCCTCACGAAGCGCGCCCTTCCTCTCTCCTGCCCGCTTCTCTCTTCGCACTCATCTTTCCCTAGGCGGACGTTCTCCTCCGGAGCGCACCATGGCTCGGCCTGGAGGGACCTGCTGTCTCCTTCGGTTTTCAGGCCCAGGCTTGCGACCGCCTTGACTCCCCGAAGCCGCTGTCGGCCCCGAGGTGCTGGCGGCACCCGCAGGTCCCTGGGGTGGAAGCCCCAGCCGGCAGGGTGTTTGCATCACTTTCCGCATCTGAGAGCAGGCGTGGTGCTTTTGGGGAAGGGGGAGCTGACAAAGCCCCCTCCGGGATGCGTGTTCCAGAGCCGAGGTTTGGGCGGCTTGCTCCGTGCTTCTAGGGGGTCACAGCCGCTTCTCTCCTAACGGGACGGAGTGGGGCTTGCTGGGTCAAGGCGTCCCCCTGAAACAGTCCCATGGCAGGGGCTCGGCCCTTCGCCCGTCCGTTTCAGGCTGGCCTCCCTGCTCAGGGCGACACCCGGAGAGGTGGGCCTGCAGGCCGGCGTCGCCCTCCCGACCTCCCCGCGAGCCGGGTGTGCAGCCCGGTGCCCTCTGAAAGCCGGTTCCGGTGGGCTCGACTACGGGCTTGCGCCCGGCTCCGTGAAGCAGGACTGCCGCCAGAAGGCCTCCCGCAGCCTCGGAACGAGTGGGTTTGCTCTGCGGTGGGTCCGGCCGCTCGGTCCCAGCAGAAGCTGCTTCCGATGTCCTCGCGCGTGCTTCGCGGAGGCCGAGGTCGGGGGCCCCCTTCTAGGATGGCCCCCCACCTGAGGCCCGGCTGGCACCCTTCCTGCGGCTTCCGCCCCATCCTGCCGTGGCCCAGCTTGCCCTTTCGCCAAGGAGGCCTGCACGCGGAAGGCAGCTCGGCTTCAGGCTTGCCTCTCCGAGGGAAGGCTGTGGTGCTCGCTCGAGGTGAACAGGCCTCGCGCTGAGAAGGCCTCCTTCTCCGTGCAGCGATGTGTGTGCGGACGTGGACGGGGATGGCATTCCACCCTGCCTTGTCTCTCCCAGGGAGGTCGAGGGGCTTGACCTACGGCGTCCCCTACCTCGGCGAGTCAGCTAACCGCTTCCCCGGGGAGGACGCGAGGCGTCGGCCCGGGAGAAGCCGGCCCCACGGCTCGGGCGCTCGGGCCTCCCGAAGCGCGCCCTTCCTCTCTCCTGCCCGCTTCTCTCTTCGCACTCGTCTTTCCCTGGGCGGACGTTCTCCCCCGGAGCGCACCCTGGCTCGGTCTGGAGGGACCTGCTGTCTCCTTCGGTTTTCAGCCTCAGGCGTGCGACCGCCTTGACTCCCCGAAGCCGCTGTCGGCCCCGAGGTGCTGGCGGCACCCGCAGGTCCCTGGGGTGGAGGCCCCAGCCTGCAGGGTGTTTGCATCGCTTTCTGCATCTGAGAGCACGCATGGTGCTTTCGGGGAAGGGGGAGCTGACAGAGTCCCCTCCGGGAAGCGCGTGCCAGAGCCGAGGGTTGGGCACCTTGCTCCGTGCTTCTAGGGGTCACAGCCGCTTCTCTCCTAAAGGGTCAGAGTGGGGCTTGCTGTGCCAAGGCGTCCCGCTGAAACAGTCCCATGGCAGGGTCTCGGCCCTTCGCCCGTCCGTTTCAGGCTGGCTCCCTGCTCAGGGCGGGACCCGGAGAGGTGGGCCTGCAGGCCGGCGTCGCCCTCCCGACCTCCCCGCGAGCCGGGTGTGCAGCCCGGTGCCCTCTTAACGCCGGCTCCGGTGGGCTCGACTGCGGGCGGGCGCCCGGCGCCACGAAGCGGGGCTGTCGCCAGAAGGCCTACCGCAGCCTCGGAACGAGTAGGTTTGCTCTGCGGTGGGTCCGGCCGCTCGGTCTCAGCAGAAGCTGCTTCCGATGTCCTCGCGCGTGCTTCGCGGAGGCCGAGGTCGGGGGCCCCCTTCTAGGACGGCCCCCCACCTGAGGCCCGGCTGGCAGCCTTCCTGCGGCTTCCGCCCCATCCTGCCGTGGCCCAGCTTGCCCCTTCGCCAAGGAGGCCTGCACGCGGAAGGCAGCTCGGCTTCAAGCTTGCCTCTCGGAGGGAAGGCTGTGGTGCTCGCTCGAGGTGAACAGGCCTCGCGCTGAGAAGGCCTCCTTCTCCGTGCAGCGACGTGTGTGCGGACGTGGACGGGGATGGCATTACACCCTGCCTCGTCTCTCCCAGGAGGTCGAGGGGCTTGACCTACCGCGTCCCCTCCCACGGCGAGTCAGCTGCCCGCTTCCCCGGGGAGGACCGAGGCGCCGCCCCGGAGAAGCCAGCCCCACGGCCCGGGCGCTCGGGCCTCACGAAGCGCGCCCTTCCTCTCTCCTGCCCGCTTCTCTCTTCGCACTCGTCTTTCCCTGGGCGGACGTTCTCCCCCGGAGCGCACCCTGGCTCGGTCTGGAGGGACCTGCTGTCTCCTTCGGTTTTCAGGCCCAGGCGTGCGACCGCCTTGACTCCCCGAAGCCGCTGTCGGCCCCGAGGTGCTGGTGGCACCCGCAGGTCCCTGGGGTGGAGGCCCCAGCCTGCAGGGTGTTTGCATCGCTTTCCGCGTCGGAGAGCACGCATGGTGCTTTCGGGGAAGGGGGAGCTGACAAAGCCCCCTCCGGGATGCGTGTTCCAGAGCCGAGGTTTGGGCGGCTTGCTCTGTGCTTCTAGGGGGTCACAGCCGCTTCTCTCCTATGGGACGGAGTGGGGCTTGCTGGGTCAAGGCGTCCCCCTGAAACAGTCCCATGGCAGGGGCTCGGCCCTTCGCCCGTCCGTTTCAGGCTGGCCTCCCTGCTCAGGGCGACACCCGGAGAGGTGGGCCTGCAGGCCGGCGTCGCCCTCCCGACCTCCCCGCGAGCCGGGTGTGCAGCCCGGTGCCCTCTTAACGCCGGCTCCGGTGGGCTCGACTGCGGGCGGGCGCCCGGCGCCACGAAGCGGGGCTGTCGCCAGAAGGCCTACCGCAGCCTCGGAACGAGTAGGTTTGCTCTGCGGTGGGTCCGGCCGCTCGGTCTCAGCAGAAGCTGCTTCCGATGTCCTCGCGCGTGCTTCGCGGAGGCCGAGGTCGGGGGCCCCCTTCTAGGACGGCCCCCCACCTGAGGCCAGGCTGGCAGCCTTCCTGCGGCTTCCGCCCCATCCTGCCGTGGCCCAGCTTGCCCCTTCGCCAAGGAGGCCTGCACGCGGAAGGCAGCTCGGCTTCAAGCTTGCCTCTCGGAGGGAAGGCTGTGGTGCTCGCTCGAGGTGAACAGGCCTCGCGCTGAGAAGGCCTCCTTCTCCGTGCAGCGACGTGTGTGCGGACGTGGACGGGGATGGCATTACACCCTGCCTTGTCTCTCCCAGGGAGGTCGAGGGGCTTGACCTACCGCGTCCCCTCCCACCCACGGCGAGTCAGCCAACCGCTTCCCCGGGGAGGACCGAGGCGTCGGCCCGGGAGAAGTCGGCCCCACGGCCCGGGCGCTCGGGCCGAACGAAGCGCGCCGTTCCTCTCTCCTGCCCGCTTCTCTCTTCGCACTCGTCTTTCCCTGGGCGGACGTACTCCCCCGGAGCACACCGTGGCTCGGCATGGAGGGACCTGCTGTCTCCTTCGGTTTTCAGGCCCAGGCGTGCGACCGCCTTGACTCCCCGAAGCCGCTGCCGGCCCTGAGGTGCTGGCGGCACCCGCAGGTCCCTGGGGTGGAGGCCCCAGCCGGCAGGGTATTTGCATCACTTTCCGCATCTGAGAGCAGGCGTGGTGCATTCGGGGAAGGGGGAGCTGACAGAGTCCCCTCCGGGAAGCGCGTTTCAGAGCCAGGGTTGGGCACCTTGCTCCGTGCTTCTAGGGGTCACAGCCGCTTCTCTCCTAAAGGGTCAGAGTGGGGCTTGCTGTGCCAAGGTGTCCCGCTGAAACAGTCCCATGGCAGGGTCTCGGCCCTTAGCCCGTCCGTTTCAGGCTGGCCTCCCTGCTCAGGGCGGTCCCCGGAGAGGTGGGCCTGCAGGCCGGCGTCGCCCTCCCGACCTCCCCGCGAGCCGGGTGTGCAGCCCGGTGCCCTCTGAACGCCGGCTCCGGTGGGCTCGACCGCGGGCGGGCGCCCGGCTCCTCGAAGCGGGGCTTCCGCCAGAAGGCCTCCCGCCCCTCGGAACGAGTGGGTTTGCTCTGCGGTGGGTCCGGCCGCTCAGTCCCTGCAGAAGCTGCTTGCGATGTCCTTGCTCGTGCTTCGCTGAGGCCTAGGTCGGGGGCCCCATCCTAGACGGCCCCACACCTGAGGCCCGGCTGGCACCCTTCCTGCGGCTTCCGCCCCATCCTGCCGTGGCCCAGCTTGCCCCTTCGCCAAGGAGGCCTGCACGCGGAAGGCAGCTCGGCTTCAAGCTTGCCTCTCGGAGGGAAGGCTGTGGTGCTCGCTCGACGTGAACAGGCCTCGCGCTGAGAAGGCCTCCTTCTCCGTGCAGCGACGTGTGTGCGGACGTGGACGGGGATGGCATTCCACCCTGCCTTGTCTCTCCCAGGGAGGTCGAGGGGCTTGACCTACGGCGTCCCCTCCCTAGGCGAGTCAGCTAACCGCTTCCCCGGGGAGGACACGAGGCGTCGGTCCGGGAGAAGCCGGCCCCACGGCCCGGGCGCTCGGGCCTCACGAAGCGCGCCCTTCCTCTCTCCTGCCCGCTTCTCTCTTCGCACTCGTCATTCCCTGGGCGGATGTTCTCCCCCGGAGCGCACCCTGGCTCGGTCTGGAGGGACCTGCTGTCTCCTTTGGTTTTCAGGCCCAGGCGTGCGACCGCCTTGACTCCCCGAAGCCGCTGTCGGCCCCGAGGTGCTGGCGGCACCCGCAGGTCCCTGGGGTGGAGGCCCCAGCCTGCAGGGTGTTTGCATCGCTTTCCGCGTCGGAGAGCAGGCATGGTGCTTTCGGGGAAGGGGGAGCTGACAGAGTCCCCTCCGGGAAGCGCGTCCCAGAGCCGTGGGTTGGGCACCTTGCTCCGTGCTTCTAGGGGTCACAGCCGCTTCTCTCCTAAAGGGTCAGAGTGGGGCTTGCTGTACCAAGGCGTCCCGCTGAAACAGTCCCATGGCAGGGGCTCGGCCCTTCGCCCGTCCGTTTCCGGCTGTCCTCCCTGCTCAGGGCGGTCCCCGGAGAGGTGGGCCTGCAGGCCGGCGTCGCCCTCCCGACCTCCCCGCGAGCCGGGTGTGCAGCCCGGTGCCCTCTTAACGCCGGCTCCGGTGGGCTCTACTGCGGGCGTGCGCCCGTCTCCACGAAGCGGGGCTGCCGCCAGAAGGCCTCCCGCAGCCTCGGAACGAGTAGGTTTGCTCTGCGGTGGGTCCGGCCGCTCGGTCTCAGCAGAAGCTGCTTCCGATGTCCTCGCGCGTGCAAAGCGGAGGCCGAGGTCGGGGGCCCCCTTCTAGGACGGCCCCCCACCTGAGGCCCGGCTGGCACCCTTCCTGCGGCTTCCGCCCCATCCTGCCGTGGACCAGCTTGCCCCTTCGCCAAGGAGGCCTGCACGCGGATGGCAGCTCGGCTTCAAGCTTGCCTCTCGGAGGGAAGGCTTTGGTGCTCGCTCGAGGTGAACAGGCCTCGCGCTGAGAAGGCCTCCTTCTCCGTGCAGCGACCTGTGTGCGGACGTGGACGGGGATTGCATTCCACCCTGCCTTGTCTCTCCCAGGGAGGTCGAGGGGCTTGACCTACGGCGTCCCCTACCTCGGCGAGTCAGCTAACCGCTTCCCCGGGGAGGACGCGAGGCGCCGGCCCGGGAGAAGCCGGCCCCAGCCCGGGCGCTCGGGCCTCAGGAAGCGCGCCCTTCTCTCTCCTCCCCCTTCTCTCTTCTGACTCGTCTTTCCCTGGGTGGACGTTCTCCCCCGGAGCGCACCCTGGCTCGGTCTGGTGGGACCTTCTGTCTCCTTCGGTTTTCAGGCCCAGGCGTGCGACCACCTTGACTCCCCGAAGCCGCTGTCGGCCCCGAGGTGCTGGCGGCACCCGCAGGTCCCTGGGGTGGAGACCCAGCCTGCAGGGTGTTTGCATCGCTTTCCGCGTCGGAGAGCAGGCATGGTGCTTTCGGGGAAGGGGGAGCTGACAGAGTCCCCTCCGGGAAGCGCGTGCCAGAGCCGAGGGTTGGGCACCTTGCTCCGTGCTTCTAGGGGTCACACCCGCTTCTCTCCTAAAGGGTCAGAGTGGGGCTTGCTGTACCAAGGCGTCCCGCTGAAACAGTCCCATGGCAGGGGCTCGGCCCTTCGCCCTTCCGTTTCCGGCTGGCCTCCCTGCTCAGGGCGGTCCCCGGAGAGGTGGGCCTGCAGGCCGGCGTCGCCCTCCCGACCTCCCCGCGAGCCGGGTGTGCAGCCCGGTGCCCTCTGAACGCCGGCTCCGGTGGGCTCTACTGCGGGCGGGCGCCCGTCTCCACGAAGCGGGGCTGCCGCCAGAAGGCCTCCCGCAGCCTCGGAACGAGTAGGTTTGCTCTGCGGTGGGTCCGGCCGCTCGGTCTCAGCAGAAGCTGCTTCCGATGTCCTCGCGCGTGCTTCGCGGAGGCCGAGGTCGGGGGCCCCCTTCTAGGACGGCCCCCCACCTGAGGCCCGGCTGGCACCCTTCCTGCGGCTTCCGCCCCATCCTGCCGTGGCTCAGCTTGCTCCTTCGCCAAGGAGGCCTGCACGCGGAAGGCAGCTCGGCTTCAAGCTTGCCTCTCGGAGGGAAGGCTTTGGTGCTCGCTCGAGGTGAACAGGCCTCGCGCTGAGAAGGCCTCCTTCTCCGTGCAGCGACGTGTGTGCGGACGTGGACGGGGATTGCATTCCACCCTGCCTTGTCTCTCCCAGGGAGGTCGAGGGGCTTGACCTACGGCGTGCCCTCCCACGGCGAGTCAGCTAACCGCTTCCCCGGGGAGGACGCGAGGCGCCGCCCCGGGAGAAGCCGGCCCCAGCCCGGGCGCTCGGGCCTCACGAAGCGCGCCCTTCCTCTCTCCTGCCGGCTTCTCTCTTCGCACTCCTCTTTCCCTGGGTAGACGTTCTCCCCCGGAGCGCACCCTGGCTCGGTCTGGAGGGACCTGCTGTCTCCTTCGGTTTTCAGGCCCAGGCGTGCGACCGCCTTGACTCCCCGAAGCCGCTGTCGGCCCCGAGGTGCTGGCGGCACCCGCAGGTCCCTGGGGTGGAGGCCCCATCCGGCAGGGTGTTTGCATCGCTTTCTGCGTCGGAGAGCAGGCATGGTGCTGTCGGGGAAGGGAGAGCTGACAGAGTCCCCTCCGGGAAGCACGTGCCAGAGCCGAGGGTTGGGCGCCTTGCTCCGTGCTTCTAGGGGTCACAGCCGCTTCTCTCCTAAAGGGTCAGAGTGGGGCTTGCTGTGCCAAGGCGTCCCGCTGAAACAGTCCCATGGCAGGGGCTCGGCCCTTCGCCCGTCCGTTTCAGGCTGGCCTCCCTGCTCAGGGCGACACCCGGAGAGGTGGGCCTGCAGGCCGACGTCGCCCTCCCGACCTCCCCGCGAGCCGGGTGTGCAGCCCGGTGCCCTCTGAACGCCGGCTCCGTTGGGCTCGACTACGGGCTTGCACCCGGCTCCGTGAAGCAGGACTGCCGCCAGAAGGCCTCCCGCAGCATCGGAACGAGTGGGTTTGCTCTGCGGTGGTTCCGGCCGCTCGGTCCCAGCAGAAGCTGCTTCTGATGTCCTCGCGCGTGCTTCGCAGAGGCCGAGGTCGGGGGCCCCCTTCTAGGACGGCCCCCAAACTGAGGCCCGGCTGGCAGCCTTCCTGCGGCTTCCGCCCCATCCTGCCGTGGCCCAGCTTGCCCCTTCGCCAAGGAGGCCTGCACGCGGAAGGCAGCTCGGCCTCAGGCTTGCCTCTCGGAGGGAAGGCTGTGGTGCTCGCTCGAGGTGAACAGGCCTCGCGCTGAGAAGGCCTCCTTCTCCGTGCAGCGACGTGTGTGCGGACGTGGACGGGGATGGCATTCCACCCTGCCTTGTCTCTCCCAGGGAGGTCAAGGGGCTTGACCTACCGCGTCCCCTCCCACGGCGAGTCAGCTAACCGCTTCCCCGGGGAGGACCGAGGCGCCGGCCCGGGAGAAGCCGGCCCCGCGGCCCGGGCGCTCGGGCCTCACGAAGCGCGCCCTTCCTCTCTCCTGCCCGCTTCTCTCTTCGCACTCGTCTTTCCCTGGGCGGACGTTCTCTCCCGGAGCGCACCCTGGCTCGGTCTGGAGGGACCTGCTGTCTCCTTCGGTTTTCAGCCTCAGGCGTGCGACCGCCTTGACTCCCCGAAGCCGCTGTCGGCCCCGAGGTGCTGGCGGCACCCGCAGGTCCCTGGGGTGGAGGCCCCAGCCTGCAGGGTGTTTGCATCGCTTTCTGCATCTGAGAGCACGCATGGTGCTTTCGGGGAAGGGGGAGCTGACAGAGTCCCCTCCGGGAAGCGCGTGCCAGAGCCGAGGGTTGGGCGCCTTGCTCCGTGCTTCTAGGGGTCACAGCCGCTTCTCTCCTAAAGGGTCAGAGTGGGGCTTGCTGTGCCAAGGCGTCCCGCTGAAACAGTCCCATGGCAGGGTCACGGCCCTTCGCCCGTCCATTTCAGTCTGGCCTCCCTGCTCAGGGCGGTACCCGGAGAGGTGGGCCTGCAGGCCGGCGTCGCCCTCCCGACCTCCCCGCGAGCCGGGTGTGCAGCCTGGTGCCCTCTTAACGCCGGCTCCGGTGGGCTCGACTGCGGGCGGGCGCCCGGCGCCACGAAGCGGGGCTGCCGCCAGAAGGCCTCCCGCAGCCTCGGAACGAGTAGGTTTGCTCTGCGGTGGGTCCGGCCGCTCGGTCCCAGCACAAGCTGCTTCCGATGTCCTCGCGCGTGCTTCGCGGAGGCCGAGGTCGGGGGTCCCCTTCTAGGACGGCCACCCACCTTAGGCCCGGCTGGCACCCTTCCTGCGGCTTCCGCCCCATCCTGCCGTGGCCCAGCTTGCCCCTTCGCCAAGGAGGCCTGCACGAGGAAGGCAGCTCGGCTACAAGCTTGCCTCTCGGAGGGAAGGCTGTGGTGCTCGCTCGAGGTGAACAGGCCTCGCGCTGAGAAGGCCTCCTTCTCCTTGCAGCGACGTGTGTGCGGACGTGGACGTGGATGGCATTCCACCCTGCCTTGTCTCTCCCAGGGAGGTCGAGGGGCTTGACCTGCGGCGTCCCCACGCACGGCGAGTCAGCCAACCGCTTCCCCGGGGAGGACGCGAGGCATTGGCCCGGGAGAAGCCGGCCCCACGGCCCGGGCTCTCGGGCCTCATGAAGCGCGCCCTTCCTCTCTCCTGCCCGCTTATCTCTTCGCACTCGTCTTCCCTAGGCGGACGTTCTCCCCCGGAGCGCACCGTGGCTCGGCCTGGACGGACCTGCTGTCTCCTTCGGTTTTCAGGCCCAGTCATGCGACCGCCTTGACCCCCTGAAGCCGCTGTCGGCCCCGAGGTGCTGGCGGCACCCGCAGGTCCCTGGGGTGGAGGCCCCAGCCTGCAGGGTGTTTGCATCGCTTTCTGCATCTGAGAGCACGCATGGTGCTTTCGGGGAAGGGGGAGCTGACAGAGTCCCCTCCGGGAAGCGCGTGCCAGAGCCGAGGGTTGGGCACCTTGCCCCGTGCTTCTAGGGGTCACAGCCGCTTCTCTCCTAAAGGGTCAGAGTGGGGCTTGCTGTGCCAAGGCGTCCCGCTGAAACAGTCCCATGGCAGGGTCTCGGCCCTTCGCCCGTCCGTTTCAGGCTGGCTCCCTGCTCAGGGCGGGACCCGGAGAGGTGGGCCTGCAGGCCGGCGTCGCCCTCCCGACCTCCCCGCGAGCCGGGTGTGCAGCCCGGTGCCCTCGTAACGCCGGCTCCGGTGGGCTCGACTGCGGGCGGGCGCCCGGCGCCACGAAGCGGGGCTGTCGCCAGAAGGCCTACCGCAGCCTCGGAACGAGTAGGTTTGCTCTGCGGTGGGTCCGGCCGCTCGGTCTCAGCAGAAGCTGCTTCCGATGTCCTCGCGCGTGCTTCGCGGAGGCCGAGGTCGGGGGCCCCCTTCTAGGACGGCCCCCCACCTGAGGCCCGGCTGGCAGCCTTCCTGCGGCTTCCGCCCCATCCTGCCGTGGCCCAGCTTGCCCCTTCGCCAAGGAGGCCTGCACGCGGAAGGCAGCTCGGCTTCAAGCTTGCCTCTCGGAGGGAAGGCTGTGGTGCTCGCTCGAGGTGAACAGGCCTCGCGCTGAGAAGGCCTCCTTCTCCGTGCAGCGACGTGTGTGCGGACGTGGACGGGGATGGCATTACACCCTGCCTTGTCTCTCCCAGGAGGTCGAGGGGCTTGACCTACCGCGTCCCCTCCCACGGCGAGTCAGCTGCCCGCTTCCCCGGGGAGGACCGAGGCGCCGCCCCGGAGAAGCCAGCCCCACGGCCCGGGCGCTCGGGCCTCACGAAGCGCGCCCTTCCTCTCTCCTGCCCGCTTCTCTCTTCGCACTCGTCTTTCCCTGGGCGGACGTTCTCCCCCGGAGCGCACCCTGGCTCGGTCTGGAGGGACCTGCTGTCTCCTTCGGTTTTCAGGCCCAGGCGTGCGACCGCCTTGACTCCCCGAAGCCGCTGTCGGCCCCGAGGTGCTGGTGGCACCCGCAGGTCCCTGGGGTGGAGGCCCCAGCCTGCAGGGTGTTTGCATCGCTTTCCGCGTCGGAGAGCACGCATGGTGCTTTCGGGGAAGGGGGAGCTGACAAAGCCCCCTCCGGGATGCGTGTTCCAGAGCCGAGGTTTGGGCGGCTTGCTCTGTGCTTCTAGGGGGTCACAGCCGCTTCTCTCCTATGGGACGGAGTGGGGCTTGCTGGGTCAAGGCGTCCCCCTGAAACAGTCCCATGGCAGGGGCTCGGCCCTTCGCCCGTCCGTTTCAGGCTGGCCTCCCTGCTCAGGGCGACACCCGGAGAGGTGGGCCTGCAGGCCGGCGTCGCCCTCCCGACCTCCCCGCGAGCCGGGTGTGCAGCCCGGTGCCCTCTTAACGCCGGCTCCGGTGGGCTCGACTGCGGGCGGGCGCCCGGCGCCACGAAGCGGGGCTGTCGCCAGAAGGCCTACCGCAGCCTCGGAACGAGTAGGTTTGCTCTGCGGTGGGTCCGGCCGCTCGGTCTCAGCAGAAGCTGCTTCCGATGTCCTCGCGCGTGCTTCGCGGAGGCCGAGGTCGGGGGCCCCCTTCTAGGACGGCCCCCCACCTGAGGCCAGGCTGGCAGCCTTCCTGCGGCTTCCGCCCCATCCTGCCGTGGCCCAGCTTGCCCCTTCGCCAAGGAGGCCTGCACGCGGAAGGCAGCTCGGCTTCAAGCTTGCCTCTCGGAGGGAAGGCTGTGGTGCTCGCTCGAGGTGAACAGGCCTCGCGCTGAGAAGGCCTCCTTCTCCGTGCAGCGACGTGTGTGCGGACGTGGACGGGGATGGCATTACACCCTGCCTTGTCTCTCCCAGGGAGGTCGAGGGGCTTGACCTACCGCGTCCCCTCCCACGGCGAGTCAGCTGCCCGCTTCCCCGGGGAGGACCGAGGCGCCGCCCCGGAGAAGCCAGCCCCACGGCCCGGGCGCTCGGGCCTCACGAAGCGCGCCCTTCCTCTCTCCTGCCCGCTTCTCTCTTCGCACTCCTCTTTCCCTGGGCGGACGTTCTCCCCCGGAGCGCACCCTGGCTCGGTCTGGAGGGTCCTGCTGTCTCCTTTGGTTTTCAGGCCCAGGCGTGCGACCGCCTTGACTCCCCGAAGCCGCTGTCGGCCCCGAGGTGCTGGCGGCACCCGCAGGTCCCTGGGGTGGAGGCCCCATCCGGCAGGGTGTTTGCATCGCTTTCCGCGTCGGAGAGCAGGCATGGTGCTTTCGGGGAAGGGGGAGCTGACAGAGTACCCTCCGGGATGCGTGTTCCAGAGCCGAGGTTTGGGCGGCTTGCTCCGTGCTTCTAGGGGGTCACAGCCGCTTCTCTCCTAACGGGACGGAGTGGGGCTTGCTGGGTCAAGGCGTCCCCCTGAAACAGTCCCATGGCAGGGGCTCGGCCCTTCGCCTGTCCGTTTCAGGCTGGCCTCCCTGCTCAGGGCGTCACCCGGAGAGGTGGGCCTGCAGGCCGGCGTCGCCCTCCCGACCTCCCCGCGAGCCGGGTGTGCAGCCCGGTGCCCTCTGAAAGCCGGTTCCGGTGGGCTCGACTACGGGCTTGCGCCCGGCTCCGTGAAGCAGGACTGCCGCCAGAAGGCCTCCCGCAGCCTCGGAACGAGTGGGTTTGCTCTGCGGTGGGTCCGGCCGCTCGGTCCCAGCAGAAGCTGCTTCCGATGTCCTCGCGCGTTAGGACGGCCCCCCACCTGAGGCCCGGCTGGCACCCTTCCTGCGGCTTCCGCCCCATCCTGCCGCGGCCCAGCTTGCCCCTTCGCCAAGGAGGCCTGCACACGGAAGGCAGCTCGGCTTCAAGCTTGCCTCTCGGAGGGAAGGCTGTGGTGCTCGCTCGAGGTGAACAGGCCTCGCGCTGAGAAGGCCTCCTTCTCCGTGCAGCGACATGTGTGTGGACGTGGTCGGGGATGGCATTCCACCCTGCCTTGTCTCTCCCAGGGAGGTCCAGTGGCTTGACCTGCGGCGTCCCCACCCACGGCGAGTCAGCCAACCGCTTCCCCGGGGAGGACGCGAGGCGTCGGCCCGGGAGAAGTCGGCCCCACGGCCCGTGCGCTCGGGCCGAACGAAGCGCGCCCTTCCTCTCTCCTGCCCGCTTCTCTCTTCGCACTCGTCTTTCCCTGGGCGGACGTACTCGCCGGAGCACACCGTGGATCGGCATGGAGGGACCTGCTGTCTCCTTCGGTTTTCAGGCCCAGGCGTGCGACCGCCTTGACTCCCCGAAGCCGCTGTCGGCCCCGAGGTGCTGGCGGCACCCGCAGGTCCCTGGGGTGGAGGCCCCAGCCGGCAGGGTATTTGCATCACTTTCCGCATCTGAGAGCAGGCGTGGTGCATTCGGGGAAGGGGGAGCTGACAGAGTCCCCTCCGGGAAGCGCGTTTCAGAGCCAGGGTTGGGCACCTTGCTCCGTGCTTCTAGGGGTCACAGCCGCTTCTCTCCTAAAGGGTCAGAGTGGGGCTTGCTGTGCCAAGGTGTCCCGCTGAAACAGTCCCATGGCAGGGTCTCGGCCCTTCGCCCGTCCGTTTCAGGCTGGCCTCCCTGCTCAGGGCGGTCCCCGGAGAGGTGGGCCTGCAGGCCGGCGTCGCCCTCCCGACCTCCCCGTGAGCCGGGTGTGCAGCCCGGTGCCCTCTGAACGCCGGCTCCGGTGGGCTCGACCGCGGGCGGGCGCCCGGCTCCTCGAAGCGGGGCTTCCGCCAGAAGGCCTCCCGCACCTCGGAAAGAGTGGGTTTGCTCTGCGGTGGGTCCGGCCGCTCAGTCCCTGCAGAAGCTGCTTGCGATGTCCTCGCTCGTGCTTCGCTGAGGCCTAGGTCGGGGTCCCCATCCTAGACGGCCCCAAACCTGAGGCCCGGCTGGCACCCTTCCTGCGGCTTCCGCCCCATCCTGCCGTGGCCCAGCTTGCCCCTTCGCCAAGGAGGCCTGCACGCGGAAGGCAGCTCGGCTTCAAGCTTGCCTCTCAGAGGGAAGGCTGTGGTGCTCGCTCGACGTGAACAGGCCTCGCGCTGAGAAGGCCTCCTTCTCCGTGCAGCGACGTGTGTGCGGACGTGGACGGGGATGGCATTCCACCCTGCCTTGTCTCTCCCAGGGAGGTCGAGGGGCTTGACCTACGGCGTCCCCTCCCACGGCGAGTCAGCTAACCGCTTCCCCGGGGAGGACGCGAGGCGTCGGTCCGGGAGAAGCCGGCCCCACGGCCCGGGCGCTCGGGCCTCACGAAGCGCGCCCTTCCTCTCTCCTGCCCGCTTCTCTCTTCGCACTCCTCTTTCCCTGGGTAGACGTTCTCCCCCGGAGCGCACCCTGGCTCGGTCTGGAGGGACCTGCTGTCTCCTTCGGTTTTCAGGCCCAGGCGTGCGACCGCCTTGACTCCCCGAAGCCGCTGTCGGCCCCGAGGTGCTGGCGGCACCCGCAGGTCCCTGGGGTGGAGGCCCCATCCGGCAGGGTGTTTGCATCGCTTTCTGCGTCGGAGAGCAGGCATGGTGCTGTCGGGGAAGGGGGAGCTGACAGAGTCCCCTCCGGGAAGCACGTGCCAGAGCCGAGGGTTGGGCGCCTTGCTCCGTGCTTCTAGGGGTCACAGCCGCTTCTCTCCTAAAGGGTCAGAGTGGGGCTTGCTGTGCCAAGGCGTCCCGCTGAAACAGTCCCATGGCAGGGGCTCGGCCCTTCGCCCGTCCGTTTCAGGCTGGCCTCCCTGCTCAGGGCGCCCCCCGGAGAGGTGGGCCTGCAGGCCGGCGTCGCCCTCCCGACCTCCCCGCGAGCCGGGTGTGCAGCCCGGTGCCCTCTGAACGCCGGCTCCGGTGGGCTCGACTACGGGCTTGCACCCGGCTCCGTGAAGCAGGACTGCCGCCAGAAGGCCTCCCGCAGCATCGGAACGAGTGGGTTTGCTCTGCGGTGGGTCCGGCCGCTCGGTCCCAGCAGAAGCTGCTTCTGATGTCCTCGCGCGTGCTTCGCAGAGGCCGAGGTCGGGGGCCCCCTTCTAGGACGGCCCCCAAACTGAGGCCCGGCTGGCAGCCTTCCTGCGGCTTCCGCCCCATCCTGCCGTGGCCCAGCTTGCCCCTTCGCCAAGGAGGCCTGCACGCGGAAGGCAGCTCGGCCTCAGGCTTGCCTCTCGGAGGGAAGGCTGTGGTGCTCGCTCGAGGTGAACAGGCCTCGCGCTGAGAAGGCCTCCTTCTCCGTGCAGCGACGTGTGTGCGGACGTGGACGGGGATGGCATTCCACCCTGCCTTGTCTCTCCCAGGGAGGTTAAGGGGCTTGACCTACCGCGTCCCCTCCCACGGCGAGTCAGCTAACCGCTTCCCCGGGGAGGACCGAGGCGCCGGCCCGGGAGAAGCCGGCCCCGCGGCCCGGGCGCTCGGGCCTCACGAAGCGCGCCCTTCCTCTCTCCTGCCCGCTTCTCTCTTCGCACTCCTCTTTCCCTGGGCGGACGTTCTCCCCCGGAGCGCACCCTGGCTCGGTCTGGAGGGTCCTGCTGTCTCCTTTGGTTTTCAGGCCCAGGCGTGCGACCGCCTTGACTCCCCGAAGCCGCTGTCGGCCCCGAGCTGCTGGCGGCACCCGCAGGTCCCTGGGGTGGAGGCCCCATCCGGCAGGGTGTTTGCATCGCTTTCCGCGTCGGAGAGCAGGCATGGTGCTTTCGGGGAAGGGGGAGCTGACAGAGTCCCCTCAGGGAAGCGCGTGCCAGAGCCGAGGGTTGGGCACCTTGCTCCGTGCTTCTAGGGGTCACAGCCGCTTCTCTCCTAAAGGGTCAGAGTGGGGCTTGCTGTACCAAGGCGTCCCGCTGAAACAGTCCCATGGCAGGGGCTCGGCCCTTCGCCCGTCCGTTTCAGGCTGGCCTCCCTGCTCAGGGCGGTCCCCGGAGAGGTGGGCCTGCAGGCCGGCGTCGCCCTCCCGACCTCCCCGCGAGCCGGGTGTGCAGCCCGGTGCCCTCTTAACGCCGGCTCTGGTGGGCTCTACTGCGGGCGGGCGCCCGGCTCCACGAAGCGGGGCTGCCGCCAGAAGGCCTCCCGCAGCCTCGGAACGAGTAGGTTTGCTCTGCGGTGGGTCCGGCCGCTCGGTCTCAGCAGAAGCTGCTTCCGATGTCCTCGCGCGTGCTTCGCGGAGGCCGAGGTCGGGGGCCCCCTTCTAGGACGGCCCCCCACCTGAGGCCCGGCTGGCACCCTTCCTGCGGCTTCCGCCCCATCCTGCCGTGGCCCAGCTTGCCCCTTCGCCAAGGAGGCCTGCACGCGGAAGGCAGCTCGGCCTCAGGCTTGCCTCTCGGAGGGAAGGCTGTGGTGCTCGCTCGAGGTGAACAGGCCTCGCGCTGAGAAGGCCTCCTTCTCCTTGCAGCGACGTGTGTGCGGACGTGCACGTGGATGGCATTCCACCCTGCCTTGTCTCTCCCAGGGAGGTCGAGGGGCTTGACCTGCGGCGTCCCCACGCACGGCGAGTCAGCCAACCGCTTCCCCGGGGAGGACGCGAGGCGTCGGTCCGGGAGAAGCCGGCCCCACGGCCCGGGCGCTCGGGCCTCACGAAGCGCGCCCTTCCTCTCTCCTGCCCGCTTCTCTCTTCGCACTCGTCTTTCCCTAGGCGGACGTTCTCCCCCGGAGTGCACCGTGGCTCGGCCTGGACGGACCTGCTGTCTCCTTCGGTTTTCAGGCCCAGGCTTGCGACCGCCTGGACTCCCCGAAGCCGCTGTCGGCCCCGAGGTGCTGGCGGCACCCGCAGGTCCCTGGGGTGGAGGCCCCAGCCGGCAGGGTGTTTGAATCACTTTCCGCATCTGAGAGCAGGCGTGGTGCATTCGGGGAAGGGGGAGCTGACAGAGTCCCCTCCGGGAAGCGCGTTTCAGAGCCAGGGTTGGGCACCTTGCTCCGTGCTTCTAGGGGTCACAGCCGCTTCTCTCCTAAAGGGTCAGAGTGGGGCTTGCTGTGCCAAGGTGTCCCGCTGAAACAGTCCCATGGCAGGGTCTCGGCCCTTCGCCCGTCCGTTTCAGGCTGGCCTCCCTGCTCAGGGCGCCACCCGGAGAGGAGGGCCTGCAGGCCGGCGTCGCCCTCCCGACCTCCCCGCGAGCCGGGTGTGCAGCCCGGTGCCCTCTGAACGCCGGCTCCGGTGGGCTCGACCGCGGGCGGGCGCCCGGCTCCTCGAAGCGGGGCTTCCGCCAGAAGGCCTCCCGCACCTCGGAACGAGTGGGTTTGCTCTGCGGTGGGTCCGGCCGCTCAGTCCCTGCAGAAGCTGCTTGCGATGTCCTTGCTCGTGCTTCGCTGAGGCCTAGGTCGGGAGCCCCATCCTAGACGGCCCCACACCTGAGGCCCGGCTTGCAGCCTTCCTGCGGCTTCCGCCCCATCCTGCCGTGGCCCAGCTTGCCCCTTCGCCAAGGAGGCCTGCACGCGGAAGGCAGCTCGGCTTCAAGCTTGCCTCTCGGAGGGAAGGCTGTGGTGCTCGCTCGACGTGAACAGGCCTCGCGCTGAGAAGGCCTCCTTCTCCGTGCAGCGACGTGTGTGCGGACGTGGACGGGGATGGCATTCCACCCTGCCTTGTCTCTCCCAGGGAGGTCGAGGGGCTTGATCTACGGCGTCCCCTCCCACGGCGAGTCAGCTAACCGCTTCCCCGGGGAGGACGCGAGGCGTCGGTCCGGGAGAAGCCGGCCCCACGGCCCGGGCGCTCGGGCCTCACGAAGCGCGCCCTTCCTCTCTCCTGCCCGCTTCTCTCTTCGCACTCCTCTTTCCCTGGGTAGACGTTCTCCCCCGGAGCGCACCCTGGCTCGGTCTGGAGGGACCTGCTGTCTCCTTCGGTTTTCAGGCCCAGGCGTGCGACCGCCTTGACTCCCCGAAGCCGCTGTCGGCCCCGAGGTGCTGGCGGCACCCGCAGGTCCCTGGGGTGGAGGCCCCATCCGGCAGGGTGTTTGCATCGCTTTCTGCGTCGGAGAGCAGGCATGGTGCTGTCGGGGAAGGGGGAGCTGACAGAGTCCCCTCCGGGAAGCACGTGCCAGAGCCGAGGGTTGGGCGCCTTGCTCCGTGCTTCTAGGGGTCACAGCCGCTTCTCTCCTAAAGGGTCAGAGTGGGGCTTGCTGTGCCAAGGCGTCCCGCTGAAACAGTCCCATGGCAGGGGCTCGGCCCTTCGCCCGTCCGTTTCAGGCTGGCCTCCCTGCTCAGGGCGCCACCCGGAGAGGTGGGCCTGCAGGCCGGCGTCGCCCTCCCGACCTCCCCGCGAGCCGGGTGTGCAGCCCGGTGCCCTCAAACGCCGGCTCCGGTGGGCTCGACTACGGGCTTGCACCCGGCTCCGTGAAGCACGACTGCCGCCAGAAGGCCTCCCGCAGCATCGGAACGAGTGGGTTTGCTCTGCGGTGGGTCCGGCCGCTCGGTCCCAGCAGAAGCTGCTTCTGATGTCCTCGCGCGTGCTTCGCAGAGGCCGAGGTCGGGGGCCCCCTTCTAGGACGGCCCCCAAACTGAGGCCTGGCTGGCAGCCTTCCTGCGGCTTCCGCCCCATCCTGCCGTGGCCCAGCTTGCCCCTTCGCCAAGGAGGCCTGCACGCGGAAGGCAGCTCGGCCTCAGGCTTGCCTCTCGGAGGGAAGGCTGTGGTGCTCGCTCGAGGTGAACAGGCCTTGCGCTGAGAAGGCCTCCTTCTCCGTGCAGCGACGTGTGTGCGGACGTGGACGGGGATGGCATTCCACCCTGCCTTGTCTCTCCCAGGGAGGTTAAGGGGCTTGACCTACCGCGTCCCCTCCCACGGCGAGTCAGCTAACCGCTTCCCCGGGGAGGACCGAGGCGCCGGCCCGGGAGAAGCCGGCCCCGCGGCCCGGGCGCTCGGGCCTCACGAAGCGCGCCCTTCCTCTCTCCTGCCCGCTTCTCTCTTCGCACTCCTCTTTCCCTGGGCGGACGTTCTCCCCCGGAGCGCACCCTGGCTCGGTCTGGAGGGTCCTGCTGTCTCCTTCGGTTTTCAGGCCCAGGCGTGCGACCGCCTTGACTCCCCGAAGCCGCTGTCGGCCCCGAGCTGCTGGCGGAACCCGCAGGTCCCTGGGGTGGAGGCCCCATCCGGCAGGGTGTTTGCATCGCTTTCCGCGTCGGAGAGCAGGCATGGTGCTTTCGGGGAAGGGGGAGCTGACAGAGTCCCCTCCGGGAAGCGCGTGCCAGAGCCGAGGGTTGGGCACCTTGCTCCGTGCTTCTAGGGGTCACAGCCGCTTCTCTCCTAAAGGGTCAGAGTGGGGCTTGCTGTACCAAGGCGTCCCGCTGAAACAGTCCCATGGCAGGGGCTCGGCCCTTCGCCCGTCCGTTTCAGGCTGGCCTCCCTGCTCAGGGCGGTCCTCGGAGAGGTGGGCCTGCAGGCCGGCGTCGCCCTCCCGACCTCCCCGCGAGCCGGGTGTGCAGCCCGGTGCCCTCTTAACGCCGGCTCCGGTGGGCTCTACTGCGGGCGTGCGCCCGGCTCCACGAAGCGGGGCTGCCGCCAGAAGGCCTCCCGCAGCCTCGGAACGAGTAGGTTTGCTCTGCGGTGGGTCCGGCCGCTGGGTCTCAGCAGAAGCTGCTTCCGATGTCCTCGCGCGTGCTTCGCGGAGGCCGAGGTCGGGGGCCCCCTTCTAGGATGGCCCCCCACCTGAGGCCCGGCTGGCACCCTTCCTGCGGCTTCCGCCCCATCCTGCCGTGGCCCAGCTTGCTCCTTCGCCAAGGAGGCCTGCACGCGGAAGGCAGCTCGGCTTCAAGCTTGCCTCTCGGAGGGAAGGCTTTGGTGCTCGCTCGAGGTGAACAGGCCTCGCGCTGAGAAGGCCTCCTTCTCCGTGCAGCGACGTGTGTGCGGACGTGGACGTGGATGGCATTCCACCCTGCCTTGTCTCTCCCAGGGAGGTCGAGGGGCTTGACCTGCGGCGTCCCCACGCA
The DNA here is from genome assembly GCF_963455335.1 of Martes martes. Lineage (NCBI taxonomy): Eukaryota > Metazoa > Chordata > Mammalia > Carnivora > Mustelidae > Martes > Martes martes. Next base: position 14,674,965 of record NC_137892.1, on the reverse strand, counting down.
CATCGAGTCAGCCAACCGCTTCCCCGGGGAGGACGCGAGGCGTCGGCCCTGGAGAAGCCGGCCCCGCGGCCCGGGCGCTCGGGCCTCACGAAGCGCGCCCTTCCTCTCTCCTGCCCGCTTCTCTCTTCGCACTCGTCTTTCCGTAGGCGGACGTTCTCCCCCGGAGCGCACCGTGGCTCGGCCTGGACGGACCTGCTGTCTCCTTCGGTTTTCAGGCCCAGGCTTGCGACCGCCTTGACTCCCCGAAGCCGCTGTCGGCCCCGAGGTGCTGGCGGCACCCGCAGGTCCCTGGGGTGGAGGCCCCAGCCTGCAGGGTGTTTGCATCGCTTTCCGCGTCGGAGAGCACGCATGGTGCTTTCGGGGAAGGGGGAGCTGACAGAGTCCCCTCCGGGAAGCGCGTGCCAGAACCGAGGGTTGGGCACCTTGCCCCGTGCTTCTAGGGGTCACAGCCGCTTCTCTCCTAAAGGGTCAGTGTGGGGCTTGCTGTACCAAGGCGTCCCGCTGAAACAGTCCCATGGCAGGGGCTCGGCCCTTCGCCCGTCCGTTTCAGGCTGGCCTCCCTGCTCAGGGCGGTCCCCGGAGAGGTGGGCCTGCAGGCCGGCGTCGCCCTCCCGGCCTCCCCGCGAGCCGGGTGTGCAGCCCGGTGACCTCTGAACGCCGGCTCCGGTGGGCTCGACTACGGGCTTGCGCCCGGCTCCGTGAAGCAGGACTGCCGCCAGAAGGCCTCCCGCAGCCTCGGAACGAGTGGGTTTGCTCTGCGGTGGGTCCGGCCGCTCGGTCCCAGCAGAAGCTGCTTCCGATGTCCTCGCGCGTGCTTCGCGGAGGCCGAGGTCGGGGGCCCCCTTCTAGGACGGCCCCCCAACTGAGGCCCGGCTGGCACCCTTCCTGCGGCTTCCGCCCCATCCTGCCGTGGCCCAGCTTGCCCCTTCGCCAAGGAGGCCTGCACGCGGAAGGCAGCTCGGCCTCAGGCTTGCCTCTCGGAGGGAAGGCTGTGGTGCTCGCTCGAGGTGAACAGGCCTCGCGCTGAGAAGGCCTCCTTCTCCTTGCAGCGACGTGTGTGCGGACGTGGACGGGGATGGCATTCCACCCTGCCTTGTCTCTCCCAGGGAGGTCCAGGGGCTTGACCTGCGGCGTCCCCACGCACGGCGAGTCAGCCAACCGCTTCCCCGGGGAGGACGCGAGGCGTCGGTCCGGGAGAAGCCGGCCCCACGGCCCGGGCGCTCGGGCCTCACGAAGCGCGCCCTTCCTCTCTCCTGCCCGCTTCTCTCTTCGCACTTGTCTTTCCCTAGGCGGACGTTCTCCCCCGGAGTGCACCGTGGCTCGGCCTGGACGGACCTGCTGTCTCCTTCAGTTTTCAGGCCCAGGCTTGCGACCGCCTGGACTCCCCGAAGCCGCTGTCGGCCCCGAGGTGCTGGCGGCACCCGCAGGTCCCTGGGGTGGAGGCCCCAGCCGGCAGGGTGTTTGAATCACTTTCCGCATCTGAGAGCAGGCGTGGTGCATTCGGGGAAGGGGGAGCTGACAGAGTCCCCTCCGGGAAGCGCGTTTCAGAGCCAGGGTTGGGCACCTTGTTCCGTGCTTCTAGGGGTCACAGCCGCTTCTCTCCTAAAGGGTCAGAGTGGGGCTTGCTGTGCCAAGGTGTCCCGCTGAAACAGTCCCATGGCAGGGTCTCGGCCCTTAGCCCGTCCGTTTCAGGCTGGCCTCCCTGCTCAGGGCGGTCCCCGGAGAGGTGGGCCTGCAGGACGGCGTCGCCCTCCCGACCTCCCCGCGAGCCGGGTGTGCAGCCCGGTGCCCTCTGAACGCCGGCTCCGGTGGGCTCGACCGCGGGCGGGCGCCCGGCTCCTCGAAGCGGGGCTTCCACAGAAGGCCTCCCGCACCTCGGAACGAGTGGGTTTGCTCTGCGGTGGGTCCGGCCGCTCAGTCCCTGCAGAAGCTGCTTGCGATGTCCTTGCTCGTGCTTCGCTGAGGCCTAGGTGGGGGGCCCCATCCTAGACGGCCCCACACCTGAGGCCCGGCTTGCAGCCTTCCTGCGGCTTCCGCCCCATCCTGCCGTGGTCCAGCTTGCCCCTTCGCCAAGGAGGCCTGCACGCGGAAGGCAGCTCGGCTTCAAGCTTGCCTCTCGGAGGGAAGGCTGTGGTGCTCGCTCGAGGTGAACAGGCCTCGCGCTGAGAAGGCCTCCTTCTTCGTGCAGCGACGTGTGTGCGGACGTGGACGGGGATGGCATTCCACCCTGCCTTGTCTCTCCCAGGGAGGTCGAGGGGCTTGACCTACGGCGTCGCCTCCCTAGGCGAGTCAGCTAACCGCTTCCCCGGGGAGGACGCGAGGCGTCGGTCAGGGAGAAGCCGGCCCCACGGCCCGGGCGCTCGGGCCTCACGAAGCGCGCCCTTCCTCTCTCTGCCCGCTTCTCTCTTCGCACTCGTCTTTCCCTGGGTAGACGTTCTCCCCCGGAGCGCACCCTGGCTCGGTCTGGAGGGACCTGCTGTCTCCTTCGGTTTTCAGGCCCAGGCGTGCGACCGCCTTGACTCCCGAAGCCGCTGTCGGCCCCGAGGTGCTGGCGGCACCTGCAGGTCCCTGGGGTGGAGGCCCCAGCCGGCAGGGTGTTTGCATCACTTTCCGCATCTGAGAGCAGGCGTGGTGCTTTTGGGGAAGGGGGAGCTGACAAAGCCCCCTCCGGGATGCGTGTTCCAGAGCCGAGGTTTGGGCGGCTTGCTCCGTGCTTCTAGGGGGTCACAGCCGCTTCTCTCCTAACGGGACGGAGTGGGGCTTGCTGGGTCAAGGCGTCCCCCTGAAACAGTCCCATGGCAGGGGCTCGGCCCTTCGCCCGTCCGTTTCAGGCTGGCCTCCCTGCTCAGGGCGGTCCCCGGAGAGGTGGCCCTGCAGGCCGGCGTCGCCCTCCCGACCTCCCCGCGAGCCGGGTGTGCAGCCCGGTGCCCTCTGAAAGCCGGTTCCGGTGGGCTCGACTACGGGCTTGCGCCCGGCTCCGTGAAGCAGGACTGCCGCCAGAAGGCCTCCCGCAGCCTCGGAACGAGTGGGTTTGCTCTGCGGTGGGTCCGGCCGCTCGGTCCCAGCAGAAGCTGCTTCCGATGTCCTCGCGCGTTAGGACGGCCCCCCACCTGAGGCCCGGCTGGCACCCTTCCTGCGGCTTCCGCCCCATCCTGCCGCGGCCCAGCTTGCCCCTTCGCCAAGGAGGCCTGCACGCGGAAGGCAGCTCGGCTTCAAGCTTGCCTCTCGGAGGGAAGGCTGTGGTGCTCGCTCGAGGTGAACAGGCCTCGCGCTGAGAAGGCCTCCTTCTCCGTGCAGCGACGTGTGTGCGGACGTGGACGGGGATGGCATTCCACAATGCCTTGTCTCTCCCAGGGAGGTCAAGGGGCTTGACCTACCGCGTCCCCTCCCACGGCGAGTCAGCTAACCGCTTCCCCGGGGAGGACCGAGGCGCCGGCCCGGGAGAAGCCGGCCCCACGGCCCGGGCGCTCGGGCCTCACGAAGCGCGCCCTTCCTCTCTCCTGCCCGCTTCTCTCTTCGCACTCGTCTTTCCCTGGGCGGACGTTCTCCCCCGGAGCGCACCCTGGCTCGGTCTGGAGGGACCTGCTGTCTCCTTTGGTTTTCAGGCCCAGGCGTGCGACCGCCTTGACTCCCCGAAGCCGCTGTCGGCCCCGAGGTGCTGGCGGCACCCGCAGGTCCCTGGGGTGGAGGCCCCAGCCGGCAGGGTGTTTGCATCACTTTCCGCATCTGAGAGCAGGCGTGGTGCTTTTGGGGAAGGGGGAGCTGACAAAGCCCCCTCCGGGATGCGTGTTCAAGAGCCGAGGTTTGGGCGGCTTGCTCCGTGCTTCTAGAGGGTCACAGCCGCTTCTCTCCTAACGGGACAGAGTGGGGCTTGCTGTACCAAGGCGTCCCGCTGAAACAGTCCCATGGCAGGGGCTCGGCCCTTCGCCCGTCCGTTTCAGGCTGGCCTCCCTGCTCAGGGCGGTCCCCGGAGAGGTGGGCCTGCAGGCCGGCGTCGCCCTCCCGACCTCCCCGCGAGCCGGGTGTGCAGCCCAGTGCCCTCTTAACGCCGGCTCCGGTGGGTTCGACTTCGGGCTTGCGCCCGGCTCCGTGAAGGAGGACTGCCGCCAGAAGGCCTCCCGCAGCCTCGGAACGAGTGGGTTTGCTCTGCGGTGGGTCCGGCCGCTTGGTCCCAGCAGAAGCTCCTTACTATGTCCTCGCGCGTGCTACGCGGAGGCCGAGTTCGGGGGCCCCCTTCTAGGACGGCCCCCCACCTGAGGCCCGGCTGGCACCCTTCCTGCGGCTTCCGCCCCATCCTGCCGTGGCCCAGCTTGCCCCTTCGCCAAGGAGGCCTGCACGCGGAAGGCAGCTTGGCCTCAGGCTTGCCTCTCGGAGGGAAGGCTGTGGTGCTCGCTCGAGGTGAACAGGCCTCGCGCTGAGAAGGCCTCCTTCTCCTTGCAGCGACGTGTGTGCGGACGTGGACGTGGATGGCATTCCACCCTGCCTTGTCTCTCCCAGGGAGGTCGAGGGGCTTGACCTGCGGCGTCCCCACGCACAGCGAATCAGCCAACCGCTTCCCCGGGGAGGACGCGAGGCGTCGGTCCGGGAGAAGCCGGCCCCACGGCCCGGGCGCTCGGGCCTCACGAAGCGCGCCCTTCCTCTCTCCTGCCCGCTTCTCTCTTCGCACTCGTCTTTCCCTAGGCGGACGTTCTCCCCCGGAGCGCACCGTGGCTCGGCCTGGACGGACCTGCTGTCTCCTTCGGTTTTCAGGCCCAGGCGTGCGACCGCCTTGACTCCCCGAAGCCGCTGTCGGCCCCGAGGTGCTGGCGGCACCCGCAGGTCCCTGGGGTGGAGGCCCCAGCCGGCAGGGTGTTTGCATCACTTTCCGCATCTGAGAGCAGGCGTGGTGCTTTTGGGGAAGGGGGAGCTGACAAAGCCCCCTCCGGGATGCGTGTTCCAGAGCCGAGGTTTGGGCGGCTTGCTCCGTGCTTCTAGGGGATCACAGCCGCTTCTCTCCTAACGGGACGGAGTGGGGCTTGCTGGGTCAAGGCGTCCCCCTGAAAAGGTCCCATGGCAGGGGCTCGGCCCTTCGCCCGTCCGTTTCAGGCTGGCCTCCCTGCTCAGGGCGACACCCGGAGAGGTGGGCCTGCAGGCCGGCGTCGCCCTCCCGACCTCCCCGCGAGCCGGGTGTGCAGCCCGGTGCCCTCTGAAAGCCGGTTCCAGTGGGCTCGACTACGGGCTTGCGCCCGGCTCCGTGAAGCAGGACTGCCGCCAGAAGGCCTCCCGCAGCCTCGGAACGAGTAGGTTTGCTCTGCGGTGGGTCCGGCCGCTCGGTCCCAGCAGAAGCTGCTTCCGTTGTCCTCGCGCGTTAGGACGGCCCCCCACCTGAGGCCCGGCTGGCACCCTTCCTGCGGCTTCCGCCCCATCCTGCCGCGGCCCAGCTTGCCCCTTCGCCAAGGAGGCCTGCACGCGGAAGGCAGCTCGGCTTCAAGCTTGCCTCTCGGAGGGAAGGCTGTGGTGCTCGCTCGAGGTGAACAGGCCTCGCGCTGAGAAGGCCTCCTTCTCCGTGCAGCGACGTGTGTGTGGACGTGGTCGGGGATGGCATTCCACCCTGCCTTGTCTCTCCCAGGGAGGTCCAGTGGCTTGACCTGCGGCGTCCCCACCCACGGCGAGTCAGCCAACCGCTTCCCCGGGGAGGACCGAGGCGTCGGCCCGGGAGAAGTCGGCCCCACGGCCCGGGCGCTCGGGCCGAACGAAGCGCGCCGTTCCTCTCTCCTGCCCGCTTCTCTCTTCGCACTCGTCTTTCCCTGGGCGGACGTACTCCCCCGGAGCACACCGTGGCTCGGCATGGAGGGACCTGCTGTCTCCTTCGGTTTTCAGGCCCAGGCGTGCGACCGCCTTGACTCCCCGAAGCCGCTGCCGGCCCTGAGGTGCTGGCGGCACCCGCAGGTCCCTGGGGTGGAGGCCCCAGCCGGCAGGGTATTTGCATCACTTTCCGCATCTGAGAGCAGGCGTGGTGCATTCGGGGAAGGGGGAGCTGACAGAGTCCCCTCCGGGAAGCGCGTTTCAGAGCCAGGGTTGGGCACCTTGCTCCGTGCTTCTAGGGGTCACAGCCGCTTCTCTCCTAAAGGGTCAGAGTGGGGCTTGCTGTGCCAAGGTGTCCCGCTGAAACAGTCCCATGGCAGGGTCTCGGCCCTTAGCCCGTCCGTTTCAGGCTGGCCTCCCTGCTCAGGGCGGTCCCCGGAGAGGTGGGCCTGCAGGCCGGCGTCGCCCTCCCGACCTCCCCGCGAGCCGGGTGTGCAGCCCGGTGCCCTCTGAACGCCGGCTCCGGTGGGCTCGACCGCGGGCGGGCGCCCGGCTCCTCGAAGCGGGGCTTCCGCCAGAAGGCCTCCCGCCCCTCGGAACGAGTGGGTTTGCTCTGCGGTGGGTCCGGCCGCTCAGTCCCTGCAGAAGCTGCTTGCGATGTCCTTGCTCGTGCTTCGCTGAGGCCTAGGTCGGGGGCCCCATCCTAGACGGCCCCACACCTGAGGCCCGGCTGGCACCCTTCCTGCGGCTTCCGCCCCATCCTGCCGTGGCCCAGCTTGCCCCTTCGCCAAGGAGGCCTGCACGCGGAAGGCAGCTCGGCTTCAAGCTTGCCTCTCGGAGGGAAGGCTGTGGTGCTCGCTCGACGTGAACAGGCCTCGCGCTGAGAAGGCCTCCTTCTCCGTGCAGCGACGTGTGTGCGGACGTGGACGGGGATGGCATTCCACCCTGCCTTGTCTCTCCCAGGGAGGTCGAGGGGCTTGACCTACGGCGTCCCCTCCCTAGGCGAGTCAGCTAACCGCTTCCCCGGGGAGGACACGAGGCGTCGGTCCGGGAGAAGCCGGCCCCACGGCCCGGGCGCTCGGGCCTCACGAAGCGCGCCCTTCCTCTCTCCTGCCCGCTTCTCTCTTCGCACTCGTCATTCCCTGGGCGGATGTTCTCCCCCGGAGCGCACCCTGGCTCGGTCTGGAGGGACCTGCTGTCTCCTTTGGTTTTCAGGCCCAGGCGTGCGACCGCCTTGACTCCCCGAAGCCGCTGTCGGCCCCGAGGTGCTGGCGGCACCCGCAGGTCCCTGGGGTGGAGGCCCCAGCCTGCAGGGTGTTTGCATCGCTTTCCGCGTCGGAGAGCAGGCATGGTGCTTTCGGGGAAGGGGGAGCTGACAGAGTCCCCTCCGGGAAGCGCGTCCCAGAGCCGTGGGTTGGGCACCTTGCTCCGTGCTTCTAGGGGTCACAGCCGCTTCTCTCCTAAAGGGTCAGAGTGGGGCTTGCTGTACCAAGGCGTCCCGCTGAAACAGTCCCATGGCAGGGGCTCGGCCCTTCGCCCGTCCGTTTCCGGCTGTCCTCCCTGCTCAGGGCGGTCCCCGGAGAGGTGGGCCTGCAGGCCGGCGTCGCCCTCCCGACCTCCCCGCGAGCCGGGTGTGCAGCCCGGTGCCCTCTTAACGCCGGCTCCGGTGGGCTCTACTGCGGGCGTGCGCCCGTCTCCACGAAGCGGGGCTGCCGCCAGAAGGCCTCCCGCAGCCTCGGAACGAGTAGGTTTGCTCTGCGGTGGGTCCGGCCGCTCGGTCTCAGCAGAAGCTGCTTCCGATGTCCTCGCGCGTGCAAAGCGGAGGCCGAGGTCGGGGGCCCCCTTCTAGGACGGCCCCCCACCTGAGGCCCGGCTGGCACCCTTCCTGCGGCTTCCGCCCCATCCTGCCGTGGACCAGCTTGCCCCTTCGCCAAGGAGGCCTGCACGCGGATGGCAGCTCGGCTTCAAGCTTGCCTCTCGGAGGGAAGGCTTTGGTGCTCGCTCGAGGTGAACAGGCCTCGCGCTGAGAAGGCCTCCTTCTCCGTGCAGCGACCTGTGTGCGGACGTGGACGGGGATTGCATTCCACCCTGCCTTGTCTCTCCCAGGGAGGTCGAGGGGCTTGACCTACGGCGTCCCCTACCTCGGCGAGTCAGCTAACCGCTTCCCCGGGGAGGACGCGAGGCGCCGGCCCGGGAGAAGCCGGCCCCAGCCCGGGCGCTCGGGCCTCAGGAAGCGCGCCCTTCTCTCTCCTCCCCCTTCTCTCTTCTGACTCGTCTTTCCCTGGGTGGACGTTCTCCCCCGGAGCGCACCCTGGCTCGGTCTGGTGGGACCTTCTGTCTCCTTCGGTTTTCAGGCCCAGGCGTGCGACCACCTTGACTCCCCGAAGCCGCTGTCGGCCCCGAGGTGCTGGCGGCACCCGCAGGTCCCTGGGGTGGAGACCCAGCCTGCAGGGTGTTTGCATCGCTTTCCGCGTCGGAGAGCAGGCATGGTGCTTTCGGGGAAGGGGGAGCTGACAGAGTCCCCTCCGGGAAGCGCGTGCCAGAGCCGAGGGTTGGGCACCTTGCTCCGTGCTTCTAGGGGTCACACCCGCTTCTCTCCTAAAGGGTCAGAGTGGGGCTTGCTGTACCAAGGCGTCCCGCTGAAACAGTCCCATGGCAGGGGCTCGGCCCTTCGCCCTTCCGTTTCCGGCTGGCCTCCCTGCTCAGGGCGGTCCCCGGAGAGGTGGGCCTGCAGGCCGGCGTCGCCCTCCCGACCTCCCCGCGAGCCGGGTGTGCAGCCCGGTGCCCTCTGAACGCCGGCTCCGGTGGGCTCTACTGCGGGCGGGCGCCCGTCTCCACGAAGCGGGGCTGCCGCCAGAAGGCCTCCCGCAGCCTCGGAACGAGTAGGTTTGCTCTGCGGTGGGTCCGGCCGCTCGGTCTCAGCAGAAGCTGCTTCCGATGTCCTCGCGCGTGCTTCGCGGAGGCCGAGGTCGGGGGCCCCCTTCTAGGACGGCCCCCCACCTGAGGCCCGGCTGGCACCCTTCCTGCGGCTTCCGCCCCATCCTGCCGTGGCTCAGCTTGCTCCTTCGCCAAGGAGGCCTGCACGCGGAAGGCAGCTCGGCTTCAAGCTTGCCTCTCGGAGGGAAGGCTTTGGTGCTCGCTCGAGGTGAACAGGCCTCGCGCTGAGAAGGCCTCCTTCTCCGTGCAGCGACGTGTGTGCGGACGTGGACGGGGATTGCATTCCACCCTGCCTTGTCTCTCCCAGGGAGGTCGAGGGGCTTGACCTACGGCGTGCCCTCCCACGGCGAGTCAGCTAACCGCTTCCCCGGGGAGGACGCGAGGCGCCGCCCCGGGAGAAGCCGGCCCCAGCCCGGGCGCTCGGGCCTCACGAAGCGCGCCCTTCCTCTCTCCTGCCGGCTTCTCTCTTCGCACTCCTCTTTCCCTGGGTAGACGTTCTCCCCCGGAGCGCACCCTGGCTCGGTCTGGAGGGACCTGCTGTCTCCTTCGGTTTTCAGGCCCAGGCGTGCGACCGCCTTGACTCCCCGAAGCCGCTGTCGGCCCCGAGGTGCTGGCGGCACCCGCAGGTCCCTGGGGTGGAGGCCCCATCCGGCAGGGTGTTTGCATCGCTTTCTGCGTCGGAGAGCAGGCATGGTGCTGTCGGGGAAGGGAGAGCTGACAGAGTCCCCTCCGGGAAGCACGTGCCAGAGCCGAGGGTTGGGCGCCTTGCTCCGTGCTTCTAGGGGTCACAGCCGCTTCTCTCCTAAAGGGTCAGAGTGGGGCTTGCTGTGCCAAGGCGTCCCGCTGAAACAGTCCCATGGCAGGGGCTCGGCCCTTCGCCCGTCCGTTTCAGGCTGGCCTCCCTGCTCAGGGCGACACCCGGAGAGGTGGGCCTGCAGGCCGACGTCGCCCTCCCGACCTCCCCGCGAGCCGGGTGTGCAGCCCGGTGCCCTCTGAACGCCGGCTCCGTTGGGCTCGACTACGGGCTTGCACCCGGCTCCGTGAAGCAGGACTGCCGCCAGAAGGCCTCCCGCAGCATCGGAACGAGTGGGTTTGCTCTGCGGTGGTTCCGGCCGCTCGGTCCCAGCAGAAGCTGCTTCTGATGTCCTCGCGCGTGCTTCGCAGAGGCCGAGGTCGGGGGCCCCCTTCTAGGACGGCCCCCAAACTGAGGCCCGGCTGGCAGCCTTCCTGCGGCTTCCGCCCCATCCTGCCGTGGCCCAGCTTGCCCCTTCGCCAAGGAGGCCTGCACGCGGAAGGCAGCTCGGCCTCAGGCTTGCCTCTCGGAGGGAAGGCTGTGGTGCTCGCTCGAGGTGAACAGGCCTCGCGCTGAGAAGGCCTCCTTCTCCGTGCAGCGACGTGTGTGCGGACGTGGACGGGGATGGCATTCCACCCTGCCTTGTCTCTCCCAGGGAGGTCAAGGGGCTTGACCTACCGCGTCCCCTCCCACGGCGAGTCAGCTAACCGCTTCCCCGGGGAGGACCGAGGCGCCGGCCCGGGAGAAGCCGGCCCCGCGGCCCGGGCGCTCGGGCCTCACGAAGCGCGCCCTTCCTCTCTCCTGCCCGCTTCTCTCTTCGCACTCGTCTTTCCCTGGGCGGACGTTCTCTCCCGGAGCGCACCCTGGCTCGGTCTGGAGGGACCTGCTGTCTCCTTCGGTTTTCAGCCTCAGGCGTGCGACCGCCTTGACTCCCCGAAGCCGCTGTCGGCCCCGAGGTGCTGGCGGCACCCGCAGGTCCCTGGGGTGGAGGCCCCAGCCTGCAGGGTGTTTGCATCGCTTTCTGCATCTGAGAGCACGCATGGTGCTTTCGGGGAAGGGGGAGCTGACAGAGTCCCCTCCGGGAAGCGCGTGCCAGAGCCGAGGGTTGGGCGCCTTGCTCCGTGCTTCTAGGGGTCACAGCCGCTTCTCTCCTAAAGGGTCAGAGTGGGGCTTGCTGTGCCAAGGCGTCCCGCTGAAACAGTCCCATGGCAGGGTCACGGCCCTTCGCCCGTCCATTTCAGTCTGGCCTCCCTGCTCAGGGCGGTACCCGGAGAGGTGGGCCTGCAGGCCGGCGTCGCCCTCCCGACCTCCCCGCGAGCCGGGTGTGCAGCCTGGTGCCCTCTTAACGCCGGCTCCGGTGGGCTCGACTGCGGGCGGGCGCCCGGCGCCACGAAGCGGGGCTGCCGCCAGAAGGCCTCCCGCAGCCTCGGAACGAGTAGGTTTGCTCTGCGGTGGGTCCGGCCGCTCGGTCCCAGCACAAGCTGCTTCCGATGTCCTCGCGCGTGCTTCGCGGAGGCCGAGGTCGGGGGTCCCCTTCTAGGACGGCCACCCACCTTAGGCCCGGCTGGCACCCTTCCTGCGGCTTCCGCCCCATCCTGCCGTGGCCCAGCTTGCCCCTTCGCCAAGGAGGCCTGCACGAGGAAGGCAGCTCGGCTACAAGCTTGCCTCTCGGAGGGAAGGCTGTGGTGCTCGCTCGAGGTGAACAGGCCTCGCGCTGAGAAGGCCTCCTTCTCCTTGCAGCGACGTGTGTGCGGACGTGGACGTGGATGGCATTCCACCCTGCCTTGTCTCTCCCAGGGAGGTCGAGGGGCTTGACCTGCGGCGTCCCCACGCACGGCGAGTCAGCCAACCGCTTCCCCGGGGAGGACGCGAGGCATTGGCCCGGGAGAAGCCGGCCCCACGGCCCGGGCTCTCGGGCCTCATGAAGCGCGCCCTTCCTCTCTCCTGCCCGCTTATCTCTTCGCACTCGTCTTCCCTAGGCGGACGTTCTCCCCCGGAGCGCACCGTGGCTCGGCCTGGACGGACCTGCTGTCTCCTTCGGTTTTCAGGCCCAGTCATGCGACCGCCTTGACCCCCTGAAGCCGCTGTCGGCCCCGAGGTGCTGGCGGCACCCGCAGGTCCCTGGGGTGGAGGCCCCAGCCTGCAGGGTGTTTGCATCGCTTTCTGCATCTGAGAGCACGCATGGTGCTTTCGGGGAAGGGGGAGCTGACAGAGTCCCCTCCGGGAAGCGCGTGCCAGAGCCGAGGGTTGGGCACCTTGCCCCGTGCTTCTAGGGGTCACAGCCGCTTCTCTCCTAAAGGGTCAGAGTGGGGCTTGCTGTGCCAAGGCGTCCCGCTGAAACAGTCCCATGGCAGGGTCTCGGCCCTTCGCCCGTCCGTTTCAGGCTGGCTCCCTGCTCAGGGCGGGACCCGGAGAGGTGGGCCTGCAGGCCGGCGTCGCCCTCCCGACCTCCCCGCGAGCCGGGTGTGCAGCCCGGTGCCCTCGTAACGCCGGCTCCGGTGGGCTCGACTGCGGGCGGGCGCCCGGCGCCACGAAGCGGGGCTGTCGCCAGAAGGCCTACCGCAGCCTCGGAACGAGTAGGTTTGCTCTGCGGTGGGTCCGGCCGCTCGGTCTCAGCAGAAGCTGCTTCCGATGTCCTCGCGCGTGCTTCGCGGAGGCCGAGGTCGGGGGCCCCCTTCTAGGACGGCCCCCCACCTGAGGCCCGGCTGGCAGCCTTCCTGCGGCTTCCGCCCCATCCTGCCGTGGCCCAGCTTGCCCCTTCGCCAAGGAGGCCTGCACGCGGAAGGCAGCTCGGCTTCAAGCTTGCCTCTCGGAGGGAAGGCTGTGGTGCTCGCTCGAGGTGAACAGGCCTCGCGCTGAGAAGGCCTCCTTCTCCGTGCAGCGACGTGTGTGCGGACGTGGACGGGGATGGCATTACACCCTGCCTTGTCTCTCCCAGGAGGTCGAGGGGCTTGACCTACCGCGTCCCCTCCCACGGCGAGTCAGCTGCCCGCTTCCCCGGGGAGGACCGAGGCGCCGCCCCGGAGAAGCCAGCCCCACGGCCCGGGCGCTCGGGCCTCACGAAGCGCGCCCTTCCTCTCTCCTGCCCGCTTCTCTCTTCGCACTCGTCTTTCCCTGGGCGGACGTTCTCCCCCGGAGCGCACCCTGGCTCGGTCTGGAGGGACCTGCTGTCTCCTTCGGTTTTCAGGCCCAGGCGTGCGACCGCCTTGACTCCCCGAAGCCGCTGTCGGCCCCGAGGTGCTGGTGGCACCCGCAGGTCCCTGGGGTGGAGGCCCCAGCCTGCAGGGTGTTTGCATCGCTTTCCGCGTCGGAGAGCACGCATGGTGCTTTCGGGGAAGGGGGAGCTGACAAAGCCCCCTCCGGGATGCGTGTTCCAGAGCCGAGGTTTGGGCGGCTTGCTCTGTGCTTCTAGGGGGTCACAGCCGCTTCTCTCCTATGGGACGGAGTGGGGCTTGCTGGGTCAAGGCGTCCCCCTGAAACAGTCCCATGGCAGGGGCTCGGCCCTTCGCCCGTCCGTTTCAGGCTGGCCTCCCTGCTCAGGGCGACACCCGGAGAGGTGGGCCTGCAGGCCGGCGTCGCCCTCCCGACCTCCCCGCGAGCCGGGTGTGCAGCCCGGTGCCCTCTTAACGCCGGCTCCGGTGGGCTCGACTGCGGGCGGGCGCCCGGCGCCACGAAGCGGGGCTGTCGCCAGAAGGCCTACCGCAGCCTCGGAACGAGTAGGTTTGCTCTGCGGTGGGTCCGGCCGCTCGGTCTCAGCAGAAGCTGCTTCCGATGTCCTCGCGCGTGCTTCGCGGAGGCCGAGGTCGGGGGCCCCCTTCTAGGACGGCCCCCCACCTGAGGCCAGGCTGGCAGCCTTCCTGCGGCTTCCGCCCCATCCTGCCGTGGCCCAGCTTGCCCCTTCGCCAAGGAGGCCTGCACGCGGAAGGCAGCTCGGCTTCAAGCTTGCCTCTCGGAGGGAAGGCTGTGGTGCTCGCTCGAGGTGAACAGGCCTCGCGCTGAGAAGGCCTCCTTCTCCGTGCAGCGACGTGTGTGCGGACGTGGACGGGGATGGCATTACACCCTGCCTTGTCTCTCCCAGGGAGGTCGAGGGGCTTGACCTACCGCGTCCCCTCCCACGGCGAGTCAGCTGCCCGCTTCCCCGGGGAGGACCGAGGCGCCGCCCCGGAGAAGCCAGCCCCACGGCCCGGGCGCTCGGGCCTCACGAAGCGCGCCCTTCCTCTCTCCTGCCCGCTTCTCTCTTCGCACTCCTCTTTCCCTGGGCGGACGTTCTCCCCCGGAGCGCACCCTGGCTCGGTCTGGAGGGTCCTGCTGTCTCCTTTGGTTTTCAGGCCCAGGCGTGCGACCGCCTTGACTCCCCGAAGCCGCTGTCGGCCCCGAGGTGCTGGCGGCACCCGCAGGTCCCTGGGGTGGAGGCCCCATCCGGCAGGGTGTTTGCATCGCTTTCCGCGTCGGAGAGCAGGCATGGTGCTTTCGGGGAAGGGGGAGCTGACAGAGTACCCTCCGGGATGCGTGTTCCAGAGCCGAGGTTTGGGCGGCTTGCTCCGTGCTTCTAGGGGGTCACAGCCGCTTCTCTCCTAACGGGACGGAGTGGGGCTTGCTGGGTCAAGGCGTCCCCCTGAAACAGTCCCATGGCAGGGGCTCGGCCCTTCGCCTGTCCGTTTCAGGCTGGCCTCCCTGCTCAGGGCGTCACCCGGAGAGGTGGGCCTGCAGGCCGGCGTCGCCCTCCCGACCTCCCCGCGAGCCGGGTGTGCAGCCCGGTGCCCTCTGAAAGCCGGTTCCGGTGGGCTCGACTACGGGCTTGCGCCCGGCTCCGTGAAGCAGGACTGCCGCCAGAAGGCCTCCCGCAGCCTCGGAACGAGTGGGTTTGCTCTGCGGTGGGTCCGGCCGCTCGGTCCCAGCAGAAGCTGCTTCCGATGTCCTCGCGCGTTAGGACGGCCCCCCACCTGAGGCCCGGCTGGCACCCTTCCTGCGGCTTCCGCCCCATCCTGCCGCGGCCCAGCTTGCCCCTTCGCCAAGGAGGCCTGCACACGGAAGGCAGCTCGGCTTCAAGCTTGCCTCTCGGAGGGAAGGCTGTGGTGCTCGCTCGAGGTGAACAGGCCTCGCGCTGAGAAGGCCTCCTTCTCCGTGCAGCGACATGTGTGTGGACGTGGTCGGGGATGGCATTCCACCCTGCCTTGTCTCTCCCAGGGAGGTCCAGTGGCTTGACCTGCGGCGTCCCCACCCACGGCGAGTCAGCCAACCGCTTCCCCGGGGAGGACGCGAGGCGTCGGCCCGGGAGAAGTCGGCCCCACGGCCCGTGCGCTCGGGCCGAACGAAGCGCGCCCTTCCTCTCTCCTGCCCGCTTCTCTCTTCGCACTCGTCTTTCCCTGGGCGGACGTACTCGCCGGAGCACACCGTGGATCGGCATGGAGGGACCTGCTGTCTCCTTCGGTTTTCAGGCCCAGGCGTGCGACCGCCTTGACTCCCCGAAGCCGCTGTCGGCCCCGAGGTGCTGGCGGCACCCGCAGGTCCCTGGGGTGGAGGCCCCAGCCGGCAGGGTATTTGCATCACTTTCCGCATCTGAGAGCAGGCGTGGTGCATTCGGGGAAGGGGGAGCTGACAGAGTCCCCTCCGGGAAGCGCGTTTCAGAGCCAGGGTTGGGCACCTTGCTCCGTGCTTCTAGGGGTCACAGCCGCTTCTCTCCTAAAGGGTCAGAGTGGGGCTTGCTGTGCCAAGGTGTCCCGCTGAAACAGTCCCATGGCAGGGTCTCGGCCCTTCGCCCGTCCGTTTCAGGCTGGCCTCCCTGCTCAGGGCGGTCCCCGGAGAGGTGGGCCTGCAGGCCGGCGTCGCCCTCCCGACCTCCCCGTGAGCCGGGTGTGCAGCCCGGTGCCCTCTGAACGCCGGCTCCGGTGGGCTCGACCGCGGGCGGGCGCCCGGCTCCTCGAAGCGGGGCTTCCGCCAGAAGGCCTCCCGCACCTCGGAAAGAGTGGGTTTGCTCTGCGGTGGGTCCGGCCGCTCAGTCCCTGCAGAAGCTGCTTGCGATGTCCTCGCTCGTGCTTCGCTGAGGCCTAGGTCGGGGTCCCCATCCTAGACGGCCCCAAACCTGAGGCCCGGCTGGCACCCTTCCTGCGGCTTCCGCCCCATCCTGCCGTGGCCCAGCTTGCCCCTTCGCCAAGGAGGCCTGCACGCGGAAGGCAGCTCGGCTTCAAGCTTGCCTCTCAGAGGGAAGGCTGTGGTGCTCGCTCGACGTGAACAGGCCTCGCGCTGAGAAGGCCTCCTTCTCCGTGCAGCGACGTGTGTGCGGACGTGGACGGGGATGGCATTCCACCCTGCCTTGTCTCTCCCAGGGAGGTCGAGGGGCTTGACCTACGGCGTCCCCTCCCACGGCGAGTCAGCTAACCGCTTCCCCGGGGAGGACGCGAGGCGTCGGTCCGGGAGAAGCCGGCCCCACGGCCCGGGCGCTCGGGCCTCACGAAGCGCGCCCTTCCTCTCTCCTGCCCGCTTCTCTCTTCGCACTCCTCTTTCCCTGGGTAGACGTTCTCCCCCGGAGCGCACCCTGGCTCGGTCTGGAGGGACCTGCTGTCTCCTTCGGTTTTCAGGCCCAGGCGTGCGACCGCCTTGACTCCCCGAAGCCGCTGTCGGCCCCGAGGTGCTGGCGGCACCCGCAGGTCCCTGGGGTGGAGGCCCCATCCGGCAGGGTGTTTGCATCGCTTTCTGCGTCGGAGAGCAGGCATGGTGCTGTCGGGGAAGGGGGAGCTGACAGAGTCCCCTCCGGGAAGCACGTGCCAGAGCCGAGGGTTGGGCGCCTTGCTCCGTGCTTCTAGGGGTCACAGCCGCTTCTCTCCTAAAGGGTCAGAGTGGGGCTTGCTGTGCCAAGGCGTCCCGCTGAAACAGTCCCATGGCAGGGGCTCGGCCCTTCGCCCGTCCGTTTCAGGCTGGCCTCCCTGCTCAGGGCGCCCCCCGGAGAGGTGGGCCTGCAGGCCGGCGTCGCCCTCCCGACCTCCCCGCGAGCCGGGTGTGCAGCCCGGTGCCCTCTGAACGCCGGCTCCGGTGGGCTCGACTACGGGCTTGCACCCGGCTCCGTGAAGCAGGACTGCCGCCAGAAGGCCTCCCGCAGCATCGGAACGAGTGGGTTTGCTCTGCGGTGGGTCCGGCCGCTCGGTCCCAGCAGAAGCTGCTTCTGATGTCCTCGCGCGTGCTTCGCAGAGGCCGAGGTCGGGGGCCCCCTTCTAGGACGGCCCCCAAACTGAGGCCCGGCTGGCAGCCTTCCTGCGGCTTCCGCCCCATCCTGCCGTGGCCCAGCTTGCCCCTTCGCCAAGGAGGCCTGCACGCGGAAGGCAGCTCGGCCTCAGGCTTGCCTCTCGGAGGGAAGGCTGTGGTGCTCGCTCGAGGTGAACAGGCCTCGCGCTGAGAAGGCCTCCTTCTCCGTGCAGCGACGTGTGTGCGGACGTGGACGGGGATGGCATTCCACCCTGCCTTGTCTCTCCCAGGGAGGTTAAGGGGCTTGACCTACCGCGTCCCCTCCCACGGCGAGTCAGCTAACCGCTTCCCCGGGGAGGACCGAGGCGCCGGCCCGGGAGAAGCCGGCCCCGCGGCCCGGGCGCTCGGGCCTCACGAAGCGCGCCCTTCCTCTCTCCTGCCCGCTTCTCTCTTCGCACTCCTCTTTCCCTGGGCGGACGTTCTCCCCCGGAGCGCACCCTGGCTCGGTCTGGAGGGTCCTGCTGTCTCCTTTGGTTTTCAGGCCCAGGCGTGCGACCGCCTTGACTCCCCGAAGCCGCTGTCGGCCCCGAGCTGCTGGCGGCACCCGCAGGTCCCTGGGGTGGAGGCCCCATCCGGCAGGGTGTTTGCATCGCTTTCCGCGTCGGAGAGCAGGCATGGTGCTTTCGGGGAAGGGGGAGCTGACAGAGTCCCCTCAGGGAAGCGCGTGCCAGAGCCGAGGGTTGGGCACCTTGCTCCGTGCTTCTAGGGGTCACAGCCGCTTCTCTCCTAAAGGGTCAGAGTGGGGCTTGCTGTACCAAGGCGTCCCGCTGAAACAGTCCCATGGCAGGGGCTCGGCCCTTCGCCCGTCCGTTTCAGGCTGGCCTCCCTGCTCAGGGCGGTCCCCGGAGAGGTGGGCCTGCAGGCCGGCGTCGCCCTCCCGACCTCCCCGCGAGCCGGGTGTGCAGCCCGGTGCCCTCTTAACGCCGGCTCTGGTGGGCTCTACTGCGGGCGGGCGCCCGGCTCCACGAAGCGGGGCTGCCGCCAGAAGGCCTCCCGCAGCCTCGGAACGAGTAGGTTTGCTCTGCGGTGGGTCCGGCCGCTCGGTCTCAGCAGAAGCTGCTTCCGATGTCCTCGCGCGTGCTTCGCGGAGGCCGAGGTCGGGGGCCCCCTTCTAGGACGGCCCCCCACCTGAGGCCCGGCTGGCACCCTTCCTGCGGCTTCCGCCCCATCCTGCCGTGGCCCAGCTTGCCCCTTCGCCAAGGAGGCCTGCACGCGGAAGGCAGCTCGGCCTCAGGCTTGCCTCTCGGAGGGAAGGCTGTGGTGCTCGCTCGAGGTGAACAGGCCTCGCGCTGAGAAGGCCTCCTTCTCCTTGCAGCGACGTGTGTGCGGACGTGCACGTGGATGGCATTCCACCCTGCCTTGTCTCTCCCAGGGAGGTCGAGGGGCTTGACCTGCGGCGTCCCCACGCACGGCGAGTCAGCCAACCGCTTCCCCGGGGAGGACGCGAGGCGTCGGTCCGGGAGAAGCCGGCCCCACGGCCCGGGCGCTCGGGCCTCACGAAGCGCGCCCTTCCTCTCTCCTGCCCGCTTCTCTCTTCGCACTCGTCTTTCCCTAGGCGGACGTTCTCCCCCGGAGTGCACCGTGGCTCGGCCTGGACGGACCTGCTGTCTCCTTCGGTTTTCAGGCCCAGGCTTGCGACCGCCTGGACTCCCCGAAGCCGCTGTCGGCCCCGAGGTGCTGGCGGCACCCGCAGGTCCCTGGGGTGGAGGCCCCAGCCGGCAGGGTGTTTGAATCACTTTCCGCATCTGAGAGCAGGCGTGGTGCATTCGGGGAAGGGGGAGCTGACAGAGTCCCCTCCGGGAAGCGCGTTTCAGAGCCAGGGTTGGGCACCTTGCTCCGTGCTTCTAGGGGTCACAGCCGCTTCTCTCCTAAAGGGTCAGAGTGGGGCTTGCTGTGCCAAGGTGTCCCGCTGAAACAGTCCCATGGCAGGGTCTCGGCCCTTCGCCCGTCCGTTTCAGGCTGGCCTCCCTGCTCAGGGCGCCACCCGGAGAGGAGGGCCTGCAGGCCGGCGTCGCCCTCCCGACCTCCCCGCGAGCCGGGTGTGCAGCCCGGTGCCCTCTGAACGCCGGCTCCGGTGGGCTCGACCGCGGGCGGGCGCCCGGCTCCTCGAAGCGGGGCTTCCGCCAGAAGGCCTCCCGCACCTCGGAACGAGTGGGTTTGCTCTGCGGTGGGTCCGGCCGCTCAGTCCCTGCAGAAGCTGCTTGCGATGTCCTTGCTCGTGCTTCGCTGAGGCCTAGGTCGGGAGCCCCATCCTAGACGGCCCCACACCTGAGGCCCGGCTTGCAGCCTTCCTGCGGCTTCCGCCCCATCCTGCCGTGGCCCAGCTTGCCCCTTCGCCAAGGAGGCCTGCACGCGGAAGGCAGCTCGGCTTCAAGCTTGCCTCTCGGAGGGAAGGCTGTGGTGCTCGCTCGACGTGAACAGGCCTCGCGCTGAGAAGGCCTCCTTCTCCGTGCAGCGACGTGTGTGCGGACGTGGACGGGGATGGCATTCCACCCTGCCTTGTCTCTCCCAGGGAGGTCGAGGGGCTTGATCTACGGCGTCCCCTCCCACGGCGAGTCAGCTAACCGCTTCCCCGGGGAGGACGCGAGGCGTCGGTCCGGGAGAAGCCGGCCCCACGGCCCGGGCGCTCGGGCCTCACGAAGCGCGCCCTTCCTCTCTCCTGCCCGCTTCTCTCTTCGCACTCCTCTTTCCCTGGGTAGACGTTCTCCCCCGGAGCGCACCCTGGCTCGGTCTGGAGGGACCTGCTGTCTCCTTCGGTTTTCAGGCCCAGGCGTGCGACCGCCTTGACTCCCCGAAGCCGCTGTCGGCCCCGAGGTGCTGGCGGCACCCGCAGGTCCCTGGGGTGGAGGCCCCATCCGGCAGGGTGTTTGCATCGCTTTCTGCGTCGGAGAGCAGGCATGGTGCTGTCGGGGAAGGGGGAGCTGACAGAGTCCCCTCCGGGAAGCACGTGCCAGAGCCGAGGGTTGGGCGCCTTGCTCCGTGCTTCTAGGGGTCACAGCCGCTTCTCTCCTAAAGGGTCAGAGTGGGGCTTGCTGTGCCAAGGCGTCCCGCTGAAACAGTCCCATGGCAGGGGCTCGGCCCTTCGCCCGTCCGTTTCAGGCTGGCCTCCCTGCTCAGGGCGCCACCCGGAGAGGTGGGCCTGCAGGCCGGCGTCGCCCTCCCGACCTCCCCGCGAGCCGGGTGTGCAGCCCGGTGCCCTCAAACGCCGGCTCCGGTGGGCTCGACTACGGGCTTGCACCCGGCTCCGTGAAGCACGACTGCCGCCAGAAGGCCTCCCGCAGCATCGGAACGAGTGGGTTTGCTCTGCGGTGGGTCCGGCCGCTCGGTCCCAGCAGAAGCTGCTTCTGATGTCCTCGCGCGTGCTTCGCAGAGGCCGAGGTCGGGGGCCCCCTTCTAGGACGGCCCCCAAACTGAGGCCTGGCTGGCAGCCTTCCTGCGGCTTCCGCCCCATCCTGCCGTGGCCCAGCTTGCCCCTTCGCCAAGGAGGCCTGCACGCGGAAGGCAGCTCGGCCTCAGGCTTGCCTCTCGGAGGGAAGGCTGTGGTGCTCGCTCGAGGTGAACAGGCCTTGCGCTGAGAAGGCCTCCTTCTCCGTGCAGCGACGTGTGTGCGGACGTGGACGGGGATGGCATTCCACCCTGCCTTGTCTCTCCCAGGGAGGTTAAGGGGCTTGACCTACCGCGTCCCCTCCCACGGCGAGTCAGCTAACCGCTTCCCCGGGGAGGACCGAGGCGCCGGCCCGGGAGAAGCCGGCCCCGCGGCCCGGGCGCTCGGGCCTCACGAAGCGCGCCCTTCCTCTCTCCTGCCCGCTTCTCTCTTCGCACTCCTCTTTCCCTGGGCGGACGTTCTCCCCCGGAGCGCACCCTGGCTCGGTCTGGAGGGTCCTGCTGTCTCCTTCGGTTTTCAGGCCCAGGCGTGCGACCGCCTTGACTCCCCGAAGCCGCTGTCGGCCCCGAGCTGCTGGCGGAACCCGCAGGTCCCTGGGGTGGAGGCCCCATCCGGCAGGGTGTTTGCATCGCTTTCCGCGTCGGAGAGCAGGCATGGTGCTTTCGGGGAAGGGGGAGCTGACAGAGTCCCCTCCGGGAAGCGCGTGCCAGAGCCGAGGGTTGGGCACCTTGCTCCGTGCTTCTAGGGGTCACAGCCGCTTCTCTCCTAAAGGGTCAGAGTGGGGCTTGCTGTACCAAGGCGTCCCGCTGAAACAGTCCCATGGCAGGGGCTCGGCCCTTCGCCCGTCCGTTTCAGGCTGGCCTCCCTGCTCAGGGCGGTCCTCGGAGAGGTGGGCCTGCAGGCCGGCGTCGCCCTCCCGACCTCCCCGCGAGCCGGGTGTGCAGCCCGGTGCCCTCTTAACGCCGGCTCCGGTGGGCTCTACTGCGGGCGTGCGCCCGGCTCCACGAAGCGGGGCTGCCGCCAGAAGGCCTCCCGCAGCCTCGGAACGAGTAGGTTTGCTCTGCGGTGGGTCCGGCCGCTGGGTCTCAGCAGAAGCTGCTTCCGATGTCCTCGCGCGTGCTTCGCGGAGGCCGAGGTCGGGGGCCCCCTTCTAGGATGGCCCCCCACCTGAGGCCCGGCTGGCACCCTTCCTGCGGCTTCCGCCCCATCCTGCCGTGGCCCAGCTTGCTCCTTCGCCAAGGAGGCCTGCACGCGGAAGGCAGCTCGGCTTCAAGCTTGCCTCTCGGAGGGAAGGCTTTGGTGCTCGCTCGAGGTGAACAGGCCTCGCGCTGAGAAGGCCTCCTTCTCCGTGCAGCGACGTGTGTGCGGACGTGGACGTGGATGGCATTCCACCCTGCCTTGTCTCTCCCAGGGAGGTCGAGGGGCTTGACCTGCGGCGTCCCCACGCACATCGAGTCAGCCAACCGCTTCCCCGGGGAGGACGCGAGGCGTCGGCCCTGGAGAAGCCGGCCCCGCGGCCCGGGCGCTCGGGCCTCACGAAGCGCGCCCTTCCTCTCTCCTGCCCGCTTCTCTCTTCGCACTCGTCTTTCCGTAGGCGGACGTTCTCCCCCGGAGCGCACCGTGGCTCGGCCTGGACGGACCTGCTGTCTCCTTCGGTTTTCAGGCCCAGGCTTGCGACCGCCTTGACTCCCCGAAGCCGCTGTCGGCCCCGAGGTGCTGGCGGCACCCGCAGGTCCCTGGGGTGGAGGCCCCAGCCTGCAGGGTGTTTGCATCGCTTTCCGCGTCGGAGAGCACGCATGGTGCTTTCGGGGAAGGGGGAGCTGACAGAGTCCCCTCCGGGAAGCGCGTGCCAGAACCGAGGGTTGGGCACCTTGCCCCGTGCTTCTAGGGGTCACAGCCGCTTCTCTCCTAAAGGGTCAGTGTGGGGCTTGCTGTACCAAGGCGTCCCGCTGAAACAGTCCCATGGCAGGGGCTCGGCCCTTCGCCCGTCCGTTTCAGGCTGGCCTCCCTGCTCAGGGCGGTCCCCGGAGAGGTGGGCCTGCAGGCCGGCGTCGCCCTCCCGGCCTCCCCGCGAGCCGGGTGTGCAGCCCGGTGACCTCTGAACGCCGGCTCCGGTGGGCTCGACTACGGGCTTGCGCCCGGCTCCGTGAAGCAGGACTGCCGCCAGAAGGCCTCCCGCAGCCTCGGAACGAGTGGGTTTGCTCTGCGGTGGGTCCGGCCGCTCGGTCCCAGCAGAAGCTGCTTCCGATGTCCTCGCGCGTGCTTCGCGGAGGCCGAGGTCGGGGGCCCCCTTCTAGGACGGCCCCCCAACTGAGGCCCGGCTGGCACCCTTCCTGCGGCTTCCGCCCCATCCTGCCGTGGCCCAGCTTGCCCCTTCGCCAAGGAGGCCTGCACGCGGAAGGCAGCTCGGCCTCAGGCTTGCCTCTCGGAGGGAAGGCTGTGGTGCTCGCTCGAGGTGAACAGGCCTCGCGCTGAGAAGGCCTCCTTCTCCTTGCAGCGACGTGTGTGCGGACGTGGACGGGGATGGCATTCCACCCTGCCTTGTCTCTCCCAGGGAGGTCCAGGGGCTTGACCTGCGGCGTCCCCACGCACGGCGAGTCAGCCAACCGCTTCCCCGGGGAGGACGCGAGGCGTCGGTCCGGGAGAAGCCGGCCCCACGGCCCGGGCGCTCGGGCCTCACGAAGCGCGCCCTTCCTCTCTCCTGCCCGCTTCTCTCTTCGCACTTGTCTTTCCCTAGGCGGACGTTCTCCCCCGGAGTGCACCGTGGCTCGGCCTGGACGGACCTGCTGTCTCCTTCAGTTTTCAGGCCCAGGCTTGCGACCGCCTGGACTCCCCGAAGCCGCTGTCGGCCCCGAGGTGCTGGCGGCACCCGCAGGTCCCTGGGGTGGAGGCCCCAGCCGGCAGGGTGTTTGAATCACTTTCCGCATCTGAGAGCAGGCGTGGTGCATTCGGGGAAGGGGGAGCTGACAGAGTCCCCTCCGGGAAGCGCGTTTCAGAGCCAGGGTTGGGCACCTTGTTCCGTGCTTCTAGGGGTCACAGCCGCTTCTCTCCTAAAGGGTCAGAGTGGGGCTTGCTGTGCCAAGGTGTCCCGCTGAAACAGTCCCATGGCAGGGTCTCGGCCCTTAGCCCGTCCGTTTCAGGCTGGCCTCCCTGCTCAGGGCGGTCCCCGGAGAGGTGGGCCTGCAGGCCGGCGTCGCCCTCCCGACCTCCCCGCGAGCCGGGTGTGCAGCCCGGTGCCCTCTGAACGCCGGCTCCGGTGGGCTCGACCGCGGGCGGGCGCCCGGCTCCTCGAAGCGGGGCTTCCGCCAGAAGGCCTCCCGCACCTCGGAACGAGTGGGTTTGCTCTGCGGTGGGTCCGGCCGCTCAGTCCCTGCAGAAGCTGCTTGCGATGTCCTTGCTCGTGCTTCGCTGAGGCCTAGGTCGGGGTCCCCATCCTAGACGGCCCCAAACCTGAGGCCTGGCTGGCACCCTTCCTGCGGCTTCCGCCCCATCCTGCCGTGGCCCAGCTTGCCCCTTCGCCAAGGAGGCCTGCACGCGGAAGGCAGCTCGGCTTCAAGCTTGCCTCTCGGAGGGAAGGCTGTGGTGCTCGCTCGACGTGAACAGGCCTCGCGCTGAGAAGGCCTCCTTCTCCGTGCAGCGACGTGTGTGCGGACGTGGACGGGGATGGCATTCCACCCTGCCTTGTCTCTCCCAGGGAGGTCGAGGGGCCTGACCTACGGCGTCCCCTCCCACGGCGAGTCAGCTAACCGCTTCCCCGGGGAGGACGCGAGGCGTCGGTCCGGGAGAAGCCGGCCCCCAGGCCCGGGCGCTCGGGCCTCCCGAAGCGCGCCCTTCCTCTCTCCTGCCCGCTTCTCTCTTCGCACTCGTCTTTCCCTGGGCGGACGTACTCCCCCGGAGCACACCGTGGCTCGGCATGGAGGGACCTGCTGTCTCCTTCGGTTTTCAGGCCCAGGCGTGCGACCGCCTTGACTCCCCGAAGCCGCTGTCGGCCCCGAGGTGCTGGCGGCACCCGCAGGTCCCTGGGGTGGAGGCCCCAGCCGGCAGCGTGTTTGCATCGCTTTCCGCGTCGGAGAGCAGGCATGGTGCTTTCGGGGAAGGGGGAGCTGACAGAGTCCCCTCCGGGAAGCGCGTGCCAGAGCCGAGGGTTGGGCACCTTGCTCCGTGCTTCTAGGGGTCACAGCCGCTTCTCTCCTAAAGGGTCAGAGTGGGGCTTGCTGTACCAAGGCGTCCCGCTGAAACAGTCCCATGGCAGGGGCTCGGCCCTTCGCCCTTCCGTTTCCGGCTGGCCTCCCTGCTCAGGGCGGTCCCCGGAGAGGTGGGCCTGCAGGCCGGCGTCGCCCTCCCGACCTCCCCGCGAGCCGGGTGTGCAGCCCGGTGCCCTCTTAACGCCGGCTCCGGTGGGCTCTACTGCGGGCGGGCGCCCGTCTCCACGAAGCGGGGCTGCCGCCAGAAGGCCTCCCGCAGCCTCGGAACGAGTAGGTTTGCTCTGCGGTGGGTCCGGCCGCTCGGTCTCAGCAGAAGCTGCTTCCGATGTCCTCGCGCGTGCAAAGCGGAGGCCGAGGTCGGGGGCCCCCTCTAGGACGGCCCCCCACCTGAGGCCCGGCTGGCACCCTTCCTGCGGCTTCCGCCCCATCCTGCCGTGGCCCAGCTTGCTCCTTCGCCAAGGAGGCCTGCACGCGGAAGGCAGCTCGGCTTCAAGCTTGCCTCTCGGAGGAAAGGCTGTGGTGCTCGCTCGACGTGAACAGGCCTCGCGCTGAGAAGGCCTCCTTCTCCGTGCAGCGACGTGTGTGCGGACGTGGACGGGGATGGCATTCCACCCTGCCTTGTCTCTCCCAGGGAGGTCGAGGGGCTTGACCTACGGCGTCCCCTCCCTAGGCGAGTCAGCTAACCGCTTCCCCGGGGAGGACGCGAGGCGTCGGTCCGGGAGAAGCCGGCCCCACGGCCCGGGCGCTCGGGCCTCACGAAGCGCGCCCTTCCTCTCTCCTGCCCGCTTCTCTCTTCGCACTCGTCTTTCCCTGGGCGGACGTTCTCCCCCGGAGCGCACCCTGGCTCGGTCTGGTGGGACCTTCTGTCTCCTTCGGTTTTCAGGCCCAGGCGTGCGACCACCTTGACTCCCCGAAGCCGCTGTCGGCCCCGACGTGCTGGCGGCACCCGCAGGTCCCTGGGGTGGAGGCCCCAGCCGGCAGGGTGTTTGCATCGCTTTCCGTGTCGGAGAGCAGGCATGGTGCTGTCGGGGAAGGGGGAGCTGACAGAGTCCCCTCCGGGAAGCACGTGCCAGAGCCGAGGGTTGGGCGCCTTGCTCCGTGCTTCTAGGGGTCACAGCCGCTTCTCTCCTAAAGGGTCAGAGTGGGGCTTGCTGTACCAAGGCGTCCCGCTGAAACAGTCCCATGGCAGGGGCTCGGCTCTTCGCCCGTCCGTTTCAGGCTGGCCTCCCTGCTCAGGGCGCCCCCCGGAGAGGTGGGCCTGCAGGCCGGCGTCGCCCTCCCGACCTCCCCGCGAGCCGGGTGTGCAGCCCGGTGCGCTCTGAACGCCGGCTCCGGTGGGCTTGACTACGGGCTTGCACCCGGCTCCTTGAAGCAGGACTGCCGCCAGAAGGCCTCCCGCAGCATCGGAACGAGTGGGTTTGCTCTGCGGTGGGTCCGGCCGCTCGGTCCCAGCAGAAGCTGCTTCTGATGTCCTCGCGCGTGCTTCGCAGAGGCCGAGGTCGGGGGCCCCCTTCTAGGACGGCCCCCAAACTGAGGCCCGGCTGGCAGCCTTCCTGCGGCTTCCGCCCCATCCTGCCGTGGCCCAGCTTGCCCCTTCGCCAAGGAGGCCTGCACGCGGAAGGCAGCTCGGCCTCAGGCTTGCCTCTCGGAGGGAAGGCTGTGGTGCTCGCTCGAGGTGAACAGGCCTCGCGCTGAGAAGGCCTCCTTCTCCGTGCAGCGACGTGTGTGCGGACGTGGACGGGGATGGCATTCCACCCTGCCTTGTCTCTCCCAGGGAGGTTAAGGGGCTTGACCTACCGCGTCCCCTCCCACGGCGAGTCAGCTAACCGCTTCCCCGGGGAGGACCGAGGCGCCGGCCCGGGAGAAGCCGGCCCCGCGGCCAGGGCGCTCGGGCCTCACGAAGCGCGCCCTTCCTCTCTCCTGCCCGCTTCTCTCTTCGCACTCCTCTTTCCCTGGGCGGACGTTCTCCCCCGGAGCGCACCCTGGCTCGGTCTGGAGGGTCCTGCTGTCTCCTTTGGTTTTCAGGCCCAGGCGTGCGACCGCCTTGACTCCCCGAAGCCGCTGTCGGCCCCGAGGTGCTGGCGGCACCCGCAGGTCCCTGGGGTGGAGTCCCCAGCCTGCAGGGTGTTTGCATCGCTTTCCGCGTCGGAGAGCAGGCATGGTGCTTTCGGGGAAGGGGGAGCTGACAGAGTACCCTCCGGGAAGCGCGTGCCAGAGCCGAGGGTTGGGCACCTTGCTCCGTGCTTCTAGGGGTCACAGCCGCTTCTCTCCTAAAGGGTCAGAGTGGGGCTTGCTGTACCAAGGCGTCCCGCTGAAACAGTCCCATGGCAGGGGCTCGGCCCTTCGCCCGTCCGTTTCAGGCTGGCCTCCCTGCTCAGGGCGGTCCCCGGAGAGGTGGGCCTGCAGGCCGGCGTCGCCCTCCCGACCTCCCCGCGAGCCGGGTGTGCAGCCCGGTGCCCTCTTAACGCCGGCTCCGGTGGGCTCTACTGCGGGCCGGCGCCCGGCTCCACGAAGCGGGGCTGCCGCCAGAAGGCCTCCCGCAGCATCGGAACGAGTGGGTTTGCTCTGCGGTGGGTCCGGCCGCTCGGTCCCTGCAGAAGCTGCTTCTGATGTCCTCGCGCGTGCTTCGCAGAGGCCGAGGTCGGGGGCCCCCTTCTAGGACGGCCCCCAAACTGAGGCCCGGCTGGCAGCCTTCCTGCGGCTTCCGCCCCATCCTGCCGTGGCCCAGCTTGCCCCTTCGCCAAGGAGGCCTGCACGCGGAAGGCAGCTCGGCCTCAGGCTTGCCTCTCGGAGGGAAGGCTGTGGTGCTCGCTCGAGGTGAACAGGCCTCGCGCTGAGAAGGCCTCCTTCCCCGTGCAGCGACGTGTGTGCGGACGTGGACGGGGATGGCATTCCACCCTGCCTTGTCTCTCCCAGGGAGGTTAAGGGGCTTGACCTACCGCGTCCCCTCCCACGGCGAGTCAGCTAACCGCTTCCCCGGGGAGGACCGAGGCGCCGGCCCGGGAGAAGCCGGCCCCGCGGCCCGGGCGCTCGGGCCTCACGACGCGCGCCCTTCCTCTCTCCTGCCCGCTTCTCTCTTCGCACTCGTCTTTCCCTAGGCGGACGTTCTCCCCCGGAGTGCACCGTGGCTCGGCCTGGACGGACCTGCTGTCTCCTTCGGTTTTCAGGCCCAGGCTTGCGACCGCCTCGACTCCCCGAAGCCGCTGTCGGCCCCGAGGTGCTGGCGGCACCCGCAGGTCCCTGGGGTGGAGGCCCCAGCCGGCAGGGTATTTGCATCACTTTCCGCATCTGAGAGCAGTCGTGGTGCATTCGGGGAAGGGGGAGCTGACAGAGTCCCCTCCGGGAAGCGCGTTTCAGAGCCAGGGTTGGGCACCTTGCTCTGTGCTTCTAGGGGTCACAGCCGCTTCTCTCCTAAAGGGTCAGAGTGGGGCTTGCTGTGCCAAGGTGTCCCGCTGAAACAGTCCCATGGCAGGGTCTCGGCCCTTCGCCCGTCCGTTTCAGGCTGGCCTCCCTGCTCAGGGCGCCACCCGGAGAGGAGGGCCTGCAGGCCGGCGTCGCCCTCCCGACCTCCCCGCGAGCCGGGTGTGCAGCCCGGTGCCCTCTGAACGCCGGCTCCGGTGGGATCGACCGCGGGCGGGCGCCCGGCTCCTCGAAGCGGGGCTTCCGCCAGAAGGCCTCCCGCACCTCGGAACGAGTGGGTTTGCTCTGCGGTGGGTCCGGCCGCTCAGTCCCTGCAGAAGCTGCTTGCGATGTCCTTGCTCGTGCTTCGCTGAGGCCTAGGTCGGGGGCCCCATCCTAGACGGCCCCACACCTGAGGCCCGGCTTGCAGCCTTCCTGCGGCTTCCGCCCCATCCTGCCGTGGCCCAGCTTGCCCCTTCGCCAAGGAGGCCTGCACGCGGAAGGCAGCTCGGCTTCAAGCTTGCCTCTCGGAGGGAAGGCTGTGGTGCTCGCTCGACGTGAACAGGCCTCGCGCTGAGAAGGCCTCCTTCTCCGTGCAGCGACGTGTGTGCGGACGTGGACGGGGATGGCATTCCACCCTGCCTTGTCTCTCCCAGGGAGGTCGAGGGGCTTGACCTACGGCGTCCCCTCCCACGGCGAGTCAGCTAACCGCTTCCCCGGGGAGGACGCGAGGCGTCGGTCCGGGAGAAGCCGGCCCCACGGCCCGGGCGCTCGGGCCTCACGAAGCGCGCCCTTCCTCTCTCCTGCCCGCTTCTCTCTTCGCACTCCTCTTTCCCTGGGTAGACGTTCTCCCCCGGAGCGCACCCTGGCTCGGTCTGGAGGGACCTGCTGTCTCCTTCGGTTTTCAGGCCCAGGCGTGCGACCGCCTTGACTCCCCGAAGCCGCTGTCGGCCCCGAGATGCTGGCGGCACCCGCAGGTCCCTGGGTTGGAGGCCCCATCCGGCAGGGTGTTTGCATCGCTTTCTGCGTCGGAGAGCAGGCATGGTGCTGTCGGGGAAGGGGGAGCTGACAGAGTCCCCTCCGGGAAGCACGTGCCAGAGCCGAGGGTTGGGCGCCTTGCTCCGTGCTTCTAGGGGTCACAGCCGCTTCTCTCCTAAAGGGTCAGAGTGGGGCTTGCTGTGCCAAGGCGTCCCGCTGAAACAGTCCCATGGCAGGGGCTCGGCCCTTCGCCCGTCCGTTTCAGGCTGGCCTCCCTGCTCAGGGCGCCCCCCGGAGAGGTGGGCCTGCAGGCCGGCGTCGCCCTCCCGACCTCCCCGCGAGCCGGGTGTGCAGCCCGGTGCCCTCTGAACGCCGGCTCCGGTGGGCTCGACTACGGGCTTGCACCCGGCTCCGTGAAGCAGGACTGCCGCCAGAAGGCCTCCCGCAGCATCGGAACGAGTGGGTTTGCTCTGCGGTGGGTCCGGCCGCTCGGTCCCAGCAGAAGCTGCTTCTGATGTCCTCGCGCGTGCTTCGCAGAGGCCGAGGTCGGGGGCCCCCTTCTAGGACGGCCCCCCACCTGAGGCCCGGCTGGCAGCCTTCCTGCGGCTTCCGCCCCATCCTGCCGTGGCCCAGCTTGCCCCTTCGCCAAGGAGGCCTGCACGCGGAAGGCAGCTCGGCCTCAGGCTTGCCTCTCGGAGGGAAGGCTGTGGTGCTCGCTCGAGGTGAACAGGCCTCGCGCTGAGAAGGCCTCCTTCTCCGTGCAGCGACGTGTGTGCGGACGTGGACGGGGATGGCATTCCACCCTGCCTTGTCTCTCCCAGGGAGGTTAAGGGGCTTGACCTACCGCGTCCCCTCCCACGGCGAGTCAGCTAACCGCTTCCCCGGGGAGGACCGAGGCGCCGGCCCGGGAGAAGCCGGCCCCGCGGCCCGGGCGCTCGGGCCTCACGAAGCGCGCCCTTCCTCTCTCCTGCCCGCTTCTCTCTTCGCACTCCTCTTTCCCTGGGCGGACGTTCTCCCCCGGAGCGCACCCTGGCTCGGTCTGGAGGGTCCTGCTGTCTCCTTTGGTTTTCAGGCCCAGGCTTGCGACCGCCTGGACTCCCCGAAGCCGCTGTCGGCCCCGAGGTGCTGGCGGCACCCGCAGGTCCCTGGGGTGGAGGCCCCAGCCGGCAGGGTGTTTGAATCACTTTCCGCATCTGAGAGCAGGCGTGGTGCATTCGGGGAAGGGGGAGCTGACAGAGTCCCCTCCGGGAAGCGCGTTTCAGAGCCAGGGTTGGGCACCTTGCTCCGTGCTTCTAGGGGTCACAGCCGCTTCTCTCCTAAAGGGTCAGAGTGGGGCTTGCTGTGCCAAGGTGTCCCGCTGAAACAGTCCCATGGCAGGGTCTCGGCCCTTCGCCCGTCCGTTTCAGGCTGGCCTCCCTGCTCAGGGCGCCACCCGGAGAGGAGGGCCTGCAGGCCGGCGTCGCCCTCCCGACCTCCCCGCGAGCCGGGTGTGCAGCCCGGTGCCCTCTGAACGCCGGCTCCGGTGGGCTCGACCGCGGGCGGGCGCCCGGCTCCTCGAAGCGGGGCTTCCGCCAGAAGGCCTCCCGCACCTCGGAACGAGTGGGTTTGCTCTGCGGTGGGTCCGGCCGCTCAGTCCCTGCAGAAGCTGCTTGTGATGTCCTTGCTCGTGCTTCGCTGAGGCCTAGGTCGGGGGCCCCATCCTAGACGGCCCCACACCTGAGGCCCGGCTTGCAGCCTTCCTGCGGATTCCGCCCCATCCTGCCGTGGCCCAGCTTGCCCCTTCGCCAAGGAGGCCTGCACGCGGAAGGCAGCTCGGCTTCAAGCTTGCCTCTCGGAGGGAAGGCTGTGGTGCTCGCTCGACGTGAACAGGCCTCGCGCTGAGAAGGCCTCCTTCTCCGTGCAGCGACGTGTGTGCGGACGTGGACGGGGATGGCATTCCACCCTGCCTTGTCTCTCCCAGGGAGGTCGAGGGGCTTGACCTACGGCGTCCCCTCCCACGGCGAGTCAGCTAACCGCTTCCCCGGGGAGGACGCGAGGCGTCGGTCCGGGAGAAGCCGGCCCCACGGCCCGGGCGCTCGGGCCTCACGAAGCGCGCCCTTCCTCTCTCCTGCCCGCTTCTCTCTTCGCACTCCTCTTTCCCTGGGTAGACGTTCTCCCCCGGAGCGCACCCTGGCTCGGTCTGGAGGGACCTGCTGTCTCCTTCGGTTTTCAGGCCCAGGCGTGCGACCGCCTTGACTCCCCGAAGCCGCTGTCGGCCCCGAGGTGCTGGCGGCACCCGCAGGTCCCTGGGGTGGAGGCCCCATCCGGCAGGGTGTTTGCATCGCTTTCTGCGTCGGAGAGCAGGCATGGTGCTGTCGGGGAAGGGGGAGCTGACAGAGTCCCCTCCGGGAAGCACGTGCCAGAGCCGAGGGTTGGGCGCCTTGCTCCGTGCTTCTAGGGGTCACAGCCGCTTCTCTCCTAAAGGGTCAGAGTGGGGCTTGCTGTACCAAGGCGTCCCGCTGAAACAGTCCCATGGCAGGGGCTCGGCTCTTCGCCCGTCCGTTTCAGGCTGGCCTCCCTGCTCAGGGCGCCCCCCGGAGAGGTGGGCCTGCAGGCCGGCGTCGCCCTCCCGACCTCCCCGCGAGCCGGGTGTGCAGCCCGGTGCGCTCTGAACGCCGGCTCCGGTGGGCTTGACTACGGGCTTGCACCCGGCTCCTTGAAGCAGGACTGCCGCCAGAAGGCCTCCCGCAGCATCGGAACGAGTGGGTTTGCTCTGCGGTGGGTCCGGCCGCTCGGTCCCAGCAGAAGCTGCTTCTGATGTCCTCGCGCGTGCTTCGCAGAGGCCGAGGTCGGGGGCCCCCTTCTAGGACGGCCCCCAAACTGAGGCCCGGCTGGCAGCCTTCCTGCGGCTTCCGCCCCATCCTGCCGTGGCCCAGCTTGCCCCTTCGCCAAGGAGGCCTGCACGCGGAAGGCAGCTCGGCCTCAGGCTTGCCTCTCGGAGGGAAGGCTGTGGTGCTCGCTCGAGGTGAACAGGCCTCGCGCTGAGAAGGCCTCCTTCTCCGTGCAGCGACGTGTGTGCGGACGTGGACGGGGATGGCATTCCACCCTGCCTTGTCTCTCCCAGGGAGGTTAAGGGGCTTGACCTACCGCGTCCCCTCCCACGGCGAGTCAGCTAACCGCTTCCCCGGGGAGGACCGAGGCGCCGGCCCGGGAGAAGCCGGCCCCGCGGCCAGGGCGCTCGGGCCTCACGAAGCGCGCCCTTCCTCTCTCCTGCCCGCTTCTCTCTTCGCACTCCTCTTTCCCTGGGCGGACGTTCTCCCCCGGAGCGCACCCTGGCTCGGTCTGGAGGGTCCTGCTGTCTCCTTTGGTTTTCAGGCCCAGGCGTGCGACCGCCTTGACTCCCCGAAGCCGCTGTCGGCCCCGAGGTGCTGGCGGCACCCGCAGGTCCCTGGGGTGGAGTCCCCAGCCTGCAGGGTGTTTGCATCGCTTTCCGCGTCGGAGAGCAGGCATGGTGCTTTCGGGGAAGGGGGAGCTGACAGAGTACCCTCCGGGAAGCGCGTGCCAGAGCCGAGGGTTGGGCACCTTGCTCCGTGCTTCTAGGGGTCACAGCCGCTTCTCTCCTAAAGGGTCAGAGTGGGGCTTGCTGTACCAAGGCGTCCCGCTGAAACAGTCCCATGGCAGGGGCTCGGCCCTTCGCCCGTCCGTTTCAGGCTGGCCTCCCTGCTCAGGGCGGTCCCCGGAGAGGTGGGCCTGCAGGCCGGCGTCGCCCTCCCGACCTCCCCGCGAGCCGGGTGTGCAGCCCGGTGCCCTCTTAACGCCGGCTCCGGTGGGCTCTACTGCGGGCGGGCGCCCGGCTCCACGAAGCGGGGCTGCCGCCAGAAGGCCTCCCGCAGCCTCGGAACGAGTAGGTTTGCTCTGCGGTGGGTCCGGCCGCTCGGTCTCAGCAGAAGCTGCTTCCGATGTCCTCGCGCGTGCTTCGCGGAGGCCGAGGTCGGGGGCCCCCTTCTAGGACGGCCCCCCACCTGAGGCCCGGCTGGCACCCTTCCTGCGGCTTCCGCCCCATCCTGCCGTGGCCCAGCTTGCTCCTTCGCCAAGGAGGCCTGCACGCGGAAGGCAGCTCGGCTTCAAGCTTGCCTCTCGGAGGGAAGGCTGTGGTGCTCGCTCGAGGTGAGCAGGCCTCGCGCTGAGAAGGCCTCCTTCTCCGTGCAGCGACGTGTGTGCGGACGTGGACGGGGATTGCATTCCACCCTGCCTTGTCTCTCCCAGGGAGGTCGAGGGGCTTGACCTACGGCGTCCCCTCCCACGGCGAGTCAGCTAACCGCTTCCCCGGGGAGGACGCGAGGCGCCGGCCCGGGAGAAGCCGGCCCCACGGCCCGGGCGCTCGGGCCTCACGAAGCGCGCCCTTCTCTCTCCTCCCCCTTCTCTCTTCTGACTCGTCTTTCCCTGGGTGGACGTTCTCCCCCGGAGCGCACCCTGGCTCGGTCTGGTGGGACCTGCTGTCTCCTTCGGTTTTCAGGCCCAGGCGTGCGACCGCCTTGACTCCCCGAAGCCGCTGTCGGCCCCGAGGTGCTGGCGGCACCCGCAGGTCCCTGGGGTGGAGGCCACAGCCGGCAGGGTGTTTGCATCACTTTCCGCATCTGAGAGCAGGCGTGGTGCTTTTGGGGAAGGGGGAGCTGACAAAGCCCCCTCCGGGATGCGTGTTCCAGAGCCGAGGTTTGGGCGGCTTGCTTCGTGCTTCTAGGGGGTCACAGCCGCTTCTCTCCTAACGCGACGGAGTGGGGCTTGCTGGGTCAAGGCGTCCCCCTGAAACAGTCCCATGGCAGGGGCTCGGCCCTTCGCCTGTCCGTTTCAGGCTGGCCTCCCTGCTCAGGGCGGTCCCCGGAGAGGTGGGCCTGCAGGCCGGCGTCGCCCTCCCGACCTCCCCGCGAGCCGGGTGTGCAGCCCGGTGCCCTCTGAAAGCCGGTTCCGGTGGGCTCGACTACGGGCTTGCGCCCGGCTCCGTGAAGCAGGACTGCCGCCAGAAGGCCTCCCGCAGCCTCGGAACGAGTGGGTTTGCTCTGCGGTGGGTCCGGCCGCTCGGTCCCAGCAGAAGCTGCTTCCGATGTCCTCGCGCGTTAGGACGGCCCCCCACCTGAGGCCCGGCTGGCACCCTTCCTGCGGCTTCCGCCCCATCCTGCCGCGGCCCAGCTTGCCCCTTCGCCAAGGAGGCCTGCACGCGGAAGGCAGCTCGGCTTCAAGCTTGCCTCTCGGAGGGAAGGCTGTGGTGCTCGCTCGAGGTGAACAGGCCTCGCGCTGAGAAGGCCTCCTTCTCCGTGCAGCGACGTGTGTGTGGACGTGGTCGGGGATGGCATTCCACCCTGCCTTGTCTCTCCCAGGGAGGTCCAGTGGCTTGACCTGCGGCGTCCCCACCCACGGCGAGTCAGCCAACCGCTTCCCCGGGGAGGACGCGAGGCGTCGGCCCGGGAGAAGTCGGCCCCACGGCCCGGGCGCTCGGGCCTCCCGAAGCGCGCCCTTCCTCTCTCCTGCCCGCTTCTCTCTTCGCACTCGTCTTTCCCTGGGCGGACGTACTCCCCCGGAGCACACCGTGGCTCGGCATGGAGGGACCTGCTGTCTCCTTCGGTTTTCAGGCCCAGGCGTGCGACCGCCTTGACTCCCCGAAGCCGCTGTCGGCCCCGAGGTGCTGGCGGCACCCGCAGGTCCCTGGGGTGGAGGCCCCAGCCGGCAGGGTATTTGCATCACTTTCCGCATCTGAGAGCAGGCGTGGTGCATTCGGGGAAGGGGGAGCTGACAGAGTCCCCTCCGGGAAGCGCGTTTCAGAGCCAGGGTTGGGCACCTTGCTCCGTGCTTCTAGGGGTCACAGCCGCTTCTCTCCTAAAGGGTCAGAGTGGGGCTTGCTGTGCCAAGGTGTCCCGCTGAAACAGTCCCATGGCAGGGTCTCGGCCCTTCGCCCGTCCGTTTCAGGCTGGCCTCCCTGCTCAGGGCGGTCCCCGGAGAGGTGGGCCTGCAGGCCGGCGTCGCCCTCCCGGCCTTCCCGCGAGCCGGGTGTGCAGCCTGGTGACCTCTGAACGCCGGCTCCGGTGGGCTCGACTACGGGCTTGCGCCCGGCTCCGTGAAGCAGGACTGCCGCCAGAAGGCCTCCCGCAGCCTCGGAACGAGTAGGTTTGCTCTGCGGTGGGTCCGGCCACTCGGTCCCAGCAGAAGCTGCTTCCGATGTCCTCGCGCGTGCTTCGCGGAGGCCGAGGTCGGGGGCCCCCTTCTAGGACGGCCCCCCACCTGAGGCCCGGCTGGCACCCTTCCTGCGGCTTCCGCCCCATTCTGCCGTGGCCCAGCTTGCCCCTTCGCCAAGGAGGCCTGCACGCGGAAGGCAGCTTGGCCTCAGGCTTGCCTCTCGGAGGGAAGGCTGTGGTGCTCGCTCGAGGTGAACAGGCCTCGCGCTGAGAAGGCCTCCTTCTCCTTGCAGCGACGTGTGTGCGGACGTGCACGTGGATGGCATTCCACCCTGCCTTGTCTCTCCCAGGGAGGTCGAGGGGCTTGACCTGCGGCGTCCCCACGCACGGCGAGTCAGCCAACCGCTTCCCCGGGGAGGACGCGAGGCGTCGGTCCG
This sequence comes from Martes martes, assembly GCF_963455335.1. Lineage (NCBI taxonomy): Eukaryota > Metazoa > Chordata > Mammalia > Carnivora > Mustelidae > Martes > Martes martes. The sequence continues at coordinate 14,639,662 of NC_137892.1, read as the reverse complement.
GGAGAAGCCGGCCCCACGGCCCGGGCGCTCGGGCCTCACGAAGCGCGCCCTTCCTCTCTCCTGCCCGCTTCTCTCTTCGCACTCGTCTTTCCCTAGGCGGACGTTCTCCCCCGGAGTGCACCGTGGCTCGGCCTGGACGGACCTGCTGTCTCCTTCAGTTTTCAGGCCCAGGCTTGCGACCGCCTGGACTCCCCGAAGCCGCTGTCGGCCCCGAGGTGCTGGCGGCACCCGCAGGTCCCTGGGGTGGAGGCCCCAGCCGGCAGGGTGTTTGAATCACTTTCCGCATCTGAGAGCAGGCGTGGTGCATTCGGGGAAGGGGGAGCTGACAGAGTCCCCTCCGGGAAGCGCGTTTCAGAGCCAGGGTTGGGCACCTTGCTCCGTGCTTCTAGGGGTCACAGCCGCTTCTCTCCTAAAGGGTCAGAGTGGGGCTTGCTGTGCCAAGGTGTCCCGCTGAAACAGTCCCATGGCAGGGTCTCGGCCCTTCGCCCGTCCGTTTCAGGCTGGCCTCCCTGCTCAGGGCGCCACCCGGAGAGGAGGGCCTGCAGGCCGGCGTCGCCCTCCCGACCTCCCCGCGAGCCGGGTGTGCAGCCCGGTGCCCTCTGAACGCCGGCTCCGGTGGGCTCGACCGCGGGCGGGCGCCCGGCTCCTCGAAGCGGGGCTTCCGTCAGAAGGCCTCCCGCACCTCGGAACGAGTGGGTTTGCTCTGCGGTGGGTCCGGCCGCTCAGTCCCTGCAGAAGCTGCTTGCGATGTCCTTGCTCGTGCTTCGCTGAGGCCTCGGTCGGGGGCCCCATCCTAGACGGCCCCACACCTGAGGCCCGGCTTGCAGCCTTCCTGCGGATTCCGCCCCATCCTGCCGTGGCCCAGCTTGCCCCTTCGCCAAGGAGGCCTGCACGCGGAAGGCAGCTCGGCTTCAAGCTTGCCTCTCGGAGGGAAGGCTGTGGTGCTCGCTCGACGTGAACAGGCCTCGCGCTGAGAAGGCCTCCTTCTCCGTGCAGCGACGTGTGTGCGGACGTGGACGGGGATGGCATTCCACCCTGCCTTGTCTCTCCCAGGGAGGTCGAGGGGCTTGACCTACGGCGTCCCCTCCCACGGCGAGTCAGCTAACCGCTTCCCCGGGGAGGACGCGAGGCGTCGGTCCGGGAGAAGCCGGCCCCACGGCCCGGGCGCTCGGGCCTCACGAAGCGCGCCCTTCCTCTCTCCTGCCCGCTTCTCTCTTCGCACTCCTCTTTCCCTGGGTAGACGTTCTCCCCCGGAGCGCACCCTGGCTCGGTCTGGAGGGACCTGCTGTCTCCTTCGGTTTTCAGGCCCAGGCGTGCGACCGCCTTGACTCCCCGAAGCCGCTGTCGGCCCCGAGGTGCTGGCGGCACCCGCAGGTCCCTGGGGTGGAGGCCCCATCCGGCAGGGTGTTTGCATCGCTTTCTGCGTCGGAGAGCAGGCATGGTGCTGTCGGGGAAGGGGGAGCTGACAGAGTCCCCTCCGGGAAGCACGTGCCAGAGCCGAGGGTTGGGCGCCTTGCTCCGTGCTTCTAGGGGTCACAGCCGCTTCTCTCCTAAAGGGTCAGAGTGGGGCTTGCTGTACCAAGGCGTCCCGCTGAAACAGTCCCATGGCAGGGGCTCGGCCCTTCGCCCGTCCGTTTCAGGCTGGCCTCCCTGCTCAGGGCGCCCCCCGGAGAGGTGGGCCTGCAGGCCGGCGTCGCCCTCCCGACCTCCCCGCGAGCCGGGTGTGCAGCCCGGTGCCCTCTGAACGCCGGCTCCGGTGGGCTCGACTACGGGCTTGCACCCGGCTCCGTGAAGCAGGACTGCCGCCAGAAGGCCTCCCGCAGCATCGGAACGAGTGGGTTTGCTCTGCGGTGGTTCCGGCCGCTCGGTCCCAGCAGAAGCTGCTTCTGATGTCCTCGCGCGTGCTTCGCAGAGGCCGAGGTCGGGGGCCCCCTTCTAGGACGGCCCCCAAACTGAGGCCCGGCTTGCAGCCTTCCTGCGGCTTCCGCCCCATCCTGCCGTGGCCCAGCTTGCCCCTTCGCCAAGGAGGCCTGCACGCGGAAGGCAGCTCGGCCTCAGGCTTGCCTCTCGGAGGGAAGGCTGTGGTGCTCGCTCGAGGTGAACAGGCCTCGCGCTGAGAAGGCCTCCTTCTCCGTGCAGCGACGTGTGTGCGGACGTGGACGGGGATGGCATTCCACCCTGCCTTGTCTCTCCCAGGGAGGTCAAGGGGCTTGACCTACCGCGTCCCCTCCCACGGCGAGTCAGCTAACCGCTTCCCCGGGGAGGACCGAGGCGCCGGCCCGGGAGAAGCCGGCCCCGCTGCCCGGGCGCTCGGGCCTCACGAAGCGCGCCCTTCCTCTCTCCTGCCCGCTTCTCTCTTCGCACTCGTCTTTCCCTGGGCGGACGTTCTCTCCCGGAGCGCACCCTGGCTCGGTCTGGAGGGACCTGCTGTCTCCTTTGGTTTTCAGCCTCAGGCGTGCGACCGCCTTGACTCCCCGAAGCCGCTGTCGGCCCCGAGGTGCTGGCGGCACCCGCAGGTCCCTGGGGTGGAGGCCCCAGCCTGCAGGGTGTTTGCATCGCTTTCTGCATCTGAGAGCACGCATGGTGCTTTCGGGGAAGGGGGAGCTGACAGAGTCCCCTCCGGGAAGCGCGTGCCAGAGCCGAGGGTTGGGCGCCTTGCTCCGTGCTTCTAGGGGTCACAGCCGCTTCTCTCCTAAAGGGTCAGAGTGGGGCTTGCCGTGCCAAGGCGTCCCGCTGAAACAGTCCCATGGCAGGGTCACGGCCCTTCGCCCGTCCATTTCAGTCTGGCCTCCCTGCTCAGGGCGGTACCCGGAGAGGTGGGCCTGCAGGCCGGCGTCGCCCTCCCGACCTCCCCGCGAGCCGGGTGTGCAGCCTGGTGCCCTCTTAACGCCGGCTCCGGTGGGCTCGACTGCGGGCGGGCGCCCGGCGCCACGAAGCGGGGCTGCCGCCAGAAGGCCTCCCGCAGCCTCGGAACGAGTAGGTTTGCTCTGCGGTGGGTCCGGCCGCTCGGTCCCAGCACAAGCTGCTTCCGATGTCCTCGCGCGTGCTTCGCGGAGGCCGAGGTCGGGGGTCCCCTTCTAGGACGGCCACCCACCTTAGGCCCGGCTGGCACCCTTCCTGCGGCTTCCGCCCCATCCTGCCGTGGCCCAGCTTGCCCCTTCGCCAAGGAGGCCTGCACGAGGAAGGCAGCTCGGCTACAAGCTTGCCTCTCGGAGGGAAGGCTGTGGTGCTCGCTCGAGGTGAACAGGCCTCGCGCTGAGAAGGCCTCCTTCTCCTTGCAGCGACGTGTGTGCGGACGTGGACGTGGATGGCATTCCACCCTGCCTTGTCTCTCCCAGGGAGGTCGAGGGGCTTGACCTGCGGCGTCCCCACGCACGGCGAGTCAGCCAACCGCTTCCCCGGGGAGGACGCGAGGCATCGGCCCGGGAGAAGCCGGCCCCACGGCCCGGGCGCTCGGGCCTCATGAAGCGCGCCCTTCCTCTCTCCTGCCCGCTTATCTCTTCGCACTCGTCTTCCCTAGGCGGACGTTCTCCCCCGGAGCGCACCGTGGCTCGGCCTGGACGGACCTGCTGTCTCCTTCGGTTTTCAGGCCCAGTCATGCGACCGCCTTGACCCCCTGAAGCCGCTGTCGGCCCCGAGGTGCTGGCGGCACCCGCAGGTCCCTGGGGTGGAGGCCCCAGCCTGCAGGGTGTTTGCATCGCTTTCTGCATCTGAGAGCACCCATGGTGCTTTCGGGGAAGGGGGAGCTGACAGAGTCCCCTCCGGGAAGCGCGTGCCAGAGCCGAGGGTTGGGCACCTTGCTCCGTGCTTCTAGGGGTCACAGCCGCTTCTCTCCTAAAGGGTCAGAGTGGGGCTTGCTGTGCCAAGGCGTCCCGCTGAAACAGTCCCATGGCAGGGTCTCGGCCCTTCGCCCGTCCGTTTCAGGCTGGCTCCCTGCTCAGGGCGGGACCCGGAGAGGTGGGCCTGCAGGCCGGCGTCGCCCTCCCGACCTCCCCGCGAGCCGGGTGTGCAGCCCGGTGCCCTCTTAACGCCGGCTCCGGTGGGCTCGACTGCGGGCGGGCGCCCGGCGCCACGAAGCGGGGCTGTCGCCAGAAGGCCTACCGCAGCCTCGGAACGAGTAGGTTTGCTCTGCGGTGGGTCCGGCCGCTCGGTCTCAGCAGAAGCTGCTTCCGATGTCCTCGCGCGTGCTTCGCGGAGGCCGAGGTCGGGGGCCCCCTTCTAGGACGGCCCCCCACCTGAGGCCCGGCTGGCAGCCTTCCTGCGGCTTCCGCCCCATCCTGCCGTGGCCCAGCTTGCCCCTTCGCCAAGGAGGCCTGCACGCGGAAGGCAGCTCGGCTTCAAGCTTGCCTCTCGGAGGGAAGGCTGTGGTGCTCGCTCGAGGTGAACAGGCCTCGCGCTGAGAAGGCCTCCTTCTCCGTGCAGCGACGTGTGTGCGGACGTGGACGGGGATGGCATTACACCCTGCCTTGTCTCTCCCAGGAGGTCGAGGGGCTTGACCTACCGCGTCCCCTCCCACGGCGAGTCAGCTGCCCGCTTCCCCGGGGAGGACCGAGGCGCCGCCCCGGAGAAGCCAGCCCCACGGCCCGGGCGCTCGGGCCTCACGAAGCGCGCCCTTCCTCTCTCCTGCCCGCTTCTCTCTTCGCACTCGTCTTTCCCTGGGCGGACGTTCTCCCCCGGAGCGCACCCTGGCTCGGTCTGGAGGGACCTGCTGTCTCCTTCGGTTTTCAGGCCCAGGCGTGCGACCGCCTTGACTCCCCGAAGCCGCTGTCGGCCCCGAGGTGCTGGTGGCACCCGCAGGTCCCTGGGGTGGAGGCCCCAGCCGGCAGGGTGTTTGCATCGCTTTCCGCGTCGGAGAGCACGCATGGTGCTTTCGGGGAAGGGGGAGCTGACAAAGCCCCCTCCGGGATGCGTGTTCCAGAGCCGAGGTTTGGGCGGCTTGCTCTGTGCTTCTAGGGGGTCACAGCCGCTTCTCTCCTATGGGACGGAGTGGGGCTTGCTGGGTCAAGGCGTCCCCCTGAAACAGTCCCATGGCAGGGGCTCGGCCCTTCGCCCGTCCGTTTCAGGCTGGCCTCCCTGCTCAGGGCGACACCCGGAGAGGTGGGCCTGCAGGCCGGCGTCGCCCTCCCGACCTCCCCGCGAGCCGGGTGTGCAGCCCGGTGCCCTCTTAACGCCGGCTCCGGTGGGCTCGACTGCGGGCGGGCGCCCGGCGCCCCGAAGCGGGGCTGTCGCCAGAAGGCCTACCGCAGCCTCGGAACGAGTAGGTTTGCTCTGCGGTGGGTCCGGCCGCTCGGTCTCAGCAGAAGCTGCTTCCGATGTCCTCGCGCGTGCTTCGCGGAGGCCGAGGTCGGGGGCCCCCTTCTAGGACGGCCCCCCACCTGAGGCCAGGCTGGCAGCCTTCCTGCGGCTTCCGCCCCATCCTGCCGTGGCCCAGCTTGCCCCTTCGCCAAGGAGGCCTGCACGCAGAAGGCAGCTCGGCTTCAAGCTTGCCTCTCGGAGGGAAGGCTGTGGTGCTCGCTCGAGGTGAACAGGCCTCGCGCTGAGAAGGCCTCCTTCTCCGTGCAGCGACGTGTGTGCGGACGTGGACGGGGATGGCATTACACCCTGCCTTGTCTCTCCCAGGGAGGTCGAGGGGCTTGACCTACCGCGTCCCCTCCCACGGCGAGTCAGCTGCCCGCTTCCCCGGGGAGGACCGAGGCGCCGCCCCGGAGAAGCCAGCCCCACGGCCCGGGCGCTCGGGCCTCACGAAGCGCGCCCTTCCTCTCTCCTGCCCGCTTCTCTCTTCGCACTCGTCTTTCCCTGGGCGGACGTTCTCCCCCGGAGCGCACCCTGGCTCGGTCTGGAGGGACCTGCTGTCTCCTTCAGTTTTCAGGCCCAGGCGTGCGACCGCCTTGACTCCCCGAAGCCGCTGTCGGCCCCGAGGTGCTGGTGGCACCCGCAGGTCCCTGGGGTGGAGGCCCCAGCCTGCAGGGTGTTTGCATCGCTTTCCGCGTCGGAGAGCACGCATGGTGCTTTCGGGGAAGGGGGAGCTGACAAAGCCCCCTCCGGGATGCGTGTTCCAGAGCCGAGGTTTGGGCGGCTTGCTCCGTGCTTCTAGGGGGTCACAGCCGCTTCTCTCCTATGGGACGGAGTGGGGCTTGCTGGGTCAAGGCGTCCCCCTGAAACAGTCCCATGGCAGGGGCTCGGCCATTCGCCCGTCCGTTTCAGGCTGGCCTCCCTGCTCAGGGCGACACCCGGAGAGGTGGGCCTGCAGGCCGGCGTCGCCCTCCCGACCTCCCCGCGAGCCGGGTGTGCAGCCCGGTGCCCTCTGAAAGCCCCTTCCGGTGGGCTCGACTACGGGCTTGCGCCCGGCTCCGTGAAGCAGGACTGCCGCCAGAAGGCCTCCCGCAGCCTCGGAACGAGTGGGTTTGCTCTGCGGTGGGTCCGGCCGTTCGGTCCCAGCAGAAGCTGCTTCCGATGTCCTCGCGCGTTAGGACGGCCCCCCACCTGAGGCCCGGCTGGCACCCTTCCTGCGGCTTCCGCCCCATCCTGCCGCAGCCCAGCTTGCCCCTTCGCCAAGGAGGCCTGCACGCGGAAGGCAGCTTGGCTTCAAGCTTGCCTCTCAGAGGGAAGGCTGTGGTGCTCGCTCGAGGTGAACAGGCCTCGCGCTGAGAAGGCCTCCTTCTCCGTGCAGCGATGTGTGTGTGGACGTGGTCGGGGATGGCATTCCACCCTGCCTTGTCTCTCCCAGGGAGGTCCAGTGGCTTGACCTGCGGCGTCCCCACCCACGGCGAGTCAGCCAACCGCTTCCCCGGGGAGGACGCGAGGCGTCGGCCCGGGAGAAGTCGGCCCCACGGCCCGGGCGCTCGGGCCGAACGAAGCGCGCCCTTCCTCTCTCCTGCCCGCTTCTCTCTTCGCACTCGTCTTTCCCTGGGCGGACGTACTCCCCCGGAGCACACCGTGGCTCGGCATGGAGGGACCTGCTGTCTCCTTCGGTTTTCAGGCCCAGGCGTGCGACCGCCTTGACTCCCCGAAGCCGCTGTCGGCCCCGAGGTGCTGGCGGCACCCGCAGGTCCCTGGGGTGGAGGCCCCAGCCGGCAGGGTATTTGCATCACTTTCCGCATCTGAGAGCAGGCGTCGTGCATTCGGGGAAGGGGGAGCTGACAGAGTCCCCTCCGGGAAGCGCGTTTCAGAGCCAGGGTTGGGCACCTTGCTCCGTGCTTCTAGGGGTCACAGCCGCTTCTCTCCTAAAGGGTCAGAGTGGGGCTTGCTGTGCCAAGGCGTCCCGCTGAAACAGTCCCATGGCAGGGTCTCGGCCCTTCGCCCGTCCGTTTCAGGCTGGCCTCCCTGCTCAGGGCGGTCCCCGGAGAGGTGGGCCTGCAGGACGGCGTCGCCCTCCCGACCTCCCCGCGAGCCGGGTGTGCAGCCCGGTGCCCTCTGAACGCCGGCTCCGGTGGGCTCGACCGCGGGCGGGCGCCCGGCTCCTCGAAGCGGGGCTTCCACAGAAGGCCTCCCGCACCTCGGAACGAGTGGGTTTGCTCTGCGGTGGGTCCGGCCGCTCAGTCCCTGCAGAAGCTGCTTGCGATGTCCTTGCTCGTGCTTCGCTGAGGCCTAGGTGGGGGGCCCCATCCTAGACGGCCCCACACCTGAGGCCCGGCTTGCAGCCTTCCTGCGGCTTCCGCCCCATCCTGCCGTGGCCCAGCTTGCCCCTTCGCCAAGGAGGCCTGCACGCGGAAGGCAGCTCGGCTTCAAGCTTGCCTCTCGGAGGGAAGGCTGTGGTGCTCGCTCGAGGTGAACAGGCCTCGCGCTGAGAAGGCCTCCTTCTTCGTGCAGCGACGTGTGTGCGGACGTGGACGGGGATGGCATTCCACCCTGCCTTGTCTCTCCCAGGGAGGTCGAGGGGCTTGACCTACGGCGTCGCCTCCCTAGGCGAGTCAGCTAACCGCTTCCCCGGGGAGGACGCGAGGCGTCGGTCAGGGAGAAGCCGGCCCCACGGCCCGGGCGCTCGGGCCTCACGAAGCGCGCCCTTCCTCTCTCTGCCCGCTTCTCTCTTCGCACTCGTCTTTCCCTGGGTAGACGTTCTCCCCCGGAGCGCACCCTGGCTCGGTCTGGAGGGACCTGCTGTCTCCTTCGGTTTTCAGGCCCAGGCGTGCGACCGCCTTGACTCCCGAAGCCGCTGTCGGCCCCGAGGTGCTGGCGGCACCTGCAGGTCCCTGGGGTGGAGGCCCCAGCCGGCAGGGTGTTTGCATCACTTTCCGCATCTGAGAGCAGGCGTGGTGCTTTTGGGGAAGGGGGAGCTGACAAAGCCCCCTCCGGGATGCGTGTTCCAGAGCCGAGGTTTGGGCGGCTTGCTCCGTGCTTCTAGGGGGTCACAGCCGCTTCTCTCCTAACGGGACGGAGTGGGGCTTGCTGGGTCAAGGCGTCCCCCTGAAACAGTCCCATGGCAGGGGCTCGGCCCTTCGCCCGTCCGTTTCAGGCTGGCCTCCCTGCTCAGGGCGGTCCCCGGAGAGGTGGCCCTGCAGGCCGGCGTCGCCCTCCCGACCTCCCCGCGAGCCGGGTGTGCAGCCCGGTGCCCTCTGAAAGCCGGTTCCGGTGGGCTCGACTACGGGCTTGCGCCCGGCTCCGTGAAGCAGGACTGCCGCCAGAAGGCCTCCCGCAGCCTCGGAACGAGTGGGTTTGCTCTGCGGTGGGTCCGGCCGCTCGGTCCCAGCAGAAGCTGCTTCCGATGTCCTCGCGCGTTAGGACGGCCCCCCACCTGAGGCCCGGCTGGCACCCTTCCTGCGGCTTCCGCCCCATCCTGCCGCGGCCCAGCTTGCCCCTTCGCCAAGGAGGCCTGCACGCGGAAGGCAGCTCGGCTTCAAGCTTGCCTCTCGGAGGGAAGGCTGTGGTGCTCGCTCGAGGTGAACAGGCCTCGCGCTGAGAAGGCCTCCTTCTCCGTGCAGCGACGTGTGTGCGGACGTGGACGGGGATGGCATTCCACAATGCCTTGTCTCTCCCAGGGAGGTCAAGGGGCTTGACCTACCGCGTCCCCTCCCACGGCGAGTCAGCTAACCGCTTCCCCGGGGAGGACCGAGGCGCCGGCCCGGGAGAAGCCGGCCCCACGGCCCGGGCGCTCGGGCCTCACGAAGCGCGCCCTTCCTCTCTCCTGCCCGCTTCTCTCTTCGCACTCGTCTTTCCCTGGGCGGACGTTCTCCCCCGGAGCGCACCCTGGCTCGGTCTGGAGGGACCTGCTGTCTCCTTTGGTTTTCAGGCCCAGGCGTGCGACCGCCTTGACTCCCCGAAGCCGCTGTCGGCCCCGAGGTGCTGGCGGCACCCGCAGGTCCCTGGGGTGGAGGCCCCAGCCGGCAGGGTGTTTGCATCACTTTCCGCATCTGAGAGCAGGCGTGGTGCTTTTGGGGAAGGGGGAGCTGACAAAGCCCCCTCCGGGATGCGTGTTCAAGAGCCGAGGTTTGGGCGGCTTGCTCCGTGCTTCTAGAGGGTCACAGCCGCTTCTCTCCTAACGGGACAGAGTGGGGCTTGCTGTACCAAGGCGTCCCGCTGAAACAGTCCCATGGCAGGGGCTCGGCCCTTCGCCCGTCCGTTTCAGGCTGGCCTCCCTGCTCAGGGCGGTCCCCGGAGAGGTGGGCCTGCAGGCCGGCGTCGCCCTCCCGACCTCCCCGCGAGCCGGGTGTGCAGCCCAGTGCCCTCTTAACGCCGGCTCCGGTGGGTTCGACTTCGGGCTTGCGCCCGGCTCCGTGAAGGAGGACTGCCGCCAGAAGGCCTCCCGCAGCCTCGGAACGAGTGGGTTTGCTCTGCGGTGGGTCCGGCCGCTTGGTCCCAGCAGAAGCTCCTTACTATGTCCTCGCGCGTGCTACGCGGAGGCCGAGTTCGGGGGCCCCCTTCTAGGACGGCCCCCCACCTGAGGCCCGGCTGGCACCCTTCCTGCGGCTTCCGCCCCATCCTGCCGTGGCCCAGCTTGCCCCTTCGCCAAGGAGGCCTGCACGCGGAAGGCAGCTTGGCCTCAGGCTTGCCTCTCGGAGGGAAGGCTGTGGTGCTCGCTCGAGGTGAACAGGCCTCGCGCTGAGAAGGCCTCCTTCTCCTTGCAGCGACGTGTGTGCGGACGTGGACGTGGATGGCATTCCACCCTGCCTTGTCTCTCCCAGGGAGGTCGAGGGGCTTGACCTGCGGCGTCCCCACGCACAGCGAATCAGCCAACCGCTTCCCCGGGGAGGACGCGAGGCGTCGGTCCGGGAGAAGCCGGCCCCACGGCCCGGGCGCTCGGGCCTCACGAAGCGCGCCCTTCCTCTCTCCTGCCCGCTTCTCTCTTCGCACTCGTCTTTCCCTAGGCGGACGTTCTCCCCCGGAGCGCACCGTGGCTCGGCCTGGACGGACCTGCTGTCTCCTTCGGTTTTCAGGCCCAGGCGTGCGACCGCCTTGACTCCCCGAAGCCGCTGTCGGCCCCGAGGTGCTGGCGGCACCCGCAGGTCCCTGGGGTGGAGGCCCCAGCCGGCAGGGTGTTTGCATCACTTTCCGCATCTGAGAGCAGGCGTGGTGCTTTTGGGGAAGGGGGAGCTGACAAAGCCCCCTCCGGGATGCGTGTTCCAGAGCCGAGGTTTGGGCGGCTTGCTCCGTGCTTCTAGGGGATCACAGCCGCTTCTCTCCTAACGGGACGGAGTGGGGCTTGCTGGGTCAAGGCGTCCCCCTGAAAAGGTCCCATGGCAGGGGCTCGGCCCTTCGCCCGTCCGTTTCAGGCTGGCCTCCCTGCTCAGGGCGACACCCGGAGAGGTGGGCCTGCAGGCCGGCGTCGCCCTCCCGACCTCCCCGCGAGCCGGGTGTGCAGCCCGGTGCCCTCTGAAAGCCGGTTCCAGTGGGCTCGACTACGGGCTTGCGCCCGGCTCCGTGAAGCAGGACTGCCGCCAGAAGGCCTCCCGCAGCCTCGGAACGAGTAGGTTTGCTCTGCGGTGGGTCCGGCCGCTCGGTCCCAGCAGAAGCTGCTTCCGTTGTCCTCGCGCGTTAGGACGGCCCCCCACCTGAGGCCCGGCTGGCACCCTTCCTGCGGCTTCCGCCCCATCCTGCCGCGGCCCAGCTTGCCCCTTCGCCAAGGAGGCCTGCACGCGGAAGGCAGCTCGGCTTCAAGCTTGCCTCTCGGAGGGAAGGCTGTGGTGCTCGCTCGAGGTGAACAGGCCTCGCGCTGAGAAGGCCTCCTTCTCCGTGCAGCGACGTGTGTGTGGACGTGGTCGGGGATGGCATTCCACCCTGCCTTGTCTCTCCCAGGGAGGTCCAGTGGCTTGACCTGCGGCGTCCCCACCCACGGCGAGTCAGCCAACCGCTTCCCCGGGGAGGACCGAGGCGTCGGCCCGGGAGAAGTCGGCCCCACGGCCCGGGCGCTCGGGCCGAACGAAGCGCGCCGTTCCTCTCTCCTGCCCGCTTCTCTCTTCGCACTCGTCTTTCCCTGGGCGGACGTACTCCCCCGGAGCACACCGTGGCTCGGCATGGAGGGACCTGCTGTCTCCTTCGGTTTTCAGGCCCAGGCGTGCGACCGCCTTGACTCCCCGAAGCCGCTGCCGGCCCTGAGGTGCTGGCGGCACCCGCAGGTCCCTGGGGTGGAGGCCCCAGCTGGCAGGGTATTTGCATCACTTTCCGCATCTGAGAGCAGGCGTGGTGCATTCGGGGAAGGGGGAGCTGACAGAGTCCCCTCCGGGAAGCGCGTTTCAGAGCCAGGGTTGGGCACCTTGCTCCGTGCTTCTAGGGGTCACAGCCGCTTCTCTCCTAAAGGGTCAGAGTGGGGCTTGCTGTGCCAAGGTGTCCCGCTGAAACAGTCCCATGGCAGGGTCTCGGCCCTTAGCCCGTCCGTTTCAGGCTGGCCTCCCTGCTCAGGGCGGTCCCCGGAGAGGTGGGCCTGCAGGCCGGCGTCGCCCTCCCGACCTCCCCGCGAGCCGGGTGTGCAGCCCGGTGCCCTCTGAACGCCGGCTCCGGTGGGCTCGACCGCGGGCGGGCGCCCGGCTCCTCGAAGCGGGGCTTCCGCCAGAAGGCCTCCCGCCCCTCGGAACGAGTGGGTTTGCTCTGCGGTGGGTCCGGCCGCTCAGTCCCTGCAGAAGCTGCTTGCGATGTCCTTGCTCGTGCTTCGCTGAGGCCTAGGTCGGGGGCCCCATCCTAGACGGCCCCACACCTGAGGCCCGGCTGGCACCCTTCCTGCGGCTTCCGCCCCATCCTGCCGTGGCCCAGCTTGCCCCTTCGCCAAGGAGGCCTGCACGCGGAAGGCAGCTCGGCTTCAAGCTTGCCTCTCGGAGGGAAGGCTGTGGTGCTCGCTCGACGTGAACAGGCCTCGCGCTGAGAAGGCCTCCTTCTCCGTGCAGCGACGTGTGTGCGGACGTGGACGGGGATGGCATTCCACCCTGCCTTGTCTCTCCCAGGGAGGTCGAGGGGCTTGACCTACGGCGTCCCCTCCCTAGGCGAGTCAGCTAACCGCTTCCCCGGGGAGGACACGAGGCGTCGGTCCGGGAGAAGCCGGCCCCACGGCCCGGGCGCTCGGGCCTCACGAAGCGCGCCCTTCCTCTCTCCTGCCCGCTTCTCTCTTCGCACTCGTCATTCCCTGGGCGGATGTTCTCCCCCGGAGCGCACCCTGGCTCGGTCTGGAGGGACCTGCTGTCTCCTTTGGTTTTCAGGCCCAGGCGTGCGACCGCCTTGACTCCCCGAAGCCGCTGTCGGCCCCGAGGTGCTGGCGGCACCCGCAGGTCCCTGGGGTGGAGGCCCCAGCCTGCAGGGTGTTTGCATCGCTTTCCGCGTCGGAGAGCAGGCATGGTGCTTTCGGGGAAGGGGGAGCTGACAGAGTCCCCTCCGGGAAGCGCGTCCCAGAGCCGTGGGTTGGGCACCTTGCTCCGTGCTTCTAGGGGTCACAGCCGCTTCTCTCCTAAAGGGTCAGAGTGGGGCTTGCTGTACCAAGGCGTCCCGCTGAAACAGTCCCATGGCAGGGGCTCGGCCCTTCGCCCGTCCGTTTCCGGCTGTCCTCCCTGCTCAGGGCGGTCCCCGGAGAGGTGGGCCTGCAGGCCGGCGTCGCCCTCCCGACCTCCCCGCGAGCCGGGTGTGCAGCCCGGTGCCCTCTTAACGCCGGCTCCGGTGGGCTCTACTGCGGGCGTGCGCCCGTCTCCACGAAGCGGGGCTGCCGCCAGAAGGCCTCCCGCAGCCTCGGAACGAGTAGGTTTGCTCTGCGGTGGGTCCGGCCGCTCGGTCTCAGCAGAAGCTGCTTCCGATGTCCTCGCGCGTGCAAAGCGGAGGCCGAGGTCGGGGGCCCCCTTCTAGGACGGCCCCCCACCTGAGGCCCGGCTGGCACCCTTCCTGCGGCTTCCGCCCCATCCTGCCGTGGACCAGCTTGCCCCTTCGCCAAGGAGGCCTGCACGCGGATGGCAGCTCGGCTTCAAGCTTGCCTCTCGGAGGGAAGGCTTTGGTGCTCGCTCGAGGTGAACAGGCCTCGCGCTGAGAAGGCCTCCTTCTCCGTGCAGCGACCTGTGTGCGGACGTGGACGGGGATTGCATTCCACCCTGCCTTGTCTCTCCCAGGGAGGTCGAGGGGCTTGACCTACGGCGTCCCCTACCTCGGCGAGTCAGCTAACCGCTTCCCCGGGGAGGACGCGAGGCGCCGGCCCGGGAGAAGCCGGCCCCAGCCCGGGCGCTCGGGCCTCAGGAAGCGCGCCCTTCTCTCTCCTCCCCCTTCTCTCTTCTGACTCGTCTTTCCCTGGGTGGACGTTCTCCCCCGGAGCGCACCCTGGCTCGGTCTGGTGGGACCTTCTGTCTCCTTCGGTTTTCAGGCCCAGGCGTGCGACCACCTTGACTCCCCGAAGCCGCTGTCGGCCCCGAGGTGCTGGCGGCACCCGCAGGTCCCTGGGGTGGAGACCCAGCCTGCAGGGTGTTTGCATCGCTTTCCGCGTCGGAGAGCAGGCATGGTGCTTTCGGGGAAGGGGGAGCTGACAGAGTCCCCTCCGGGAAGCGCGTGCCAGAGCCGAGGGTTGGGCACCTTGCTCCGTGCTTCTAGGGGTCACACCCGCTTCTCTCCTAAAGGGTCAGAGTGGGGCTTGCTGTACCAAGGCGTCCCGCTGAAACAGTCCCATGGCAGGGGCTCGGCCCTTCGCCCTTCCGTTTCCGGCTGGCCTCCCTGCTCAGGGCGGTCCCCGGAGAGGTGGGCCTGCAGGCCGGCGTCGCCCTCCCGACCTCCCCGCGAGCCGGGTGTGCAGCCCGGTGCCCTCTGAACGCCGGCTCCGGTGGGCTCTACTGCGGGCGGGCGCCCGTCTCCACGAAGCGGGGCTGCCGCCAGAAGGCCTCCCGCAGCCTCGGAACGAGTAGGTTTGCTCTGCGGTGGGTCCGGCCGCTCGGTCTCAGCAGAAGCTGCTTCCGATGTCCTCGCGCGTGCTTCGCGGAGGCCGAGGTCGGGGGCCCCCTTCTAGGACGGCCCCCCACCTGAGGCCCGGCTGGCACCCTTCCTGCGGCTTCCGCCCCATCCTGCCGTGGCTCAGCTTGCTCCTTCGCCAAGGAGGCCTGCACGCGGAAGGCAGCTCGGCTTCAAGCTTGCCTCTCGGAGGGAAGGCTTTGGTGCTCGCTCGAGGTGAACAGGCCTCGCGCTGAGAAGGCCTCCTTCTCCGTGCAGCGACGTGTGTGCGGACGTGGACGGGGATTGCATTCCACCCTGCCTTGTCTCTCCCAGGGAGGTCGAGGGGCTTGACCTACGGCGTGCCCTCCCACGGCGAGTCAGCTAACCGCTTCCCCGGGGAGGACGCGAGGCGCCGGCCCGGGAGAAGCCGGCCCCAGCCCGGGCGCTCGGGCCTCACGAAGCGCGCCCTTCCTCTCTCCTGCCGGCTTCTCTCTTCGCACTCCTCTTTCCCTGGGTAGACGTTCTCCCCCGGAGCGCACCCTGGCTCGGTCTGGAGGGACCTGCTGTCTCCTTCGGTTTTCAGGCCCAGGCGTGCGACCGCCTTGACTCCCCGAAGCCGCTGTCGGCCCCGAGGTGCTGGCGGCACCCGCAGGTCCCTGGGGTGGAGGCCCCATCCGGCAGGGTGTTTGCATCGCTTTCTGCGTCGGAGAGCAGGCATGGTGCTGTCGGGGAAGGGAGAGCTGACAGAGTCCCCTCCGGGAAGCACGTGCCAGAGCCGAGGGTTGGGCGCCTTGCTCCGTGCTTCTAGGGGTCACAGCCGCTTCTCTCCTAAAGGGTCAGAGTGGGGCTTGCTGTGCCAAGGCGTCCCGCTGAAACAGTCCCATGGCAGGGGCTCGGCCCTTCGCCCGTCCGTTTCAGGCTGGCCTCCCTGCTCAGGGCGACACCCGGAGAGGTGGGCCTGCAGGCCGACGTCGCCCTCCCGACCTCCCCGCGAGCCGGGTGTGCAGCCCGGTGCCCTCTGAACGCCGGCTCCGTTGGGCTCGACTACGGGCTTGCACCCGGCTCCGTGAAGCAGGACTGCCGCCAGAAGGCCTCCCGCAGCATCGGAACGAGTGGGTTTGCTCTGCGGTGGTTCCGGCCGCTCGGTCCCAGCAGAAGCTGCTTCTGATGTCCTCGCGCGTGCTTCGCAGAGGCCGAGGTCGGGGGCCCCCTTCTAGGACGGCCCCCAAACTGAGGCCCGGCTGGCAGCCTTCCTGCGGCTTCCGCCCCATCCTGCCGTGGCCCAGCTTGCCCCTTCGCCAAGGAGGCCTGCACGCGGAAGGCAGCTCGGCCTCAGGCTTGCCTCTCGGAGGGAAGGCTGTGGTGCTCGCTCGAGGTGAACAGGCCTCGCGCTGAGAAGGCCTCCTTCTCCGTGCAGCGACGTGTGTGCGGACGTGGACGGGGATGGCATTCCACCCTGCCTTGTCTCTCCCAGGGAGGTCAAGGGGCTTGACCTACCGCGTCCCCTCCCACGGCGAGTCAGCTAACCGCTTCCCCGGGGAGGACCGAGGCGCCGGCCCGGGAGAAGCCGGCCCCGCGGCCCGGGCGCTCGGGCCTCACGAAGCGCGCCCTTCCTCTCTCCTGCCCGCTTCTCTCTTCGCACTCGTCTTTCCCTGGGCGGACGTTCTCTCCCGGAGCGCACCCTGGCTCGGTCTGGAGGGACCTGCTGTCTCCTTCGGTTTTCAGCCTCAGGCGTGCGACCGCCTTGACTCCCCGAAGCCGCTGTCGGCCCCGAGGTGCTGGCGGCACCCGCAGGTCCCTGGGGTGGAGGCCCCAGCCTGCAGGGTGTTTGCATCGCTTTCTGCATCTGAGAGCACGCATGGTGCTTTCGGGGAAGGGGGAGCTGACAGAGTCCCCTCCGGGAAGCGCGTGCCAGAGCCGAGGGTTGGGCGCCTTGCTCCGTGCTTCTAGGGGTCACAGCCGCTTCTCTCCTAAAGGGTCAGAGTGGGGCTTGCTGTGCCAAGGCGTCCCGCTGAAACAGTCCCATGGCAGGGTCACGGCCCTTCGCCCGTCCATTTCAGTCTGGCCTCCCTGCTCAGGGCGGTACCCGGAGAGGTGGGCCTGCAGGCCGGCGTCGCCCTCCCGACCTCCCCGCGAGCCGGGTGTGCAGCCTGGTGCCCTCTTAACGCCGGCTCCGGTGGGCTCGACTGCGGGCGGGCGCCCGGCGCCACGAAGCGGGGCTGCCGCCAGAAGGCCTCCCGCAGCCTCGGAACGAGTAGGTTTGCTCTGCGGTGGGTCCGGCCGCTCGGTCCCAGCACAAGCTGCTTCCGATGTCCTCGCGCGTGCTTCGCGGAGGCCGAGGTCGGGGGTCCCCTTCTAGGACGGCCACCCACCTTAGGCCCGGCTGGCACCCTTCCTGCGGCTTCCGCCCCATCCTGCCGTGGCCCAGCTTGCCCCTTCGCCAAGGAGGCCTGCACGAGGAAGGCAGCTCGGCTACAAGCTTGCCTCTCGGAGGGAAGGCTGTGGTGCTCGCTCGAGGTGAACAGGCCTCGCGCTGAGAAGGCCTCCTTCTCCTTGCAGCGACGTGTGTGCGGACGTGGACGTGGATGGCATTCCACCCTGCCTTGTCTCTCCCAGGGAGGTCGAGGGGCTTGACCTGCGGCGTCCCCACGCACGGCGAGTCAGCCAACCGCTTCCCCGGGGAGGACGCGAGGCATTGGCCCGGGAGAAGCCGGCCCCACGGCCCGGGCGCTCGGGCCTCATGAAGCGCGCCCTTCCTCTCTCCTGCCCGCTTATCTCTTCGCACTCGTCTTCCCTAGGCGGACGTTCTCCCCCGGAGCGCACCGTGGCTCGGCCTGGACGGACCTGCTGTCTCCTTCGGTTTTCAGGCCCAGTCATGCGACCGCCTTGACCCCCTGAAGCCGCTGTCGGCCCCGAGGTGCTGGCGGCACCCGCAGGTCCCTGGGGTGGAGGCCCCAGCCTGCAGGGTGTTTGCATCGCTTTCTGCATCTGAGAGCACGCATGGTGCTTTCGGGGAAGGGGGAGCTGACAGAGTCCCCTCCGGGAAGCGCGTGCCAGAGCCGAGGGTTGGGCACCTTGCTCCGTGCTTCTAGGGGTCACAGCCGCTTCTCTCCTAAAGGGTCAGAGTGGGGCTTGCTGTGCCAAGGCGTCCCGCTGAAACAGTCCCATGGCAGGGTCTCGGCCCTTCGCCCGTCCGTTTCAGGCTGGCTCCCTGCTCAGGGCGGGACCCGGAGAGGTGGGCCTGCAGGCCGGCGTCGCCCTCCCGACCTCCCCGCGAGCCGGGTGTGCAGCCCGGTGCCCTCTTAACGCCGGCTCCGGTGGGCTCGACTGCGGGCGGGCGCCCGGCGCCACGAAGCGGGGCTGTCGCCAGAAGGCCTCCCGCAGCCTCGGAACGAGTAGGTTTGCTCTGCGGTGGGTCCGGCCGCTCGGTCTCAGCAGAAGCTGCTTCCGATGTCCTCGCGCGTGCTTCGCGGAGGCCGAGGTCGGGGGCCCCCTTCTAGGACGGCCCCCCACCTGAGGCCCGGCTGGCAGCCTTCCTGCGGCTTCCGCCCCATCCTGCCGTGGCCCAGCTTGCCCCTTCGCCAAGGAGGCCTGCACGCGGAAGGCAGCTCGGCTTCAAGCTTGCCTCTCGGAGGGAAGGCTGTGGTGCTCGCTCGAGGTGAACAGGCCTCGCGCTGAGAAGGCCTCCTTCTCCGTGCAGCGACGTGTGTGCGGACGTGGACGGGGATGGCATTACACCCTGCCTTGTCTCTCCCAGGAGGTCGAGGGGCTTGACCTACCGCGTCCCCTCCCACGGCGAGTCAGCTGCCCGCTTCCCCGGGGAGGACCGAGGCGCCGCCCCGGAGAAGCCAGCCCCACGGCCCGGGCGCTCGGGCCTCACGAAGCGCGCCCTTCCTCTCTCCTGCCCGCTTCTCTCTTCGCACTCGTCTTTCCCTGGGCGGACGTTCTCCCCCGGAGCGCACCCTGGCTCGGTCTGGAGGGACCTGCTGTCTCCTTCGGTTTTCAGGCCCAGGCGTGCGACCGCCTTGACTCCCCGAAGCCGCTGTCGGCCCCGAGGTGCTGGTGGCACCCGCAGGTCCCTGGGGTGGAGGCCCCAGCCTGCAGGGTGTTTGCATCGCTTTCCGCGTCGGAGAGCACGCATGGTGCTTTCGGGGAAGGGGGAGCTGACAAAGCCCCCTCCGGGATGCGTGTTCCAGAGCCGAGGTTTGGGCGGCTTGCTCTGTGCTTCTAGGGGGTCACAGCCGCTTCTCTCCTATGGGACGGAGTGGGGCTTGCTGGGTCAAGGCGTCCCCCTGAAACAGTCCCATGGCAGGGGCTCGGCCCTTCGCCCGTCCGTTTCAGGCTGGCCTCCCTGCTCAGGGCGACACCCGGAGAGGTGGGCCTGCAGGCCGGCGTCGCCCTCCCGACCTCCCCGCGAGCCGGGTGTGCAGCCCGGTGCCCTCTTAACGCCGGCTCCGGTGGGCTCGACTGCGGGCGGGCGCCCGGCGCCACGAAGCGGGGCTGTCGCCAGAAGGCCTACCGCAGCCTCGGAACGAGTAGGTTTGCTCTGCGGTGGGTCCGGCCGCTCGGTCTCAGCAGAAGCTGCTTCCGATGTCCTCGCGCGTGCTTCGCGGAGGCCGAGGTCGGGGGCCCCCTTCTAGGACGGCCCCCCACCTGAGGCCAGGCTGGCAGCCTTCCTGCGGCTTCCGCCCCATCCTGCCGTGGCCCAGCTTGCCCCTTCGCCAAGGAGGCCTGCACGCGGAAGGCAGCTCGGCTTCAAGCTTGCCTCTCGGAGGGAAGGCTGTGGTGCTCGCTCGAGGTGAACAGGCCTCGCGCTGAGAAGGCCTCCTTCTCCGTGCAGCGACGTGTGTGCGGACGTGGACGGGGATGGCATTACACCCTGCCTTGTCTCTCCCAGGGAGGTCGAGGGGATTGACCTACCGCGTCCCCTCCCACGGCGAGTCAGCTGCCCGCTTCCCCGGGGAGGACCGAGGCGCCGCCCCGGAGAAGCCAGCCCCACGGCCCGGGCGCTCGGGCCTCACGAAGCGCGCCCTTCCTCTCTCCTGCCCGCTTCTCTCTTCGCACTCCTCTTTCCCTGGGCGGACGTTCTCCCCCGGAGCGCACCCTGGCTCGGTCTGGAGGGTCCTGCTGTCTCCTTTGGTTTTCAGGCCCAGGCGTGCGACCGCCTTGACTCCCCGAAGCCGCTGTCGGCCCCGAGGTGCTGGCGGCACCCGCAGGTCCCTGGGGTGGAGGCCCCATCCGGCAGGGTGTTTGCATCGCTTTCCGCGTCGGAGAGCAGGCATGGTGCTTTCGGGGAAGGGGGAGCTGACAGAGTACCCTCCGGGATGCGTGTTCCAGAGCCGAGGTTTGGGCGGCTTGCTCCGTGCTTCTAGGGGGTCACAGCCGCTTCTCTCCTAACGGGACGGAGTGGGGCTTGCTGGGTCAAGGCGTCCCCCTGAAACAGTCCCATGGCAGGGGCTCGGCCCTTCGCCTGTCCGTTTCAGGCTGGCCTCCCTGCTCAGGGCGTCACCCGGAGAGGTGGGCCTGCAGGCCGGCGTCGCCCTCCCGACCTCCCCGCGAGCCGGGTGTGCAGCCCGGTGCCCTCTGAAAGCCGGTTCCGGTGGGCTCGACTACGGGCTTGCGCCCGGCTCCGTGAAGCAGGACTGCCGCCAGAAGGCCTCCCGCAGCCTCGGAACGAGTGGGTTTGCTCTGCGGTGGGTCCGGCCGCTCGGTCCCAGCAGAAGCTGCTTCCGATGTCCTCGCGCGTTAGGACGGCCCCCCACCTGAGGCCCGGCTGGCACCCTTCCTGCGGCTTCCGCCCCATCCTGCCGCGGCCCAGCTTGCCCCTTCGCCAAGGAGGCCTGCACACGGAAGGCAGCTCGGCTTCAAGCTTGCCTCTCGGAGGGAAGGCTGTGGTGCTCGCTCGAGGTGAACAGGCCTCGCGCTGAGAAGGCCTCCTTCTCCGTGCAGCGACATGTGTGTGGACGTGGTCGGGGATGGCATTCCACCCTGCCTTGTCTCTCCCAGGGAGGTCCAGTGGCTTGACCTGCGGCGTCCCCACCCACGGCGAGTCAGCCAACCGCTTCCCCGGGGAGGACGCGAGGCGTCGGCCCGGGAGAAGTCGGCCCCACGGCCCGTGCGCTCGGGCCGAACGAAGCGCGCCCTTCCTCTCTCCTGCCCGCTTCTCTCTTCGCACTCGTCTTTCCCTGGGCGGACGTACTCCCCGGAGCACACCGTGGATCGGCATGGAGGGACCTGCTGTCTCCTTCGGTTTTCAGGCCCAGGCGTGCGACCGCCTTGACTCCCCGAAGCCGCTGTCGGCCCCGAGGTGCTGGCGGCACCCGCAGGTCCCTGGGGTGGAGGCCCCAGCCGGCAGGGTATTTGCATCACTTTCCGCATCTGAGAGCAGGCGTGGTGCATTCGGGGAAGGGGGAGCTGACAGAGTCCCCTCCGGGAAGCGCGTTTCAGAGCCAGGGTTGGGCACCTTGCTCCGTGCTTCTAGGGGTCACAGCCGCTTCTCTCCTAAAGGGTCAGAGTGGGGCTTGCTGTGCCAAGGTGTCCCGCTGAAACAGTCCCATGGCAGGGTCTCGGCCCTTCGCCCGTCCGTTTCAGGCTGGCCTCCCTGCTCAGGGCGGTCCCCGGAGAGGTGGGCCTGCAGGCCGGCGTCGCCCTCCCGACCTCCCCGTGAGCCGGGTGTGCAGCCCGGTGCCCTCTGAACGCCGGCTCCGGTGGGCTCGACCGCGGGCGGGCGCCCGGCTCCTCGAAGCGGGGCTTCCGCCAGAAGGCCTCCCGCACCTCGGAAAGAGTGGGTTTGCTCTGCGGTGGGTCCGGCCGCTCAGTCCCTGCAGAAGCTGCTTGCGATGTCCTCGCTCGTGCTTCGCTGAGGCCTAGGTCGGGGTCCCCATCCTAGACGGCCCCAAACCTGAGGCCCGGCTGGCACCCTTCCTGCGGCTTCCGCCCCATCCTGCCGTGGCCCAGCTTGCCCCTTCGCCAAGGAGGCCTGCACGCGGAAGGCAGCTCGGCTTCAAGCTTGCCTCTCAGAGGGAAGGCTGTGGTGCTCGCTCGACGTGAACAGGCCTCGCGCTGAGAAGGCCTCCTTCTCCGTGCAGCGACGTGTGTGCGGACGTGGACGGGGATGGCATTCCACCCTGCCTTGTCTCTCCCAGGGAGGTCGAGGGGCTTGACCTACGGCGTCCCCTCCCACGGCGAGTCAGCTAACCGCTTCCCCGGGGAGGACGCGAGGCGTCGGTCCGGGAGAAGCCGGCCCCACGGCCCGGGCGCTCGGGCCTCACGAAGCGCGCCCTTCCTCTCTCCTGCCCGCTTCTCTCTTCGCACTCCTCTTTCCCTGGGTAGACGTTCTCCCCCGGAGCGCACCCTGGCTCGGTCTGGAGGGACCTGCTGTCTCCTTCGGTTTTCAGGCCCAGGCGTGCGACCGCCTTGACTCCCCGAAGCCGCTGTCGGCCCCGAGGTGCTGGCGGCACCCGCAGGTCCCTGGGGTGGAGGCCCCATCCGGCAGGGTGTTTGCATCGCTTTCTGCGTCGGAGAGCAGGCATGGTGCTGTCGGGGAAGGGGGAGCTGACAGAGTCCCCTCCGGGAAGCACGTGCCAGAGCCGAGGGTTGGGCGCCTTGCTCCGTGCTTCTAGGGGTCACAGCCGCTTCTCTCCTAAAGGGTCAGAGTGGGGCTTGCTGTGCCAAGGCGTCCCGCTGAAACAGTCCCATGGCAGGGGCTCGGCCCTTCGCCCGTCCGTTTCAGGCTGGCCTCCCTGCTCAGGGCGCCCCCCGGAGAGGTGGGCCTGCAGGCCGGCGTCGCCCTCCCGACCTCCCCGCGAGCCGGGTGTGCAGCCCGGTGCCCTCTGAACGCCGGCTCCGGTGGGCTCGACTACGGGCTTGCACCCGGCTCCGTGAAGCAGGACTGCCGCCAGAAGGCCTCCCGCAGCATCGGAACGAGTGGGTTTGCTCTGCGGTGGGTCCGGCCGCTCGGTCCCAGCAGAAGCTGCTTCTGATGTCCTCGCGCGTGCTTCGCAGAGGCCGAGGTCGGGGGCCCCCTTCTAGGACGGCCCCCAAACTGAGGCCCGGCTGGCAGCCTTCCTGCGGCTTCCGCCCCATCCTGCCGTGGCCCAGCTTGCCCCTTCGCCAAGGAGGCCTGCACGCGGAAGGCAGCTCGGCCTCAGGCTTGCCTCTCGGAGGGAAGGCTGTGGTGCTCGCTCGAGGTGAACAGGCCTCGCGCTGAGAAGGCCTCCTTCTCCGTGCAGCGACGTGTGTGCGGACGTGGACGGGGATGGCATTCCACCCTGCCTTGTCTCTCCCAGGGAGGTTAAGGGGCTTGACCTACCGCGTCCCCTCCCACGGCGAGTCAGCTAACCGCTTCCCCGGGGAGGACCGAGGCGCCGGCCCGGGAGAAGCCGGCCCCGCGGCCCGGGCGCTCGGGCCTCACGAAGCGCGCCCTTCCTCTCTCCTGCCCGCTTCTCTCTTCGCACTCCTCTTTCCCTGGGCGGACGTTCTCCCCCGGAGCGCACCCTGGCTCGGTCTGGAGGGTCCTGCTGTCTCCTTTGGTTTTCAGGCCCAGGCGTGCGACCGCCTTGACTCCCCGAAGCCGCTGTCGGCCCCGAGCTGCTGGCGGCACCCGCAGGTCCCTGGGGTGGAGGCCCCATCCGGCAGGGTGTTTGCATCGCTTTCCGCGTCGGAGAGCAGGCATGGTGCTTTCGGGGAAGGGGGAGCTGACAGAGTCCCCTCAGGGAAGCGCGTGCCAGAGCCGAGGGTTGGGCACCTTGCTCCGTGCTTCTAGGGGTCACAGCCGCTTCTCTCCTAAAGGGTCAGAGTGGGGCTTGCTGTACCAAGGCGTCCCGCTGAAACAGTCCCATGGCAGGGGCTCGGCCCTTCGCCCGTCCGTTTCAGGCTGGCCTCCCTGCTCAGGGCGGTCCCCGGAGAGGTGGGCCTGCAGGCCGGCGTCGCCCTCCCGACCTCCCCGCGAGCCGGGTGTGCAGCCCGGTGCCCTCTTAACGCCGGCTCCGGTGGGCTCTACTGCGGGCGGGCGCCCGGCTCCACGAAGCGGGGCTGCCGCCAGAAGGCCTCCCGCAGCCTCGGAACGAGTAGGTTTGCTCTGCGGTGGGTCCGGCCGCTCGGTCTCAGCAGAAGCTGCTTCCGATGTCCTCGCGCGTGCTTCGCGGAGGCCGAGGTCGGGGGCCCCCTTCTAGGACGGCCCCCCACCTGAGGCCCGGCTGGCACCCTTCCTGCGGCTTCCGCCCCATCCTGCCGTGGCCCAGCTTGCCCCTTCGCCAAGGAGGCCTGCACGCGGAAGGCAGCTCGGCCTCAGGCTTGCCTCTCGGAGGGAAGGCTGTGGTGCTCGCTCGAGGTGAACAGGCCTCGCGCTGAGAAGGCCTCCTTCTCCTTGCAGCGACGTGTGTGCGGACGTGCACGTGGATGGCATTCCACCCTGCCTTGTCTCTCCCAGGGAGGTCGAGGGGCTTGACCTGCGGCGTCCCCACGCACGGCGAGTCAGCCAACCGCTTCCCCGGGGAGGACGCGAGGCGTCGGTCCGGGAGAAGCCGGCCCCACGGCCCGGGCGCTCGGGCCTCACGAAGCGCGCCCTTCCTCTCTCCTGCCCGCTTCTCTCTTCGCACTCGTCTTTCCCTAGGCGGACGTTCTCCCCCGGAGTGCACCGTGGCTCGGCCTGGACGGACCTGCTGTCTCCTTCGGTTTTCAGGCCCACGCTTGCGACCGCCTGGACTCCCCGAAGCCGCTGTCGGCCCCGAGGTGCTGGCGGCACCCGCAGGTCCCTGGGGTGGAGGCCCCAGCCGGCAGGGTGTTTGAATCACTTTCCGCATCTGAGAGCAGGCGTGGTGCATTCGGGGAAGGGGGAGCTGACAGAGTCCCCTCCGGGAAGCGCGTTTCAGAGCCAGGGTTGGGCACCTTGCTCCGTGCTTCTAGGGGTCACAGCCGCTTCTCTCCTAAAGGGTCAGAGTGGGGCTTGCTGTGCCAAGGTGTCCCGCTGAAACAGTCCCATGGCAGGGTCTCGGCCCTTCGCCCGTCCGTTTCAGGCTGGCCTCCCTGCTCAGGGCGCCACCCGGAGAGGAGGGCCTGCAGGCCGGCGTCGCCCTCCCGACCTCCCCGCGAGCCGGGTGTGCAGCCCGGTGCCCTCTGAACGCCGGCTCCGGTGGGCTCGACCGCGGGCGGGCGCCCGGCTCCTCGAAGCGGGGCTTCCGCCAGAAGGCCTCCCGCACCTCGGAACGAGTGGGTTTGCTCTGCGGTGGGTCCGGCCGCTCAGTCCCTGCAGAAGCTGCTTGCGATGTCCTTGCTCGTGCTTCGCTGAGGCCTAGGTCGGGAGCCCCATCCTAGACGGCCCCACACCTGAGGCCCGGCTTGCAGCCTTCCTGCGGCTTCCGCCCCATCCTGCCGTGGCCCAGCTTGCCCCTTCGCCAAGGAGGCCTGCACGCGGAAGGCAGCTCGGCTTCAAGCTTGCCTCTCGGAGGGAAGGCTGTGGTGCTCGCTCGACGTGAACAGGCCTCGCGCTGAGAAGGCCTCCTTCTCCGTGCAGCGACGTGTGTGCGGACGTGGACGGGGATGGCATTCCACCCTGCCTTGTCTCTCCCAGGGAGGTCGAGGGGCTTGATCTACGGCGTCCCCTCCCACGGCGAGTCAGCTAACCGCTTCCCCGGGGAGGACGCGAGGCGTCGGTCCGGGAGAAGCCGGCCCCACGGCCCGGGCGCTCGGGCCTCACGAAGCGCGCCCTTCCTCTCTCCTGCCCGCTTCTCTCTTCGCACTCCTCTTTCCCTGGGTAGACGTTCTCCCCCGGAGCGCACCCTGGCTCGGTCTGGAGGGACCTGCTGTCTCCTTCGGTTTTCAGGCCCAGGCGTGCGACCGCCTTGACTCCCCGAAGCCGCTGTCGGCCCCGAGGTGCTGGCGGCACCCGCAGGTCCCTGGGGTGGAGGCCCCATCCGGCAGGGTGTTTGCATCGCTTTCTGCGTCGGAGAGCAGGCATGGTGCTGTCGGGGAAGGGGGAGCTGACAGAGTCCCCTCCGGGAAGCACGTGCCAGAGCCGAGGGTTGGGCGCCTTGCTCCGTGCTTCTAGGGGTCACAGCCGCTTCTCTCCTAAAGGGTCAGAGTGGGGCTTGCTGTGCCAAGGCGTCCCGCTGAAACAGTCCCATGGCAGGGGCTCGGCCCTTCGCCCGTCCGTTTCAGGCTGGCCTCCCTGCTCAGGGCGCCACCCGGAGAGGTGGGCCTGCAGGCCGGCGTCGCCCTCCCGACCTCCCCGCGAGCCGGGTGTGCAGCCCGGTGCCCTCAAACGCCGGCTCCGGTGGGCTCGACTACGGGCTTGCACCCGGCTCCGTGAAGCACGACTGCCGCCAGAAGGCCTCCCGCAGCATCGGAACGAGTGGGTTTGCTCTGCGGTGGGTCCGGCCGCTCGGTCCCAGCAGAAGCTGCTTCTGATGTCCTCGCGCGTGCTTCGCAGAGGCCGAGGTCGGGGGCCCCCTTCTAGGACGGCCCCCAAACTGAGGCCTGGCTGGCAGCCTTCCTGCGGCTTCCGCCCCATCCTGCCGTGGCCCAGCTTGCCCCTTCGCCAAGGAGGCCTGCACGCGGAAGGCAGCTCGGCCTCAGGCTTGCCTCTCGGAGGGAAGGCTGTGGTGCTCGCTCGAGGTGAACAGGCCTTGCGCTGAGAAGGCCTCCTTCTCCGTGCAGCGACGTGTGTGCGGACGTGGACGGGGATGGCATTCCACCCTGCCTTGTCTCTCCCAGGGAGGTTAAGGGGCTTGACCTACCGCGTCCCCTCCCACGGCGAGTCAGCTAACCGCTTCCCCGGGGAGGACCGAGGCGCCGGCCCGGGAGAAGCCGGCCCCGCGGCCCGGGCGCTCGGGCCTCACGAAGCGCGCCCTTCCTCTCTCCTGCCCGCTTCTCTCTTCGCACTCCTCTTTCCCTGGGCGGACGTTCTCCCCCGGAGCGCACCCTGGCTCGGTCTGGAGGGTCCTGCTGTCTCCTTCGGTTTTCAGGCCCAGGCGTGCGACCGCCTTGACTCCCCGAAGCCGCTGTCGGCCCCGAGCTGCTGGCGGAACCCGCAGGTCCCTGGGGTGGAGGCCCCATCCGGCAGGGTGTTTGCATCGCTTTCCGCGTCGGAGAGCAGGCATGGTGCTTTCGGGGAAGGGGGAGCTGACAGAGTCCCCTCCGGGAAGCGCGTGCCAGAGCCGAGGGTTGGGCACCTTGCTCCGTGCTTCTAGGGGTCACAGCCGCTTCTCTCCTAAAGGGTCAGAGTGGGGCTTGCTGTACCAAGGCGTCCCGCTGAAACAGTCCCATGGCAGGGGCTCGGCCCTTCGCCCGTCCGTTTCAGGCTGGCCTCCCTGCTCAGGGCGGTCCTCGGAGAGGTGGGCCTGCAGGCCGGCGTCGCCCTCCCGACCTCCCCGCGAGCCGGGTGTGCAGCCCGGTGCCCTCTTAACGCCGGCTCCGGTGGGCTCTACTGCGGGCGTGCGCCCGGCTCCACGAAGCGGGGCTGCCGCCAGAAGGCCTCCCGCAGCCTCGGAACGAGTAGGTTTGCTCTGCGGTGGGTCCGGCCGCTGGGTCTCAGCAGAAGCTGCTTCCGATGTCCTCGCGCGTGCTTCGCGGAGGCCGAGGTCGGGGGCCCCCTTCTAGGATGGCCCCCCACCTGAGGCCCGGCTGGCACCCTTCCTGCGGCTTCCGCCCCATCCTGCCGTGGCCCAGCTTGCTCCTTCGCCAAGGAGGCCTGCACGCGGAAGGCAGCTCGGCTTCAAGCTTGCCTCTCGGAGGGAAGGCTTTGGTGCTCGCTCGAGGTGAACAGGCCTCGCGCTGAGAAGGCCTCCTTCTCCGTGCAGCGACGTGTGTGCGGACGTGGACGTGGATGGCATTCCACCCTGCCTTGTCTCTCCCAGGGAGGTCGAGGGGCTTGACCTGCGGCGTCCCCACGCACATCGAGTCAGCCAACCGCTTCCCCGGGGAGGACGCGAGGCGTCGGCCCTGGAGAAGCCGGCCCCGCGGCCCGGGCGCTCGGGCCTCACGAAGCGCGCCCTTCCTCTCTCCTGCCCGCTTCTCTCTTCGCACTCGTCTTTCCCTAGGCGGACGTTCTCCCCCGGAGCGCACCGTGGCTCGGCCTGGACGGACCTGCTGTCTCCTTCGGTTTTCAGGCCCAGGCTTGCGACCGCCTTGACTCCCCGAAGCCGCTGTCGGCCCCGAGGTGCTGGCGGCACCCGCAGGTCCCTGGGGTGGAGGCCCCAGCCTGCAGGGTGTTTGCATCGCTTTCCGCGTCGGAGAGCACGCATGGTGCTTTCGGGGAAGGGGGAGCTGACAGAGTCCCCTCCGGGAAGCGCGTGCCAGAACCGAGGGTTGGGCACCTTGCCCCGTGCTTCTAGGGGTCACAGCCGCTTCTCTCCTAAAGGGTCAGTGTGGGGCTTGCTGTACCAAGGCGTCCCGCTGAAACAGTCCCATGGCAGGGGCTCGGCCCTTCGCCCGTCCGTTTCAGGCTGGCCTCCCTGCTCAGGGCGGTCCCCGGAGAGGTGGGCCTGCAGGCCGGCGTCGCCCTCCCGGCCTCCCCGCGAGCCGGGTGTGCAGCCCGGTGACCTCTGAACGCCGGCTCCGGTGGGCTCGACTACGGGCTTGCGCCCGGCTCCGTGAAGCAGGACTGCCGCCAGAAGGCCTCCCGCAGCCTCGGAACGAGTGGGTTTGCTCTGCGGTGGGTCCGGCCGCTCGGTCCCAGCAGAAGCTGCTTCCGATGTCCTCGCGCGTGCTTCGCGGAGGCCGAGGTCGGGGGCCCCCTTCTAGGACGGCCCCCCAACTGAGGCCCGGCTGGCACCCTTCCTGCGGCTTCCGCCCCATCCTGCCGTGGCCCAGCTTGCCCCTTCGCCAAGGAGGCCTGCACGCGGAAGGCAGCTCGGCCTCAGGCTTGCCTCTCGGAGGGAAGGCTGTGGTGCTCGCTCGAGGTGAACAGGCCTCGCGCTGAGAAGGCCTCCTTCTCCTTGCAGCGACGTGTGTGCGGACGTGGACGGGGATGGCATTCCACCCTGCCTTGTCTCTCCCAGGGAGGTCCAGGGGCTTGACCTGCGGCGTCCCCACGCACGGCGAGTCAGCCAACCGCTTCCCCGGGGAGGACGCGAGGCGTCGGTCCGGGAGAAGCCGGCCCCACGGCCCGGGCGCTCGGGCCTCACGAAGCGCGCCCTTCCTCTCTCCTGCCCGCTTCTCTCTTCGCACTTGTCTTTCCCTAGGCGGACGTTCTCCCCCGGAGTGCACCGTGGCTCGGCCTGGACGGACCTGCTGTCTCCTTCAGTTTTCAGGCCCAGGCTTGCGACCGCCTGGACTCCCCGAAGCCGCTGTCGGCCCCGAGGTGCTGGCGGCACCCGCAGGTCCCTGGGGTGGAGGCCCCAGCCGGCAGGGTGTTTGAATCACTTTCCGCATCTGAGAGCAGGCGTGGTGCATTCGGGGAAGGGGGAGCTGACAGAGTCCCCTCCGGGAAGCGCGTTTCAGAGCCAGGGTTGGGCACCTTGTTCCGTGCTTCTAGGGGTCACAGCCGCTTCTCTCCTAAAGGGTCAGAGTGGGGCTTGCTGTGCCAAGGTGTCCCGCTGAAACAGTCCCATGGCAGGGTCTCGGCCCTTAGCCCGTCCGTTTCAGGCTGGCCTCCCTGCTCAGGGCGGTCCCCGGAGAGGTGGGCCTGCAGGCCGGCGTCGCCCTCCCGACCTCCCCGCGAGCCGGGTGTGCAGCCCGGTGCCCTCTGAACGCCGGCTCCGGTGGGCTCGACCGCGGGCGGGCGCCCGGCTCCTCGAAGCGGGGCTTCCGCCAGAAGGCCTCCCGCACCTCGGAACGAGTGGGTTTGCTCTGCGGTGGGTCCGGCCGCTCAGTCCCTGCAGAAGCTGCTTGCGATGTCCTTGCTCGTGCTTCGCTGAGGCCTAGGTCGGGGTCCCCATCCTAGACGGCCCCAAACCTGAGGCCCGGCTGGCACCCTTCCTGCGGCTTCCGCCCCATCCTGCCGTGGCCCAGCTTGCCCCTTCGCCAAGGAGGCCTGCACGCGGAAGGCAGCTCGGCTTCAAGCTTGCCTCTCGGAGGGAAGGCTGTGGTGCTCGCTCGACGTGAACAGGCCTCGCGCTGAGAAGGCCTCCTTCTCCGTGCAGCGACGTGTGTGCGGACGTGGACGGGGATGGCATTCCACCCTGCCTTGTCTCTCCCAGGGAGGTCGAGGGGCCTGACCTACGGCGTCCCCTCCCACGGCGAGTCAGCTAACCGCTTCCCCGGGGAGGACGCGAGGCGTCGGTCCGGGAGAAGCCGGCCCCCAGGCCCGGGCGCTCGGGCCTCCCGAAGCGCGCCCTTCCTCTCTCCTGCCCGCTTCTCTCTTCGCACTCGTCTTTCCCTGGGCGGACGTACTCCCCCGGAGCACACCGTGGCTCGGCATGGAGGGACCTGCTGTCTCCTTCGGTTTTCAGGCCCAGGCGTGCGACCGCCTTGACTCCCCGAAGCCGCTGTCGGCCCCGAGGTGCTGGCGGCACCCGCAGGTCCCTGGGGTGGAGGCCCCAGCCGGCAGCGTGTTTGCATCGCTTTCCGCGTCGGAGAGCAGGCATGGTGCTTTCGGGGAAGGGGGAGCTGACAGAGTCCCCTCCGGGAAGCGCGTGCCAGAGCCGAGGGTTGGGCACCTTGCTCCGTGCTTCTAGGGGTCACAGCCGCTTCTCTCCTAAAGGGTCAGAGTGGGGCTTGCTGTACCAAGGCGTCCCGCTGAAACAGTCCCATGGCAGGGGCTCGGCCCTTCGCCCTTCCGTTTCCGGCTGGCCTCCCTGCTCAGGGCGGTCCCCGGAGAGGTGGGCCTGCAGGCCGGCGTCGCCCTCCCGACCTCCCCGCGAGCCGGGTGTGCAGCCCGGTGCCCTCTTAACGCCGGCTCCGGTGGGCTCTACTGCGGGCGGGCGCCCGTCTCCACGAAGCGGGGCTGCCGCCAGAAGGCCTCCCGCAGCCTCGGAACGAGTAGGTTTGCTCTGCGGTGGGTCCGGCCGCTCGGTCTCAGCAGAAGCTGCTTCCGATGTCCTCGCGCGTGCAAAGCGGAGGCCGAGGTCGGGGGCCCCCTCTAGGACGGCCCCCCACCTGAGGCCCGGCTGGCACCCTTCCTGCGGCTTCCGCCCCATCCTGCCGTGGCCCAGCTTGCTCCTTCGCCAAGGAGGCCTGCACGCGGAAGGCAGCTCGGCTTCAAGCTTGCCTCTCGGAGGAAAGGCTGTGGTGCTCGCTCGACGTGAACAGGCCTCGCGCTGAGAAGGCCTCCTTCTCCGTGCAGCGACGTGTGTGCGGACGTGGACGGGGATGGCATTCCACCCTGCCTTGTCTCTCCCAGGGAGGTCGAGGGGCTTGACCTACGGCGTCCCCTCCCTAGGCGAGTCAGCTAACCGCTTCCCCGGGGAGGACGCGAGGCGTCGGTCCGGGAGAAGCCGGCCCCACGGCCCGGGCGCTCGGGCCTCACGAAGCGCGCCCTTCCTCTCTCCTGCCCGCTTCTCTCTTCGCACTCGTCTTTCCCTGGGCGGACGTTCTCCCCCGGAGCGCACCCTGGCTCGGTCTGGTGGGACCTTCTGTCTCCTTCGGTTTTCAGGCCCAGGCGTGCGACCACCTTGACTCCCCGAAGCCGCTGTCGGCCCCGACGTGCTGGCGGCACCCGCAGGTCCCTGGGGTGGAGGCCCCAGCCGGCAGGGTGTTTGCATCGCTTTCCGTGTCGGAGAGCAGGCATGGTGCTTTCGGGGAAGGGGGAGCTGACAGAGTCCCCTCCGGGAAGCGCGTGCCAGAGCCGTGGGTTGGGCGCCTTCCTCCGTGCTTCTAGGGGTCACAGCCGCTTCTCTCCTAAAGGGTCAGAGTGGGGCTTGCTGTGCCAAGGCGTCCCGCTGAAACAGTCCCATGGAGGGTCTCGGCCCTTCGCCCGTCCGTTTCAGGCTGGCCTCCCTGCTCAGGGCGCCACCCGGAGAGGAGGGCCTGCAGGCCGGCGTCGCCCTCCCGACCTCCCCGCGAGCCGGGTGTGCAGCCCGGTGCCCTCTGAACGCCGGCTCCGGTGGGTTCGACTTCGGGATTGTGCCCGGCTCCGTGAAGCAGGACTGCCGCCAGAAGGCCTCCCGCAGCCTCGGAACGAGTGGGTTTGCTCTGCGGTGGGTCCGGCAGCTTGGTCCCAGCAGAAGCTCCTTATTATGTCCTCGCGCGTGCTTCGCGGAGGCCGAGGTCGGGGGCCCCCTTCTAGGACGGCCCCCCACCTGAGGCCCGGCTGGCAGCCTTCCTGCGGCTTCCGCCCCATCCTGCCGTGGCCCAGCTTGCCCCTTCGCCAAGGAGGCCTGCACGCGGAAGGCAGCTCGGCCTCAGGCTTGCCTCTCGGAGGGAAGGCTGTGGTGCTCGCTCGAGGTGAACAGGCCTCGCGCTGAGAAGGCCTCCTTCTCCTTGCAGCGACGTGTGTGCGGACCTGGACGTGGATGACATTCCACCCTGCCTTGTCTCTCCCAGGGAGGTCGAGGGGCTTGACCTGCGGCGTCCCCACGCACAGCGAATCAGCCAACCGCTTCCCCGGGGAGGACGCGAGGCGTCGGCCCGGGAGAAGCCGGCCCCACGGCCCGGGCGCTCGGGCCTCACGAAGCGCGCCCTTCCTCTCTCCTGCCCGCTTCTCTCTTCGCACTCGTCTTTCCCTAGGCGGACGTTCTCCCCCGGAGCGCACCGTGGCTCGGCCTGGACGGACCTGCTGTCTCCTTCGGTTTTCAGGCCCAGGCTTGCGACCGCCTTGACTCCCTGAAGCCGCTGTCGGCCCCGAGGTGCTGGCGGCACCCGCAGGTCCCTGGGGTGGAGGCCCCAGCCTGCAGGGTGTTTGCATCGCTTTCCGCGTCGGAGAGCAGGCATGGTGCTTTCGGGGAAGGGGGAGCTGACAGAGTCCCCTCCGGGAAGCGCGTTTCAGAGCCAGGGTTGGGCACCTTGCTCCGTGCTTCTAGGGGTCACAGCCGCTTCTCTCCTAAAGGGTCAGAGTGGGGCTTGCTGTGCCAAGGTGTCCCGCTGAAACAGTCTCATGGCAGGGTCTCAGCCCTTCGCCCGTCCGTTTCAGGCTGGCCTCCCTGCTCAGGGCGGTCCCCGGAGAGGTGGGCCTGCAGGCCGGCGTCGCCCTCCCGACCTCCCCGCGAGCCGGGTGTGCAGCCTGGTGCCCTCTGAACGCCGGCTCCGGTGGGCTCGACCGCGGGCGGGCGCCCGGCTCCTCGAAGCGGGGCTTCCGCCAGAAGGCCTCCCGCACCTCGGAACGAGTGGGTTTGCTCTGCGGTGGGTCCGGCCGCTCAGTCCCTGCAGAAGCTGCTTGCGATGTCCTTGCTCGTGCTTCGCTGAGGCCTAGGTCGGGGTCCCATCCTAGACGGCCCCACACCTGAGGCCCGGCTTGCAGCCTTCCTGCGGCTTCCGCCCCATCCTGCCGTGGCCCAGCTTGCCCCTTCGCCAAGGAGGCCTGCACGCGGAAGGCAGCTCGGCCTCAGGCTTGCCTCTCGGAGGGAAGGCT
This sequence comes from Martes martes, assembly GCF_963455335.1. Taxonomy (NCBI): domain Eukaryota; kingdom Metazoa; phylum Chordata; class Mammalia; order Carnivora; family Mustelidae; genus Martes; species Martes martes. The sequence continues at coordinate 14,606,901 of NC_137892.1, read as the reverse complement.
GTGGTGCTCGCTCGAGGTGAACAGGCCTCGCGCTGAGAAGGCCTCCTTCTCCGTGCAGCGACGTGTGTGCGGACGTGGACGGGGATGGCATTCCACCCTGCCTTGTCTCTCCCAGGGAGGTCAAGGGGCTTGACCTACCGCGTCCCCTCCCACGGCGAGTCAGCTAACCGCTTCCCCGGGGAGGACCGAGGCGCCGGCCCAGGAGAAGCCGGCCCCGCGGCCCGGGCGCTCGGGCCTCACGAAGCGCGCCCTTCCTCTCTCCTGCCCGCTTCTCTCTTCGCACTCCTCTTTCCCTGGGCGGACGTTCTCCCCCGGAGCGCACCCTGGCTCGGTCTGGAGGGTCCTGCTGTCTCCTTTGGTTTTCAGGCCCAGGCGTGCGACCGCCTTGACTCCCCGAAGCCGCTGTCGGCCCCGAGGTGCTGGCGGCACCCGCAGGTCCCTGGGGTGGAGGCCCCATCCGGCAGGGTGTTTGCATCGCTTTCCGCGTCGGAGAGCAGGCATGGTGCTTTCGGGGAAGGGGGAGCTGACAGAGTACCCTCCGGGATGCGTGTTCCAGAGCCGAGGTTTGGGCGGCTTGCTCCGTGCTTCTAGGGGGTCACAGCCGCTTCTCTCCTAACGGGACGGAGTGGGGCTTGCTGGGTCAAGGCGTCCCCCTGAAACAGTCCCATGGCAGGGGCTCGGCCCTTCGCCTGTCCGTTTCAGGCTGGCCTCCCTGCTCAGGGCGTCACCCGGAGAGGTGGGCCTGCAGGCCGGCGTCGCCCTCCCGACCTCCCCGCGAGCCGGGTGTGCAGCCCGGTGCCCTCTGAAAGCCGGTTCCGGTGGGCTCGACTACGGGCTTGCGCCCGGCTCCGTGAAGCAGGACTGCCGCCAGAAGGCCTCCCGCAGCCTCGGAACGAGTGGGTTTGCTCTGCGGTGGGTCCGGCCGCTCGGTCCCAGCAGAAGCTGCTTCCGATGTCCTCGCGCGTTAGGACGGCCCCCCACCTGAGGCCCGGCTGGCACCCTTCCTGCGGCTTCCGCCCCATCCTGCCGCGGCCCAGCTTGCCCCTTCGCCAAGGAGGCCTGCACACGGAAGGCAGCTCGGCTTCAAGCTTGCCTCTCGGAGGGAAGGCTGTGGTGCTCGCTCGAGGTGAACAGGCCTCGCGCTGAGAAGGCCTCCTTCTCCGTGCAGCGACATGTGTGTGGACGTGGTCGGGGATGGCATTCCACCCTGCCTTGTCTCTCCCAGGGAGGTCCAGTGGCTTGACCTGCGGCGTCCCCACCCACGGCGAGTCAGCCAACCGCTTCCCCGGGGAGGACGCGAGGCGTCGGCCCGGGAGAAGTCGGCCCCACGGCCCGTGCGCTCGGGCCGAACGAAGCGCGCCCTTCCTCTCTCCTGCCCGCTTCTCTCTTCGCACTCGTCTTTCCCTGGGCGGACGTACTCCCCGGAGCACACCGTGGATCGGCATGGAGGGACCTGCTGTCTCCTTCGGTTTTCAGGCCCAGGCGTGCGACCGCCTTGACTCCCCGAAGCCGCTGTCGGCCCCGAGGTGCTGGCGGCACCCGCAGGTCCCTGGGGTGGAGGCCCCAGCCGGCAGGGTATTTGCATCACTTTCCGCATCTGAGAGCAGGCGTGGTGCATTCGGGGAAGGGGGAGCTGACAGAGTCCCCTCCGGGAAGCGCGTTTCAGAGCCAGGGTTGGGCACCTTGCTCCGTGCTTCTAGGGGTCACAGCCGCTTCTCTCCTAAAGGGTCAGAGTGGGGCTTGCTGTGCCAAGGTGTCCCGCTGAAACAGTCCCATGGCAGGGTCTCGGCCCTTCGCCCGTCCGTTTCAGGCTGGCCTCCCTGCTCAGGGCGGTCCCCGGAGAGGTGGGCCTGCAGGCCGGCGTCGCCCTCCCGACCTCCCCGTGAGCCGGGTGTGCAGCCCGGTGCCCTCTGAACGCCGGCTCCGGTGGGCTCGACCGCGGGCGGGCGCCCGGCTCCTCGAAGCGGGGCTTCCGCCAGAAGGCCTCCCGCACCTCGGAAAGAGTGGGTTTGCTCTGCGGTGGGTCCGGCCGCTCAGTCCCTGCAGAAGCTGCTTGCGATGTCCTCGCTCGTGCTTCGCTGAGGCCTAGGTCGGGGGCCCCATCCTAGACGGCCCCAAACCTGAGGCCCGGATGGCACCCTTCCTGCGGCTTCCGCCCCATCCTGCCGTGGCCCAGCTTGCCCCTTTGCCAAGGAGGCCTGCACGCGGAAGGCAGCTCGGCTTCAAGCTTGCCTCTCAGAGGGAAGGCTGTGGTGCTCGCTCGACGTGAACAGGCCTCGCGCTGAGAAGGCCTCCTTCTCCGTGCAGCGACGTGTGTGCGGACGTGGACGGGGATGGCATTCCACCCTGCCTTGTCTCTCCCAGGGAGGTCGAGGGGCTTGACCTACGGCGTCCCCTCCCACGGCGAGTCAGCTAACCGCTTCCCCGGGGAGGACGCGAGGCGTCGGTCCGGGAGAAGCCGGCCCCACGGCCCGGGCGCTCGGGCCTCACGAAGCGCGCACTTCCTCTCTCCTGCCCGCTTCTCTCTTCGCACTCCTCTTTCCCTGGGTAGACGTTCTCCCCCGGAGCGCACCCTGGCTCGGTCTGGAGGGACCTGCTGTCTCCTTCGGTTTTCAGGCCCAGGCGTGCGACCGCCTTGACTCCCCGAAGCCGCTGTCGGCCCCGAGGTGCTGGCGGCACCCGCAGGTCCCTGGGGTGGAGGCCCCATCCGGCAGGGTGTTTGCATCGCTTTCTGCGTCGGAGAGCAGGCATGGTGCTGTCGGGGAAGGGGGAGCTGACAGAGTCCCCTCCGGGAAGCACGTGCCAGAGCCGAGGGTTGGGCGCCTTGCTCCGTGCTTCTAGGGGTCACAGCCGCTTCTCTCCTAAAGGGTCAGAGTGGGGCTTGCTGTGCCAAGGCGTCCCGCTGAAACAGTCCCATGGCAGGGGCTCGGCCCTTCGCCCGTCCGTTTCAGGCTGGCCTCCCTGCTCAGGGCGCCCCCCGGAGAGGTGGGCCTGCAGGCCGGCGTCGCCCTCCCGACCTCCCCGCGAGCCGGGTGTGCAGCCCGGTGCCCTCTGAACGCCGGCTCCGGTGGGCTCGACTACGGGCTTGCACCCGGCTCCGTGAAGCAGGTCTGCCGCCAGAAGGCCTCCCGCAGCATCGGAACGAGTGGGTTTGCTCTGCGGTGGGTCCGGCCGCTCGGTCCCAGCAGAAGCTGCTTCTGATGTCCTCGCGCGTGCTTCGCAGAGGCCGAGGTCGGGGGCCCCCTTCTAGGACGGCCCCCAAACTGAGGCCCGGCTGGCAGCCTTCCTGCGGCTTCCGCCCCATCCTGCCGTGGCCCAGCTTGCCCCTTCGCCAAGGAGGCCTGCACGCGGAAGGCAGCTCGGCCTCAGGCTTGCCTCTCGGAGGGAAGGCTGTGGTGCTCGCTCGAGGTGAACAGGCCTCGCGCTGAGAAGGCCTCCTTCTCCGTGCAGCGACGTGTGTGCGGACGTGGACGGGGATGGCATTCCACCCTGCCTTGTCTCTCCCAGGGAGGTTAAGGGGCTTGACCTACCGCGTCCCCTCCCACGGCGAGTCAGCTAACCGCTTCCCCGGGGAGGACCGAGGCGCCGGCCCGGGAGAAGCCGGCCCCGCGGCCCGGGCGCTCGGGCCTCACGAAGCGCGCCCTTCCTCTCTCCTGCCCGCTTCTCTCTTCGCACTCCTCTTTCCCTGGGCGGACGTTCTCCCCCGGAGCGCACCCTGGCTCGGTCTGGAGGGTCCTGCTGTCTCCTTTGGTTTTCAGGCCCAGGCGTGCGACCGCCTTGACTCCCCGAAGCCGCTGTCGGCCCCGAGCTGCTGGCGGCACCCGCAGGTCCCTGGGGTGGAGGCCCCATCCGGCAGGGTGTTTGCATCGCTTTCCGCGTCGGAGAGCAGGCATGGTGCTTTCGGGGAAGGGGGAGCTGACAGAGTCCCCTCCGGGAAGCGCGTGCCAGAGCCGAGGGTTGGGCACCTTGCTCCGTGCTTCTAGGGGTCACAGCCGCTTCTCTCCTAAAGGGTCAGAGTGGGGCTTGCTGTACCAAGGCGTCCCGCTGAAACAGTCCCATGGCAGGGGCTCGGCCCTTCGCCCGTCCGTTTCAGGCTGGCCTCCCTGCTCAGGGCGGTCCCCGGAGAGGTGGGCCTGCAGGCCGGCGTCGCCCTCCCGACCTCCCCGCGAGCCGGGTGTGCAGCCCGGTGCCCTCTTAACGCCGGCTCCGGTGGGCTCTACTGCGGGCGGGCGCCCGGCTCCACGAAGCGGGGCTGCCGCCAGAAGGCCTCCCGCAGCCTCGGAACGAGTAGGTTTGCTCTGCGGTGGGTCCGGCCGCTCGGTCTCAGCAGAAGCTGCTTCCGATGTCCTCGCGCGTGCTTCGCGGAGGCCGAGGTCGGGGGCCCCCTTCTAGGACGGCCCCCCACCTGAGGCCCGGCTGGCACCCTTCCTGCGGCTTCCGCCCCATCCTGCCGTGGCCCAGCTTGCCCCTTCGCCAAGGAGGCCTGCACGCGGAAGGCAGCTCGGCCTCAGGCTTGCCTCTCGGAGGGAAGGCTGTGGTGCTCGCTCGAGGTGAACAGGCCTCGCGCTGAGAAGGCCTCCTTCTCCTTGCAGCGACGTGTGTGCGGACGTGCACGTGGATGGCATTCCACCCTGCCTTGTCTCTCCCAGGGAGGTCGAGGGGCTTGACCTGCGGCGTCCCCACGCACGGCGAGTCAGCCAACCGCTTCCCCGGGGAGGACGCGAGGCGTCGGTCCGGGAGAAGCCGGCCCCACGGCCCGGGCGCTCGGGCCTCACGAAGCGCGCCCTTCCTCTCTCCTGCCCGCTTCTCTCTTCGCACTCGTCTTTCCCTAGGCGGACGTTCTCCCCCGGAGTGAACCGTGGCTCGGCCTGGACGGACCTGCTGTCTCCTTCGGTTTTCAGGCCCAGGCTTGCGACCGCCTGGACTCCCCGAAGCCGCTGTCGGCCCCGAGGTGCTGGCGGCACCCGCAGGTCCCTGGGGTGGAGGCCCCAGCCGGCAGGGTGTTTGAATCACTTTCCGCATCTGAGAGCAGGCGTGGTGCATTCGGGGAAGGGGGAGCTGACAGAGTCCCCTCCGGGAAGCGCGTTTCAGAGCCAGGGTTGGGCACCTTGCTCCGTGCTTCTAGGGGTCACAGCCGCTTCTCTCCTAAAGGGTCAGAGTGGGGCTTGCTGTGCCAAGGTGTCCCGCTGAAACAGTCCCATGGCAGGGTCTCGGCCCTTCGCCCGTCCGTTTCAGGCTGGCCTCCCTGCTCAGGGCGCCACCCGGAGAGGAGGGCCTGCAGGCCGGCGTCGCCCTCCCGACCTCCCCGCGAGCCGGGTGTGCAGCCCGGTGCCCTCTGAACGCCGGCTCCGGTGGGCTCGACCGCGGGCGGGCGCCCGGCTCCTCGAAGCGGGGCTTCCGCCAGAAGGCCTCCCGCACCTCGGAACGAGTGGGTTTGCTCTGCGGTGGGTCCGGCCGCTCAGTCCCTGCAGAAGCTGCTTGCGATGTCCTTGCTCGTGCTTCGCTGAGGCCTAGGTCGGGGGCCCCATCCTAGACGGCCCCACACCTGAGGCCCGGCTTGCAGCCTTCCTGCGGCTTCCGCCCCATCCTGCCGTGGCCCAGCTTGCCCCTTCGCCAAGGAGGCCTGCACGCGGAAGGCAGCTCGGCTTCAAGCTTGCCTCTCGGAGGGAAGGCTGTGGTGCTCGCTCGACGTGAACAGGCCTCGCGCTGAGAAGGCCTCCTTCTCCGTGCAGCGACGTGTGTGCGGACGTGGACGGGGATGGCATTCCACCCTGCCTTGTCTCTCCCAGGGAGGTCGAGGGGCTTGACCTACGGCGTCCCCTCCCACGGCGAGTCAGCTAACCGCTTCCCCGGGGAGGACGCGAGGCGTCGGTCCGGGAGAAGCCGGCCCCACGGCCCGGGCGCTCGGGCCTCACGAAGCGCGCCCTTCCTCTCTCCTGCCCGCTTCTCTCTTCGCACTCCTCTTTCCCTGGGTAGACGTTCTCCCCCGGAGCGCACCCTGGCTCGGTCTGGAGGGACCTGCTGTCTCCTTCGGTTTTCAGGCCCAGGCGTGCGACCGCCTTGACTCCCCGAAGCCGCTGTCGGCCCCGAGGTGCTGGCGGCACCCGCAGGTCCCTGGGGTGGAGGCCCCATCCGGCAGGGTGTTTGCATCGCTTTCTGCGTCGGAGAGCAGGCATGGTGCTGTCGGGGAAGGGGGAGCTGACAGAGTTCCCTCCGGGAAGCACGTGCCAGAGCCGAGGGTTGGGCGCCTTGCTCCGTGCTTCTAGGGGTCACAGCCGCTTCTCTCCTAAAGGGTCAGAGTGGGGCTTGCTGTGCCAAGGCGTCCCGCTGAAACAGTCCCATGGCAGGGGCTCGGCCCTTCGCCCGTCCGTTTCAGGCTGGCCTCCCTGCTCAGGGCGCCACCCGGAGAGGTGGGCCTGCAGGCCGGCGTCGCCCTCCCGACCTCCCCGCGAGCCGGGTGTGCAGCCCGGTGCCCTCAAACGCCGGCTCCGGTGGGCTCGACTACGGGCTTGCACCCGGCTCCGTGAAGCACGACTGCCGCCAGAAGGCCTCCCGCAGCATCGGAACGAGTGGGTTTGCTCTGCGGTGGGTCCGGCCGCTCGGTCCCAGCAGAAGCTGCTTCTGATGTCCTCGCGCGTGCTTCGCAGAGGCCGAGGTCGGGGGCCCCCTTCTAGGACGGCCCCCAAACTGAGGCCTGGCTGGCAGCCTTCCTGCGGCTTCCGCCCCATCCTGCCGTGGCCCAGCTTGCCCCTTCGCCAAGGAGGCCTGCACGCGGAAGGCAGCTCGGCCTCAGGCTTGCCTCTCGGAGGGAAGGCTGTGGTGCTCGCTCGAGGTGAACAGGCCTCGCGCTGAGAAGGCCTCCTTCTCCGTGCAGCGACGTGTGTGCGGACGTGGACGGGGATGGCATTCCACCCTGCCTTGTCTCTCCCAGGGAGGTTAAGGGGCTTGACCTACCGCGTCCCCTCCCACGGCGAGTCAGCTAACCGCTTCCCCGGGGAGGACCGAGGCGCCGGCCCGGGAGAAGCCGGCCCCGCGGCCCGGGCGCTCGGGCCTCACGAAGCGCGCCCTTCCTCTCTCCTGCCCGCTTCTCTCTTCGCACTCCTCTTTCCCTGGGCGGACGTTCTCCCCCGGAGCGCACCCTGGCTCGGTCTGGAGGGTCCTGCTGTCTCCTTTGGTTTTCAGGCCCAGGCGTGCGACCGCCTTGACTCCCCGAAGCCGCTGTCGGCCCCGAGCTGCTGGCGGAACCCGCAGGTCCCTGGGGTGGAGGCCCCATCCGGCAGGGTGTTTGCATCGCTTTCCGCGTCGGAGAGCAGGCATGGTGCTTTCGGGGAAGGGGGAGCTGACAGAGTCCCCTCCGGGAAGCGCGTGCCAGAGCCGAGGGTTGGGCACCTTGCTCCGTGCTTCTAGGGGTCACAGCCGCTTCTCTCCTAAAGGGTCAGAGTGGGGCTTGCTGTACCAAGGCGTCCCGCTGAAACAGTCCCATGGCAGGGGCTCGGCCCTTCGCCCGTCCGTTTCAGGCTGGCCTCCCTGCTCAGGGCGGTCCTCGGAGAGGTGGGCCTGCAGGCCGGCGTCGCCCTCCCGACCTCCCCGCGAGCCGGGTGTGCAGCCCGGTGCCCTCTTAACGCCGGCTCCGGTGGGCTCTACTGCGGGCGTGCGCCCGGCTCCACGAAGCGGGGCTGCCGCCAGAAGGCCTCCCGCAGCCTCGGAACGAGTAGGTTTGCTCTGCGGTGGGTCCGGCCGCTGGGTCTCAGCAGAAGCTGCTTCCGATGTCCTCGCGCGTGCTTCGCGGAGGCCGAGGTCGGGGGCCCCCTTCTAGGATGGCCCCCCACCTGAGGCCCGGCTGGCACCCTTCCTGCGGCTTCCGCCCCATCCTGCCGTGGCCCAGCTTGCTCCTTCGCCAAGGAGGCCTGCACGCGGAAGGCAGCTCGGCTTCAAGCTTGCCTCTCGGAGGGAAGGCTTTGGTGCTCGCTCGAGGTGAACAGGCCTCGCGCTGAGAAGGCCTCCTTCTCCGTGCAGCGACGTGTGTGCGGACGTGGACGTGGATGGCATTCCACCCTGCCTTGTCTCTCCCAGGGAGGTCGAGGGGCTTGACCTGCGGCGTCCCCACGCACATCGAGTCAGCCAACCGCTTCCCCGGGGAGGACGCGAGGCGTCGGCCCTGGAGAAGCCGGCCCCGCGGCCCGGGCGCTCGGGCCTCACGAAGCGCGCCCTTCCTCTCTCCTGCCCGCTTCTCTCTTCGCACTCGTCTTTCCCTAGGCGGACGTTCTCCCCCGGAGCGCACCGTGGCTCGGCCTGGACGGACCTGCTGTCTCCTTCGGTTTTCAGGCCCAGGCTTGCGACCGCCTTGACTCCCCGAAGCCGCTGTCGGCCCCGAGGTGCTGGCGGCACCCGCAGGTCCCTGGGGTGGAGGCCCCAGCCTGCAGGGTGTTTGCATCGCTTTCCGCGTCGGAGAGCACGCATGGTGCTTTCGGGGAAGGGGGAGCTGACAGAGTCCCCTCCGGGAAGCGCGTGCCAGAACCGAGGGTTGGGCACCTTGCCCCGTGCTTCTAGGGGTCACAGCCGCTTCTCTCCTAAAGGGTCAGAGTGGGGCTTGCTGTACCAAGGCGTCCCGCTGAAACAGTCCCATGGCAGGGGCTCGGCCCTTCGCCCGTCCGTTTCAGGCTGGCCTCCCTGCTCAGGGCGGTCCCCGGAGAGGTGGGCCTGCAGGCCGGCGTCGCCCTCCCGGCCTCCCCGCGAGCCGGGTGTGCAGCCCGGTGACCTCTGAACGCCGGCTCCGGTGGGCTCGACTACGGGCTTGCGCCCGGCTCCGTGAAGCAGGACTGCCGCCAGAAGGCCTCCCGCAGCCTCGGAACGAGTGGGTTTGCTCTGCGGTGGGTCCGGCCGCTCGGTCCCAGCAGAAGCTGCTTCCGATGTCCTCGCGCGTGCTTCGCGGAGGCCGAGGTCGGGGGCCCCCTTCTAGGACGGCCCCCCAACTGAGGCCCGGCTGGCACCCTTCCTGCGGCTTCCGCCCCATCCTGCCGTGGCCCAGCTTGCCCCTTCGCCAAGGAGGCCTGCACGCGGAAGGCAGCTCGGCCTCAGGCTTGCCTCTCGGAGGGAAGGCTGTGGTGCTCGCTCGAGGTGAACAGGCCTCGCGCTGAGAAGGCCTCCTTCTCCTTGCAGCGACGTGTGTGCGGACGTGGACGGGGATGGCATTCCACCCTGCCTTGTCTCTCCCAGGGAGGTCCAGGGGCTTGACCTGCGGCGTCCCCACGCACGGCGAGTCAGCCAACCGCTTCCCCGGGGAGGACGCGAGGCGTCGGTCCGGGAGAAGCCGGCCCCACGGCCCGGGCGCTCGGGCCTCACGAAGCGCGCCCTTCCTCTCTCCTGCCCGCTTCTCTCTTCGCACTTTTCTTTCCCTAGGCGGACGTTCTCCCCCGGAGTGCACCGTGGCTCGGCCTGGACGGACCTGCTGTCTCCTTCAGTTTTCAGGCCCAGGCTTGCGACCGCCTGGACTCCCCGAAGCCGCTGTCGGCCCCGAGGTGCTGGCGGCACCCGCAGGTCCCTGGGGTGGAGGCCCCAGCCGGCAGGGTGTTTGAATCACTTTCCGCATCTGAGAGCAGGCGTGGTGCATTCGGGGAAGGGGGAGCTGACAGAGTCCCCTCCGGGAAGCGCGTTTCAGAGCCAGGGTTGGGCACCTTGCTCCGTGCTTCTAGGGGTCACAGCCGCTTCTCTCCTAAAGGGTCAGAGTGGGGCTTGCTGTGCCAAGGTGTCCCGCTGAAACAGTCCCATGGCAGGGTCTCGGCCCTTCGCCCGTCCGTTTCAGGCTGGCCTCCCTGCTCAGGGCGCCACCCGGAGAGGAGGGCCTGAAGGCCGGCGTCGCCCTCCCGACCTCCCCGCGAGCCGGGTGTGCAGCCCGGTGCCCTCTGAACGCCGGCTCCGGTGGGCTCGACCGCGGGCGGGCGCCCGGCTCCTCGAAGCGGGGCTTCCGCCAGAAGGCCTCCCGCACCTCGGAACGAGTGGGTTTGCTCTGCGGTGGGTCCGGCCGCTCAGTCCCTGCAGAAGCTGCTTGCGATGTCCTTGCTCGTGCTTCGCTGAGGCCTAGGTCGGGAGCCCCATCCTAGACGGCCCCACACCTGAGGCCCGGCTTGCAGCCTTCCTGCGGCTTCCGCCCCATCCTGCCGTGGCCCAGCTTGCCCCTTCGCCAAGGAGGCCTGCACGCGGAAGGCAGCTCGGCTTCAAGCTTGCCTCTCGGAGGGAAGGCTGTGGTGCTCGCTCGACGTGAACAGGCCTCGCGCTGAGAAGGCCTCCTTCTCCGTGCAGCGACGTGTGTGCGGACGTGGACGGGGATGGCATTCCACCCTGCCTTGTCTCTCCCAGGGAGGTCGAGGGGCTTGACCTACGGCGTCCCCTCCCACGGCGAGTCAGCTAACCGCTTCCCCGGGGAGGACGCGAGGCGTCGGTCCGGGAGAAGCCGGCCCCACGGCCCGGGCGCTCGGGCCTCACGAAGCGCGCCCTTCCTCTCTCCTGCCCGCTTCTCTCTTCGCACTCCTCTTTCCCTGGGTAGACGTTCTCCCCCGGAGCGCACCCTGGCTCGGTCTGGAGGGACCTGCTGTCTCCTTCGGTTTTCAGGCCCAGGCGTGCGACCGCCTTGACTCCCCGAAGCCGCTGTCGGCCCCGAGGTGCTGGCGGCACCCGCAGGTCCCTGGGGTGGAGGCCCCATCCGGCAGGGTGTTTGCATCGCTTTCTGCGTCGGAGAGCAGGCATGGTGCTGTCGGGGAAGGGGGAGCTGACAGAGTCCCCTCCGGGAAGCACGTGCCAGAGCCGAGGGTTGGGCGCCTTGCTCCGTGCTTCTAGGGGTCACAGCCGCTTCTCTCCTAAAGGGTCAGAGTGGGGCTTGCTGTGCCAAGGCGTCCCGCTGAAACAGTCCCATGGCAGGGGCTCGGCCCTTCGCCCGTCCGTTTCAGGCTGGCCTCCCTGCTCAGGGCGCCACCCGGAGAGGTGGGCCTGCAGGCCAGCGTCGCCCTCCCGACCTCCCCGCGAGCCGGGTGTGCAGCCCGGTGCCCTCAAACGCCGGCTCCGGTGGGCTCGACTACGGGCTTGCACCCGGCTCCGTGAAGCACGACTGCCGCCAGAAGGCCTCCCGCAGCATCGGAACGAGTGGGTTTGCTCTGCGGTGGGTCCGGCCGCTCGGTCCCAGCAGAAGCTGCTTCTGATGTCCTCGCGCGTGCTTCGCAGAGGCCGAGGTCGGGGGCCCCCTTCTAGGACGGCCCCCAAACTGAGGCCCGGCTGGCAGCCTTCCTGCGGCTTCCGCCCCATCCTGCCGTGGCCCAGCTTGCCCCTTCGCCAAGGAGGCCTGCACGCGGAAGGCAGCTCGGCCTCAGGCTTGCCTCTCGGAGGGAAGGCTGTGGTGCTCGCTCGAGGTGAACAGGCCTCGCGCTGAGAAGGCCTCCTTCTCCGTGCAGCGACGTGTGTGCGGACGTGGACGGGGATGGCATTCCACCCTGCCTTGTCTCTCCCAGGGAGGTTAAGGGGCTTGACCTACCGCGTCCCCTCCCACGGCGAGTCAGCTAACCGCTTCCCCGGGGAGGACCGAGGCGCCGGCCCGGGAGAAGCCGGCCCCGCGGCCCGGGCGCTCGGGCCTCACAAAGCGCGCCCTTCCTCTCTCCTGCCCGCTTCTCTCTTCGCACTCCTCTTTCCCTGGGCGGACGTTCTCCCCCGGAGCGCACCCTGGCTCGGTCTGGAGGGTCCTGCTGTCTCCTTTGGGTTTCAGGCCCAGGCGAGCGACCGCCTTGACTCCCCGAAGCCGCTGTCGGCCCCGAGGTGCTGGCGGCACCCGCAGGTCCCTGGGGTGGAGGCCCCATCCGGCAGGGTGTTTGCATCGCTTTCCGCGTCGGAGAGCAGGCATGGTGCTTTCGGGGAAGGGGGAGCTGAGAGAGTCCCCTCCGGGAAGCGCGTTTCAGAGCCAGGGTTGGGCACCTTGCTCCGTGCTTCTAGGGGTCACAGCCGCTTCTCTCCTAAAGGGTCAGAGTGGGACTTGCTGTGCCAAGGCGTCCCGCTGAAACAGTCCCATGGCAGGGGCTCGGCCCTTCGCCCGTCCGTTTCAGGCTGGCCTCCCTGCTCAGGGCGCCCCCCGGAGAGGTGGGCCTGCAGGCCGGCGTCGCCCTCCCGACCTCCCCGCGAGCCGGGTGTGCAGCCCGGTGCCCTCTCAACGCCGGCTCCGGTGGGCTCTACTGCGGGCGGGCGCCCGGCTCCACGAAGCGGGGCTGCCGCCAGAAGGCCTCCCGCAGCCTCGGAACGAGTAGGTTTGCTCTGCGGTGGGTCCGGCCGCTCGGTCTCAGCAGAAGCTGCTTCCGATGTCCTCGCGCGTGCTTCGTGGAGGCCGAGGTCGGGGGCCCCCTTCTAGGACGGCCCCCCACCTGAGGCCCGGCTGGCACCCTTCCTGCGGCTTCCGCCCCATCCTGCCGTGGCCCAGCTTGCTCCTTCGCCAAGGAGGCCTGCACGCGGAAGGCAGCTCGGCTTCAAGCTTGCCTCTCGGAGGGAAGGCTGTGGTGCTCGCTCGACGTGAACAGGCCTCGCGCTGAGAAGGCCTCCTTCTCCGTGCAGCGACGTGTGTGCGGACGTGGACGGGGATGGCATTCCACCCTGCCTTGTCTCTCCCAGGGAGGTCGAGGGGCTTGACCTACGGCGTCCCCTCCCACGGCGAGTCAGCTAACCGCTTCCCCGGGGAGGACGCGAGGCGTCGGTCCGGGAGAAGCCGGCCCCCAGGCCCGGGCGCTCGGGCCTCCCGAAGCGCGCCCTTCCTCTCTCCTGCCCGCTTCTCTCTTCGCACTCGTCTTTCCCTGGGCGGACGTACTCCCCCGGAGCACACCGTGGCTCGGCATGGAGGGACCTGCTGTCTCCTTCGGTTTTCAGGCCCAGGCGTGCGACCGCCTTGACTCCCCGAAGCCGCTGTCGGCCCCGAGGTGCTGGCGGCACCCGCAGGTCCCTGGGGTGGAGGCCCCAGCCGGCAGCGTGTTTGCATCGCTTTCCGCGTCGGAGAGCAGGCATGGTGCTTTCGGGGAAGGGGGAGCTGACAGAGTCCCCTCCGGGAAGCGCGTGCCAGAGCCGAGGGTTGGGCGGCTTGCTCCGTGCTTCTAGGGGGTCACAGCCGCTTCTCTCCTAACGGGACGGAGTGGGGCTTGCTGGGTCAAGGCGTCCCCCTGAAACAGTCCCATGGCAGGGGCTCGGCCCTTCGCCTGTCCGTTTCAGGCTGGCCTCCCTGCTCAGGGCGTCACCCGGAGAGGTGGGCCTGCAGGCCGGCGTCGCCCTCCCGACCTCCCCGCGAGCCGGGTGTGCAGCCCGGTGCCCTCTGAAAGCCGGTTCCGGTGGGCTCGACTACGGGCTTGCGCCCGGCTCCGTGAAGCAGGACTGCCGCCAGAAGGCCTCCCGCAGCCTCGGAACGAGTGGGTTTGCTCTGCGGTGGGTCCGGCCGCTCGGTCCCAGCAGAAGCTGCTTCCGATGTCCTCGCGCGTTAGGACGGCCCCCCACCTGAGGCCCGGCTGGCACCCTTCCTGCGGCTTCCGCCCCATCCTGCCGCGGCCCAGCTTGCCCCTTCGCCAAGGAGGCCTGCACGCGGAAGGCAGCTCGGCTTCAAGCTTGCCTCTCGGAGGGAAGGCTGTGGTGCTCGCTCGAGGTGAACAGGCCTCGCGCTGAGAAGGCCTCCTTCTCCGTGCAGCGACATGTGTGTGGACGTGGTCGGGGATGGCATTCCACCCTGCCTTGTCTCTCCCAGGGAGGTCCAGTGGCTTGACCTGCGGCGTCCCCACCCACGGCGAGTCAGCCAACCGCTTCCCCGGGGAGGACGCGAGGCGTCGGCCCGGGAGAAGTCGGCCCCACGGCCCGTGCGCTCGGGCCGAACGAAGCGCGCCCTTCCTCTCTCCTGCCCGCTTCTCTCTTCGCACTCGTCTTTCCCTGGGCGGACGTACTCCCCGGAGCACACCGTGGATCGGCATGGAGGGACCTGCTGTCTCCTTCGGTTTTCAGGCCCAGGCGTGCGACCGCCTTGACTCCCCGAAGCCGCTGTCGGCCCCGAGGTGCTGGCGGCACCCGCAGGTCCCTGGGGTGGAGGCCCCAGCCGGCAGGGTATTTGCATCACTTTCCGCATCTGAGAGCAGGCGTGGTGCATTCGGGGAAGGGGGAGCTGACAGAGTCCCCTCCGGGAAGCGCGTTTCAGAGCCAGGGTTGGGCACCTTGCTCCGTGCTTCTAGGGGTCACAGCCGCTTCTCTCCTAAAGGGTCAGAGTGGGGCTTGCTGTGCCAAGGTGTCCCGCTGAAACAGTCCCATGGCAGGGTCTCGGCCCTTCGCCCGTCCGTTTCAGGCTGGCCTCCCTGCTCAGGGCGGTCCCCGGAGAGGTGGGCCTGCAGGCCGGCGTCGCCCTCCCGACCTCCCCGTGAGCCGGGTGTGCAGCCCGGTGCCCTCTGAACGCCGGCTCCGGTGGGCTCGACCGCGGGCGGGCGCCCGGCTCCTCGAAGCGGGGCTTCCGCCAGAAGGCCTCCCGCACCTCGGAAAGAGTGGGTTTGCTCTGCGGTGGGTCCGGCCGCTCAGTCCCTGCAGAAGCTGCTTGCGATGTCCTCGCTCGTGCTTCGCTGAGGCCTAGGTCGGGGGCCCCATCCTAGACGGCCCCAAACCTGAGGCCCGGATGGCACCCTTCCTGCGGCTTCCGCCCCATCCTGCCGTGGCCCAGCTTGCCCCTTTGCCAAGGAGGCCTGCACGCGGAAGGCAGCTCGGCTTCAAGCTTGCCTCTCAGAGGGAAGGCTGTGGTGCTCGCTCGACGTGAACAGGCCTCGCGCTGAGAAGGCCTCCTTCTCCGTGCAGCGACGTGTGTGCGGACGTGGACGGGGATGGCATTCCACCCTGCCTTGTCTCTCCCAGGGAGGTCGAGGGGCTTGACCTACGGCGTCCCCTCCCTAGGCGAGTCAGCTAACCGCTTCCCCGGGGAGGACGCGAGGCGTCGGTCCGGGAGAAGCCGGCCCCACGGCCCGGGCGCTCGGGCCTCACGAAGCGCGCCCTTCCTCTCTCCTGCCCGCTTCTCTCTTCGCACTCCTCTTTCCCTGGGTAGACGTTCTCCCCCGGAGCGCACCCTGGCTCGGTCTGGAGGGACCTGCTGTCTCCTTCGGTTTTCAGGCCCAGGCGTGCGACCGCCTTGACTCCCCGAAGCCGCTGTCGGCCCCGAGGTGCTGGCGGCACCCGCAGGTCCCTGGGGTGGAGGCCCCATCCGGCAGGGTGTTTGCATCGCTTTCTGCGTCGGAGAGCAGGCATGGTGCTGTCGGGGAAGGGGGAGCTGACAGAGTCCCCTCCGGGAAGCACATGCCAGAGCCGAGGGTTGGGCGCCTTGCTCCGTGCTTCTAGGGGTCACAGCCGCTTCTCTCCTAAAGGGTCAGAGTGGGGCTTGCTGTGCCAAGGCGTCCCGCTGAAACAGTCCCATGGCAGGGGCTCGGCCCTTCGCCCGTCCGTTTCAGGCTGGCCTCCCTGCTCAGGGCGCCCCCCGGAGAGGTGGGCCTGCAGGCCGGCGTCGCCCTCCCGACCTCCCCGCGAGCCGGGTGTGCAGCCCGGTGCCCTCTGAACGCCGGCTCCGGTGGGCTCGACTACGGGCTTGCACCCGGCTCCGAGAAGCAGGACTGCCGCCAGAAGGCCTCCCGCAGCATCGGAACGAGTGGGTTTGCTCTGCGGTGGGTCCGGCCGCTCGGTCCCTGCAGAAGCTGCTTCTGATGTCCTCGCGCGTGCTTCGCAGAGGCCGAGGTCGGGGGCCCCCTTCTAGGACGGCCCCCAAACTGAGGCCCGGCTGGCAGCCTTCCTGCGGCTTCCGCCCCATCCTGCCGTGGCCCAGCTTGCCCCTTCGCCAAGGAGGCCTGCACGCGGAAGGCAGCTCGGCCTCAGGCTTGCCTCTCGGAGGGAAGGCTGTGGTGCTCGCTCGAGGTGAACAGGCCTCGCGCTGAGAAGGCCTCCTTCCCCGTGCAGCGACGTGTGTGCGGACGTGGACGGGGATGGCATTCCACCCTGCCTTGTCTCTCCCAGGGAGGTTAAGGGGCTTGACCTACCGCGTCCCCTCCCACGGCGAGTCAGCTAACCGCTTCCCCGGGGAGGACCGAGGCGCCGGCCCGGGAGAAGCCGGCCCCGCGGCCCGGGCGCTCGGGCCTCACGACGCGCGCCCTTCCTCTCTCCTGCCCGCTTCTCTCTTCGCACTCGTCTTTCCCTAGGCGGACGTTCTCCCCCGGAGTGCACCGTGGCTCGGCCTGGACGGACCTGCTGTCTCCTTCGGTTTTCAGGCCCAGGCTTGCGACCGCCTCGACTCCCCGAAGCCGCTGTCGGCCCCGAGGTGCTGGCGGCACCCGCAGGTCCCTGGGGTGGAGGCCCCAGCCGGCAGGGTGTTTGAATCACTTTCCGCATCTGAGAGCAGTCGTGGTGCATTCGGGGAAGGGGGAGCTGACAGAGTCCCCTCCGGGAAGCGCGTTTCAGAGCCAGGGTTGGGCACCTTGCTCTGTGCTTCTAGGGGTCACAGCCGCTTCTCTCCTAAAGGGTCAGAGTGGGGCTTGCTGTGCCAAGGTGTCCCGCTGAAACAGTCCCATGGCAGGGTCTCGGCCCTTCGCCCGTCCGTTTCAGGCTGGCCTCCCTGCTCAGGGCGCCACCCGGAGAGGAGGGCCTGCAGGCCGGCGTCGCCCTCCCGACCTCCCCGCGAGCCGGGTGTGCAGCCCGGTGCCCTCTGAACGCCGGCTCCGGTGGGATCGACCGCGGGCGGGCGCCCGGCTCCTCGAAGCGGGGCTTCCGCCAGAAGGCCTCCCGCACCTCGGAACGAGTGGGTTTGCTCTGCGGTGGGTCCGGCCGCTCAGTCCCTGCAGAAGCTGCTTGCGATGTCCTTGCTCGTGCTTCGCTGAGGCCTAGGTCGGGGGCCCCATCCTAGACGGCCCCACACCTGAGGCCCGGCTTGCAGCCTTCCTGCGGCTTCCGCCCCATCCTGCCGTGGCCCAGCTTGCCCCTTCGCCAAGGAGGCCTGCACGCGGAAGGCAGCTCGGCTTCAAGCTTGCCTCTCGGAGGGAAGGCTGTGGTGCTCGCTCGACGTGAACAGGCCTCGCGCTGAGAAGGCCTCCTTCTCCGTGCAGCGACGTGTGTGCGGACGTGGACGGGGATGGCATTCCACCCTGCCTTGTCTCTCCCAGGGAGGTCGAGGGGCTTGACCTACGGCGTCCCCTCCCACGGCGAGTCAGCTAACCGCTTCCCCGGGGAGGACGCGAGGCGTCGGTCCGGGAGAAGCCGGCCCCACGGCCCGGGCGCTCGGGCCTCACGAAGCGCGCCCTTCCTCTCTCCTGCCCGCTTCTCTCTTCGCACTCCTCTTTCCCTGGGTAGACGTTCTCCCCCGGAGCGCACCCTGGCTCGGTCTGGAGGGACCTGCTGTCTCCTTCGGTTTTCAGGCCCAGGCGTGCGACCGCCTTGACTCCCCGAAGCCGCTGTCGGCCCCGAGGTGCTGGCGGCACCCGCAGGTCCCTGGGTTGGAGGCCCCATCCGGCAGGGTGTTTGCATCGCTTTCTGCGTCGGAGAGCAGGCATGGTGCTGTCGGGGAAGGGGGAGCTGACAGAGTCCCCTCCGGGAAGCACGTGCCAGAGCCGAGGGTTGGGCGCCTTGCTCCGTGCTTCTAGGGGTCACAGCCGCTTCTCTCCTAAAGGGTCAGAGTGGGGCTTGCTGTGCCAAGGCGTCCCGCTGAAACAGTCCCATGGCAGGGGCTCGGCCCTTCGCCCGTCCGTTTCAGGCTGGCCTCCCTGCTCAGGGCGCCCCCCGGAGAGGTGGGCCTGCAGGCCGGCGTCGCCCTCCCGACCTCCCCGCGAGCCGGGTGTGCAGCCCGGTGCCCTCTGAACGCCGGCTCCGGTGGGCTCGACTACGGGCTTGCACCCGGCTCCGTGAAGCAGGACTGCCGCCAGAAGGCCTCCCGCAGCATCGGAACGAGTGGGTTTGCTCTGCGGTGGGTCCGGCCGCTCGGTCCCAGCAGAAGCTGCTTCTGATGTCCTCGCGCGTGCTTCGCAGAGGCCGAGGTCGGGGGCCCCCTTCTAGGACGGCCCCCCACCTGAGGCCCCGCTGGCAGCCTTCCTGCGGCTTCCGCCCCATCCTGCCGTGGCCCAGCTTGCCCCTTCGCCAAGGAGGCCTGCACGCGGAAGGCAGCTCGGCCTCAGGCTTGCCTCTCGGAGGGAAGGCTGTGGTGCTCGCTCGAGGTGAACAGGCCTCGCGCTGAGAAGGCCTCCTTCTCCGTGCAGCGACGTGTGTGCGGACGTGGACGGGGATGGCATTCCACCCTGCCTTGTCTCTCCCAGGGAGGTTAAGGGGCTTGACCTACCGCGTCCCCTCCCACGGCGAGTCAGCTAACCGCTTCCCCGGGGAGGACCGAGGCGCCGGCCCGGGAGAAGCCGGCCCCGCGGCCCGGGCGCTCGGGCCTCACGAAGCGCGCCCTTCCTCTCTCCTGCCCGCTTCTCTCTTCGCACTCCTCTTTCCCTGGGCGGACGTTCTCCCCCGGAGCGCACCCTGGCTCGGTCTGGAGGGTCCTGCTGTCTCCTTTGGTTTTCAGGCCCAGGCTTGCGACCGCCTGGACTCCCCGAAGCCGCTGTCGGCCCCGAGGTGCTGGCGGCACCCGCAGGTCCCTGGGGTGGAGGCCCCAGCCGGCAGGGTGTTTGAATCACTTTCCGCATCTGAGAGCAGGCGTGGTGCATTCGGGGAAGGGGGAGCTGACAGAGTCCCCTCCGGGAAGCGCGTTTCAGAGCCAGGGTTGGGCACCTTGCTCCGTGCTTCTAGGGGTCACAGCCGCTTCTCTCCTAAAGGGTCAGAGTGGGGCTTGCTGTGCCAAGGTGTCCCGCTGAAACAGTCCCATGGCAGGGTCTCGGCCCTTCGCCCGTCCGTTTCAGGCTGGCCTCCCTGCTCAGGGCGCCACCCGGAGAGGAGGGCCTGCAGGCCGGCGTCGCCCTCCCGACCTCCCCGCGAGCCGGGTGTGCAGCCCGGTGCCCTCTGAACGCCGGCTCCGGTGGGCTCGACCGCGGGCGGGCGCCCGGCTCCTCGAAGCGGGGCTTCCGCCAGAAGGCCTCCCGCACCTCGGAACGAGTGGGTTTGCTCTGCGGTGGGTCCGGCCGCTCAGTCCCTGCAGAAGCTGCTTGTGATGTCCTTGCTCGTGCTTCGCTGAGGCCTAGGTCGGGGGCCCCATCCTAGACGGCCCCACACCTGAGGCCCGGCTTGCAGCCTTCCTGCGGATTCCGCCCCATCCTGCCGTGGCCCAGCTTGCCCCTTCGCCAAGGAGGCCTGCACGCGGAAGGCAGCTCGGCTTCAAGCTTGCCTCTCGGAGGGAAGGCTGTGGTGCTCGCTCGACGTGAACAGGCCTCGCGCTGAGAAGGCCTCCTTCTCCGTGCAGCGACGTGTGTGCGGACGTGGACGGGGATGGCATTCCACCCTGCCTTGTCTCTCCCAGGGAGGTCGAGGGGCTTGACCTACGGCGTCCCCTCCCACGGCGAGTCAGCTAACCGCTTCCCCGGGGAGGACGCGAGGCGTCGGTCCGGGAGAAGCCGGCCCCACGGCCCGGGCGCTCGGGCCTCACGAAGCGCGCCCTTCCTCTCTCCTGCCCGCTTCTCTCTTCGCACTCCTCTTTCCCTGGGTAGACGTTCTCCCCCGGAGCGCACCCTGGCTCGGTCTGGAGGGACCTGCTGTCTCCTTCGGTTTTCAGGCCCAGGCGTGCGACCGCCTTGACTCCCCGAAGCCGCTGTCGGCCCCGAGGTGCTGGCGGCACCCGCAGGTCCCTGGGGTGGAGGCCCCATCCGGCAGGGTGTTTGCATCGCTTTCTGCGTCGGAGAGCAGGCATGGTGCTGTCGGGGAAGGGGGAGCTGACAGAGTCCCCTCCGGGAAGCACGTGCCAGAGCCGAGGGTTGGGCGCCTTGCTCCGTGCTTCTAGGGGTCACAGCCGCTTCTCTCCTAAAGGGTCAGAGTGGGGCTTGCTGTACCAAGGCGTCCCGCTGAAACAGTCCCATGGCAGGGGCTCGGCTCTTCGCCCGTCCGTTTCAGGCTGGCCTCCCTGCTCAGGGCGCCCCCCGGAGAGGTGGGCCTGCAGGCCGGCGTCGCCCTCCCGACCTCCCCGCGAGCCGGGTGTGCAGCCCGGTGCGCTCTGAACGCCGGCTCCGGTGGGCTTGACTACGGGCTTGCACCCGGCTCCTTGAAGCAGGACTGCCGCCAGAAGGCCTCCCGCAGCATCGGAACGAGTGGGTTTGCTCTGCGGTGGGTCCGGCCGCTCGGTCCCAGCAGAAGCTGCTTCTGATGTCCTCGCGCGTGCTTCGCAGAGGCCGAGGTCGGGGGCCCCCTTCTAGGACGGCCCCCAAACTGAGGCCCGGCTGGCAGCCTTCCTGCGGCTTCCGCCCCATCCTGCCGTGGCCCAGCTTGCCCCTTCGCCAAGGAGGCCTGCACGCGGAAGGCAGCTCGGCCTCAGGCTTGCCTCTCGGAGGGAAGGCTGTGGTGCTCGCTCGAGGTGAACAGGCCTCGCGCTGAGAAGGCCTCCTTCTCCGTGCAGCGACGTGTGTGCGGACGTGGACGGGGATGGCATTCCACCCTGCCTTGTCTCTCCCAGGGAGGTTAAGGGGCTTGACCTACCGCGTCCCCTCCCACGGCGAGTCAGCTAACCGCTTCCCCGGGGAGGACCGAGGCGCCGGCCCGGGAGAAGCCGGCCCCGCGGCCAGGGCGCTCGGGCCTCACGAAGCGCGCCCTTCCTCTCTCCTGCCCGCTTCTCTCTTCGCACTCCTCTTTCCCTGGGCGGACGTTCTCCCCCGGAGCGCACCCTGGCTCGGTCTGGAGGGTCCTGCTGTCTCCTTTGGTTTTCAGGCCCAGGCGTGCGACCGCCTTGACTCCCCGAAGCCGCTGTCGGCCCCGAGGTGCTGGCGGCACCCGCAGGTCCCTGGGGTGGAGTCCCCAGCCTGCAGGGTGTTTGCATCGCTTTCCGCGTCGGAGAGCAGGCATGGTGCTTTCGGGGAAGGGGGAGCTGACAGAGTACCCTCCGGGAAGCGCGTGCCAGAGCCGAGGGTTGGGCACCTTGCTCCGTGCTTCTAGGGGTCACAGCCGCTTCTCTCCTAAAGGGTCAGAGTGGGGCTTGCTGTACCAAGGCGTCCCGCTGAAACAGTCCCATGGCAGGGGCTCGGCCCTTCGCCCGTCCGTTTCAGGCTGGCCTCCCTGCTCAGGGCGGTCCCCGGAGAGGTGGGCCTGCAGGCCGGCGTCGCCCTCCCGACCTCCCCGCGAGCCGGGTGTGCAGCCCGGTGCCCTCTTAACGCCGGCTCCGGTGGGCTCTACTGCGGGCGGGCGCCCGGCTCCACGAAGCGGGGCTGCCGCCAGAAGGCCTCCCGCAGCATCGGAACGAGTGGGTTTGCTCTGCGGTGGGTCCGGCCGCTCGGTCCCTGCAGAAGCTGCTTCTGATGTCCTCGCGCGTGCTTCGCAGAGGCCGAGGTCGGGGGCCCCCTTCTAGGACGGCCCCCAAACTGAGGCCCGGCTGGCAGCCTTCCTGCGGCTTCCGCCCCATCCTGCCGTGGCCCAGCTTGCCCCTTCGCCAAGGAGGCCTGCACGCGGAAGGCAGCTCGGCCTCAGGCTTGCCTCTCGGAGGGAAGGCTGTGGTGCTCGCTCGAGGTGAACAGGCCTCGCGCTGAGAAGGCCTCCTTCCCCGTGCAGCGACGTGTGTGCGGACGTGGACGGGGATGGCATTCCACCCTGCCTTGTCTCTCCCAGGGAGGTTAAGGGGCTTGACCTACCGCGTCCCCTCCCACGGCGAGTCAGCTAACCGCTTCCCCGGGGAGGACCGAGGCGCCGGCCCGGGAGAAGCCGGCCCCGCGGCCCGGGCGCTCGGGCCTCACGACGCGCGCCCTTCCTCTCTCCTGCCCGCTTCTCTCTTCGCACTCGTCTTTCCCTAGGCGGACGTTCTCCCCCGGAGTGCACCGTGGCTCGGCCTGGACGGACCTGCTGTCTCCTTCGGTTTTCAGGCCCAGGCTTGCGACCGCCTCGACTCCCCGAAGCCGCTGTCGGCCCCGAGGTGCTGGCGGCACCCGCAGGTCCCTGGGGTGGAGGCCCCAGCCGGCAGGGTATTTGCATCACTTTCCGCATCTGAGAGCAGTCGTGGTGCATTCGGGGAAGGGGGAGCTGACAGAGTCCCCTCCGGGAAGCGCGTTTCAGAGCCAGGGTTGGGCACCTTGCTCTGTGCTTCTAGGGGTCACAGCCGCTTCTCTCCTAAAGGGTCAGAGTGGGGCTTGCTGTGCCAAGGTGTCCCGCTGAAACAGTCCCATGGCAGGGTCTCGGCCCTTCGCCCGTCCGTTTCAGGCTGGCCTCCCTGCTCAGGGCGCCACCCGGAGAGGAGGGCCTGCAGGCCGGCGTCGCCCTCCCGACCTCCCCGCGAGCCGGGTGTGCAGCCCGGTGCCCTCTGAACGCCGGCTCCGGTGGGATCGACCGCGGGCGGGCGCCCGGCTCCTCGAAGCGGGGCTTCCGCCAGAAGGCCTCCCGCACCTCGGAACGAGTGGGTTTGCTCTGCGGTGGGTCCGGCCGCTCAGTCCCTGCAGAAGCTGCTTGCGATGTCCTTGCTCGTGCTTCGCTGAGGCCTAGGTCGGGGGCCCCATCCTAGACGGCCCCACACCTGAGGCCCGGCTTGCAGCCTTCCTGCGGCTTCCGCCCCATCCTGCCGTGGCCCAGCTTGCCCCTTCGCCAAGGAGGCCTGCACGCGGAAGGCAGCTCGGCTTCAAGCTTGCCTCTCGGAGGGAAGGCTGTGGTGCTCACTCGACGTGAACAGGCCTCGCGCTGAGAAGGCCTCCTTCTCCGTGCAGCGACGTGTGTGCGGACGTGGACGGGGATGGCATTCCACCCTGCCTTGTCTCTCCCAGGGAGGTCGAGGGGCTTGACCTACGGCGTCCCCTCCCACGGCGAGTCAGCTAACCGCTTCCCCGGGGAGGACGCGAGGCGTCGGTCCGGGAGAAGCCGGCCCCACGGCCCGGGCGCTCGGGCCTCACGAAGCGCGCCCTTCCTCTCTCCTGCCCGCTTCTCTCTTCGCACTCCTCTTTCCCTGGGTAGACGTTCTCCCCCGGAGCGCACCCTGGCTCGGTCTGGAGGGACCTGCTGTCTCCTTCGGTTTTCAGGCCCAGGCGTGCGACCGCCTTGACTCCCCGAAGCCGCTGTCGGCCCCGAGGTGCTGGCGGCACCCGCAGGTCCCTGGGTTGGAGGCCCCATCCGGCAGGGTGTTTGCATCGCTTTCTGCGTCGGAGAGCAGGCATGGTGCTGTCGGGGAAGGGGGAGCTGACAGAGTCCCCTCCGGGAAGCACGTGCCAGAGCCGAGGGTTGGGCGCCTTGCTCCGTGCTTCTAGGGGTCACAGCCGCTTCTCTCCTAAAGGGTCAGAGTGGGGCTTGCTGTGCCAAGGCGTCCCGCTGAAACAGTCCCATGGCAGGGGCTCGGCCCTTCGCCCGTCCGTTTCAGGCTGGCCTCCCTGCTCAGGGCGCCCCCCGGAGAGGTGGGCCTGCAGGCCGGCGTCGCCCTCCCGACCTCCCCGCGAGCCGGGTGTGCAGCCCGGTGCCCTCTGAACGCCGGCTCCGGTGGGCTCGACTACGGGCTTGCACCCGGCTCCGTGAAGCAGGACTGCCGCCAGAAGGCCTCCCGCAGCATCGGAACGAGTGGGTTTGCTCTGCGGTGGGTCCGGCCGCTCGGTCCCAGCAGAAGCTGCTTCTGATGTCCTCGCGCGTGCTTCGCAGAGGCCGAGGTCGGGGGCCCCCTTCTAGGACGGCCCCCCACCTGAGGCCCGGCTGGCAGCCTTCCTGCGGCTTCCGCCCCATCCTGCCGTGGCCCAGCTTGCCCCTTCGCCAAGGAGGCCTGCACGCGGAAGGCAGCTCGGCCTCAGGCTTGCCTCTCGGAGGGAAGGCTGTGGTGCTCGCTCGAGGTGAACAGGCCTCGCGCTGAGAAGGCCTCCTTCTCCGTGCAGCGACGTGTGTGCGGACGTGGACGGGGATGGCATTCCACCCTGCCTTGTCTCTCCCAGGGAGGTTAAGGGGCTTGACCTACCGCGTCCCCTCCCACGGCGAGTCAGCTAACCGCTTCCCCGGGGAGGACCGAGGCGCCGGCCCGGGAGAAGCCGGCCCCGCGGCCCGGGCGCTCGGGCCTCACGAAGCGCGCCCTTCCTCTCTCCTGCCCGCTTCTCTCTTCGCACTCCTCTTTCCCTGGGCGGACGTTCTCCCCCGGAGCGCACCCTGGCTCGGTCTGGAGGGTCCTGCTGTCTCCTTTGGTTTTCAGGCCCAGGCTTGCGACCGCCTGGACTCCCCGAAGCCGCTGTCGGCCCCGAGGTGCTGGCGGCACCCGCAGGTCCCTGGGGTGGAGGCCCCAGCCGGCAGGGTGTTTGAATCACTTTCCGCATCTGAGAGCAGGCGTGGTGCATTCGGGGAAGGGGGAGCTGACAGAGTCCCCTCCGGGAAGCGCGTTTCAGAGCCAGGGTTGGGCACCTTGCTCCGTGCTTCTAGGGGTCACAGCCGCTTCTCTCCTAAAGGGTCAGAGTGGGGCTTGCTGTGCCAAGGTGTCCCGCTGAAACAGTCCCATGGCAGGGTCTCGGCCCTTCGCCCGTCCGTTTCAGGCTGGCCTCCCTGCTCAGGGCGCCACCCGGAGAGGAGGGCCTGCAGGCCGGCGTCGCCCTCCCGACCTCCCCGCGAGCCGGGTGTGCAGCCCGGTGCCCTCTGAACGCCGGCTCCGGTGGGCTCGACCGCGGGCGGGCGCCCGGCTCCTCGAAGCGGGGCTTCCGCCAGAAGGCCTCCCGCACCTCGGAACGAGTGGGTTTGCTCTGCGGTGGGTCCGGCCGCTCAGTCCCTGCAGAAGCTGCTTGTGATGTCCTTGCTCGTGCTTCGCTGAGGCCTAGGTGGGGGGCCCCATCCTAGACGGCCCCACACCTGAGGCCCGGCTTGCAGCCTTCCTGCGGATTCCGCCCCATCCTGCCGTGGCCCAGCTTGCCCCTTCGCCAAGGAGGCCTGCACGCGGAAGGCAGCTCGGCTTCAAGCTTGCCTCTCGGAGGGAAGGCTGTGGTGCTCGCTCGACGTGAACAGGCCTCGCGCTGAGAAGGCCTCCTTCTCCGTGCAGCGACGTGTGTGCGGACGTGGACGGGGATGGCATTCCACCCTGCCTTGTCTCTCCCAGGGAGGTCGAGGGGCTTGACCTACGGCGTCCCCTCCCACGGCGAGTCAGCTAACCGCTTCCCCGGGGAGGACGCGAGGCGTCGGTCCGGGAGAAGCCGGCCCCACGGCCCGGGCGCTCGGGCCTCACGAAGCGCGCCCTTCCTCTCTCCTGCCCGCTTCTCTCTTCGCACTCCTCTTTCCCTGGGTAGACGTTCTCCCCCGGAGCGCACCCTGGCTCGGTCTGGAGGGACCTGCTGTCTCCTTCGGTTTTCAGGCCCAGGCGTGCGACCGCCTTGACTCCCCGAAGCCGCTGTCGGCCCCGAGGTGCTGGCGGCACCCGCAGGTCCCTGGGGTGGAGGCCCCATCCGGCAGGGTGTTTGCATCGCTTTCTGCGTCGGAGAGCAGGCATGGTGCTGTCGGGGAAGGGGGAGCTGACAGAGTCCCCTCCGGGAAGCACGTGCCAGAGCCGAGGGTTGGGCGCCTTGCTCCGTGCTTCTAGGGGTCACAGCCGCTTCTCTCCTAAAGGGTCAGAGTGGGGCTTGCTGTGCCAAGGCGTCCCGCTGAAACAGTCCCATGGCAGGGGCTCGGCCCTTCGCCCGTCCGTTTCAGGCTGGCCTCCCTGCTCAGGGCGCCACCCGGAGAGGTGGGCCTGCAGGCCGGCGTCGCCCTCCCGACCTCCCCGCGAGCCGGGTGTGCAGCCCGGTGCCCTCAAACGCCGGCTCCGGTGGGCTCGACTACGGGCTTGCACCCGGCTCCGTGAAGCACGACTGCCGCCAGAAGGCCTCCCGCAGCATCGGAACGAGTGGGTTTGCTCTGCGGTGGGTCCGGCCGCTCGGTCCCAGCAGAAGCTGCTTCTGATGTCCTCGCGCGTGCTTCGCAGAGGCCGAGGTCGGGGGCCCCCTTCTAGGACGGCCCCCAAACTGAGGCCCGGCTGGCAGCCTTCCTGCGGCTTCCGCCCCATCCTGCCGTGGCCCAGCTTGCCCCTTCGCCAAGGAGGCCTGCACGCGGAAGGCAGCTCGGCCTCAGGCTTGCCTCTCGGAGGGAAGGCTGTGGTGCTCGCTCGAGGTGAACAGGCCTCGCGCTGAGAAGGCCTCCTTCTCCGTGCAGCGACGTGTGTGCGGACGTGGACGGGGATGGCATTCCACCCTGCCTTGTCTCTCCCAGGGAGGTTAAGGGGCTTGACCTACCGCGTCCCCTCCCACGGCGAGTCAGCTAACCGCTTCCCCGGGGAGGACCGAGGCGCCGGCCCGGGAGAAGCCGGCCCCGCGGCCCGGGCGCTCGGGCCTCACAAAGCGCGCCCTTCCTCTCTCCTGCCCGCTTCTCTCTTCGCACTCGTCTTTCCCTGGGCGGACGTTCTCCCCCGGAGCGCACCCTGGCTCGGTCTGGAGGGTCCTGCTGTCTCCTTTGGGTTTCAGGCCCAGGCGAGCGACCGCCTTGACTCCCCGAAGCCGCTGTCGGCCCCGAGGTGCTGGCGGCACCCGCAGGTCCCTGGGGTGGAGGCCCCATCCGGCAGGGTGTTTGCATCGCTTTCCGCGTCGGAGAGCAGGCATGGTGCTTTCGGGGAAGGGGGAGCTGAGAGAGTCCCCTCCGGGAAGCGCGTTTCAGAGCCAGGGTTGGGCACCTTGCTCCGTGCTTCTAGGGGTCACAGCCGCTTCTCTCCTAAAGGGTCAGAGTGGGACTTGCTGTGCCAAGGCGTCCCGCTGAAACAGTCCCATGGCAGGGGCTCGGCCCTTCGCCCGTCCGTTTCAGGCTGGCCTCCCTGCTCAGGGCGCCCCCCGGAGAGGTGGGCCTGCAGGCCGGCGTCGCCCTCCCGACCTCCCCGCGAGCCGGGTGTGCAGCCCGGTGCCCTCTCAACGCCGGCTCCGGTGGGCTCTACTGCGGGCGGGCGCCCGGCTCCACGAAGCGGGGCTGCCGCCAGAAGGCCTCCCGCAGCCTCGGAACGAGTAGGTTTGCTCTGCGGTGGGTCCGGCCGCTCGGTCTCAGCAGAAGCTGCTTCCGATGTCCTCGCGCGTGCTTCGTGGAGGCCGAGGTCGGGGGCCCCCTTCTAGGACGGCCCCCCACCTGAGGCCCGGCTGGCACCCTTCCTGCGGCTTCCGCCCCATCCTGCCGTGGCCCAGCTTGCTCCTTCGCCAAGGAGGCCTGCACGCGGAAGGCAGCTCGGCTTCAAGCTTGCCTCTCGGAGGGAAGGCTGTGGTGCTCGCTCGACGTGAACAGGCCTCGCGCTGAGAAGGCCTCCTTCTCCGTGCAGCGACGTGTGTGCGGACGTGGACGGGGATGGCATTCCACCCTGCCTTGTCTCTCCCAGGGAGGTCGAGGGGCTTGACCTACGGCGTCCCCTCCCACGGCGAGTCAGCTAACCGCTTCCCCGGGGAGGACGCGAGGCGTCGGTCCGGGAGAAGCCGGCCCCCAGGCCCGGGCGCTCGGGCCTCCCGAAGCGCGCCCTTCCTCTCTCCTGCCCGCTTCTCTCTTCGCACTCGTCTTTCCCTGGGCGGACGTACTCCCCCGGAGCACACCGTGGCTCGGCATGGAGGGACCTGCTGTCTCCTTCGGTTTTCAGGCCCAGGCGTGCGACCGCCTTGACTCCCCGAAGCCGCTGTCGGCCCCGAGGTGCTGGCGGCACCCGCAGGTCCCTGGGGTGGAGGCCCCAGCCGGCAGCGTGTTTGCATCGCTTTCCGCGTCGGAGAGCAGGCATGGTGCTTTCGGGGAAGGGGGAGCTGACAGAGTCCCCTCCGGGAAGCGCGTGCCAGAGCCGAGGGTTGGGCGGCTTGCTCCGTGCTTCTAGGGGGTCACAGCCGCTTCTCTCCTAACGGGACGGAGTGGGGCTTGCTGGGTCAAGGCGTCCCCCTGAAACAGTCCCATGGCAGGGGCTCGGCCCTTCGCCTGTCCGTTTCAGGCTGGCCTCCCTGCTCAGGGCGTCACCCGGAGAGGTGGGCCTGCAGGCCGGCGTCGCCCTCCCGACCTCCCCGCGAGCCGGGTGTGCAGCCCGGTGCCCTCTGAAAGCCGGTTCCGGTGGGCTCGACTACGGGCTTGCGCCCGGCTCCGTGAAGCAGGACTGCCGCCAGAAGGCCTCCCGCAGCCTCGGAACGAGTGGGTTTGCTCTGCGGTGGGTCCGGCCGCTCGGTCCCAGCAGAAGCTGCTTCCGATGTCCTCGCGCGTTAGGACGGCCCCCCACCTGAGGCCCGGCTGGCACCCTTCCTGCGGCTTCCGCCCCATCCTGCCGCGGCCCAGCTTGCCCCTTCGCCAAGGAGGCCTGCACGCGGAAGGCAGCTCGGCTTCAAGCTTGCCTCTCGGAGGGAAGGCTGTGGTGCTCGCTCGAGGTGAACAGGCCTCGCGCTGAGAAGGCCTCCTTCTCCGTGCAGCGACATGTGTGTGGACGTGGTCGGGGATGGCATTCCACCCTGCCTTGTCTCTCCCAGGGAGGTCCAGTGGCTTGACCTGCGGCGTCCCCACCCACGGCGAGTCAGCCAACCGCTTCCCCGGGGAGGACGCGAGGCGTCGGCCCGGGAGAAGTCGGCCCCACGGCCCGTGCGCTCGGGCCGAACGAAGCGCGCCCTTCCTCTCTCCTGCCCGCTTCTCTCTTCGCACTCGTCTTTCCCTGGGCGGACGTACTCCCCGGAGCACACCGTGGATCGGCATGGAGGGACCTGCTGTCTCCTTCGGTTTTCAGGCCCAGGCGTGCGACCGCCTTGACTCCCCGAAGCCGCTGTCGGCCCCGAGGTGCTGGCGGCACCCGCAGGTCCCTGGGGTGGAGGCCCCAGCCGGCAGGGTATTTGCATCACTTTCCGCATCTGAGAGCAGGCGTGGTGCATTCGGGGAAGGGGGAGCTGACAGAGTCCCCTCCGGGAAGCGCGTTTCAGAGCCAGGGTTGGGCACCTTGCTCCGTGCTTCTAGGGGTCACAGCCGCTTCTCTCCTAAAGGGTCAGAGTGGGGCTTGCTGTGCCAAGGTGTCCCGCTGAAACAGTCCCATGGCAGGGTCTCGGCCCTTCGCCCGTCCGTTTCAGGCTGGCCTCCCTGCTCAGGGCGGTCCCCGGAGAGGTGGGCCTGCAGGCCGGCGTCGCCCTCCCGACCTCCCCGTGAGCCGGGTGTGCAGCCCGGTGCCCTCTGAACGCCGGCTCCGGTGGGCTCGACCGCGGGCGGGCGCCCGGCTCCTCGAAGCGGGGCTTCCGCCAGAAGGCCTCCCGCACCTCGGAAAGAGTGGGTTTGCTCTGCGGTGGGTCCGGCCGCTCAGTCCCTGCAGAAGCTGCTTGCGATGTCCTCGCTCGTGCTTCGCTGAGGCCTAGGTCGGGGGCCCCATCCTAGACGGCCCCAAACCTGAGGCCCGGATGGCACCCTTCCTGCGGCTTCCGCCCCATCCTGCCGTGGCCCAGCTTGCCCCTTTGCCAAGGAGGCCTGCACGCGGAAGGCAGCTCGGCTTCAAGCTTGCCTCTCAGAGGGAAGGCTGTGGTGCTCGCTCGACGTGAACAGGCCTCGCGCTGAGAAGGCCTCCTTCTCCGTGCAGCGACGTGTGTGCGGACGTGGACGGGGATGGCATTCCACCCTGCCTTGTCTCTCCCAGGGAGGTCGAGGGGCTTGACCTACGGCGTCCCCTCCCACGGCGAGTCAGCTAACCGCTTCCCCGGGGAGGACGCGAGGCGTCGGTCCGGGAGAAGCCGGCCCCACGGCCCGGGCGCTCGGGCCTCACGAAGCGCGCCCTTCCTCTCTCCTGCCCGCTTCTCTCTTCGCACTCCTCTTTCCCTGGGTAGACGTTCTCCCCCGGAGCGCACCCTGGCTCGGTCTGGAGGGACCTGCTGTCTCCTTCGGTTTTCAGGCCCAGGCGTGCGACCGCCTTGACTCCCCGAAGCCGCTGTCGGCCCCGAGGTGCTGGCGGCACCCGCAGGTCCCTGGGGTGGAGGCCCCATCCGGCAGGGTGTTTGCATCGCTTTCTGCGTCGGAGAGCAGGCATGGTGCTGTCGGGGAAGGGGGAGCTGACAGAGTCCCCTCCGGGAAGCACATGCCAGAGCCGAGGGTTGGGCGCCTTGCTCCGTGCTTCTAGGGGTCACAGCCGCTTCTCTCCTAAAGGGTCAGAGTGGGGCTTGCTGTGCCAAGGCGTCCCGCTGAAACAGTCCCATGGCAGGGGCTCGGCCCTTCGCCCGTCCGTTTCAGGCTGGCCTCCCTGCTCAGGGCGCCCCCCGGAGAGGTGGGCCTGCAGGCCGGCGTCGCCCTCCCGACCTCCCCGCGAGCCGGGTGTGCAGCCCGGTGCCCTCTGAACGCCGGCTCCGGTGGGCTCGACTACGGGCTTGCACCCGGCTCCGAGAAGCAGGACTGCCGCCAGAAGGCCTCCCGCAGCATCGGAACGAGTGGGTTTGCTCTGCGGTGGGTCCGGCCGCTCGGTCCCTGCAGAAGCTGCTTCTGATGTCCTCGCGCGTGCTTCGCAGAGGCCGAGGTCGGGGGCCCCCTTCTAGGACGGCCCCCAAACTGAGGCCCGGCTGGCAGCCTTCCTGCGGCTTCCGCCCCATCCTGCCGTGGCCCAGCTTGCCCCTTCGCCAAGGAGGCCTGCACGCGGAAGGCAGCTCGGCCTCAGGCTTGCCTCTCGGAGGGAAGGCTGTGGTGCTCGCTCGAGGTGAACAGGCCTCGCGCTGAGAAGGCCTCCTTCCCCGTGCAGCGACGTGTGTGCGGACGTGGACGGGGATGGCATTCCACCCTGCCTTGTCTCTCCCAGGGAGGTTAAGGGGCTTGACCTACCGCGTCCCCTCCCACGGCGAGTCAGCTAACCGCTTCCCCGGGGAGGACCGAGGCGCCGGCCCGGGAGAAGCCGGCCCCGCGGCCCGGGCGCTCGGGCCTCACGACGCGCGCCCTTCCTCTCTCCTGCCCGCTTCTCTCTTCGCACTCGTCTTTCCCTAGGCGGACGTTCTCCCCCGGAGTGCACCGTGGCTCGGCCTGGACGGACCTGCTGTCTCCTTCGGTTTTCAGGCCCAGGCTTGCGACCGCCTCGACTCCCCGAAGCCGCTGTCGGCCCCGAGGTGCTGGCGGCACCCGCAGGTCCCTGGGGTGGAGGCCCCAGCCGGCAGGGTGTTTGAATCACTTTCCGCATCTGAGAGCAGTCGTGGTGCATTCGGGGAAGGGGGAGCTGACAGAGTCCCCTCCGGGAAGCGCGTTTCAGAGCCAGGGTTGGGCACCTTGCTCTGTGCTTCTAGGGGTCACAGCCGCTTCTCTCCTAAAGGGTCAGAGTGGGGCTTGCTGTGCCAAGGTGTCCCGCTGAAACAGTCCCATGGCAGGGTCTCGGCCCTTCGCCCGTCCGTTTCAGGCTGGCCTCCCTGCTCAGGGCGCCACCCGGAGAGGAGGGCCTGCAGGCCGGCGTCGCCCTCCCGACCTCCCCGCGAGCCGGGTGTGCAGCCCGGTGCCCTCTGAACGCCGGCTCCGGTGGGATCGACCGCGGGCGGGCGCCCGGCTCCTCGAAGCGGGGCTTCCGCCAGAAGGCCTCCCGCACCTCGGAACGAGTGGGTTTGCTCTGCGGTGGGTCCGGCCGCTCAGTCCCTGCAGAAGCTGCTTGCGATGTCCTTGCTCGTGCTTCGCTGAGGCCTAGGTCGGGGGCCCCATCCTAGACGGCCCCACACCTGAGGCCCGGCTTGCAGCCTTCCTGCGGCTTCCGCCCCATCCTGCCGTGGCCCAGCTTGCCCCTTCGCCAAGGAGGCCTGCACGCGGAAGGCAGCTCGGCTTCAAGCTTGCCTCTCGGAGGGAAGGCTGTGGTGCTCGCTCGACGTGAACAGGCCTCGCGCTGAGAAGGCCTCCTTCTCCGTGCAGCGACGTGTGTGCGGACGTGGACGGGGATGGCATTCCACCCTGCCTTGTCTCTCCCAGGGAGGTCGAGGGGCTTGACCTACGGCGTCCCCTCCCACGGCGAGTCAGCTAACCGCTTCCCCGGGGAGGACGCGAGGCGTCGGTCCGGGAGAAGCCGGCCCCACGGCCCGGGCGCTCGGGCCTCACGAAGCGCGCCCTTCCTCTCTCCTGCCCGCTTCTCTCTTCGCACTCCTCTTTCCCTGGGTAGACGTTCTCCCCCGGAGCGCACCCTGGCTCGGTCTGGAGGGACCTGCTGTCTCCTTCGGTTTTCAGGCCCAGGCGTGCGACCGCCTTGACTCCCCGAAGCCGCTGTCGGCCCCGAGGTGCTGGCGGCACCCGCAGGTCCCTGGGTTGGAGGCCCCATCCGGCAGGGTGTTTGCATCGCTTTCCGCGTCGGAGAGCAGGCATGGTGCTTTCGGGGAAGGGGGAGCTGACAGAGTACCCTCCGGGAAGCGCGTGCCAGAGCCGAGGGTTGGGCACCTTGCTCCGTGCTTCTAGGGGTCACAGCCGCTTCTCTCCTAAAGGGTCAGAGTGGGGCTTGCTGTACCAAGGCGTCCCGCTGAAACAGTCCCATGGCAGGGGCTCGGCCCTTCGCCCGTCCGTTTCAGGCTGGCCTCCCTGCTCAGGGCGGTCCCCGGAGAGGTGGGCCTGCAGGCCGGCGTCGCCCTCCCGACCTCCCCGCGAGCCGGGTGTGCAGCCCGGTGCCCTCTTAACGCCGGCTCCGGTGGGCTCTACTGCGGGCGGGCGCCCGGCTCCACGAAGCGGGGCTGCCGCCAGAAGGCCTCCCGCAGCATCGGAACGAGTGGGTTTGCTCTGCGGTGGGTCCGGCCGCTCGGTCCCTGCAGAAGCTGCTTCTGATGTCCTCGCGCGTGCTTCGCAGAGGCCGAGGTCGGGGGCCCCCTTCTAGGACGGCCCCCAAACTGAGGCCCGGCTGGCAGCCTTCCTGCGGCTTCCGCCCCATCCTGCCGTGGCCCAGCTTGCCCCTTCGCCAAGGAGGCCTGCACGCGGAAGGCAGCTCGGCCTCAGGCTTGCCTCTCGGAGGGAAGGCTGTGGTGCTCGCTCGAGGTGAACAGGCCTCGCGCTGAGAAGGCCTCCTTCCCCGTGCAGCGACGTGTGTGCGGACGTGGACGGGGATGGCATTCCACCCTGCCTTGTCTCTCCCAGGGAGGTTAAGGGGCTTGACCTACCGCGTCCCCTCCCACGGCGAGTCAGCTAACCGCTTCCCCGGGGAGGACCGAGGCGCCGGCCCGGGAGAAGCCGGCCCCGCGGCCCGGGCGCTCGGGCCTCACGACGCGCGCCCTTCCTCTCTCCTGCCCGCTTCTCTCTTCGCACTCGTCTTTCCCTAGGCGGACGTTCTCCCCCGGAGTGCACCGTGGCTCGGCCTGGACGGACCTGCTGTCTCCTTCGGTTTTCAGGCCCAGGCTTGCGACCTCCTCGACTCCCCGAAGCCGCTGTCGGCCCCGAGGTGCTGGCGGCACCCGCAGGTCCCTGGGGTGGAGGCCCCAGCCGGCAGGGTATTTGCATCACTTTCCGCATCTGAGAGCAGTCGTGGTGCATTCGGGGAAGGGGGAGCTGACAGAGTCCCCTCCGGGAAGCGCGTTTCAGAGCCAGGGTTGGGCACCTTGCTCTGTGCTTCTAGGGGTCACAGCCGCTTCTCTCCTAAAGGGTCAGAGTGGGGCTTGCTGTGCCAAGGTGTCCCGCTGAAACAGTCCCATGGCAGGGTCTCGGCCCTTCGCCCGTCCGTTTCAGGCTGGCCTCCCTGCTCAGGGCGCCACCCGGAGAGGAGGGCCTGCAGGCCGGCGTCGCCCTCCCGACCTCCCCGCGAGCCGGGTGTGCAGCCCGGTGCCCTCTGAACGCCGGCTCCGGTGGGATCGACCGCGGGCGGGCGCCCGGCTCCTCGAAGCGGGGCTTCCGCCAGAAGGCCTCCCGCACCTCGGAACGAGTGGGTTTGCTCTGCGGTGGGTCCGGCCGCTCAGTCCCTGCAGAAGCTGCTTGCGATGTCCTTGCTCGTGCTTCGCTGAGGCCTAGGTCGGGGGCCCCATCCTAGACGGCCCCACACCTGAGGCCCGGCTTGCAGCCTTCCTGCGGCTTCCGCCCCATCCTGCCGTGGCCCAGCTTGCCCCTTCGCCAAGGAGGCCTGCACGCGGAAGGCAGCTCGGCTTCAAGCTTGCCTCTCGGAGGGAAGGCTGTGGTGCTCGCTCGACGTGAACAGGCCTCGCGCTGAGAAGGCCTCCTTCTCCGTGCAGCGACGTGTGTGCGGACGTGGACGGGGATGGCATTCCACCCTGCCTTGTCTCTCCCAGGGAGGTCGAGGGGCTTGACCTACGGCGTCCCCTCCCACGGCGAGTCAGCTAACCGCTTCCCCGGGGAGGACGCGAGGCGTCGGTCCGGGAGAAGCCGGCCCCACGGCCCGGGCGCTCGGGCCTCACGAAGCGCGCCCTTCCTCTCTCCTGCCCGCTTCTCTCTTCGCACTCCTCTTTCCCTGGGTAGACGTTCTCCCCCGGAGCGCACCCTGGCTCGGTCTGGAGGGACCTGCTGTCTCCTTCGGTTTTCAGGCCCAGGCGTGCGACCGCCTTGACTCCCCGAAGCCGCTGTCGGCCCCGAGGTGCTGGCGGCACCCGCAGGTCCCTGGGTTGGAGGCCCCATCCGGCAGGGTGTTTGCATCGCTTTCTGCGTCGGAGAGCAGGCATGGTGCTGTCGGGGAAGGGGGAGCTGACAGAGTCCCCTCCGGGAAGCACGTGCCAGAGCCGAGGGTTGGGCGCCTTGCTCCGTGCTTCTAGGGGTCACAGCCGCTTCTCTCCTAAAGGGTCAGAGTGGGGCTTGCTGTGCCAAGGCGTCCCGCTGAAACAGTCCCATGGCAGGGGCTCGGCCCTTCGCCCGTCCGTTTCAGGCTGGCCTCCCTGCTCAGGGCGACACCCGGAGAGGTGGGCCTGCAGGCCGGCGTCGCCCTCCCGACCTCCCCGCGAGCCGGGTGTGCAGCCCGGTGCCCTCTGAACGCCGGCTCCGGTGGGCTCGACTACGGGCTTGCACCCGGCTCCGTGAAGCAGGACTGCCGCCAGAAGGCCTCCCGCAGCATCGGAACGAGTGGGTTTGCTCTGCGGTGGGTCCGGCCGCTCGGTCCCAGCAGAAGCTGCTTCTGATGTCCTCGCGCGTGCTTCGCAGAGGCCGAGGTCGGGGGCCCCCTTCTAGGACGGCCCCCCACCTGAGGCCCGGCTGGCAGCCTTCCTGCGGCTTCCGCCCCATCCTGCCGTGGCCCAGCTTGCCCCTTCGCCAAGGAGGCCTGCACGCGGAAGGCAGCTCGGCCTCAGGCTTGCCTCTCGGAGGGAAGGCTGTGGTGCTCGCTCGAGGTGAACAGGCCTCGCGCTGAGAAGGCCTCCTTCTCCGTGCAGCGACGTGTGTGCGGACGTGGACGGGGATGGCATTCCACCCTGCCTTGTCTCTCCCAGGGAGGTTAAGGGGCTTGACCTACCGCGTCCCCTCCCACGGCGAGTCAGCTAACCGCTTCCCCGGGGAGGACCGAGGCGCCGGCCCGGGAGAAGCCGGCCCCGCGGCCCGGGCGCTCGGGCCTCACGAAGCGCGCCCTTCCTCTCTCCTGCCCGCTTCTCTCTTCGCACTCCTCTTTCCCTGGGCGGACGTTCTCCCCCGGAGCGCACCCTGGCTCGGTCTGGAGGGTCCTGCTGTCTCCTTTGGTTTTCAGGCCCAGGCTTGCGACCGCCTGGACTCCCCGAAGCCGCTGTCGGCCCCGAGGTGCTGGCGGCACCCGCAGGTCCCTGGGGTGGAGGCCCCAGCCGGCAGGGTGTTTGAATCACTTTCCGCATCTGAGAGCAGGCGTGGTGCATTCGGGGAAGGGGGAGCTGACAGAGTCCCCTCCGGGAAGCGCGTTTCAGAGCCAGGGTTGGGCACCTTGCTCCGTGCTTCTAGGGGTCACAGCCGCTTCTCTCCTAAAGGGTCAGAGTGGGGCTTGCTGTGCCAAGGTGTCCCGCTGAAACAGTCCCATGGCAGGGTCTCGGCCCTTCGCCCGTCCGTTTCAGGCTGGCCTCCCTGCTCAGGGCGCCACCCGGAGAGGAGGGCCTGCAGGCCGGCGTCGCCCTCCCGACCTCCCCGCGAGCCGGGTGTGCAGCCCGGTGCCCTCTGAACGCCGGCTCCGGTGGGCTCGACCGCGGGCGGGCGCCCGGCTCCTCGAAGCGGGGCTTCCGCCAGAAGGCCTCCCGCACCTCGGAACGAGTGGGTTTGCTCTGCGGTGGGTCCGGCCGCTCAGTCCCTGCAGAAGCTGCTTGTGATGTCCTTGCTCGTGCTTCGCTGAGGCCTAGGTCGGGGGCCCCATCCTAGACGGCCCCACACCTGAGGCCCGGCTTGCAGCCTTCCTGCGGATTCCGCCCCATCCTGCCGTGGCCCAGCTTGCCCCTTCGCCAAGGAGGCCTGCACGCGGAAGGCAGCTCGGCTTCAAGCTTGCCTCTCGGAGGGAAGGCTGTGGTGCTCGCTCGACGTGAACAGGCCTCGCGCTGAGAAGGCCTCCTTCTCCGTGCAGCGACGTGTGTGCGGACGTGGACGGGGATGGCATTCCACCCTGCCTTGTCTCTCCCAGGGAGGTCGAGGGGCTTGACCTACGGCGTCCCCTCCCACGCCGAGTCAGCTAACCGCTTCCCCGGGGAGGACGCGAGGCGTCGGTCCGGGAGAAGCCGGCCCCACGGCCCGGGCGCTCGGGCCTCACGAAGCGCGCCCTTCCTCTCTCCTGCCCGCTTCTCTCTTCGCACTCCTCTTTCCCTGGGTAGACGTTCTCCCCCGGAGCGCACCCTGGCTCGGTCTGGAGGGACCTGCTGTCTCCTTCGGTTTTCAGGCCCAGGCGTGCGACCGCCTTGACTCCCCGAAGCCGCTGTCGGCCCCGAGGTGCTGGCGGCACCCGCAGGTCCCTGGGGTGGAGGCCCCATCCGGCAGGGTGTTTGCATCGCTTTCTGCGTCGGAGAGCAGGCATGGTGCTGTCGGGGAAGGGGGAGCTGACAGAGTCCCCTCCGGGAAGCACGTGCCAGAGCCGAGGGTTGGGCGCCTTGCTCCGTGCTTCTAGGGGTCACAGCCGCTTCTCTCCTAAAGGGTCAGAGTGGGGCTTGCTGTGCCAAGGCGTCCCGCTGAAACAGTCCCATGGCAGGGGCTCGGCCCTTCGCCCGTCCGTTTCAGGCTGGCCTCCCTGCTCAGGGCGCCACCCGGAGAGGTGGGCCTGCAGGCCGGCGTCGCCCTCCCGACCTCCCCGCGAGCCGGGTGTGCAGCCCGGTGCCCTCAAACGCCGGCTCCGGTGGGCTCGACTACGGGCTTGCACCCGGCTCCGTGAAGCACGACTGCCGCCAGAAGGCCTCCCGCAGCATCGGAACGAGTGGGTTTGCTCTGCGGTGGGTCCGGCCGCTCGGTCCCAGCAGAAGCTGCTTCTGATGTCCTCGCGCGTGCTTCGCAGAGGCCGAGGTCGGGGGCCCCCTTCTAGGACGGCCCCCAAACTGAGGCCCGGCTGGCAGCCTTCCTGCGGCTTCCGCCCCATCCTGCCGTGGCCCAGCTTGCCCCTTCGCCAAGGAGGCCTGCACGCGGAAGGCAGCTCGGCCTCAGGCTTGCCTCTCGGAGGGAAGGCTGTGGTGCTCGCTCGAGGTGAACAGGCCTCGCGCTGAGAAGGCCTCCTTCTCCGTGCAGCGACGTGTGTGCGGACGTGGACGGGGATGGCATTCCACCCTGCCTTGTCTCTCCCAGGGAGGTTAAGGGGCTTGACCTACCGCGTCCCCTCCCACGGCGAGTCAGCTAACCGCTTCCCCGGGGAGGACCGAGGCGCCGGCCCGGGAGAAGCCGGCCCCGCGGCCAGGGCGCTCGGGCCTCACGAAGCGCGCCCTTCCTCTCTCCTGCCCGCTTCTCTCTTCGCACTCCTCTTTCCCTGGGCGGACGTTCTCCCCCGGAGCGCACCCTGGCTCGGTCTGGAGGGTCCTGCTGTCTCCTTTGGTTTTCAGGCCCAGGCGTGCGACCGCCTTGACTCCCCGAAGCCGCTGTCGGCCCCGAGGTGCTGGCGGCACCCGCAGGTCCCTGGGGTGGAGTCCCCAGCCTGCAGGGTGTTTGCATCGCTTTCCGCGTCGGAGAGCAGGCATGGTGCTTTCGGGGAAGGGGGAGCTGACAGAGTACCCTCCGGGAAGCGCGTGCCAGAGCCGAGGGTTGGGCACCTTGCTCCGTGCTTCTAGGGGTCACAGCCGCTTCTCTCCTAAAGGGTCAGAGTGGGGCTTGCTGTACCAAGGCGTCCCGCTGAAACAGTCCCATGGCAGGGGCTCGGCCCTTCGCCCGTCCGTTTCAGGCTGGCCTCCCTGCTCAGGGCGGTCCCCGGAGAGGTGGGCCTGCAGGCCGGCGTCGCCCTCCCGACCTCCCCGCGAGCCGGGTGTGCAGCCCGGTGCCCTCTTAACGCCGGCTCCGGTGGGCTCTACTGCGGGCGGGCGCCCGGCTCCACGAAGCGGGGCTGCCGCCAGAAGGCCTCCCGCAGCCTCGGAACGAGTAGGTTTGCTCTGCGGTGGGTCCGGCCGCTCGGTCTCAGCAGAAGCTGCTTCCGATGTCCTCGCGCGTGCTTCGCGGAGGCCGAGGTCGGGGGCCCCCTTCTAGGACGGCCCCCCACCTGAGGCCCGGCTGGCACCCTTCCTGCGGCTTCCGCCCCATCCTGCCGTGGCCCAGCTTGCTCCTTCGCCAAGGAGGCCTGCACGCGGAAGGCAGCTCGGCTTCAAGCTTGCCTCTCGGAGGGAAGGCTGTGGTGCTCGCTCGACGTGAACAGGCCTCGCGCTGAGAAGGCCTCCTTCTCCGTGCAGCGACGTGTGTGCGGACGTGGACGGGGATGGCATTCCACCCTGCCTTGTCTCTCCCAGGGAGGTCGAGGGGCTTGACCTACGGCGTCCCCTCCCACGGCGAGTCAGCTAACCGCTTCCCCGGGGAGGACGCGAGGCGCCGGCCCGGGAGAAGCCGGCCCCACGGCCCGGGCGCTCGGGCCTCACGAAGCGCGCCCTTCTCTCTCCTCCCCCTTCTCTCTTCTGACTCGTCTTTCCCTGGGTGGACGTTCTCCCCCGGAGCGCACCCTGGCTCGGTCTGGTGGGACCTGCTGTCTCCTTCGGTTTTCAGGCCCAGGCGTGCGACCGCCTTGACTCCCCGAAGCCGCTGTCGGCCCCGAGGTGCTGGCGGCACCCGCAGGTCCCTGGGGTGGAGGCCACAGCCGGCAGGGTGTTTGCATCACTTTCCGCATCTGAGAGCAGGCGTGGTGCTTTTGGGGAAGGGGGAGCTGACAAAGCCCCCTCCGGGATGCGTGTTCCAGAGCCGAGGTTTGGGCGGCTTGCTTCGTGCTTCTAGGGGGTCACAGCCGCTTCTCTCCTAACGCGACGGAGTGGGGCTTGCTGGGTCAAGGCGTCCCCCTGAAACAGTCCCATGGCAGGGGCTCGGCCCTTCGCCTGTCCGTTTCAGGCTGGCCTCCCTGCTCAGGGCGGTCCCCGGAGAGGTGGGCCTGCAGGCCGGCGTCGCCCTCCCGACCTCCCCGCGAGCCGGGTGTGCAGCCCGGTGCCCTCTGAAAGCCGGTTCCGGTGGGCTCGACTACGGGCTTGCGCCCGGCTCCGTGAAGCAGGACTGCCGCCAGAAGGCCTCCCGCAGCCTCGGAACGAGTGGGTTTGCTCTGCGGTGGGTCCGGCCGCTCGGTCCCAGCAGAAGCTGCTTCCGATGTCCTCGCGCGTTAGGACGGCCCCCCACCTGAGGCCCGGCTGGCACCCTTCCTGCGGCTTCCGCCCCATCCTGCCGCGGCCCAGCTTGCCCCTTCGCCAAGGAGGCCTGCACGCGGAAGGCAGCTCGGCTTCAAGCTTGCCTCTCGGAGGGAAGGCTGTGGTGCTCGCTCGAGGTGAACAGGCCTCGCGCTGAGAAGGCCTCCTTCTCCGTGCAGCGACGTGTGTGTGGACGTGGTCGGGGATGGCATTCCACCCTGCCTTGTCTCTCCCAGGGAGGTCCAGTGGCTTGACCTGCGGCGTCCCCACCCACGGCGAGTCAGCCAACCGCTTCCCCGGGGAGGACGCGAGGCGTCGGCCCGGGAGAAGTCGGCCCCACGGCCCGGGCGCTCGGGCCTCCCGAAGCGCGCCCTTCCTCTCTCCTGCCCGCTTCTCTCTTCGCACTCGTCTTTCCCTGGGCGGACGTACTCCCCCGGAGCACACCGTGGCTCGGCATGGAGGGACCTGCTGTCTCCTTCGGTTTTCAGGCCCAGGCGTGCGACCGCCTTGACTCCCCGAAGCCGCTGTCGGCCCCGAGGTGCTGGCGGCACCCGCAGGTCCCTGGGGTGGAGGCCCCAGCCGGCAGGGTATTTGCATCACTTTCCGCATCTGAGAGCAGGCGTGGTGCATTCGGGGAAGGGGGAGCTGACAGAGTCCCCTCCGGGAAGCGCGTTTCAGAGCCAGGGTTGGGCACCTTGCTCCGTGCTTCTAGGGGTCACAGCCGCTTCTCTCCTAAAGGGTCAGAGTGGGGCTTGCTGTGCCAAGGTGTCCCCCTGAAACAGTCCCATGGCAGGGTCTCGGCCCTTCGCCCGTCCGTTTCAGGCTGGCCTCCCTGCTCAGGGCGGTCCCCGGAGAGGTGGGCCTGCAGGCCGGCGTCGCCCTCCCGGCCTTCCCGCGAGCCGGGTGTGCAGCCTGGTGACCTCTGAACGCCGGCTCCGGTGGGCTCGACTACGGGCTTGCGCCCGGCTCCGTGAAGCAGGACTGCCGCCAGAAGGCCTCCCGCAGCCTCGGAACGAGTAGGTTTGCTCTGCGGTGGGTCCGGCCACTCGGTCCCAGCAGAAGCTGCTTCCGATGTCCTCGCGCGTGCTTCGCGGAGGCCGAGGTCGGGGGCCCCCTTCTAGGACGGCCCCCCACCTGAGGCCCGGCTGGCACCCTTCCTGCGGCTTCCGCCCCATCCTGCCGTGGCCCAGCTTGCCCCTTCGCCAAGGAGGCCTGCACGCGGAAGGCAGCTTGGCCTCAGGCTTGCCTCTCGGAGGGAAGGCTGTGGTGCTCGCTCGAGGTGAACAGGCCTCGCGCTGAGAAGGCCTCCTTCTCCTTGCAGCGACGTGTGTGCGGACGTGCACGTGGATGGCATTCCACCCTGCCTTGTCTCTCCCAGGGAGGTCGAGGGGCTTGACCTGCGGCGTCCCCACGCACGGCGAGTCAGCCAACCGCTTCCCCGGGGAGGACGCGAGGCGTCGGTCCGGGAGAAGCCGGCCCCACGGCCCGGGCGCTCGGGCCTCACGAAGCGCGCCCTTCCTCTCTCCTGCCCGCTTCTCTCTTCGCACTCGTCTTTCCCTAGGCGGACGTTCTCCCCCGGAGTGCACCGTGGCTCGGCCTGGACGGACCTGCTGTCTCCTTCAGTTTTCAGGCCCAGGCTTGCGACCGCCTGGACTCCCCGAAGCCGCTGTCGGCCCCGAGGTGCTGGCGGCACCCGCAGGTCCCTGGGGTGGAGGCCCCAGCCGGCAGGGTGTTTGAATCACTTTCCGCATCTGAGAGCAGGCGTGGTGCATTCGGGGAAGGGGGAGCTGACAGAGTCCCCTCCGGGAAGCGCGTTTCAGAGCCAGGGTTGGGCACCTTGCTCCGTGCTTCTAGGGGTCACAGCCGCTTCTCTCCTAAAGGGTCAGAGTGGGGCTTGCTGTGCCAAGGTGTCCCGCTGAAACAGTCCCATGGCAGGGTCTCGGCCCTTCGCCCGTCCGTTTCAGGCTGGCCTCCCTGCTCAGGGCGCCACCCGGAGAGGAGGGCCTGCAGGCCGGCGTCGCCCTCCCGACCTCCCCGCGAGCCGGGTGTGCAGCCCGGTGCCCTCTGAACGCCGGCTCCGGTGGGCTCGACCGCGGGCGGGCGCCCGGCTCCTCGAAGCGGGGCTTCCGTCAGAAGGCCTCCCGCACCTCGGAACGAGTGGGTTTGCTCTGCGGTGGTTCCGGCCGCTCGGTCCCAGCAGAAGCTGCTTCTGATGTCCTCGCGCGTGCTTCGCAGAGGCCGAGGTCGGGGGCCCCCTTCTAGGACGGCCCCCAAACTGAGGCCCGGCTGGCAGCCTTCCTGCGGCTTCCGCCCCATCCTGCCGTGGCCCAGCTTGCCCCTTCGCCAAGGAGGCCTGCACGCGGAAGGCAGCTCGGCCTCAGGCTTGCCTCTCGGAGGGAAGGCTGTGGTGCTCGCTCGAGGTGAACAGGCCTCGCGCTGAGAAGGCCTCCTTCTCCGTGCAGCGACGTGTGTGCGGACGTGGACGGGGATGGCATTCCACCCTGCCTTGTCTCTCCCAGGGAGGTCAAGGGGCTTGACCTACCGCGTCCCCTCCCACGGCGAGTCAGCTAACCGCTTCCCCGGGGAGGACCGAGGCGCCGGCCCGGGAGAAGCCGGCCCCGCTGCCCGGGCGCTCGGGCCTCACGAAGCGCGCCCTTCCTCTCTCCTGCCCGCTTCTCTCTTCGCACTCGTCTTTCCCTGGGCGGACGTTCTCTCCCGGAGCGCACCCTGGCTCGGTCTGGAGGGACCTGCTGTCTCCTTCGGTTTTCAGCCTCAGGCGTGCGACCGCCTTGACTCCCCGAAGCCGCTGTCGGCCCCGAGGTGCTGGCGGCACCCGCAGGTCCCTGGGGTGGAGGCCCCAGCCTGCAGGGTGTTTGCATCGCTTTCTGCATCTGAGAGCACGCATGGTGCT
Source organism: Martes martes (assembly GCF_963455335.1). Classification (NCBI taxonomy): domain Eukaryota; kingdom Metazoa; phylum Chordata; class Mammalia; order Carnivora; family Mustelidae; genus Martes; species Martes martes. Next base: position 14,564,295 of record NC_137892.1, on the reverse strand, counting down.
TTCGGGGAAGGGGGAGCTGACAGAGTCCCCTCCGGGAAGCGCGTGCCAGAGCCGAGGGTTGGGCGCCTTGCTCCGTGCTTCTAGGGGTCACAGCCGCTTCTCTCCTAAAGGGTCAGAGTGGGGCTTGCCGTGCCAAGGCGTCCCGCTGAAACAGTCCCATGGCAGGGTCACGGCCCTTCGCCCGTCCATTTCAGTCTGGCCTCCCTGCTCAGGGCGGTACCCGGAGAGGTGGGCCTGCAGGCCGGCGTCGCCCTCCCGACCTCCCCGCGAGCCGGGTGTGCAGCCTGGTGCCCTCTTAACGCCGGCTCCGGTGGGCTCGACTGCGGGCGGGCGCCCGGCGCCACGAAGCGGGGCTGCCGCCAGAAGGCCTCCCGCAGCCTCGGAACGAGTAGGTTTGCTCTGCGGTGGGTCCGGCCGCTCGGTCCCAGCACAAGCTGCTTCCGATGTCCTCGCGCGTGCTTCGCGGAGGCCGAGGTCGGGGGTCCCCTTCTAGGACGGCCACCCACCTTAGGCCCGGCTGGCACCCTTCCTGCGGCTTCCGCCCCATCCTGCCGTGGCCCAGCTTGCCCCTTCGCCAAGGAGGCCTGCACGAGGAAGGCAGCTCGGCTACAAGCTTGCCTCTCGGAGGGAAGGCTGTGGTGCTCGCTCGAGGTGAACAGGCCTCGCGCTGAGAAGGCCTCCTTCTCCGTGCAGCGACGTGTGTGCGGACGTGGACGGGGATGGCATTACACCCTGCCTTGTCTCTCCCAGGAGGTCGAGGGGCTTGACCTACCGCGTCCCCTCCCACGGCGAGTCAGCTGCCCGCTTCCCCGGGGAGGACCGAGGCGCCGCCCCGGAGAAGCCAGCCCCACGGCCCGGGCGCTCGGGCCTCACGAAGCGCGCCCTTCCTCTCTCCTGCCCGCTTCTCTCTTCGCACTCGTCTTTCCCTGGGCGGACGTTCTCCCCCGGAGCGCACCCTGGCTCGGTCTGGAGGGACCTGCTGTCTCCTTCGGTTTTCAGGCCCAGGCGTGCGACCGCCTTGACTCCCCGAAGCCGCTGTCGGCCCCGAGGTGCTGGTGGCACCCGCAGGTCCCTGGGGTGGAGGCCCCAGCCGGCAGGGTGTTTGCATCGCTTTCCGCGTCGGAGAGCACGCATGGTGCTTTCGGGGAAGGGGGAGCTGACAAAGCCCCCTCCGGGATGCGTGTTCCAGAGCCGAGGTTTGGGCGGCTTGCTCTGTGCTTCTAGGGGGTCACAGCCGCTTCTCTCCTATGGGACGGAGTGGGGCTTGCTGGGTCAAGGCGTCCCCCTGAAACAGTCCCATGGCAGGGGCTCGGCCCTTCGCCCGTCCGTTTCAGGCTGGCCTCCCTGCTCAGGGCGACACCCGGAGAGGTGGGCCTGCAGGCCGGCGTCGCCCTCCCGACCTCCCCGCGAGCCGGGTGTGCAGCCCGGTGCCCTCTTAACGCCGGCTCCGGTGGGCTCGACTGCGGGCGGGCGCCCGGCGCCCCGAAGCGGGGCTGTCGCCAGAAGGCCTAGCGCAGCCTCGGAACGAGTAGGTTTGCTCTGCGGTGGGTCCGGCCGCTCGGTCTCAGCAGAAGCTGCTTCCGATGTCCTCGCGCGTGCTTCGCGGAGGCCGAGGTCGGGGGCCCCCTTCTAGGACGGCCCCCCACCTGAGGCCAGGCTGGCAGCCTTCCTGCGGCTTCCGCCCCATCCTGCCGTGGCCCAGCTTGCCCCTTCGCCAAGGAGGCCTGCACGCGGAAGGCAGCTCGGCTTCAAGCTTGCCTCTCGGAGGGAAGGCTGTGGTGCTCGCTCGAGGTGAACAGGCCTCGCGCTGAGAAGGCCTCCTTCTCCGTGCAGCGACGTGTGTGCGGACGTGGACGGGGATGGCATTACACCCTGCCTTGTCTCTCCCAGGGAGGTCGAGGGGCTTGACCTACCGCGTCCCCTCCCACGGCGAGTCAGCTGCCCGCTTCCCCGGGGAGGACCGAGGCGCCGCCCCGGAGAAGCCAGCCCCACGGCCCGGGCGCTCGGGCCTCACGAAGCGCGCCCTTCCTCTCTCCTGCCCGCTTCTCTCTTCGCACTCGTCTTTCCCTGGGCGGACGTTCTCCCCCGGAGCGCACCCTGGCTCGGTCTGGAGGGACCTGCTGTCTCCTTCGGTTTTCAGGCCCAGGCGTGCGACCGCCTTGACTCCCCGAAGCCGCTGTCGGCCCCGAGGTGCTGGTGGCACCCGCAGGTCCCTGGGGTGGAGGCCCCAGCCTGCAGGGTGTTTGCATCGCTTTCCGCGTCGGAGAGCACGCATGGTGCTTTCGGGGAAGGGGGAGCTGACAAAGCCCCCTCCGGGATGCGTGTTCCAGAGCCGAGGTTTGGGCGGCTTGCTCCGTGCTTCTAGGGGGTCACAGCCGCTTCTCTCCTATGGGACGGAGTGGGGCTTGCTGGGTCAAGGCGTCCCCCTGAAACAGTCCCATGGCAGGGGCTCGGCCATTCGCCCGTCCGTTTCAGGCTGGCCTCCCTGCTCAGGGCGACACCCGGAGAGGTGGGCCTGCAGGCCGGCGTCGCCCTCCCGACCTCCCCGCGAGCCGGGTGTGCAGCCCGGTGCCCTCTGAAAGCCCCTTCCGGTGGGCTCGACTACGGGCTTGCGCCCGGCTCCGTGAAGCAGGACTGCCGCCAGAAGGCCTCCCGCAGCCTCGGAACGAGTGGGTTTGCTCTGCGGTGGGTCCGGCCGTTCGGTCCCAGCAGAAGCTGCTTCCGATGTCCTCGCGCGTTAGGACGGCCCCCCACCTGAGGCCCGGCTGGCACCCTTCCTGCGGCTTCCGCCCCATCCTGCCGCAGCCCAGCTTGCCCCTTCGCCAAGGAGGCCTGCACGCGGAAGGCAGCTTGGCTTCAAGCTTGCCTCTCAGAGGGAAGGCTGTGGTGCTCGCTCGAGGTGAACAGGCCTCGCGCTGAGAAGGCCTCCTTCTCCGTGCAGCGATGTGTGTGTGGACGTGGTCGGGGATGGCATTCCACCCTGCCTTGTCTCTCCCAGGGAGGTCCAGTGGCTTGACCTGCGGCGTCCCCACCCACGGCGAGTCAGCCAACCGCTTCCCCGGGGAGGACGCGAGGCGTCGGCCCGGGAGAAGTCGGCCCCACGGCCCGGGCGCTCGGGCCGAACGAAGCGCGCCCTTCCTCTCTCCTGCCCGCTTCTCTCTTCGCACTCGTCTTTCCCTGGGCGGACGTACTCCCCCGGAGCACACCGTGGCTCGGCATGGAGGGACCTGCTGTCTCCTTCGGTTTTCAGGCCCAGGCGTGCGACCGCCTTGACTCCCCGAAGCCGCTGTCGGCCCCGAGGTGCTGGCGGCACCCGCAGGTCCCTGGGGTGGAGGCCCCAGCCGGCAGGGTATTTGCATCACTTTCCGCATCTGAGAGCAGGCGTCGTGCATTCGGGGAAGGGGGAGCTGACAGAGTCCCCTCCGGGAAGCGCGTTTCAGAGCCAGGGTTGGGCACCTTGCTCCGTGCTTCTAGGGGTCACAGCCGCTTCTCTCCTAAAGGGTCAGAGTGGGGCTTGCTGTGCCAAGGCGTCCCGCTGAAACAGTCCCATGGCAGGGTCTCGGCCCTTCGCCCGTCCGTTTCAGGCTGGCCTCCCTGCTCAGGGCGGTCCCCGGAGAGGTGGGCCTGCAGGACGGCGTCGCCCTCCCGACCTCCCCGCGAGCCGGGTGTGCAGCCCGGTGCCCTCTGAACGCCGGCTCCGGTGGGCTCGACCGCGGGCGGGCGCCCGGCTCCTCGAAGCGGGGCTTCCACAGAAGGCCTCCCGCACCTCGGAACGAGTGGGTTTGCTCTGCGGTGGGTCCGGCCGCTCAGTCCCTGCAGAAGCTGCTTGCGATGTCCTTGCTCGTGCTTCGCTGAGGCCTAGGTGGGGGGCCCCATCCTAGACGGCCCCACACCTGAGGCCTGGCTTGCAGCCTTCCTGCGGCTTCCGCCCCATCCTGCCGTGGCCCAGCTTGCCCCTTCGCCAAGGAGGCCTGCACGCGGAAGGCAGCTCGGCTTCAAGCTTGCCTCTCGGAGGGAAGGCTGTGGTGCTCGCTCGAGGTGAACAGGCCTCGCGCTGAGAAGGCCTCCTTCTCCGTGCAGCGACGTGTGTGCGGACGTGGACGGGGATGGCATTCCACCCTGCCTTGTCTCTCCCAGGGAGGTCGAGGGGCTTGACCTACGGCGTCGCCTCCCTAGGCGAGTCAGCTAACCGCTTCCCCGGGGAGGACGCGAGGCGTCGGTCAGGGAGAAGCCGGCCCCACGGCCCGGGCGCTCGGGCCTCACGAAGCGCGCCCTTCCTCTCTCTGCCCGCTTCTCTCTTCGCACTCGTCTTTCCCTGGGTAGACGTTCTCCCCCGGAGCGCACCCTGGCTCGGTCTGGAGGGACCTGCTGTCTCCTTCGGTTTTCAGGCCCAGGCGTGCGACCGCCTTGACTCCCGAAGCCGCTGTCGGCCCCGAGGTGCTGGCGGCACCTGCAGGTCCCTGGGGTGGAGGCCCCAGCCGGCAGGGTGTTTGCATCACTTTCCGCATCTGAGAGCAGGCGTGGTGCTTTTGGGGAAGGGGGAGCTGACAAAGCCCCCTCCGGGATGCGTGTTCCAGAGCCGAGGTTTGGGCGGCTTGCTCCGTGCTTCTAGGGGGTCACAGCCGCTTCTCTCCTAACGGGACGGAGTGGGGCTTGCTGGGTCAAGGCGTCCCCCTGAAACAGTCCCATGGCAGGGGCTCGGCCCTTCGCCCGTCCGTTTCAGGCTGGCCTCCCTGCTCAGGGCGGTCCCCGGAGAGGTGGCCCTGCAGGCCGGCGTCGCCCTCCCGACCTCCCCGCGAGCCGGGTGTGCAGCCCGGTGCCCTCTGAAAGCCGGTTCCGGTGGGCTCGACTACGGGCTTGCGCCCGGCTCCGTGAAGCAGGACTGCCGCCAGAAGGCCTCCCGCAGCCTCGGAACGAGTGGGTTTGCTCTGCGGTGGGTCCGGCCGCTCGGTCCCAGCAGAAGCTGCTTCCGATGTCCTCGCGCGTTAGGACGGCCCCCCACCTGAGGCCCGGCTGGCACCCTTCCTGCGGCTTCCGCCCCATCCTGCCACGGCCCAGCTTGCCCCTTCGCCAAGGAGGCCTGCACGCGGAAGGCAGCTCGGCTTCAAGCTTGCCTCTCGGAGGGAAGGCTGTGGTGCTCGCTCGAGGTGAACAGGCCTCGCGCTGAGAAGGCCTCCTTCTCCGTGCAGCGACGTGTGTGCGGACGTGGACGGGGATGGCATTCCACAATGCCTTGTCTCTCCCAGGGAGGTCAAGGGGCTTGACCTACCGCGTCCCCTCCCACGGCGAGTCAGCTAACCGCTTCCCCGGGGAGGACCGAGGCGCCGGCCCGGGAGAAGCCGGCCCCACGGCCCGGGCGCTCGGGCCTCACGAAGCGCGCCCTTCCTCTCTCCTGCCCGCTTCTCTCTTCGCACTCGTCTTTCCCTGGGCGGACGTTCTCCCCCGGAGCGCACCCTGGCTCGGTCTGGAGGGACCTGCTGTCTCCTTTGGTTTTCAGGCCCAGGCGTGCGACCGCCTTGACTCCCCGAAGCCGCTGTCGGCCCCGAGGTGCTGGCGGCACCCGCAGGTCCCTGGGGTGGAGGCCCCAGCCGGCAGGGTGTTTGCATCACTTTCCGCATCTGAGAGCAGGCGTGGTGCTTTTGGGGAAGGGGGAGCTGACAAAGCCCCCTCCGGGATGCGTGTTCAAGAGCCGAGGTTTGGGCGGCTTGCTCCGTGCTTCTAGAGGGTCACAGCCGCTTCTCTCCTAACGGGACAGAGTGGGGCTTGCTGTACCAAGGCGTCCCGCTGAAACAGTCCCATGGCAGGGGCTCGGCCCTTCGCCCGTCCGTTTCAGGCTGGCCTCCCTGCTCAGGGCGGTCCCCGGAGAGGTGGGCCTGCAGGCCGGCGTCGCCCTCCCGACCTCCCCGCGAGCCGGGTGTGCAGCCCAGTGCCCTCTTAACGCCGGCTCCGGTGGGTTCGACTTCGGGCTTGCGCCCGGCTCCGTGAAGGAGGACTGCCGCCAGAAGGCCTCCCGCAGCCTCGGAACGAGTGGGTTTGCTCTGCGGTGGGTCCGGCCGCTTGGTCCCAGCAGAAGCTCCTTACTATGTCCTCGCGCGTGCTACGCGGAGGCCGAGTTCGGGGGCCCCCTTCTAGGACGGCCCCCCACCTGAGGCCCGGCTGGCACCCTTCCTGCGGCTTCCGCCCCATCCTGCCGTGGCCCAGCTTGCCCCTTCGCCAAGGAGGCCTGCACGCGGAAGGCAGCTTGGCCTCAGGCTTGCCTCTCGGAGGGAAGGCTGTGGTGCTCGCTCGAGGTGAACAGGCCTCGCGCTGAGAAGGCCTCCTTCTCCTTGCAGCGACGTGTGTGCGGACGTGGACGTGGATGGCATTCCACCCTGCCTTGTCTCTCCCAGGGAGGTCGAGGGGCTTGACCTGCGGCGTCCCCACGCACAGCGAATCAGCCAACCGCTTCCCCGGGGAGGACGCGAGGCGTCGGTCCGGGAGAAGCCGGCCCCACGGCCCGGGCGCTCGGGCCTCACGAAGCGCGCCCTTCCTCTCTCCTGCCCGCTTCTCTCTTCGCACTCGTCTTTCCCTAGGCGGACGTTCTCCCCCGGAGCGCACCGTGGCTCGGCCTGGACGGACCTGCTGTCTCCTTCGGTTTTCAGGCCCAGGCGTGCGACCGCCTTGACTCCCCGAAGCCGCTGTCGGCCCCGAGGTGCTGGCGGCACCCGCAGGTCCCTGGGGTGGAGGCCCCAGCCGGCAGGGTGTTTGCATCACTTTCCGCATCTGAGAGCAGGCGTGGTGCTTTTGGGGAAGGGGGAGCTGACAAAGCCCCCTCCGGGATGCGTGTTCCAGAGCCGAGGTTTGGGCGGCTTGCTCCGTGCTTCTAGGGGATCACAGCCGCTTCTCTCCTAACGGGACGGAGTGGGGCTTGCTGGGTCAAGGCGTCCCCCTGAAAAGGTCCCATGGCAGGGGCTCGGCCCTTCGCCCGTCCGTTTCAGGCTGGCCTCCCTGCTCAGGGCGACACCCGGAGAGGTGGGCCTGCAGGCCGGCGTCGCCCTCCCGACCTCCCCGCGAGCCGGGTGTGCAGCCCGGTGCCCTCTGAAAGCCGGTTCCAGTGGGCTCGACTACGGGCTTGCGCCCGGCTCCGTGAAGCAGGACTGCCGCCAGAAGGCCTCCCGCAGCCTCGGAACGAGTAGGTTTGCTCTGCGGTGGGTCCGGCCGCTCGGTCCCAGCAGAAGCTGCTTCCGTTGTCCTCGCGCGTTAGGACGGCCCCCCACCTGAGGCCCGGCTGGCACCCTTCCTGCGGCTTCCGCCCCATCCTGCCGCGGCCCAGCTTGCCCCTTCGCCAAGGAGGCCTGCACGCGGAAGGCAGCTCGGCTTCAAGCTTGCCTCTCGGAGGGAAGGCTGTGGTGCTCGCTCGAGGTGAACAGGCCTCGCGCTGAGAAGGCCTCCTTCTCCGTGCAGCGACGTGTGTGTGGACGTGGTCGGGGATGGCATTCCACCCTGCCTTGTCTCTCCCAGGGAGGTCCAGTGGCTTGACCTGCGGCGTCCCCACCCACGGCGAGTCAGCCAACCGCTTCCCCGGGGAGGACCGAGGCGTCGGCCCGGGAGAAGTCGGCCTCACGGCCCGGGCGCTCGGGCCGAACGAAGCGCGCCGTTCCTCTCTCCTGCCCGCTTCTCTCTTCGCACTCGTCTTTCCCTGGGCGGACGTACTCCCCCGGAGCACACCGTGGCTCGGCATGGAGGGACCTGCTGTCTCCTTCGGTTTTCAGGCCCAGGCGTGCGACCGCCTTGACTCCCCGAAGCCGCTGCCGGCCCTGAGGTGCTGGCGGCACCCGCAGGTCCCTGGGGTGGAGGCCCCAGCTGGCAGGGTATTTGCATCACTTTCCGCATCTGAGAGCAGGCGTGGTGCATTCGGGGAAGGGGGAGCTGACAGAGTCCCCTCCGGGAAGCGCGTTTCAGAGCCAGGGTTGGGCACCTTGCTCCGTGCTTCTAGGGGTCACAGCCGCTTCTCTCCTAAAGGGTCAGAGTGGGGCTTGCTGTGCCAAGGTGTCCCGCTGAAACAGTCCCATGGCAGGGTCTCGGCCCTTAGCCCGTCCGTTTCAGGCTGGCCTCCCTGCTCAGGGCGGTCCCCGGAGAGGTGGGCCTGCAGGCCGGCGTCGCCCTCCCGACCTCCCCGCGAGCCGGGTGTGCAGCCCGGTGCCCTCTGAACGCCGGCTCCGGTGGGCTCGACCGCGGGCGGGCGCCCGGCTCCTCGAAGCGGGGCTTCCGCCAGAAGGCCTCCCGCCCCTCGGAACGAGTGGGTTTGCTCTGCGGTGGGTCCGGCCGCTCAGTCCCTGCAGAAGCTGCTTGCGATGTCCTTGCTCGTGCTTCGCTGAGGCCTAGGTCGGGGGCCCCATCCTAGACGGCCCCACACCTGAGGCCCGGCTGGCACCCTTCCTGCGGCTTCCGCCCCATCCTGCCGTGGCCCAGCTTGCCCCTTCGCCAAGGAGGCCTGCACGCGGAAGGCAGCTCGGCTTCAAGCTTGCCTCTCGGAGGGAAGGCTGTGGTGCTCGCTCGACGTGAACAGGCCTCGCGCTGAGAAGGCCTCCTTCTCCGTGCAGCGACGTGTGTGCGGACGTGGACGGGGATGGCATTCCACCCTGCCTTGTCTCTCCCAGGGAGGTCGAGGGGCTTGACCTACGGCGTCCCCTCCCTAGGCGAGTCAGCTAACCGCTTCCCCGGGGAGGACACGAGGCGTCGGTCCGGGAGAAGCCGGCCCCACGGCCCGGGCGCTCGGGCCTCACGAAGCGCGCCCTTCCTCTCTCCTGCCCGCTTCTCTCTTCGCACTCGTCATTCCCTGGGCGGATGTTCTCCCCCGGAGCGCACCCTGGCTCGGTCTGGAGGGACCTGCTGTCTCCTTTGGTTTTCAGGCCCAGGCGTGCGACCGCCTTGACTCCCCGAAGCCGCTGTCGGCCCCGAGGTGCTGGCGGCACCCGCAGGTCCCTGGGGTGGAGGCCCCAGCCTGCAGGGTGTTTGCATCGCTTTCCGCGTCGGAGAGCAGGCATGGTGCTTTCGGGGAAGGGGGAGCTGACAGAGTCCCCTCCGGGAAGCGCGTCCCAGAGCCGTGGGTTGGGCACCTTGCTCCGTGCTTCTAGGGGTCACAGCCGCTTCTCTCCTAAAGGGTCAGAGTGGGGCTTGCTGTACCAAGGCGTCCCGCTGAAACAGTCCCATGGCAGGGGCTCGGCCCTTCGCCCGTCCGTTTCCGGCTGTCCTCCCTGCTCAGGGCGGTCCCCGGAGAGGTGGGCCTGCAGGCCGGCGTCGCCCTCCCGACCTCCCCGCGAGCCGGGTGTGCAGCCCGGTGCCCTCTTAACGCCGGCTCCGGTGGGCTCTACTGCGGGCGTGCGCCCGTCTCCACGAAGCGGGGCTGCCGCCAGAAGGCCTCCCGCAGCCTCGGAACGAGTAGGTTTGCTCTGCGGTGGGTCCGGCCGCTCGGTCTCAGCAGAAGCTGCTTCCGATGTCCTCGCGCGTGCAAAGCGGAGGCCGAGGTCGGGGGCCCCCTTCTAGGACGGCCCCCCACCTGAGGCCCGGCTGGCACCCTTCCTGCGGCTTCCGCCCCATCCTGCCGTGGACCAGCTTGCCCCTTCGCCAAGGAGGCCTGCACGCGGATGGCAGCTCGGCTTCAAGCTTGCCTCTCGGAGGGAAGGCTTTGGTGCTCGCTCGAGGTGAACAGGCCTCGCGCTGAGAAGGCCTCCTTCTCCGTGCAGCGACCTGTGTGCGGACGTGGACGGGGATTGCATTCCACCCTGCCTTGTCTCTCCCAGGGAGGTCGAGGGGCTTGACCTACGGCGTCCCCTACCTCGGCGAGTCAGCTAACCGCTTCCCCGGGGAGGACGCGAGGCGCCGGCCCGGGAGAAGCCGGCCCCAGCCCGGGCGCTCGGGCCTCAGGAAGCGCGCCCTTCTCTCTCCTCCCCCTTCTCTCTTCTGACTCGTCTTTCCCTGGGTGGACGTTCTCCCCCGGAGCGCACCCTGGCTCGGTCTGGTGGGACCTTCTGTCTCCTTCGGTTTTCAGGCCCAGGCGTGCGACCACCTTGACTCCCCGAAGCCGCTGTCGGCCCCGAGGTGCTGGCGGCACCCGCAGGTCCCTGGGGTGGAGACCCAGCCTGCAGGGTGTTTGCATCGCTTTCCGCGTCGGAGAGCAGGCATGGTGCTTTCGGGGAAGGGGGAGCTGACAGAGTCCCCTCCGGGAAGCGCGTGCCAGAGCCGAGGGTTGGGCACCTTGCTCCGTGCTTCTAGGGGTCACACCCGCTTCTCTCCTAAAGGGTCAGAGTGGGGCTTGCTGTACCAAGGCGTCCCGCTGAAACAGTCCCATGGCAGGGGCTCGGCCCTTCGCCCTTCCGTTTCCGGCTGGCCTCCCTGCTCAGGGCGGTCCCCGGAGAGGTGGGCCTGCAGGCCGGCGTCGCCCTCCCGACCTCCCCGCGAGCCGGGTGTGCAGCCCGGTGCCCTCTGAACGCCGGCTCCGGTGGGCTCTACTGCGGGCGGGCGCCCGTCTCCACGAAGCGGGGCTGCCGCCAGAAGGCCTCCCGCAGCCTCGGAACGAGTAGGTTTGCTCTGCGGTGGGTCCGGCCGCTCGGTCTCAGCAGAAGCTGCTTCCGATGTCCTCGCGCGTGCTTCGCGGAGGCCGAGGTCGGGGGCCCCCTTCTAGGACGGCCCCCCACCTGAGGCCCGGCTGGCACCCTTCCTGCGGCTTCCGCCCCATCCTGCCGTGGCTCAGCTTGCTCCTTCGCCAAGGAGGCCTGCACGCGGAAGGCAGCTCGGCTTCAAGCTTGCCTCTCGGAGGGAAGGCTTTGGTGCTCGCTCGAGGTGAACAGGCCTCGCGCTGAGAAGGCCTCCTTCTCCGTGCAGCGACGTGTGTGCGGACGTGGACGGGGATTGCATTCCACCCTGCCTTGTCTCTCCCAGGGAGGTCGAGGGGCTTGACCTACGGCGTGCCCTCCCACGGCGAGTCAGCTAACCGCTTCCCCGGGGAGGACGCGAGGCGCCGGCCCGGGAGAAGCCGGCCCCAGCCCGGGCGCTCGGGCCTCACGAAGCGCGCCCTTCCTCTCTCCTGCCGGCTTCTCTCTTCGCACTCCTCTTTCCCTGGGTAGACGTTCTCCCCCGGAGCGCACCCTGGCTCGGTCTGGAGGGACCTGCTGTCTCCTTCGGTTTTCAGGCCCAGGCGTGCGACCGCCTTGACTCCCCGAAGCCGCTGTCGGCCCCGAGGTGCTGGCGGCACCCGCAGGTCCCTGGGGTGGAGGCCCCATCCGGCAGGGTGTTTGCATCGCTTTCTGCGTCGGAGAGCAGGCATGGTGCTGTCGGGGAAGGGAGAGCTGACAGAGTCCCCTCCGGGAAGCACGTGCCAGAGCCGAGGGTTGGGCGCCTTGCTCCGTGCTTCTAGGGGTCACAGCCGCTTCTCTCCTAAAGGGTCAGAGTGGGGCTTGCTGTGCCAAGGCGTCCCGCTGAAACAGTCCCATGGCAGGGGCTCGGCCCTTCGCCCGTCCGTTTCAGGCTGGCCTCCCTGCTCAGGGCGACACCCGGAGAGGTGGGCCTGCAGGCCGACGTCGCCCTCCCGACCTCCCCGCGAGCCGGGTGTGCAGCCCGGTGCCCTCTGAACGCCGGCTCCGTTGGGCTCGACTACGGGCTTGCACCCGGCTCCGTGAAGCAGGACTGCCGCCAGAAGGCCTCCCGCAGCATCGGAACGAGTGGGTTTGCTCTGCGGTGGTTCCGGCCGCTCGGTCCCAGCAGAAGCTGCTTCTGATGTCCTCGCGCGTGCTTCGCAGAGGCCGAGGTCGGGGGCCCCCTTCTAGGACGGCCCCCAAACTGAGGCCCGGCTGGCAGCCTTCCTGCGGCTTCCGCCCCATCCTGCCGTGGCCCAGCTTGCCCCTTCGCCAAGGAGGCCTGCACGCGGAAGGCAGCTCGGCCTCAGGCTTGCCTCTCGGAGGGAAGGCTGTGGTGCTCGCTCGAGGTGAACAGGCCTCGCGCTGAGAAGGCCTCCTTCTCCGTGCAGCGACGTGTGTGCGGACGTGGACGGGGATGGCATTCCACCCTGCCTTGTCTCTCCCAGGGAGGTCAAGGGGCTTGACCTACCGCGTCCCCTCCCACGGCGAGTCAGCTAACCGCTTCCCCGGGGAGGACCGAGGCGCCGGCCCGGGAGAAGCCGGCCCCGCGGCCCGGGCGCTCGGGCCTCACGAAGCGCGCCCTTCCTCTCTCCTGCCCGCTTCTCTCTTCGCACTCGTCTTTCCCTGGGCGGACGTTCTCTCCCGGAGCGCACCCTGGCTCGGTCTGGAGGGACCTGCTGTCTCCTTCGGTTTTCAGCCTCAGGCGTGCGACCGCCTTGACTCCCCGAAGCCGCTGTCGGCCCCGAGGTGCTGGCGGCACCCGCAGGTCCCTGGGGTGGAGGCCCCAGCCTGCAGGGTGTTTGCATCGCTTTCTGCATCTGAGAGCACGCATGGTGCTTTCGGGGAAGGGGGAGCTGACAGAGTCCCCTCCGGGAAGCGCGTGCCAGAGCCGAGGGTTGGGCGCCTTGCTCCGTGCTTCTAGGGGTCACAGCCGCTTCTCTCCTAAAGGGTCAGAGTGGGGCTTGCTGTGCCAAGGCGTCCCGCTGAAACAGTCCCATGGCAGGGTCACGGCCCTTCGCCCGTCCATTTCAGTCTGGCCTCCCTGCTCAGGGCGGTACCCGGAGAGGTGGGCCTGCAGGCCGGCGTCGCCCTCCCGACCTCCCCGCGAGCCGGGTGTGCAGCCTGGTGCCCTCTTAACGCCGGCTCCGGTGGGCTCGACTGCGGGCGGGCGCCCGGCGCCACGAAGCGGGGCTGCCGCCAGAAGGCCTCCCGCAGCCTCGGAACGAGTAGGTTTGCTCTGCGGTGGGTCCGGCCGCTCGGTCCCAGCACAAGCTGCTTCCGATGTCCTCGCGCGTGCTTCGCGGAGGCCGAGGTCGGGGGTCCCCTTCTAGGACGGCCACCCACCTTAGGCCCGGCTGGCACCCTTCCTGCGGCTTCCGCCCCATCCTGCCGTGGCCCAGCTTGCCCCTTCGCCAAGGAGGCCTGCACGAGGAAGGCAGCTCGGCTACAAGCTTGCCTCTCGGAGGGAAGGCTGTGGTGCTCGCTCGAGGTGAACAGGCCTCGCGCTGAGAAGGCCTCCTTCTCCTTGCAGCGACGTGTGTGCGGACGTGGACGTGGATGGCATTCCACCCTGCCTTGTCTCTCCCAGGGAGGTCGAGGGGCTTGACCTGCGGCGTCCCCACGCACGGCGAGTCAGCCAACCGCTTCCCCGGGGAGGACGCGAGGCATTGGCCCGGGAGAAGCCGGCCCCACGGCCCGGGCGCTCGGGCCTCATGAAGCGCGCCCTTCCTCTCTCCTGCCCGCTTATCTCTTCGCACTCGTCTTCCCTAGGCGGACGTTCTCCCCCGGAGCGCACCGTGGCTCGGCCTGGACGGACCTGCTGTCTCCTTCGGTTTTCAGGCCCAGTCATGCGACCGCCTTGACCCCCTGAAGCCGCTGTCGGCCCCGAGGTGCTGGCGGCACCCGCAGGTCCCTGGGGTGGAGGCCCCAGCCTGCAGGGTGTTTGCATCGCTTTCTGCATCTGAGAGCACGCATGGTGCTTTCGGGGAAGGGGGAGCTGACAGAGTCCCCTCCGGGAAGCGCGTGCCAGAGCCGAGGGTTGGGCACCTTGCTCCGTGCTTCTAGGGGTCACAGCCGCTTCTCTCCTAAAGGGTCAGAGTGGGGCTTGCTGTGCCAAGGCGTCCCGCTGAAACAGTCCCATGGCAGGGTCTCGGCCCTTCGCCCGTCCGTTTCAGGCTGGCTCCCTGCTCAGGGCGGGACCCGGAGAGGTGGGCCTGCAGGCCGGCGTCGCCCTCCCGACCTCCCCGCGAGCCGGGTGTGCAGCCCGGTGCCCTCTTAACGCCGGCTCCGGTGGGCTCGACTGCGGGCGGGCGCCCGGCGCCACGAAGCGGGGCTGTCGCCAGAAGGCCTCCCGCAGCCTCGGAACGAGTAGGTTTGCTCTGCGGTGGGTCCGGCCGCTCGGTCTCAGCAGAAGCTGCTTCCGATGTCCTCGCGCGTGCTTCGCGGAGGCCGAGGTCGGGGGCCCCCTTCTAGGACGGCCCCCCACCTGAGGCCCGGCTGGCAGCCTTCCTGCGGCTTCCGCCCCATCCTGCCGTGGCCCAGCTTGCCCCTTCGCCAAGGAGGCCTGCACGCGGAAGGCAGCTCGGCTTCAAGCTTGCCTCTCGGAGGGAAGGCTGTGGTGCTCGCTCGAGGTGAACAGGCCTCGCGCTGAGAAGGCCTCCTTCTCCGTGCAGCGACGTGTGTGCGGACGTGGACGGGGATGGCATTACACCCTGCCTTGTCTCTCCCAGGAGGTCGAGGGGCTTGACCTACCGCGTCCCCTCCCACGGCGAGTCAGCTGCCCGCTTCCCCGGGGAGGACCGAGGCGCCGCCCCGGAGAAGCCAGCCCCACGGCCCGGGCGCTCGGGCCTCACGAAGCGCGCCCTTCCTCTCTCCTGCCCGCTTCTCTCTTCGCACTCGTCTTTCCCTGGGCGGACGTTCTCCCCCGGAGCGCACCCTGGCTCGGTCTGGAGGGACCTGCTGTCTCCTTCGGTTTTCAGGCCCAGGCGTGCGACCGCCTTGACTCCCCGAAGCCGCTGTCGGCCCCGAGGTGCTGGTGGCACCCGCAGGTCCCTGGGGTGGAGGCCCCAGCCTGCAGGGTGTTTGCATCGCTTTCCGCGTCGGAGAGCACGCATGGTGCTTTCGGGGAAGGGGGAGCTGACAAAGCCCCCTCCGGGATGCGTGTTCCAGAGCCGAGGTTTGGGCGGCTTGCTCCGTGCTTCTAGGGGGTCACAGCCGCTTCTCTCCTATGGGACGGAGTGGGGCTTGCTGGGTCAAGGCGTCCCCCTGAAACAGTCCCATGGCAGGGGCTCGGCCCTTCGCCCGTCCGTTTCAGGCTGGCCTCCCTGCTCAGGGCGACACCCGGAGAGGTGGGCCTGCAGGCCGGCGTCGCCCTCCCGACCTCCCCGCGAGCCGGGTGTGCAGCCCGGTGCCCTCTTAACGCCGGCTCCGGTGGGCTCGACTGCGGGCGGGCGCCCGGCGCCACGAAGCGGGGCTGTCGCCAGAAGGCCTACCGCAGCCTCGGAACGAGTAGGTTTGCTCTGCGGTGGGTCCGGCCGCTCGGTCTCAGCAGAAGCTGCTTCCGATGTCCTCGCGCGTGCTTCGCGGAGGCCGAGGTCGGGGGCCCCCTTCTAGGACGGCCCCCCACCTGAGGCCAGGCTGGCAGCCTTCCTGCGGCTTCCGCCCCATCCTGCCGTGGCCCAGCTTGCCCCTTCGCCAAGGAGGCCTGCACGCGGAAGGCAGCTCGGCTTCAAGCTTGCCTCTCGGAGGGAAGGCTGTGGTGCTCGCTCGAGGTGAACAGGCCTCGCGCTGAGAAGGCCTCCTTCTCCGTGCAGCGACGTGTGTGCGGACGTGGACGGGGATGGCATTACACCCTGCCTTGTCTCTCCCAGGGAGGTCGAGGGGCTTGACCTACCGCGTCCCCTCCCACGGCGAGTCAGCTGCCCGCTTCCCCGGGGAGGACCGAGGCGCCGCCCCGGAGAAGCCAGCCCCACGGCCCGGGCGCTCGGGCCTCACGAAGCGCGCCCTTCCTCTCTCCTGCCCGCTTCTCTCTTCGCACTCCTCTTTCCCTGGGCGGACGTTCTCCCCCGGAGCGCACCCTGGCTCGGTCTGGAGGGTCCTGCTGTCTCCTTTGGTTTTCAGGCCCAGGCGTGCGACCGCCTTGACTCCCCGAAGCCGCTGTCGGCCCCGAGGTGCTGGCGGCACCCGCAGGTCCCTGGGGTGGAGGCCCCATCCGGCAGGGTGTTTGCATCGCTTTCCGCGTCGGAGAGCAGGCATGGTGCTTTCGGGGAAGGGGGAGCTGACAGAGTACCCTCCGGGATGCGTGTTCCAGAGCCGAGGTTTGGGCGGCTTGCTCCGTGCTTCTAGGGGGTCACAGCCGCTTCTCTCCTAACGGGACGGAGTGGGGCTTGCTGGGTCAAGGCGTCCCCCTGAAACAGTCCCATGGCAGGGGCTCGGCCCTTCGCCTGTCCGTTTCAGGCTGGCCTCCCTGCTCAGGGCGTCACCCGGAGAGGTGGGCCTGCAGGCCGGCGTCGCCCTCCCGACCTCCCCGCGAGCCGGGTGTGCAGCCCGGTGCCCTCTGAAAGCCGGTTCCGGTGGGCTCGACTACGGGCTTGCGCCCGGCTCCGTGAAGCAGGACTGCCGCCAGAAGGCCTCCCGCAGCCTCGGAACGAGTGGGTTTGCTCTGCGGTGGGTCCGGCCGCTCGGTCCCAGCAGAAGCTGCTTCCGATGTCCTCGCGCGTTAGGACGGCCCCCCACCTGAGGCCCGGCTGGCACCCTTCCTGCGGCTTCCGCCCCATCCTGCCGCGGCCCAGCTTGCCCCTTCGCCAAGGAGGCCTGCACACGGAAGGCAGCTCGGCTTCAAGCTTGCCTCTCGGAGGGAAGGCTGTGGTGCTCGCTCGAGGTGAACAGGCCTCGCGCTGAGAAGGCCTCCTTCTCCGTGCAGCGACGTGTGTGTGGACGTGGTCGGGGATGGCATTCCACCCTGCCTTGTCTCTCCCAGGGAGGTCCAGTGGCTTGACCTGCGGCGTCCCCACCCACGGCGAGTCAGCCAACCGCTTCCCCGGGGAGGACGCGAGGCGTCGGCCCGGGAGAAGTCGGCCCCACGGCCCGTGCGCTCGGGCCGAACGAAGCGCGCCCTTCCTCTCTCCTGCCCGCTTCTCTCTTCGCACTCGTCTTTCCCTGGGCGGACGTACTCCCCGGAGCACACCGTGGATCGGCATGGAGGGACCTGCTGTCTCCTTCGGTTTTCAGGCCCAGGCGTGCGACCGCCTTGACTCCCCGAAGCCGCTGTCGGCCCCGAGGTGCTGGCGGCACCCGCAGGTCCCTGGGGTGGAGGCCCCAGCCGGCAGGGTATTTGCATCACTTTCCGCATCTGAGAGCAGGCGTGGTGCATTCGGGGAAGGGGGAGCTGACAGAGTCCCCTCCGGGAAGCGCGTTTCAGAGCCAGGGTTGGGCACCTTGCTCCGTGCTTCTAGGGGTCACAGCCGCTTCTCTCCTAAAGGGTCAGAGTGGGGCTTGCTGTGCCAAGGTGTCCCGCTGAAACAGTCCCATGGCAGGGTCTCGGCCCTTCGCCCGTCCGTTTCAGGCTGGCCTCCCTGCTCAGGGCGGTCCCCGGAGAGGTGGGCCTGCAGGCCGGCGTCGCCCTCCCGACCTCCCCGTGAGCCGGGTGTGCAGCCCGGTGCCCTCTGAACGCCGGCTCCGGTGGGCTCGACCGCGGGCGGGCGCCCGGCTCCTCGAAGCGGGGCTTCCGCCAGAAGGCCTCCCGCACCTCGGAAAGAGTGGGTTTGCTCTGCGGTGGGTCCGGCCGCTCAGTCCCTGCAGAAGCTGCTTGCGATGTCCTCGCTCGTGCTTCGCTGAGGCCTAGGTCGGGGTCCCCATCCTAGACGGCCCCAAACCTGAGGCCCGGCTGGCACCCTTCCTGCGGCTTCCGCCCCATCCTGCCGTGGCCCAGCTTGCCCCTTCGCCAAGGAGGCCTGCACGCGGAAGGCAGCTCGGCTTCAAGCTTGCCTCTCAGAGGGAAGGCTGTGGTGCTCGCTCGACGTGAACAGGCCTCGCGCTGAGAAGGCCTCCTTCTCCGTGCAGCGACGTGTGTGCGGACGTGGACGGGGATGGCATTCCACCCTGCCTTGTCTCTCCCAGGGAGGTCGAGGGGCTTGACCTACGGCGTCCCCTCCCACGGCGAGTCAGCTAACCGCTTCCCCGGGGAGGACGCGAGGCGTCGGTCCGGGAGAAGCCGGCCCCACGGCCCGGGCGCTCGGGCCTCACGAAGCGCGCCCTTCCTCTCTCCTGCCCGCTTCTCTCTTCGCACTCCTCTTTCCCTGGGTAGACGTTCTCCCCCGGAGCGCACCCTGGCTCGGTCTGGAGGGACCTGCTGTCTCCTTCGGTTTTCAGGCCCAGGCGTGCGACCGCCTTGACTCCCCGAAGCCGCTGTCGGCCCCGAGGTGCTGGCGGCACCCGCAGGTCCCTGGGGTGGAGGCCCCATCCGGCAGGGTGTTTGCATCGCTTTCTGCGTCGGAGAGCAGGCATGGTGCTGTCGGGGAAGGGGGAGCTGACAGAGTCCCCTCCGGGAAGCACGTGCCAGAGCCGAGGGTTGGGCGCCTTGCTCCGTGCTTCTAGGGGTCACAGCCGCTTCTCTCCTAAAGGGTCAGAGTGGGGCTTGCTGTGCCAAGGCGTCCCGCTGAAACAGTCCCATGGCAGGGGCTCGGCCCTTCGCCCGTCCGTTTCAGGCTGGCCTCCCTGCTCAGGGCGCCCCCCGGAGAGGTGGGCCTGCAGGCCGGCGTCGCCCTCCCGACCTCCCCGCGAGCCGGGTGTGCAGCCCGGTGCCCTCTGAACGCCGGCTCCGGTGGGCTCGACTACGGGCTTGCACCCGGCTCCGTGAAGCAGGACTGCCGCCAGAAGGCCTCCCGCAGCATCGGAACGAGTGGGTTTGCTCTGCGGTGGGTCCGGCCGCTCGGTCCCAGCAGAAGCTGCTTCTGATGTCCTCGCGCGTGCTTCGCAGAGGCCGAGGTCGGGGGCCCCCTTCTAGGACGGCCCCCAAACTGAGGCCCGGCTGGCAGCCTTCCTGCGGCTTCCGCCCCATCCTGCCGTGGCCCAGCTTGCCCCTTCGCCAAGGAGGCCTGCACGCGGAAGGCAGCTCGGCCTCAGGCTTGCCTCTCGGAGGGAAGGCTGTGGTGCTCGCTCGAGGTGAACAGGCCTCGCGCTGAGAAGGCCTCCTTCTCCGTGCAGCGACGTGTGTGCGGACGTGGACGGGGATGGCATTCCACCCTGCCTTGTCTCTCCCAGGGAGGTTAAGGGGCTTGACCTACCGCGTCCCCTCCCACGGCGAGTCAGCTAACCGCTTCCCCGGGGAGGACCGAGGCGCCGGCCCGGGAGAAGCCGGCCCCGCGGCCCGGGCGCTCGGGCCTCACGAAGCGCGCCCTTCCTCTCTCCTGCCCGCTTCTCTCTTCGCACTCCTCTTTCCCTGGGCGGACGTTCTCCCCCGGAGCGCACCCTGGCTCGGTCTGGAGGGTCCTGCTGTCTCCTTTGGTTTTCAGGCCCAGGCGTGCGACCGCCTTGACTCCCCGAAGCCGCTGTCGGCCCCGAGCTGCTGGCGGCACCCGCAGGTCCCTGGGGTGGAGGCCCCATCCGGCAGGGTGTTTGCATCGCTTTCCGCGTCGGAGAGCAGGCATGGTGCTTTCGGGGAAGGGGGAGCTGACAGAGTCCCCTCCGGGAAGCGCGTGCCAGAGCCGAGGGTTGGGCACCTTGCTCCGTGCTTCTAGGGGTCACAGCCGCTTCTCTCCTAAAGGGTCAGAGTGGGGCTTGCTGTACCAAGGCGTCCCGCTGAAACAGTCCCATGGCAGGGGCTCGGCCCTTCGCCCGTCCGTTTCAGGCTGGCCTCCCTGCTCAGGGCGGTCCCCGGAGAGGTGGGCCTGCAGGCCGGCGTCGCCCTCCCGACCTCCCCGCGAGCCGGGTGTGCAGCCCGGTGCCCTCTTAACGCCGGCTCCGGTGGGCTCTACTGCGGGCGGGCGCCCGGCTCCACGAAGCGGGGCTGCCGCCAGAAGGCCTCCCGCAGCCTCGGAACGAGTAGGTTTGCTCTGCGGTGGGTCCGGCCGCTCGGTCTCAGCAGAAGCTGCTTCCGATGTCCTCGCGCGTGCTTCGCGGAGGCCGAGGTCGGGGGCCCCCTTCTAGGACGGCCCCCCACCTGAGGCCCGGCTGGCACCCTTCCTGCGGCTTCCGCCCCATCCTGCCGTGGCCCAGCTTGCCCCTTCGCCAAGGAGGCCTGCACGCGGAAGGCAGCTCGGCCTCAGGCTTGCCTCTCGGAGGGAAGGCTGTGGTGCTCGCTCGAGGTGAACAGGCCTCGCGCTGAGAAGGCCTCCTTCTCCTTGCAGCGACGTGTGTGCGGACGTGCACGTGGATGGCATTCCACCCTGCCTTGTCTCTCCCAGGGAGGTCGAGGGGCTTGACCTGCGGCGTCCCCACGCACGGCGAGTCAGCCAACCGCTTCCCCGGGGAGGACGCGAGGCGTCGGTCCGGGAGAAGCCGGCCCCACGGCCCGGGCGCTCGGGCCTCACGAAGCGCGCCCTTCCTCTCTCCTGCCCGCTTCTCTCTTCGCACTCGTCTTTCCCTAGGCGGACGTTCTCCCCCGGAGTGCACCGTGGCTCGGCCTGGACGGACCTGCTGTCTCCTTCGGTTTTCAGGCCCAGGCTTGCGACCGCCTGGACTCCCCGAAGCCGCTGTCGGCCCCGAGGTGCTGGCGGCACCCGCAGGTCCCTGGGGTGGAGGCCCCAGCCGGCAGGGTGTTTGAATCACTTTCCGCATCTGAGAGCAGGCGTGGTGCATTCGGGGAAGGGGGAGCTGACAGAGTCCCCTCCGGGAAGCGCGTTTCAGAGCCAGGGTTGGGCACCTTGCTCCGTGCTTCTAGGGGTCACAGCCGCTTCTCTCCTAAAGGGTCAGAGTGGGGCTTGCTGTGCCAAGGTGTCCCGCTGAAACAGTCCCATGGCAGGGTCTCGGCCCTTCGCCCGTCCGTTTCAGGCTGGCCTCCCTGCTCAGGGCGCCACCCGGAGAGGAGGGCCTGCAGGCCGGCGTCGCCCTCCCGACCTCCCCGCGAGCCGGGTGTGCAGCCCGGTGCCCTCTGAACGCCGGCTCCGGTGGGCTCGACCGCGGGCGGGCGCCCGGCTCCTCGAAGCGGGGCTTCCGCCAGAAGGCCTCCCGCACCTCGGAACGAGTGGGTTTGCTCTGCGGTGGGTCCGGCCGCTCAGTCCCTGCAGAAGCTGCTTGCGATGTCCTTGCTCGTGCTTCGCTGAGGCCTAGGTCGGGAGCCCCATCCTAGACGGCCC
This sequence comes from Martes martes, assembly GCF_963455335.1. Classification (NCBI taxonomy): domain Eukaryota; kingdom Metazoa; phylum Chordata; class Mammalia; order Carnivora; family Mustelidae; genus Martes; species Martes martes. Next base: position 14,543,387 of record NC_137892.1, on the reverse strand, counting down.
CACACCTGAGGCCCGGCTTGCAGCCTTCCTGCGGCTTCCGCCCCATCCTGCCGTGGCCCAGCTTGCCCCTTCGCCAAGGAGGCCTGCACGCGGAAGGCAGCTCGGCTTCAAGCTTGCCTCTCGGAGGGAAGGCTGTGGTGCTCGCTCGACGTGAACAGGCCTCGCGCTGAGAAGGCCTCCTTCTCCGTGCAGCGACGTGTGTGCGGACGTGGACGGGGATGGCATTCCACCCTGCCTTGTCTCTCCCAGGGAGGTCGAGGGGCTTGACCTACGGCGTCCCCTCCCACGGCGAGTCAGCTAACCGCTTCCCCGGGGAGGACGCGAGGCGTCGGTCCGGGAGAAGCCGGCCCCACGGCCCGGGCGCTCGGGCCTCACGAAGCGCGCCCTTCCTCTCTCCTGCCCGCTTCTCTCTTCGCACTCCTCTTTCCCTGGGTAGACGTTCTCCCCCGGAGCGCACCCTGGCTCGGTCTGGAGGGACCTGCTGTCTCCTTCGGTTTTCAGGCCCAGGCGTGCGACCGCCTTGACTCCCCGAAGCCGCTGTCGGCCCCGAGGTGCTGGCGGCACCCGCAGGTCCCTGGGGTGGAGGCCCCATCCGGCAGGGTGTTTGCATCGCTTTCTGCGTCGGAGAGCAGGCATGGTGCTGTCGGGGAAGGGGGAGCTGACAGAGTCCCCTCCGGGAAGCACGTGCCAGAGCCGAGGGTTGGGCGCCTTGCTCCGTGCTTCTAGGGGTCACAGCCGCTTCTCTCCTAAAGGGTCAGAGTGGGGCTTGCTGTGCCAAGGCGTCCCGCTGAAACAGTCCCATGGCAGGGGCTCGGCCCTTCGCCCGTCCGTTTCAGGCTGGCCTCCCTGCTCAGGGCGCCACCCGGAGAGGTGGGCCTGCAGGCCGGCGTCGCCCTCCCGACCTCCCCGCGAGCCGGGTGTGCAGCCCGGTGCCCTCAAACGCCGGCTCCGGTGGGCTCGACTACGGGCTTGCACCCGGCTCCGTGAAGCACGACTGCCGCCAGAAGGCCTCCCGCAGCATCGGAACGAGTGGGTTTGCTCTGCGGTGGGTCCGGCCGCTCGGTCCCAGCAGAAGCTGCTTCTGATGTCCTCGCGCGTGCTTCGCAGAGGCCGAGGTCGGGGGCCCCCTTCTAGGACGGCCCCCCACCTGAGGCCCGGCTGGCACCCTTCCTGCGGCTTCCGCCCCATCCTGCCGTGGCCCAGCTTGCCCCTTCGCCAAGGAGGCCTGCACGCGGAAGGCAGCTCGGCCTCAGGCTTGCCTCTCGGAGGGAAGGCTGTGGTGCTCGCTCGAGGTGAACAGGCCTCGCGCTGAGAAGGCCTCCTTCTCCTTGCAGCGACGTGTGTGCGGACGTGCACGTGGATGGCATTCCACCCTGCCTTGTCTCTCCCAGGGAGGTCGAGGGGCTTGACCTGCGGCGTCCCCACGCACGGCGAGTCAGCCAACCGCTTCCCCGGGGAGGACGCGAGGCGTCGGTCCGGGAGAAGCCGGCCCCACGGCCCGGGCGCTCGGGCCTCACGAAGCGCGCCCTTCCTCTCTCCTGCCCGCTTCTCTCTTCGCACTCCTCTTTCCCTGGGCGGACGTTCTCCCCCGGAGTGCACCGTGGCTCGGCCTGGACGGACCTGCTGTCTCCTTCAGTTTTCAGGCCCAGGCTTGCGACCGCCTGGACTCCCCGAAGCCGCTGTCGGCCCCGAGGTGCTGGCGGCACCCGCAGGTCCCTGGGGTGGAGGCCCCAGCCGGCAGGGTGTTTGAATCACTTTCCGCATCTGAGAGCAGGCGTGGTGCATTCGGGGAAGGGGGAGCTGACAGAGTCCCCTCCGGGAAGCGCGTTTCAGAGCCAGGGTTGGGCACCTTGCTCCGTGCTTCTAGGGGTCACAGCCGCTTCTCTCCTAAAGGGTCAGAGTGGGGCTTGCTGTGCCAAGGTGTCCCGCTGAAACAGTCCCATGGCAGGGTCTCGGCCCTTCGCCCGTCCGTTTCAGGCTGGCCTCCCTGCTCAGGGCGCCACCCGGAGAGGAGGGCCTGCAGGCCGGCGTCGCCCTCCCGACCTCCCCGCGAGCCGGGTGTGCAGCCCGGTGCCCTCTGAACGCCGGCTCCGGTGGGCTCGACCGCGGGCGGGCGCCCGGCTCCTCGAAGCGGGGCTTCCGTCAGAAGGCCTCCCGCACCTCGGAACGAGTGGGTTTGCTCTGCGGTGGGTCCGGCCGCTCAGTCCCTGCAGAAGCTGCTTGCGATGTCCTTGCTCGTGCTTCGCTGAGGCCTCGGTCGGGGGCCCCATCCTAGACGGCCCCACACCTGAGGCCCGGCTTGCAGCCTTCCTGCGGATTCCGCCCCATCCTGCCGTGGCCCAGCTTGCCCCTTCGCCAAGGAGGCCTGCACGCGGAAGGCAGCTCGGCTTCAAGCTTGCCTCTCGGAGGGAAGGCTGTGGTGCTCGCTCGACGTGAACAGGCCTCGCGCTGAGAAGGCCTCCTTCTCCGTGCAGCGACGTGTGTGCGGACGTGGACGGGGATGGCATTCCACCCTGCCTTGTCTCTCCCAGGGAGGTCGAGGGGCTTGACCTACGGCGTCCCCTCCCACGGCGAGTCAGCTAACCGCTTCCCCGGGGAGGACGCGAGGCGTCGGTCCGGGAGAAGCCGGCCCCACGGCCCGGGCGCTCGGGCCTCACGAAGCGCGCCCTTCCTCTCTCCTGCCCGCTTCTCTCTTCGCACTCCTCTTTCCCTGGGTAGACGTTCTCCCCCGGAGCGCACCCTGGCTCGGTCTGGAGGGACCTGCTGTCTCCTTCGGTTTTCAGGCCCAGGCGTGCGACCGCCTTGACTCCCCGAAGCCGCTGTCGGCCCCGAGGTGCTGGCGGCACCCGCAGGTCCCTGGGGTGGAGGCCCCATCCGGCAGGGTGTTTGCATCGCTTTCTGCGTCGGAGAGCAGGCATGGTGCTGTCGGGGAAGGGGGAGCTGACAGAGTCCCCTCCGGGAAGCACGTGCCAGAGCCGAGGGTTGGGCGCCTTGCTCCGTGCTTCTAGGGGTCACAGCCGCTTCTCTCCTAAAGGGTCAGAGTGGGGCTTGCTGTACCAAGGCGTCCCGCTGAAACAGTCCCATGGCAGGGGCTCGGCCCTTCGCCCGTCCGTTTCAGGCTGGCCTCCCTGCTCAGGGCGCCCCCCGGAGAGGTGGGCCTGCAGGCCGGCGTCGCCCTCCCGACCTCCCCGCGAGCCGGGTGTGCAGCCCGGTGCCCTCTGAACGCCGGCTCCGGTGGGCTCGACTACGGGCTTGCACCCGGCTCCGTGAAGCAGGACTGCCGCCAGAAGGCCTCCCGCAGCATCGGAACGAGTGGGTTTGCTCTGCGGTGGTTCCGGCCGCTCGGTCCCAGCAGAAGCTGCTTCTGATGTCCTCGCGCGTGCTTCGCAGAGGCCGAGGTCGGGGGCCCCCTTCTAGGACGGCCCCCAAACTGAGGCCCGGCTGGCAGCCTTCCTGCGGCTTCCGCCCCATCCTGCCGTGGCCCAGCTTGCCCCTTCGCCAAGGAGGCCTGCACGCGGAAGGCAGCTCGGCCTCAGGCTTGCCTCTCGGAGGGAAGGCTGTGGTGCTCGCTCGAGGTGAACAGGCCTCGCGCTGAGAAGGCCTCCTTCTCCGTGCAGCGACGTGTGTGCGGACGTGGACGGGGATGGCATTCCACCCTGCCTTGTCTCTCCCAGGGAGGTCAAGGGGCTTGACCTACCGCGTCCCCTCCCACGGCGAGTCAGCTAACCGCTTCCCCGGGGAGGACCGAGGCGCCGGCCCGGGAGAAGCCGGCCCCGCTGCCCGGGCGCTCGGGCCTCACGAAGCGCGCCCTTCCTCTCTCCTGCCCGCTTCTCTCTTCGCACTCGTCTTTCCCTGGGCGGACGTTCTCTCCCGGAGCGCACCCTGGCTCGGTCTGGAGGGACCTGCTGTCTCCTTCGGTTTTCAGCCTCAGGCGTGCGACCGCCTTGACTCCCCGAAGCCGCTGTCGGCCCCGAGGTGCTGGCGGCACCCGCAGGTCCCTGGGGTGGAGGCCCCAGCCTGCAGGGTGTTTGCATCGCTTTCTGCATCTGAGAGCACGCATGGTGCTTTCGGGGAAGGGGGAGCTGACAGAGTCCCCTCCGGGAAGCGCGTGCCAGAGCCGAGGGTTGGGCGCCTTGCTCCGTGCTTCTAGGGGTCACAGCCGCTTCTCTCCTAAAGGGTCAGAGTGGGGCTTGCCGTGCCAAGGCGTCCCGCTGAAACAGTCCCATGGCAGGGTCACGGCCCTTCGCCCGTCCATTTCAGTCTGGCCTCCCTGCTCAGGGCGGTACCCGGAGAGGTGGGCCTGCAGGCCGGCGTCGCCCTCCCGACCTCCCCGCGAGCCGGGTGTGCAGCCTGGTGCCCTCTTAACGCCGGCTCCGGTGGGCTCGACTGCGGGCGGGCGCCCGGCGCCACGAAGCGGGGCTGCCGCCAGAAGGCCTCCCGCAGCCTCGGAACGAGTAGGTTTGCTCTGCGGTGGGTCCGGCCGCTCGGTCCCAGCACAAGCTGCTTCCGATGTCCTCGCGCGTGCTTCGCGGAGGCCGAGGTCGGGGGTCCCCTTCTAGGACGGCCACCCACCTTAGGCCCGGCTGGCACCCTTCCTGCGGCTTCCGCCCCATCCTGCCGTGGCCCAGCTTGCCCCTTCGCCAAGGAGGCCTGCACGAGGAAGGCAGCTCGGCTACAAGCTTGCCTCTCGGAGGGAAGGCTGTGGTGCTCGCTCGAGGTGAACAGGCCTCGCGCTGAGAAGGCCTCCTTCTCCGTGCAGCGACGTGTGTGCGGACGTGGACGGGGATGGCATTACACCCTGCCTTGTCTCTCCCAGGAGGTCGAGGGGCTTGACCTACCGCGTCCCCTCCCACGGCGAGTCAGCTGCCCGCTTCCCCGGGGAGGACCGAGGCGCCGCCCCGGAGAAGCCAGCCCCACGGCCCGGGCGCTCGGGCCTCACGAAGCGCGCCCTTCCTCTCTCCTGCCCGCTTCTCTCTTCGCACTCGTCTTTCCCTGGGCGGACGTTCTCCCCCGGAGCGCACCCTGGCTCGGTCTGGAGGGACCTGCTGTCTCCTTCGGTTTTCAGGCCCAGGCGTGCGACCGCCTTGACTCCCCGAAGCCGCTGTCGGCCCCGAGGTGCTGGTGGCACCCGCAGGTCCCTGGGGTGGAGGCCCCAGCCGGCAGGGTGTTTGCATCGCTTTCCGCGTCGGAGAGCACGCATGGTGCTTTCGGGGAAGGGGGAGCTGACAAAGCCCCCTCCGGGATGCGTGTTCCAGAGCCGAGGTTTGGGCGGCTTGCTCTGTGCTTCTAGGGGGTCACAGCCGCTTCTCTCCTATGGGACGGAGTGGGGCTTGCTGGGTCAAGGCGTCCCCCTGAAACAGTCCCATGGCAGGGGCTCGGCCCTTCGCCCGTCCGTTTCAGGCTGGCCTCCCTGCTCAGGGCGACACCCGGAGAGGTGGGCCTGCAGGCCGGCGTCGCCCTCCCGACCTCCCCGCGAGCCGGGTGTGCAGCCCGGTGCCCTCTTAACGCCGGCTCCGGTGGGCTCGACTGCGGGCGGGCGCCCGGCGCCCCGAAGCGGGGCTGTCGCCAGAAGGCCTACCGCAGCCTCGGAACGAGTAGGTTTGCTCTGCGGTGGGTCCGGCCGCTCGGTCTCAGCAGAAGCTGCTTCCGATGTCCTCGCGCGTGCTTCGCGGAGGCCGAGGTCGGGGGCCCCCTTCTAGGACGGCCCCCCACCTGAGGCCAGGCTGGCAGCCTTCCTGCGGCTTCCGCCCCATCCTGCCGTGGCCCAGCTTGCCCCTTCGCCAAGGAGGCCTGCACGCGGAAGGCAGCTCGGCTTCAAGCTTGCCTCTCGGAGGGAAGGCTGTGGTGCTCGCTCGAGGTGAACAGGCCTCGCGCTGAGAAGGCCTCCTTCTCCGTGCAGCGACGTGTGTGCGGACGTGGACGGGGATGGCATTACACCCTGCCTTGTCTCTCCCAGGGAGGTCGAGGGGCTTGACCTACCGCGTCCCCTCCCACGGCGAGTCAGCTGCCCGCTTCCCCGGGGAGGACCGAGGCGCCGCCCCGGAGAAGCCAGCCCCACGGCCCGGGCGCTCGGGCCTCACGAAGCGCGCCCTTCCTCTCTCCTGCCCGCTTCTCTCTTCGCACTCGTCTTTCCCTGGGCGGACGTTCTCCCCCGGAGCGCACCCTGGCTCGGTCTGGAGGGACCTGCTGTCTCCTTCGGTTTTCAGGCCCAGGCGTGCGACCGCCTTGACTCCCCGAAGCCGCTGTCGGCCCCGAGGTGCTGGTGGCACCCGCAGGTCCCTGGGGTGGAGGCCCCAGCCTGCAGGGTGTTTGCATCGCTTTCCGCGTCGGAGAGCACGCATGGTGCTTTCGGGGAAGGGGGAGCTGACAAAGCCCCCTCCGGGATGCGTGTTCCAGAGCCGAGGTTTGGGCGGCTTGCTCCGTGCTTCTAGGGGGTCACAGCCGCTTCTCTCCTATGGGACGGAGTGGGGCTTGCTGGGTCAAGGCGTCCCCCTGAAACAGTCCCATGGCAGGGGCTCGGCCATTCGCCCGTCCGTTTCAGGCTGGCCTCCCTGCTCAGGGCGACACCCGGAGAGGTGGGCCTGCAGGCCGGCGTCGCCCTCCCGACCTCCCCGCGAGCCGGGTGTGCAGCCCGGTGCCCTCTGAAAGCCCCTTCCGGTGGGCTCGACTACGGGCTTGCGCCCGGCTCCGTGAAGCAGGACTGCCGCCAGAAGGCCTCCCGCAGCCTCGGAACGAGTGGGTTTGCTCTGCGGTGGGTCCGGCCGTTCGGTCCCAGCAGAAGCTGCTTCCGATGTCCTCGCGCGTTAGGACGGCCCCCCACCTGAGGCCCGGCTGGCACCCTTCCTGCGGCTTCCGCCCCATCCTGCCGCAGCCCAGCTTGCCCCTTCGCCAAGGAGGCCTGCACGCGGAAGGCAGCTTGGCTTCAAGCTTGCCTCTCAGAGGGAAGGCTGTGGTGCTCGCTCGAGGTGAACAGGCCTCGCGCTGAGAAGGCCTCCTTCTCCGTGCAGCGATGTGTGTGTGGACGTGGTCGGGGATGGCATTCCACCCTGCCTTGTCTCTCCCAGGGAGGTCCAGTGGCTTGACCTGCGGCGTCCCCACCCACGGCGAGTCAGCCAACCGCTTCCCCGGGGAGGACGCGAGGCGTCGGCCCGGGAGAAGTCGGCCCCACGGCCCGGGCGCTCGGGCCGAACGAAGCGCGCCCTTCCTCTCTCCTGCCCGCTTCTCTCTTCGCACTCGTCTTTCCCTGGGCGGACGTACTCCCCCGGAGCACACCGTGGCTCGGCATGGAGGGACCTGCTGTCTCCTTCGGTTTTCAGGCCCAGGCGTGCGACCGCCTTGACTCCCCGAAGCCGCTGTCGGCCCCGAGGTGCTGGCGGCACCCGCAGGTCCCTGGGGTGGAGGCCCCAGCCGGCAGGGTATTTGCATCACTTTCCGCATCTGAGAGCAGGCGTCGTGCATTCGGGGAAGGGGGAGCTGACAGAGTCCCCTCCGGGAAGCGCGTTTCAGAGCCAGGGTTGGGCACCTTGCTCCGTGCTTCTAGGGGTCACAGCCGCTTCTCTCCTAAAGGGTCAGAGTGGGGCTTGCTGTGCCAAGGCGTCCCGCTGAAACAGTCCCATGGCAGGGTCTCGGCCCTTCGCCCGTCCGTTTCAGGCTGGCCTCCCTGCTCAGGGCGGTCCCCGGAGAGGTGGGCCTGCAGGACGGCGTCGCCCTCCCGACCTCCCCGCGAGCCGGGTGTGCAGCCCGGTGCCCTCTGAACGCCGGCTCCGGTGGGCTCGACCGCGGGCGGGCGCCCGGCTCCTCGAAGCGGGGCTTCCACAGAAGGCCTCCCGCACCTCGGAACGAGTGGGTTTGCTCTGCGGTGGGTCCGGCCGCTCAGTCCCTGCAGAAGCTGCTTGCGATGTCCTTGCTCGTGCTTCGCTGAGGCCTAGGTGGGGGGCCCCATCCTAGACGGCCCCACACCTGAGGCCTGGCTTGCAGCCTTCCTGCGGCTTCCGCCCCATCCTGCCGTGGCCCAGCTTGCCCCTTCGCCAAGGAGGCCTGCACGCGGAAGGCAGCTCGGCTTCAAGCTTGCCTCTCGGAGGGAAGGCTGTGGTGCTCGCTCGAGGTGAACAGGCCTCGCGCTGAGAAGGCCTCCTTCTCCGTGCAGCGACGTGTGTGCGGACGTGGACGGGGATGGCATTCCACCCTGCCTTGTCTCTCCCAGGGAGGTCGAGGGGCTTGACCTACGGCGTCGCCTCCCTAGGCGAGTCAGCTAACCGCTTCCCCGGGGAGGACGCGAGGCGTCGGTCAGGGAGAAGCCGGCCCCACGGCCCGGGCGCTCGGGCCTCACGAAGCGCGCCCTTCCTCTCTCTGCCCGCTTCTCTCTTCGCACTCGTCTTTCCCTGGGTAGACGTTCTCCCCCGGAGCGCACCCTGGCTCGGTCTGGAGGGACCTGCTGTCTCCTTCGGTTTTCAGGCCCAGGCGTGCGACCGCCTTGACTCCCGAAGCCGCTGTCGGCCCCGAGGTGCTGGCGGCACCTGCAGGTCCCTGGGGTGGAGGCCCCAGCCGGCAGGGTGTTTGCATCACTTTCCGCATCTGAGAGCAGGCGTGGTGCTTTTGGGGAAGGGGGAGCTGACAAAGCCCCCTCCGGGATGCGTGTTCCAGAGCCGAGGTTTGGGCGGCTTGCTCCGTGCTTCTAGGGGGTCACAGCCGCTTCTCTCCTAACGGGACGGAGTGGGGCTTGCTGGGTCAAGGCGTCCCCCTGAAACAGTCCCATGGCAGGGGCTCGGCCCTTCGCCCGTCCGTTTCAGGCTGGCCTCCCTGCTCAGGGCGGTCCCCGGAGAGGTGGCCCTGCAGGCCGGCGTCGCCCTCCCGACCTCCCCGCGAGCCGGGTGTGCAGCCCGGTGCCCTCTGAAAGCCGGTTCCGGTGGGCTCGACTACGGGCTTGCGCCCGGCTCCGTGAAGCAGGACTGCCGCCAGAAGGCCTCCCGCAGCCTCGGAACGAGTGGGTTTGCTCTGCGGTGGGTCCGGCCGCTCGGTCCCAGCAGAAGCTGCTTCCGATGTCCTCGCGCGTTAGGACGGCCCCCCACCTGAGGCCCGGCTGGCACCCTTCCTGCGGCTTCCGCCCCATCCTGCCACGGCCCAGCTTGCCCCTTCGCCAAGGAGGCCTGCACGCGGAAGGCAGCTCGGCTTCAAGCTTGCCTCTCGGAGGGAAGGCTGTGGTGCTCGCTCGAGGTGAACAGGCCTCGCGCTGAGAAGGCCTCCTTCTCCGTGCAGCGACGTGTGTGCGGACGTGGACGGGGATGGCATTCCACAATGCCTTGTCTCTCCCAGGGAGGTCAAGGGGCTTGACCTACCGCGTCCCCTCCCACGGCGAGTCAGCTAACCGCTTCCCCGGGGAGGACCGAGGCGCCGGCCCGGGAGAAGCCGGCCCCACGGCCCGGGCGCTCGGGCCTCACGAAGCGCGCCCTTCCTCTCTCCTGCCCGCTTCTCTCTTCGCACTCGTCTTTCCCTGGGCGGACGTTCTCCCCCGGAGCGCACCCTGGCTCGGTCTGGAGGGACCTGCTGTCTCCTTTGGTTTTCAGGCCCAGGCGTGCGACCGCCTTGACTCCCCGAAGCCGCTGTCGGCCCCGAGGTGCTGGCGGCACCCGCAGGTCCCTGGGGTGGAGGCCCCAGCCGGCAGGGTGTTTGCATCACTTTCCGCATCTGAGAGCAGGCGTGGTGCTTTTGGGGAAGGGGGAGCTGACAAAGCCCCCTCCGGGATGCGTGTTCAAGAGCCGAGGTTTGGGCGGCTTGCTCCGTGCTTCTAGAGGGTCACAGCCGCTTCTCTCCTAACGGGACAGAGTGGGGCTTGCTGTACCAAGGCGTCCCGCTGAAACAGTCCCATGGCAGGGGCTCGGCCCTTCGCCCGTCCGTTTCAGGCTGGCCTCCCTGCTCAGGGCGGTCCCCGGAGAGGTGGGCCTGCAGGCCGGCGTCGCCCTCCCGACCTCCCCGCGAGCCGGGTGTGCAGCCCAGTGCCCTCTTAACGCCGGCTCCGGTGGGTTCGACTTCGGGCTTGCGCCCGGCTCCGTGAAGGAGGACTGCCGCCAGAAGGCCTCCCGCAGCCTCGGAACGAGTGGGTTTGCTCTGCGGTGGGTCCGGCCGCTTGGTCCCAGCAGAAGCTCCTTACTATGTCCTCGCGCGTGCTACGCGGAGGCCGAGTTCGGGGGCCCCCTTCTAGGACGGCCCCCCACCTGAGGCCCGGCTGGCACCCTTCCTGCGGCTTCCGCCCCATCCTGCCGTGGCCCAGCTTGCCCCTTCGCCAAGGAGGCCTGCACGCGGAAGGCAGCTTGGCCTCAGGCTTGCCTCTCGGAGGGAAGGCTGTGGTGCTCGCTCGAGGTGAACAGGCCTCGCGCTGAGAAGGCCTCCTTCTCCTTGCAGCGACGTGTGTGCGGACGTGGACGTGGATGGCATTCCACCCTGCCTTGTCTCTCCCAGGGAGGTCGAGGGGCTTGACCTGCGGCGTCCCCACGCACAGCGAATCAGCCAACCGCTTCCCCGGGGAGGACGCGAGGCGTCGGTCCGGGAGAAGCCGGCCCCACGGCCCGGGCGCTCGGGCCTCACGAAGCGCGCCCTTCCTCTCTCCTGCCCGCTTCTCTCTTCGCACTCGTCTTTCCCTAGGCGGACGTTCTCCCCCGGAGCGCACCGTGGCTCGGCCTGGACGGACCTGCTGTCTCCTTCGGTTTTCAGGCCCAGGCGTGCGACCGCCTTGACTCCCCGAAGCCGCTGTCGGCCCCGAGGTGCTGGCGGCACCCGCAGGTCCCTGGGGTGGAGGCCCCAGCCGGCAGGGTGTTTGCATCACTTTCCGCATCTGAGAGCAGGCGTGGTGCTTTTGGGGAAGGGGGAGCTGACAAAGCCCCCTCCGGGATGCGTGTTCCAGAGCCGAGGTTTGGGCGGCTTGCTCCGTGCTTCTAGGGGATCACAGCCGCTTCTCTCCTAACGGGACGGAGTGGGGCTTGCTGGGTCAAGGCGTCCCCCTGAAAAGGTCCCATGGCAGGGGCTCGGCCCTTCGCCCGTCCGTTTCAGGCTGGCCTCCCTGCTCAGGGCGACACCCGGAGAGGTGGGCCTGCAGGCCGGCGTCGCCCTCCCGACCTCCCCGCGAGCCGGGTGTGCAGCCCGGTGCCCTCTGAAAGCCGGTTCCAGTGGGCTCGACTACGGGCTTGCGCCCGGCTCCGTGAAGCAGGACTGCCGCCAGAAGGCCTCCCGCAGCCTCGGAACGAGTAGGTTTGCTCTGCGGTGGGTCCGGCCGCTCGGTCCCAGCAGAAGCTGCTTCCGTTGTCCTCGCGCGTTAGGACGGCCCCCCACCTGAGGCCCGGCTGGCACCCTTCCTGCGGCTTCCGCCCCATCCTGCCGCGGCCCAGCTTGCCCCTTCGCCAAGGAGGCCTGCACGCGGAAGGCAGCTCGGCTTCAAGCTTGCCTCTCGGAGGGAAGGCTGTGGTGCTCGCTCGAGGTGAACAGGCCTCGCGCTGAGAAGGCCTCCTTCTCCGTGCAGCGACGTGTGTGTGGACGTGGTCGGGGATGGCATTCCACCCTGCCTTGTCTCTCCCAGGGAGGTCCAGTGGCTTGACCTGCGGCGTCCCCACCCACGGCGAGTCAGCCAACCGCTTCCCCGGGGAGGACCGAGGCGTCGGCCCGGGAGAAGTCGGCCCCACGGCCCGGGCGCTCGGGCCGAACGAAGCGCGCCGTTCCTCTCTCCTGCCCGCTTCTCTCTTCGCACTCGTCTTTCCCTGGGCGGACGTACTCCCCCGGAGCACACCGTGGCTCGGCATGGAGGGACCTGCTGTCTCCTTCGGTTTTCAGGCCCAGGCGTGCGACCGCCTTGACTCCCCGAAGCCGCTGCCGGCCCTGAGGTGCTGGCGGCACCCGCAGGTCCCTGGGGTGGAGGCCCCAGCTGGCAGGGTATTTGCATCACTTTCCGCATCTGAGAGCAGGCGTGGTGCATTCGGGGAAGGGGGAGCTGACAGAGTCCCCTCCGGGAAGCGCGTTTCAGAGCCAGGGTTGGGCACCTTGCTCCGTGCTTCTAGGGGTCACAGCCGCTTCTCTCCTAAAGGGTCAGAGTGGGGCTTGCTGTGCCAAGGTGTCCCGCTGAAACAGTCCCATGGCAGGGTCTCGGCCCTTAGCCCGTCCGTTTCAGGCTGGCCTCCCTGCTCAGGGCGGTCCCCGGAGAGGTGGGCCTGCAGGCCGGCGTCGCCCTCCCGACCTCCCCGCGAGCCGGGTGTGCAGCCCGGTGCCCTCTGAACGCCGGCTCCGGTGGGCTCGACCGCGGGCGGGCGCCCGGCTCCTCGAAGCGGGGCTTCCGCCAGAAGGCCTCCCGCCCCTCGGAACGAGTGGGTTTGCTCTGCGGTGGGTCCGGCCGCTCAGTCCCTGCAGAAGCTGCTTGCGATGTCCTTGCTCGTGCTTCGCTGAGGCCTAGGTCGGGGGCCCCATCCTAGACGGCCCCACACCTGAGGCCCGGCTGGCACCCTTCCTGCGGCTTCCGCCCCATCCTGCCGTGGCCCAGCTTGCCCCTTCGCCAAGGAGGCCTGCACGCGGAAGGCAGCTCGGCTTCAAGCTTGCCTCTCGGAGGGAAGGCTGTGGTGCTCGCTCGACGTGAACAGGCCTCGCGCTGAGAAGGCCTCCTTCTCCGTGCAGCGACGTGTGTGCGGACGTGGACGGGGATGGCATTCCACCCTGCCTTGTCTCTCCCAGGGAGGTCGAGGGGCTTGACCTACGGCGTCCCCTCCCTAGGCGAGTCAGCTAACCGCTTCCCCGGGGAGGACACGAGGCGTCGGTCCGGGAGAAGCCGGCCCCACGGCCCGGGCGCTCGGGCCTCACGAAGCGCGCCCTTCCTCTCTCCTGCCCGCTTCTCTCTTCGCACTCGTCATTCCCTGGGCGGATGTTCTCCCCCGGAGCGCACCCTGGCTCGGTCTGGAGGGACCTGCTGTCTCCTTTGGTTTTCAGGCCCAGGCGTGCGACCGCCTTGACTCCCCGAAGCCGCTGTCGGCCCCGAGGTGCTGGCGGCACCCGCAGGTCCCTGGGGTGGAGGCCCCAGCCTGCAGGGTGTTTGCATCGCTTTCCGCGTCGGAGAGCAGGCATGGTGCTTTCGGGGAAGGGGGAGCTGACAGAGTCCCCTCCGGGAAGCGCGTCCCAGAGCCGTGGGTTGGGCACCTTGCTCCGTGCTTCTAGGGGTCACAGCCGCTTCTCTCCTAAAGGGTCAGAGTGGGGCTTGCTGTACCAAGGCGTCCCGCTGAAACAGTCCCATGGCAGGGGCTCGGCCCTTCGCCCGTCCGTTTCCGGCTGTCCTCCCTGCTCAGGGCGGTCCCCGGAGAGGTGGGCCTGCAGGCCGGCGTCGCCCTCCCGACCTCCCCGCGAGCCGGGTGTGCAGCCCGGTGCCCTCTTAACGCCGGCTCCGGTGGGCTCTACTGCGGGCGTGCGCCCGTCTCCACGAAGCGGGGCTGCCGCCAGAAGGCCTCCCGCAGCCTCGGAACGAGTAGGTTTGCTCTGCGGTGGGTCCGGCCGCTCGGTCTCAGCAGAAGCTGCTTCCGATGTCCTCGCGCGTGCAAAGCGGAGGCCGAGGTCGGGGGCCCCCTTCTAGGACGGCCCCCCACCTGAGGCCCGGCTGGCACCCTTCCTGCGGCTTCCGCCCCATCCTGCCGTGGAGCAGCTTGCCCCTTCGCCAAGGAGGCCTGCACGCGGATGGCAGCTCGGCTTCAAGCTTGCCTCTCGGAGGGAAGGCTTTGGTGCTCGCTCGAGGTGAACAGGCCTCGCGCTGAGAAGGCCTCCTTCTCCGTGCAGCGACCTGTGTGCGGACGTGGACGGGGATTGCATTCCACCCTGCCTTGTCTCTCCCAGGGAGGTCGAGGGGCTTGACCTACGGCGTCCCCTACCTCGGCGAGTCAGCTAACCGCTTCCCCGGGGAGGACGCGAGGCGCCGGCCCGGGAGAAGCCGGCCCCAGCCCGGGCGCTCGGGCCTCAGGAAGCGCGCCCTTCTCTCTCCTCCCCCTTCTCTCTTCTGACTCGTCTTTCCCTGGGTGGACGTTCTCCCCCGGAGCGCACCCTGGCTCGGTCTGGTGGGACCTTCTGTCTCCTTCGGTTTTCAGGCCCAGGCGTGCGACCACCTTGACTCCCCGAAGCCGCTGTCGGCCCCGAGGTGCTGGCGGCACCCGCAGGTCCCTGGGGTGGAGACCCAGCCTGCAGGGTGTTTGCATCGCTTTCCGCGTCGGAGAGCAGGCATGGTGCTTTCGGGGAAGGGGGAGCTGACAGAGTCCCCTCCGGGAAGCGCGTGCCAGAGCCGAGGGTTGGGCACCTTGCTCCGTGCTTCTAGGGGTCACACCCGCTTCTCTCCTAAAGGGTCAGAGTGGGGCTTGCTGTACCAAGGCGTCCCGCTGAAACAGTCCCATGGCAGGGGCTCGGCCCTTCGCCCTTCCGTTTCCGGCTGGCCTCCCTGCTCAGGGCGGTCCCCGGAGAGGTGGGCCTGCAGGCCGGCGTCGCCCTCCCGACCTCCCCGCGAGCCGGGTGTGCAGCCCGGTGCCCTCTGAACGCCGGCTCCGGTGGGCTCTACTGCGGGCGGGCGCCCGTCTCCACGAAGCGGGGCTGCCGCCAGAAGGCCTCCCGCAGCCTCGGAACGAGTAGGTTTGCTCTGCGGTGGGTCCGGCCGCTCGGTCTCAGCAGAAGCTGCTTCCGATGTCCTCGCGCGTGCTTCGCGGAGGCCGAGGTCGGGGGCCCCCTTCTAGGACGGCCCCCCACCTGAGGCCCGGCTGGCACCCTTCCTGCGGCTTCCGCCCCATCCTGCCGTGGCTCAGCTTGCTCCTTCGCCAAGGAGGCCTGCACGCGGAAGGCAGCTCGGCTTCAAGCTTGCCTCTCGGAGGGAAGGCTTTGGTGCTCGCTCGAGGTGAACAGGCCTCGCGCTGAGAAGGCCTCCTTCTCCGTGCAGCGACGTGTGTGCGGACGTGGACGGGGATTGCATTCCACCCTGCCTTGTCTCTCCCAGGGAGGTCGAGGGGCTTGACCTACGGCGTGCCCTCCCACGGCGAGTCAGCTAACCGCTTCCCCGGGGAGGACGCGAGGCGCCGGCCCGGGAGAAGCCGGCCCCAGCCCGGGCGCTCGGGCCTCACGAAGCGCGCCCTTCCTCTCTCCTGCCGGCTTCTCTCTTCGCACTCCTCTTTCCCTGGGTAGACGTTCTCCCCCGGAGCGCACCCTGGCTCGGTCTGGAGGGACCTGCTGTCTCCTTCGGTTTTCAGGCCCAGGCGTGCGACCGCCTTGACTCCCCGAAGCCGCTGTCGGCCCCGAGGTGCTGGCGGCACCCGCAGGTCCCTGGGGTGGAGGCCCCATCCGGCAGGGTGTTTGCATCGCTTTCTGCGTCGGAGAGCAGGCATGGTGCTGTCGGGGAAGGGAGAGCTGACAGAGTCCCCTCCGGGAAGCACGTGCCAGAGCCGAGGGTTGGGCGCCTTGCTCCGTGCTTCTAGGGGTCACAGCCGCTTCTCTCCTAAAGGGTCAGAGTGGGGCTTGCTGTGCCAAGGCGTCCCGCTGAAACAGTCCCATGGCAGGGGCTCGGCCCTTCGCCCGTCCGTTTCAGGCTGGCCTCCCTGCTCAGGGCGACACCCGGAGAGGTGGGCCTGCAGGCCGACGTCGCCCTCCCGACCTCCCCGCGAGCCGGGTGTGCAGCCCGGTGCCCTCTGAACGCCGGCTCCGTTGGGCTCGACTACGGGCTTGCACCCGGCTCCGTGAAGCAGGACTGCCGCCAGAAGGCCTCCCGCAGCATCGGAACGAGTGGGTTTGCTCTGCGGTGGTTCCGGCCGCTCGGTCCCAGCAGAAGCTGCTTCTGATGTCCTCGCGCGTGCTTCGCAGAGGCCGAGGTCGGGGGCCCCCTTCTAGGACGGCCCCCAAACTGAGGCCCGGCTGGCAGCCTTCCTGCGGCTTCCGCCCCATCCTGCCGTGGCCCAGCTTGCCCCTTCGCCAAGGAGGCCTGCACGCGGAAGGCAGCTCGGCCTCAGGCTTGCCTCTCGGAGGGAAGGCTGTGGTGCTCGCTCGAGGTGAACAGGCCTCGCGCTGAGAAGGCCTCCTTCTCCGTGCAGCGACGTGTGTGCGGACGTGGACGGGGATGGCATTCCACCCTGCCTTGTCTCTCCCAGGGAGGTCAAGGGGCTTGACCTACCGCGTCCCCTCCCACGGCGAGTCAGCTAACCGCTTCCCCGGGGAGGACCGAGGCGCCGGCCCGGGAGAAGCCGGCCCCGCGGCCCGGGCGCTCGGGCCTCACGAAGCGCGCCCTTCCTCTCTCCTGCCCGCTTCTCTCTTCGCACTCGTCTTTCCCTGGGCGGACGTTCTCTCCCGGAGCGCACCCTGGCTCGGTCTGGAGGGACCTGCTGTCTCCTTCGGTTTTCAGCCTCAGGCGTGCGACCGCCTTGACTCCCCGAAGCCGCTGTCGGCCCCGAGGTGCTGGCGGCACCCGCAGGTCCCTGGGGTGGAGGCCCCAGCCTGCAGGGTGTTTGCATCGCTTTCTGCATCTGAGAGCACGCATGGTGCTTTCGGGGAAGGGGGAGCTGACAGAGTCCCCTCCGGGAAGCGCGTGCCAGAGCCGAGGGTTGGGCGCCTTGCTCCGTGCTTCTAGGGGTCACAGCCGCTTCTCTCCTAAAGGGTCAGAGTGGGGCTTGCTGTGCCAAGGCGTCCCGCTGAAACAGTCCCATGGCAGGGTCACGGCCCTTCGCCCGTCCATTTCAGTCTGGCCTCCCTGCTCAGGGCGGTACCCGGAGAGGTGGGCCTGCAGGCCGGCGTCGCCCTCCCGACCTCCCCGCGAGCCGGGTGTGCAGCCTGGTGCCCTCTTAACGCCGGCTCCGGTGGGCTCGACTGCGGGCGGGCGCCCGGCGCCACGAAGCGGGGCTGCCGCCAGAAGGCCTCCCGCAGCCTCGGAACGAGTAGGTTTGCTCTGCGGTGGGTCCGGCCGCTCGGTCCCAGCACAAGCTGCTTCCGATGTCCTCGCGCGTGCTTCGCGGAGGCCGAGGTCGGGGGTCCCCTTCTAGGACGGCCACCCACCTTAGGCCCGGCTGGCACCCTTCCTGCGGCTTCCGCCCCATCCTGCCGTGGCCCAGCTTGCCCCTTCGCCAAGGAGGCCTGCACGAGGAAGGCAGCTCGGCTACAAGCTTGCCTCTCGGAGGGAAGGCTGTGGTGCTCGCTCGAGGTGAACAGGCCTCGCGCTGAGAAGGCCTCCTTCTCCTTGCAGCGACGTGTGTGCGGACGTGGACGTGGATGGCATTCCACCCTGCCTTGTCTCTCCCAGGGAGGTCGAGGGGCTTGACCTGCGGCGTCCCCACGCACGGCGAGTCAGCCAACCGCTTCCCCGGGGAGGACGCGAGGCATTGGCCCGGGAGAAGCCGGCCCCACGGCCCGGGCGCTCGGGCCTCATGAAGCGCGCCCTTCCTCTCTCCTGCCCGCTTATCTCTTCGCACTCGTCTTCCCTAGGCGGACGTTCTCCCCCGGAGCGCACCGTGGCTCGGCCTGGACGGACCTGCTGTCTCCTTCGGTTTTCAGGCCCAGTCATGCGACCGCCTTGACCCCCTGAAGCCGCTGTCGGCCCCGAGGTGCTGGCGGCACCCGCAGGTCCCTGGGGTGGAGGCCCCAGCCTGCAGGGTGTTTGCATCGCTTTCTGCATCTGAGAGCACGCATGGTGCTTTCGGGGAAGGGGGAGCTGACAGAGTCCCCTCCGGGAAGCGCGTGCCAGAGCCGAGGGTTGGGCACCTTGCTCCGTGCTTCTAGGGGTCACAGCCGCTTCTCTCCTAAAGGGTCAGAGTGGGGCTTGCTGTGCCAAGGCGTCCCGCTGAAACAGTCCCATGGCAGGGTCTCGGCCCTTCGCCCGTCCGTTTCAGGCTGGCTCCCTGCTCAGGGCGGGACCCGGAGAGGTGGGCCTGCAGGCCGGCGTCGCCCTCCCGACCTCCCCGCGAGCCGGGTGTGCAGCCCGGTGCCCTCTTAACGCCGGCTCCGGTGGGCTCGACTGCGGGCGGGCGCCCGGCGCCACGAAGCGGGGCTGTCGCCAGAAGGCCTACCGCAGCCTCGGAACGAGTAGGTTTGCTCTGCGGTGGGTCCGGCCGCTCGGTCTCAGCAGAAGCTGCTTCCGATGTCCTCGCGCGTGCTTCGCGGAGGCCGAGGTCGGGGGCCCCCTTCTAGGACGGCCCCCCACCTGAGGCCCGGCTGGCAGCCTTCCTGCGGCTTCCGCCCCATCCTGCCGTGGCCCAGCTTGCCCCTTCGCCAAGGAGGCCTGCACGCGGAAGGCAGCTCGGCTTCAAGCTTGCCTCTCGGAGGGAAGGCTGTGGTGCTCGCTCGAGGTGAACAGGCCTCGCGCTGAGAAGGCCTCCTTCTCCGTGCAGCGACGTGTGTGCGGACGTGGACGGGGATGGCATTACACCCTGCCTTGTCTCTCCCAGGAGGTCGAGGGGCTTGACCTACCGCGTCCCCTCCCACGGCGAGTCAGCTGCCCGCTTCCCCGGGGAGGACCGAGGCGCCGCCCCGGAGAAGCCAGCCCCACGGCCCGGGCGCTCGGGCCTCACGAAGCGCGCCCTTCCTCTCTCCTGCCCGCTTCTCTCTTCGCACTCGTCTTTCCCTGGGCGGACGTTCTCCCCCGGAGCGCACCCTGGCTCGGTCTGGAGGGACCTGCTGTCTCCTTCGGTTTTCAGGCCCAGGCGTGCGACCGCCTTGACTCCCCGAAGCCGCTGTCGGCCCCGAGGTGCTGGTGGCACCCGCAGGTCCCTGGGGTGGAGGCCCCAGCCTGCAGGGTGTTTGCATCGCTTTCCGCGTCGGAGAGCACGCATGGTGCTTTCGGGGAAGGGGGAGCTGACAAAGCCCCCTCCGGGATGCGTGTTCCAGAGCCGAGGTTTGGGCGGCTTGCTCCGTGCTTCTAGGGGGTCACAGCCGCTTCTCTCCTATGGGACGGAGTGGGGCTTGCTGGGTCAAGGCGTCCCCCTGAAACAGTCCCATGGCAGGGGCTCGGCCCTTCGCCCGTCCGTTTCAGGCTGGCCTCCCTGCTCAGGGCGACACCCGGAGAGGTGGGCCTGCAGGCCGGCGTCGCCCTCCCGACCTCCCCGCGAGCCGGGTGTGCAGCCCGGTGCCCTCTTAACGCCGGCTCCGGTGGGCTCGACTGCGGGCGGGCGCCCGGCGCCACGAAGCGGGGCTGTCGCCAGAAGGCCTACCGCAGCCTCGGAACGAGTAGGTTTGCTCTGCGGTGGGTCCGGCCGCTCGGTCTCAGCAGAAGCTGCTTCCGATGTCCTCGCGCGTGCTTCGCGGAGGCCGAGGTCGGGGGCCCCCTTCTAGGACGGCCCCCCACCTGAGGCCAGGCTGGCAGCCTTCCTGCGGCTTCCGCCCCATCCTGCCGTGGCCCAGCTTGCCCCTTCGCCAAGGAGGCCTGCACGCGGAAGGCAGCTCGGCTTCAAGCTTGCCTCTCGGAGGGAAGGCTGTGGTGCTCGCTCGAGGTGAACAGGCCTCGCGCTGAGAAGGCCTCCTTCTCCGTGCAGCGACGTGTGTGCGGACGTGGACGGGGATGGCATTACACCCTGCCTTGTCTCTCCCAGGGAGGTCGAGGGGCTTGACCTACCGCGTCCCCTCCCACGGCGAGTCAGCTGCCCGCTTCCCCGGGGAGGACCGAGGCGCCGCCCCGGAGAAGCCAGCCCCACGGCCCGGGCGCTCGGGCCTCACGAAGCGCGCCCTTCCTCTCTCCTGCCCGCTTCTCTCTTCGCACTCCTCTTTCCCTGGGCGGACGTTCTCCCCCGGAGCGCACCCTGGCTCGGTCTGGAGGGTCCTGCTGTCTCCTTTGGTTTTCAGGCCCAGGCGTGCGACCGCCTTGACTCCCCGAAGCCGCTGTCGGCCCCGAGGTGCTGGCGGCACCCGCAGGTCCCTGGGGTGGAGGCCCCATCCGGCAGGGTGTTTGCATCGCTTTCCGCGTCGGAGAGCAGGCATGGTGCTTTCGGGGAAGGGGGAGCTGACAGAGTACCCTCCGGGATGCGTGTTCCAGAGCCGAGGTTTGGGCGGCTTGCTCCGTGCTTCTAGGGGGTCACAGCCGCTTCTCTCCTAACGGGACGGAGTGGGGCTTGCTGGGTCAAGGCGTCCCCCTGAAACAGTCCCATGGCAGGGGCTCGGCCCTTCGCCTGTCCGTTTCAGGCTGGCCTCCCTGCTCAGGGCGTCACCCGGAGAGGTGGGCCTGCAGGCCGGCGTCGCCCTCCCGACCTCCCCGCGAGCCGGGTGTGCAGCCCGGTGCCCTCTGAAAGCCGGTTCCGGTGGGCTCGACTACGGGCTTGCGCCCGGCTCCGTGAAGCAGGACTGCCGCCAGAAGGCCTCCCGCAGCCTCGGAACGAGTGGGTTTGCTCTGCGGTGGGTCCGGCCGCTCGGTCCCAGCAGAAGCTGCTTCCGATGTCCTCGCGCGTTAGGACGGCCCCCCACCTGAGGCCCGGCTGGCACCCTTCCTGCGGCTTCCGCCCCATCCTGCCGCGGCCCAGCTTGCCCCTTCGCCAAGGAGGCCTGCACACGGAAGGCAGCTCGGCTTCAAGCTTGCCTCTCGGAGGGAAGGCTGTGGTGCTCGCTCGAGGTGAACAGGCCTCGCGCTGAGAAGGCCTCCTTCTCCGTGCAGCGACATGTGTGTGGACGTGGTCGGGGATGGCATTCCACCCTGCCTTGTCTCTCCCAGGGAGGTCCAGTGGCTTGACCTGCGGCGTCCCCACCCACGGCGAGTCAGCCAACCGCTTCCCCGGGGAGGACGCGAGGCGTCGGCCCGGGAGAAGTCGGCCCCACGGCCCGTGCGCTCGGGCCGAACGAAGCGCGCCCTTCCTCTCTCCTGCCCGCTTCTCTCTTCGCACTCGTCTTTCCCTGGGCGGACGTACTCCCCGGAGCACACCGTGGATCGGCATGGAGGGACCTGCTGTCTCCTTCGGTTTTCAGGCCCAGGCGTGCGACCGCCTTGACTCCCCGAAGCCGCTGTCGGCCCCGAGGTGCTGGCGGCACCCGCAGGTCCCTGGGGTGGAGGCCCCAGCCGGCAGGGTATTTGCATCACTTTCCGCATCTGAGAGCAGGCGTGGTGCATTCGGGGAAGGGGGAGCTGACAGAGTCCCCTCCGGGAAGCGCGTTTCAGAGCCAGGGTTGGGCACCTTGCTCCGTGCTTCTAGGGGTCACAGCCGCTTCTCTCCTAAAGGGTCAGAGTGGGGCTTGCTGTGCCAAGGTGTCCCGCTGAAACAGTCCCATGGCAGGGTCTCGGCCCTTCGCCCGTCCGTTTCAGGCTGGCCTCCCTGCTCAGGGCGGTCCCCGGAGAGGTGGGCCTGCAGGCCGGCGTCGCCCTCCCGACCTCCCCGTGAGCCGGGTGTGCAGCCCGGTGCCCTCTGAACGCCGGCTCCGGTGGGCTCGACCGCGGGCGGGCGCCCGGCTCCTCGAAGCGGGGCTTCCGCCAGAAGGCCTCCCGCACCTCGGAAAGAGTGGGTTTGCTCTGCGGTGGGTCCGGCCGCTCAGTCCCTGCAGAAGCTGCTTGCGATGTCCTCGCTCGTGCTTCGCTGAGGCCTAGGTCGGGGTCCCCATCCTAGACGGCCCCAAACCTGAGGCCCGGCTGGCACCCTTCCTGCGGCTTCCGCCCCATCCTGCCGTGGCCCAGCTTGCCCCTTCGCCAAGGAGGCCTGCACGCGGAAGGCAGCTCGGCTTCAAGCTTGCCTCTCAGAGGGAAGGCTGTGGTGCTCGCTCGACGTGAACAGGCCTCGCGCTGAGAAGGCCTCCTTCTCCGTGCAGCGACGTGTGTGCGGACGTGGACGGGGATGGCATTCCACCCTGCCTTGTCTCTCCCAGGGAGGTCGAGGGGCTTGACCTACGGCGTCCCCTCCCACGGCGAGTCAGCTAACCGCTTCCCCGGGGAGGACGCGAGGCGTCGGTCCGGGAGAAGCCGGCCCCACGGCCCGGGCGCTCGGGCCTCACGAAGCGCGCCCTTCCTCTCTCCTGCCCGCTTCTCTCTTCGCACTCCTCTTTCCCTGGGTAGACGTTCTCCCCCGGAGCGCACCCTGGCTCGGTCTGGAGGGACCTGCTGTCTCCTTCGGTTTTCAGGCCCAGGCGTGCGACCGCCTTGACTCCCCGAAGCCGCTGTCGGCCCCGAGGTGCTGGCGGCACCCGCAGGTCCCTGGGGTGGAGGCCCCATCCGGCAGGGTGTTTGCATCGCTTTCTGCGTCGGAGAGCAGGCATGGTGCTGTCGGGGAAGGGGGAGCTGACAGAGTCCCCTCCGGGAAGCACGTGCCAGAGCCGAGGGTTGGGCGCCTTGCTCCGTGCTTCTAGGGGTCACAGCCGCTTCTCTCCTAAAGGGTCAGAGTGGGGCTTGCTGTGCCAAGGCGTCCCGCTGAAACAGTCCCATGGCAGGGGCTCGGCCCTTCGCCCGTCCGTTTCAGGCTGGCCTCCCTGCTCAGGGCGCCCCCCGGAGAGGTGGGCCTGCAGGCCGGCGTCGCCCTCCCGACCTCCCCGCGAGCCGGGTGTGCAGCCCGGTGCCCTCTGAACGCCGGCTCCGGTGGGCTCGACTACGGGCTTGCACCCGGCTCCGTGAAGCAGGACTGCCGCCAGAAGGCCTCCCGCAGCATCGGAACGAGTGGGTTTGCTCTGCGGTGGGTCCGGCCGCTCGGTCCCAGCAGAAGCTGCTTCTGATGTCCTCGCGCGTGCTTCGCAGAGGCCGAGGTCGGGGGCCCCCTTCTAGGACGGCCCCCAAACTGAGGCCCGGCTGGCAGCCTTCCTGCGGCTTCCGCCCCATCCTGCCGTGGCCCAGCTTGCCCCTTCGCCAAGGAGGCCTGCACGCGGAAGGCAGCTCGGCCTCAGGCTTGCCTCTCGGAGGGAAGGCTGTGGTGCTCGCTCGAGGTGAACAGGCCTCGCGCTGAGAAGGCCTCCTTCTCCGTGCAGCGACGTGTGTGCGGACGTGGACGGGGATGGCATTCCACCCTGCCTTGTCTCTCCCAGGGAGGTTAAGGGGCTTGACCTACCGCGTCCCCTCCCACGGCGAGTCAGCTAACCGCTTCCCCGGGGAGGACCGAGGCGCCGGCCCGGGAGAAGCCGGCCCCGCGGCCCGGGCGCTCGGGCCTCACGAAGCGCGCCCTTCCTCTCTCCTGCCCGCTTCTCTCTTCGCACTCCTCTTTCCCTGGGCGGACGTTCTCCCCCGGAGCGCACCCTGGCTCGGTCTGGAGGGTCCTGCTGTCTCCTTTGGTTTTCAGGCCCAGGCGTGCGACCGCCTTGACTCCCCGAAGCCGCTGTCGGCCCCGAGCTGCTGGCGGCACCCGCAGGTCCCTGGGGTGGAGGCCCCATCCGGCAGGGTGTTTGCATCGCTTTCCGCGTCGGAGAGCAGGCATGGTGCTTTCGGGGAAGGGGGAGCTGACAGAGTCCCCTCAGGGAAGCGCGTGCCAGAGCCGAGGGTTGGGCACCTTGCTCCGTGCTTCTAGGGGTCACAGCCGCTTCTCTCCTAAAGGGTCAGAGTGGGGCTTGCTGTACCAAGGCGTCCCGCTGAAACAGTCCCATGGCAGGGGCTCGGCCCTTCGCCCGTCCGTTTCAGGCTGGCCTCCCTGCTCAGGGCGGTCCCCGGAGAGGTGGGCCTGCAGGCCGGCGTCGCCCTCCCGACCTCCCCGCGAGCCGGGTGTGCAGCCCGGTGCCCTCTTAACGCCGGCTCCGGTGGGCTCTACTGCGGGCGGGCGCCCGGCTCCACGAAGCGGGGCTGCCGCCAGAAGGCCTCCCGCAGCCTCGGAACGAGTAGGTTTGCTCTGCGGTGGGTCCGGCCGCTCGGTCTCAGCAGAAGCTGCTTCCGATGTCCTCGCGCGTGCTTCGCGGAGGCCGAGGTCGGGGGCCCCCTTCTAGGACGGCCCCCCACCTGAGGCCCGGCTGGCACCCTTCCTGCGGCTTCCGCCCCATCCTGCCGTGGCCCAGCTTGCCCCTTCGCCAAGGAGGCCTGCACGCGGAAGGCAGCTCGGCCTCAGGCTTGCCTCTCGGAGGGAAGGCTGTGGTGCTCGCTCGAGGTGAACAGGCCTCGCGCTGAGAAGGCCTCCTTCTCCTTGCAGCGACGTGTGTGCGGACGTGCACGTGGATGGCATTCCACCCTGCCTTGTCTCTCCCAGGGAGGTCGAGGGGCTTGACCTGCGGCGTCCCCACGCACGGCGAGTCAGCCAACCGCTTCCCCGGGGAGGACGCGAGGCGTCGGTCCGGGAGAAGCCGGCCCCACGGCCCGGGCGCTCGGGCCTCACGAAGCGCGCCCTTCCTCTCTCCTGCCCGCTTCTCTCTTCGCACTCGTCTTTCCCTAGGCGGACGTTCTCCCCCGGAGTGCACCGTGGCTCGGCCTGGACGGACCTGCTGTCTCCTTCGGTTTTCAGGCCCACGCTTGCGACCGCCTGGACTCCCCGAAGCCGCTGTCGGCCCCGAGGTGCTGGCGGCACCCGCAGGTCCCTGGGGTGGAGGCCCCAGCCGGCAGGGTGTTTGAATCACTTTCCGCATCTGAGAGCAGGCGTGGTGCATTCGGGGAAGGGGGAGCTGACAGAGTCCCCTCCGGGAAGCGCGTTTCAGAGCCAGGGTTGGGCACCTTGCTCCGTGCTTCTAGGGGTCACAGCCGCTTCTCTCCTAAAGGGTCAGAGTGGGGCTTGCTGTGCCAAGGTGTCCCGCTGAAACAGTCCCATGGCAGGGTCTCGGCCCTTCGCCCGTCCGTTTCAGGCTGGCCTCCCTGCTCAGGGCGCCACCCGGAGAGGAGGGCCTGCAGGCCGGCGTCGCCCTCCCGACCTCCCCGCGAGCCGGGTGTGCAGCCCGGTGCCCTCTGAACGCCGGCTCCGGTGGGCTCGACCGCGGGCGGGCGCCCGGCTCCTCGAAGCGGGGCTTCCGCCAGAAGGCCTCCCGCACCTCGGAACGAGTGGGTTTGCTCTGCGGTGGGTCCGGCCGCTCAGTCCCTGCAGAAGCTGCTTGCGATGTCCTTGCTCGTGCTTCGCTGAGGCCTAGGTCGGGAGCCCCATCCTAGACGGCCCCACACCTGAGGCCCGGCTTGCAGCCTTCCTGCGGCTTCCGCCCCATCCTGCCGTGGCCCAGCTTGCCCCTTCGCCAAGGAGGCCTGCACGCGGAAGGCAGCTCGGCTTCAAGCTTGCCTCTCGGAGGGAAGGCTGTGGTGCTCGCTCGACGTGAACAGGCCTCGCGCTGAGAAGGCCTCCTTCTCCGTGCAGCGACGTGTGTGCGGACGTGGACGGGGATGGCATTCCACCCTGCCTTGTCTCTCCCAGGGAGGTCGAGGGGCTTGATCTACGGCGTCCCCTCCCACGGCGAGTCAGCTAACCGCTTCCCCGGGGAGGACGCGAGGCGTCGGTCCGGGAGAAGCCGGCCCCACGGCCCGGGCGCTCGGGCCTCACG
Source organism: Martes martes (assembly GCF_963455335.1). Taxonomy (NCBI): domain Eukaryota; kingdom Metazoa; phylum Chordata; class Mammalia; order Carnivora; family Mustelidae; genus Martes; species Martes martes. The sequence continues at coordinate 14,518,037 of NC_137892.1, read as the reverse complement.
AAGCGCGCCCTTCCTCTCTCCTGCCCGCTTCTCTCTTCGCACTCCTCTTTCCCTGGGTAGACGTTCTCCCCCGGAGCGCACCCTGGCTCGGTCTGGAGGGACCTGCTGTCTCCTTCGGTTTTCAGGCCCAGGCGTGCGACCGCCTTGACTCCCCGAAGCCGCTGTCGGCCCCGAGGTGCTGGCGGCACCCGCAGGTCCCTGGGGTGGAGGCCCCATCCGGCAGGGTGTTTGCATCGCTTTCTGCGTCGGAGAGCAGGCATGGTGCTGTCGGGGAAGGGGGAGCTGACAGAGTCCCCTCCGGGAAGCACGTGCCAGAGCCGAGGGTTGGGCGCCTTGCTCCGTGCTTCTAGGGGTCACAGCCGCTTCTCTCCTAAAGGGTCAGAGTGGGGCTTGCTGTGCCAAGGCGTCCCGCTGAAACAGTCCCATGGCAGGGGCTCGGCCCTTCGCCCGTCCGTTTCAGGCTGGCCTCCCTGCTCAGGGCGCCACCCGGAGAGGTGGGCCTGCAGGCCGGCGTCGCCCTCCCGACCTCCCCGCGAGCCGGGTGTGCAGCCCGGTGCCCTCAAACGCCGGCTCCGGTGGGCTCGACTACGGGCTTGCACCCGGCTCCGTGAAGCACGACTGCCGCCAGAAGGCCTCCCGCAGCATCGGAACGAGTGGGTTTGCTCTGCGGTGGGTCCGGCCGCTCGGTCCCAGCAGAAGCTGCTTCTGATGTCCTCGCGCGTGCTTCGCAGAGGCCGAGGTCGGGGGCCCCCTTCTAGGACGGCCCCCAAACTGAGGCCTGGCTGGCAGCCTTCCTGCGGCTTCCGCCCCATCCTGCCGTGGCCCAGCTTGCCCCTTCGCCAAGGAGGCCTGCACGCGGAAGGCAGCTCGGCCTCAGGCTTGCCTCTCGGAGGGAAGGCTGTGGTGCTCGCTCGAGGTGAACAGGCCTTGCGCTGAGAAGGCCTCCTTCTCCGTGCAGCGACGTGTGTGCGGACGTGGACGGGGATGGCATTCCACCCTGCCTTGTCTCTCCCAGGGAGGTTAAGGGGCTTGACCTACCGCGTCCCCTCCCACGGCGAGTCAGCTAACCGCTTCCCCGGGGAGGACCGAGGCGCCGGCCCGGGAGAAGCCGGCCCCGCGGCCCGGGCGCTCGGGCCTCACGAAGCGCGCCCTTCCTCTCTCCTGCCCGCTTCTCTCTTCGCACTCCTCTTTCCCTGGGCGGACGTTCTCCCCCGGAGCGCACCCTGGCTCGGTCTGGAGGGTCCTGCTGTCTCCTTCGGTTTTCAGGCCCAGGCGTGCGACCGCCTTGACTCCCCGAAGCCGCTGTCGGCCCCGAGCTGCTGGCGGAACCCGCAGGTCCCTGGGGTGGAGGCCCCATCCGGCAGGGTGTTTGCATCGCTTTCCGCGTCGGAGAGCAGGCATGGTGCTTTCGGGGAAGGGGGAGCTGACAGAGTCCCCTCCGGGAAGCGCGTGCCAGAGCCGAGGGTTGGGCACCTTGCTCCGTGCTTCTAGGGGTCACAGCCGCTTCTCTCCTAAAGGGTCAGAGTGGGGCTTGCTGTACCAAGGCGTCCCGCTGAAACAGTCCCATGGCAGGGGCTCGGCCCTTCGCCCGTCCGTTTCAGGCTGGCCTCCCTGCTCAGGGCGGTCCTCGGAGAGGTGGGCCTGCAGGCCGGCGTCGCCCTCCCGACCTCCCCGCGAGCCGGGTGTGCAGCCCGGTGCCCTCTTAACGCCGGCTCCGGTGGGCTCTACTGCGGGCGTGCGCCCGGCTCCACGAAGCGGGGCTGCCGCCAGAAGGCCTCCCGCAGCCTCGGAACGAGTAGGTTTGCTCTGCGGTGGGTCCGGCCGCTGGGTCTCAGCAGAAGCTGCTTCCGATGTCCTCGCGCGTGCTTCGCGGAGGCCGAGGTCGGGGGCCCCCTTCTAGGATGGCCCCCCACCTGAGGCCCGGCTGGCACCCTTCCTGCGGCTTCCGCCCCATCCTGCCGTGGCCCAGCTTGCTCCTTCGCCAAGGAGGCCTGCACGCGGAAGGCAGCTCGGCTTCAAGCTTGCCTCTCGGAGGGAAGGCTTTGGTGCTCGCTCGAGGTGAACAGGCCTCGCGCTGAGAAGGCCTCCTTCTCCGTGCAGCGACGTGTGTGCGGACGTGGACGTGGATGGCATTCCACCCTGCCTTGTCTCTCCCAGGGAGGTCGAGGGGCTTGACCTGCGGCGTCCCCACGCACATCGAGTCAGCCAACCGCTTCCCCGGGGAGGACGCGAGGCGTCGGCCCTGGAGAAGCCGGCCCCGCGGCCCGGGCGCTCGGGCCTCACGAAGCGCGCCCTTCCTCTCTCCTGCCCGCTTCTCTCTTCGCACTCGTCTTTCCCTAGGCGGACGTTCTCCCCCGGAGCGCACCGTGGCTCGGCCTGGACGGACCTGCTGTCTCCTTCGGTTTTCAGGCCCAGGCTTGCGACCGCCTTGACTCCCCGAAGCCGCTGTCGGCCCCGAGGTGCTGGCGGCACCCGCAGGTCCCTGGGGTGGAGGCCCCAGCCTGCAGGGTGTTTGCATCGCTTTCCGCGTCGGAGAGCACGCATGGTGCTTTCGGGGAAGGGGGAGCTGACAGAGTCCCCTCCGGGAAGCGCGTGCCAGAACCGAGGGTTGGGCACCTTGCCCCGTGCTTCTAGGGGTCACAGCCGCTTCTCTCCTAAAGGGTCAGTGTGGGGCTTGCTGTACCAAGGCGTCCCGCTGAAACAGTCCCATGGCAGGGGCTCGGCCCTTCGCCCGTCCGTTTCAGGCTGGCCTCCCTGCTCAGGGCGGTCCCCGGAGAGGTGGGCCTGCAGGCCGGCGTCGCCCTCCCGGCCTCCCCGCGAGCCGGGTGTGCAGCCCGGTGACCTCTGAACGCCGGCTCCGGTGGGCTCGACTACGGGCTTGCGCCCGGCTCCGTGAAGCAGGACTGCCGCCAGAAGGCCTCCCGCAGCCTCGGAACGAGTGGGTTTGCTCTGCGGTGGGTCCGGCCGCTCGGTCCCAGCAGAAGCTGCTTCCGATGTCCTCGCGCGTGCTTCGCGGAGGCCGAGGTCGGGGGCCCCCTTCTAGGACGGCCCCCCAACTGAGGCCCGGCTGGCACCCTTCCTGCGGCTTCCGCCCCATCCTGCCGTGGCCCAGCTTGCCCCTTCGCCAAGGAGGCCTGCACGCGGAAGGCAGCTCGGCCTCAGGCTTGCCTCTCGGAGGGAAGGCTGTGGTGCTCGCTCGAGGTGAACAGGCCTCGCGCTGAGAAGGCCTCCTTCTCCTTGCAGCGACGTGTGTGCGGACGTGGACGGGGATGGCATTCCACCCTGCCTTGTCTCTCCCAGGGAGGTCCAGGGGCTTGACCTGCGGCGTCCCCACGCACGGCGAGTCAGCCAACCGCTTCCCCGGGGAGGACGCGAGGCGTCGGTCCGGGAGAAGCCGGCCCCACGGCCCGGGCGCTCGGGCCTCACGAAGCGCGCCCTTCCTCTCTCCTGCCCGCTTCTCTCTTCGCACTTGTCTTTCCCTAGGCGGACGTTCTCCCCCGGAGTGCACCGTGGCTCGGCCTGGACGGACCTGCTGTCTCCTTCAGTTTTCAGGCCCAGGCTTGCGACCGCCTGGACTCCCCGAAGCCGCTGTCGGCCCCGAGGTGCTGGCGGCACCCGCAGGTCCCTGGGGTGGAGGCCCCAGCCGGCAGGGTGTTTGAATCACTTTCCGCATCTGAGAGCAGGCGTGGTGCATTCGGGGAAGGGGGAGCTGACAGAGTCCCCTCCGGGAAGCGCGTTTCAGAGCCAGGGTTGGGCACCTTGTTCCGTGCTTCTAGGGGTCACAGCCGCTTCTCTCCTAAAGGGTCAGAGTGGGGCTTGCTGTGCCAAGGTGTCCCGCTGAAACAGTCCCATGGCAGGGTCTCGGCCCTTAGCCCGTCCGTTTCAGGCTGGCCTCCCTGCTCAGGGCGGTCCCCGGAGAGGTGGGCCTGCAGGCCGGCGTCGCCCTCCCGACCTCCCCGCGAGCCGGGTGTGCAGCCCGGTGCCCTCTGAACGCCGGCTCCGGTGGGCTCGACCGCGGGCGGGCGCCCGGCTCCTCGAAGCGGGGCTTCCGCCAGAAGGCCTCCCGCACCTCGGAACGAGTGGGTTTGCTCTGCGGTGGGTCCGGCCGCTCAGTCCCTGCAGAAGCTGCTTGCGATGTCCTTGCTCGTGCTTCGCTGAGGCCTAGGTCGGGGTCCCCATCCTAGACGGCCCCAAACCTGAGGCCCGGCTGGCACCCTTCCTGCGGCTTCCGCCCCATCCTGCCGTGGCCCAGCTTGCCCCTTCGCCAAGGAGGCCTGCACGCGGAAGGCAGCTCGGCTTCAAGCTTGCCTCTCGGAGGGAAGGCTGTGGTGCTCGCTCGACGTGAACAGGCCTCGCGCTGAGAAGGCCTCCTTCTCCGTGCAGCGACGTGTGTGCGGACGTGGACGGGGATGGCATTCCACCCTGCCTTGTCTCTCCCAGGGAGGTCGAGGGGCCTGACCTACGGCGTCCCCTCCCACGGCGAGTCAGCTAACCGCTTCCCCGGGGAGGACGCGAGGCGTCGGTCCGGGAGAAGCCGGCCCCCAGGCCCGGGCGCTCGGGCCTCCCGAAGCGCGCCCTTCCTCTCTCCTGCCCGCTTCTCTCTTCGCACTCGTCTTTCCCTGGGCGGACGTACTCCCCCGGAGCACACCGTGGCTCGGCATGGAGGGACCTGCTGTCTCCTTCGGTTTTCAGGCCCAGGCGTGCGACCGCCTTGACTCCCCGAAGCCGCTGTCGGCCCCGAGGTGCTGGCGGCACCCGCAGGTCCCTGGGGTGGAGGCCCCAGCCGGCAGCGTGTTTGCATCGCTTTCCGCGTCGGAGAGCAGGCATGGTGCTTTCGGGGAAGGGGGAGCTGACAGAGTCCCCTCCGGGAAGCGCGTGCCAGAGCCGAGGGTTGGGCACCTTGCTCCGTGCTTCTAGGGGTCACAGCCGCTTCTCTCCTAAAGGGTCAGAGTGGGGCTTGCTGTACCAAGGCGTCCCGCTGAAACAGTCCCATGGCAGGGGCTCGGCCCTTCGCCCTTCCGTTTCCGGCTGGCCTCCCTGCTCAGGGCGGTCCCCGGAGAGGTGGGCCTGCAGGCCGGCGTCGCCCTCCCGACCTCCCCGCGAGCCGGGTGTGCAGCCCGGTGCCCTCTTAACGCCGGCTCCGGTGGGCTCTACTGCGGGCGGGCGCCCGTCTCCACGAAGCGGGGCTGCCGCCAGAAGGCCTCCCGCAGCCTCGGAACGAGTAGGTTTGCTCTGCGGTGGGTCCGGCCGCTCGGTCTCAGCAGAAGCTGCTTCCGATGTCCTCGCGCGTGCAAAGCGGAGGCCGAGGTCGGGGGCCCCCTCTAGGACGGCCCCCCACCTGAGGCCCGGCTGGCACCCTTCCTGCGGCTTCCGCCCCATCCTGCCGTGGCCCAGCTTGCTCCTTCGCCAAGGAGGCCTGCACGCGGAAGGCAGCTCGGCTTCAAGCTTGCCTCTCGGAGGAAAGGCTGTGGTGCTCGCTCGACGTGAACAGGCCTCGCGCTGAGAAGGCCTCCTTCTCCGTGCAGCGACGTGTGTGCGGACGTGGACGGGGATGGCATTCCACCCTGCCTTGTCTCTCCCAGGGAGGTCGAGGGGCTTGACCTACGGCGTCCCCTCCCTAGGCGAGTCAGCTAACCGCTTCCCCGGGGAGGACGCGAGGCGTCGGTCCGGGAGAAGCCGGCCCCACGGCCCGGGCGCTCGGGCCTCACGAAGCGCGCCCTTCCTCTCTCCTGCCCGCTTCTCTCTTCGCACTCGTCTTTCCCTGGGCGGACGTTCTCCCCCGGAGCGCACCCTGGCTCGGTCTGGTGGGACCTTCTGTCTCCTTCGGTTTTCAGGCCCAGGCGTGCGACCACCTTGACTCCCCGAAGCCGCTGTCGGCCCCGACGTGCTGGCGGCACCCGCAGGTCCCTGGGGTGGAGGCCCCAGCCGGCAGGGTGTTTGCATCGCTTTCCGTGTCGGAGAGCAGGCATGGTGCTTTCGGGGAAGGGGGAGCTGACAGAGTCCCCTCCGGGAAGCGCGTGCCAGAGCCGTGGGTTGGGCGCCTTCCTCCGTGCTTCTAGGGGTCACAGCCGCTTCTCTCCTAAAGGGTCAGAGTGGGGCTTGCTGTGCCAAGGCGTCCCGCTGAAACAGTCCCATGGAGGGTCTCGGCCCTTCGCCCGTCCGTTTCAGGCTGGCCTCCCTGCTCAGGGCGCCACCCGGAGAGGAGGGCCTGCAGGCCGGCGTCGCCCTCCCGACCTCCCCGCGAGCCGGGTGTGCAGCCCGGTGCCCTCTGAACGCCGGCTCCGGTGGGTTCGACTTCGGGATTGTGCCCGGCTCCGTGAAGCAGGACTGCCGCCAGAAGGCCTCCCGCAGCCTCGGAACGAGTGGGTTTGCTCTGCGGTGGGTCCGGCAGCTTGGTCCCAGCAGAAGCTCCTTATTATGTCCTCGCGCGTGCTTCGCGGAGGCCGAGGTCGGGGGCCCCCTTCTAGGACGGCCCCCCACCTGAGGCCCGGCTGGCAGCCTTCCTGCGGCTTCCGCCCCATCCTGCCGTGGCCCAGCTTGCCCCTTCGCCAAGGAGGCCTGCACGCGGAAGGCAGCTCGGCCTCAGGCTTGCCTCTCGGAGGGAAGGCTGTGGTGCTCGCTCGAGGTGAACAGGCCTCGCGCTGAGAAGGCCTCCTTCTCCTTGCAGCGACGTGTGTGCGGACCTGGACGTGGATGACATTCCACCCTGCCTTGTCTCTCCCAGGGAGGTCGAGGGGCTTGACCTGCGGCGTCCCCACGCACAGCGAATCAGCCAACCGCTTCCCCGGGGAGGACGCGAGGCGTCGGCCCGGGAGAAGCCGGCCCCACGGCCCGGGCGCTCGGGCCTCACGAAGCGCGCCCTTCCTCTCTCCTGCCCGCTTCTCTCTTCGCACTCGTCTTTCCCTAGGCGGACGTTCTCCCCCGGAGCGCACCGTGGCTCGGCCTGGACGGACCTGCTGTCTCCTTCGGTTTTCAGGCCCAGGCTTGCGACCGCCTTGACTCCCTGAAGCCGCTGTCGGCCCCGAGGTGCTGGCGGCACCCGCAGGTCCCTGGGGTGGAGGCCCCAGCCTGCAGGGTGTTTGCATCGCTTTCCGCGTCGGAGAGCAGGCATGGTGCTTTCGGGGAAGGGGGAGCTGACAGAGTCCCCTCCGGGAAGCGCGTTTCAGAGCCAGGGTTGGGCACCTTGCTCCGTGCTTCTAGGGGTCACAGCCGCTTCTCTCCTAAAGGGTCAGAGTGGGGCTTGCTGTGCCAAGGTGTCCCGCTGAAACAGTCTCATGGCAGGGTCTCAGCCCTTCGCCCGTCCGTTTCAGGCTGGCCTCCCTGCTCAGGGCGGTCCCCGGAGAGGTGGGCCTGCAGGCCGGCGTCGCCCTCCCGACCTCCCCGCGAGCCGGGTGTGCAGCCTGGTGCCCTCTGAACGCCGGCTCCGGTGGGCTCGACCGCGGGCGGGCGCCCGGCTCCTCGAAGCGGGGCTTCCGCCAGAAGGCCTCCCGCACCTCGGAACGAGTGGGTTTGCTCTGCGGTGGGTCCGGCCGCTCAGTCCCTGCAGAAGCTGCTTGCGATGTCCTTGCTCGTGCTTCGCTGAGGCCTAGGTCGGGGTCCCATCCTAGACGGCCCCACACCTGAGGCCCGGCTTGCAGCCTTCCTGCGGCTTCCGCCCCATCCTGCCGTGGCCCAGCTTGCCCCTTCGCCAAGGAGGCCTGCACGCGGAAGGCAGCTCGGCCTCAGGCTTGCCTCTCGGAGGGAAGGCTGTGGTGCTCGCTCGAGGTGAACAGGCCTCGCGCTGAGAAGGCCTCCTTCTCCGTGCAGCGACGTGTGTGCGGACGTGGACGGGGATGGCATTCCACCCTGCCTTGTCTCTCCCAGGGAGGTCAAGGGGCTTGACCTACCGCGTCCCCTCCCACGGCGAGTCAGCTAACCGCTTCCCCGGGGAGGACCGAGGCGCCGGCCCAGGAGAAGCCGGCCCCGCGGCCCGGGCGCTCGGGCCTCACGAAGCGCGCCCTTCCTCTCTCCTGCCCGCTTCTCTCTTCGCACTCCTCTTTCCCTGGGCGGACGTTCTCCCCCGGAGCGCACCCTGGCTCGGTCTGGAGGGTCCTGCTGTCTCCTTTGGTTTTCAGGCCCAGGCGTGCGACCGCCTTGACTCCCCGAAGCCGCTGTCGGCCCCGAGGTGCTGGCGGCACCCGCAGGTCCCTGGGGTGGAGGCCCCATCCGGCAGGGTGTTTGCATCGCTTTCCGCGTCGGAGAGCAGGCATGGTGCTTTCGGGGAAGGGGGAGCTGACAGAGTACCCTCCGGGATGCGTGTTCCAGAGCCGAGGTTTGGGCGGCTTGCTCCGTGCTTCTAGGGGGTCACAGCCGCTTCTCTCCTAACGGGACGGAGTGGGGCTTGCTGGGTCAAGGCGTCCCCCTGAAACAGTCCCATGGCAGGGGCTCGGCCCTTCGCCTGTCCGTTTCAGGCTGGCCTCCCTGCTCAGGGCGTCACCCGGAGAGGTGGGCCTGCAGGCCGGCGTCGCCCTCCCGACCTCCCCGCGAGCCGGGTGTGCAGCCCGGTGCCCTCTGAAAGCCGGTTCCGGTGGGCTCGACTACGGGCTTGCGCCCGGCTCCGTGAAGCAGGACTGCCGCCAGAAGGCCTCCCGCAGCCTCGGAACGAGTGGGTTTGCTCTGCGGTGGGTCCGGCCGCTCGGTCCCAGCAGAAGCTGCTTCCGATGTCCTCGCGCGTTAGGACGGCCCCCCACCTGAGGCCCGGCTGGCACCCTTCCTGCGGCTTCCGCCCCATCCTGCCGCGGCCCAGCTTGCCCCTTCGCCAAGGAGGCCTGCACACGGAAGGCAGCTCGGCTTCAAGCTTGCCTCTCGGAGGGAAGGCTGTGGTGCTCGCTCGAGGTGAACAGGCCTCGCGCTGAGAAGGCCTCCTTCTCCGTGCAGCGACATGTGTGTGGACGTGGTCGGGGATGGCATTCCACCCTGCCTTGTCTCTCCCAGGGAGGTCCAGTGGCTTGACCTGCGGCGTCCCCACCCACGGCGAGTCAGCCAACCGCTTCCCCGGGGAGGACGCGAGGCGTCGGCCCGGGAGAAGTCGGCCCCACGGCCCGTGCGCTCGGGCCGAACGAAGCGCGCCCTTCCTCTCTCCTGCCCGCTTCTCTCTTCGCACTCGTCTTTCCCTGGGCGGACGTACTCCCCGGAGCACACCGTGGATCGGCATGGAGGGACCTGCTGTCTCCTTCGGTTTTCAGGCCCAGGCGTGCGACCGCCTTGACTCCCCGAAGCCGCTGTCGGCCCCGAGGTGCTGGCGGCACCCGCAGGTCCCTGGGGTGGAGGCCCCAGCCGGCAGGGTATTTGCATCACTTTCCGCATCTGAGAGCAGGCGTGGTGCATTCGGGGAAGGGGGAGCTGACAGAGTCCCCTCCGGGAAGCGCGTTTCAGAGCCAGGGTTGGGCACCTTGCTCCGTGCTTCTAGGGGTCACAGCCGCTTCTCTCCTAAAGGGTCAGAGTGGGGCTTGCTGTGCCAAGGTGTCCCGCTGAAACAGTCCCATGGCAGGGTCTCGGCCCTTCGCCCGTCCGTTTCAGGCTGGCCTCCCTGCTCAGGGCGGTCCCCGGAGAGGTGGGCCTGCAGGCCGGCGTCGCCCTCCCGACCTCCCCGTGAGCCGGGTGTGCAGCCCGGTGCCCTCTGAACGCCGGCTCCGGTGGGCTCGACCGCGGGCGGGCGCCCGGCTCCTCGAAGCGGGGCTTCCGCCAGAAGGCCTCCCGCACCTCGGAAAGAGTGGGTTTGCTCTGCGGTGGGTCCGGCCGCTCAGTCCCTGCAGAAGCTGCTTGCGATGTCCTCGCTCGTGCTTCGCTGAGGCCTAGGTCGGGGGCCCCATCCTAGACGGCCCCAAACCTGAGGCCCGGATGGCACCCTTCCTGCGGCTTCCGCCCCATCCTGCCGTGGCCCAGCTTGCCCCTTTGCCAAGGAGGCCTGCACGCGGAAGGCAGCTCGGCTTCAAGCTTGCCTCTCAGAGGGAAGGCTGTGGTGCTCGCTCGACGTGAACAGGCCTCGCGCTGAGAAGGCCTCCTTCTCCGTGCAGCGACGTGTGTGCGGACGTGGACGGGGATGGCATTCCACCCTGCCTTGTCTCTCCCAGGGAGGTCGAGGGGCTTGACCTACGGCGTCCCCTCCCACGGCGAGTCAGCTAACCGCTTCCCCGGGGAGGACGCGAGGCGTCGGTCCGGGAGAAGCCGGCCCCACGGCCCGGGCGCTCGGGCCTCACGAAGCGCGCACTTCCTCTCTCCTGCCCGCTTCTCTCTTCGCACTCCTCTTTCCCTGGGTAGACGTTCTCCCCCGGAGCGCACCCTGGCTCGGTCTGGAGGGACCTGCTGTCTCCTTCGGTTTTCAGGCCCAGGCGTGCGACCGCCTTGACTCCCCGAAGCCGCTGTCGGCCCCGAGGTGCTGGCGGCACCCGCAGGTCCCTGGGGTGGAGGCCCCATCCGGCAGGGTGTTTGCATCGCTTTCTGCGTCGGAGAGCAGGCATGGTGCTGTCGGGGAAGGGGGAGCTGACAGAGTCCCCTCCGGGAAGCACGTGCCAGAGCCGAGGGTTGGGCGCCTTGCTCCGTGCTTCTAGGGGTCACAGCCGCTTCTCTCCTAAAGGGTCAGAGTGGGGCTTGCTGTGCCAAGGCGTCCCGCTGAAACAGTCCCATGGCAGGGGCTCGGCCCTTCGCCCGTCCGTTTCAGGCTGGCCTCCCTGCTCAGGGCGCCCCCCGGAGAGGTGGGCCTGCAGGCCGGCGTCGCCCTCCCGACCTCCCCGCGAGCCGGGTGTGCAGCCCGGTGCCCTCTGAACGCCGGCTCCGGTGGGCTCGACTACGGGCTTGCACCCGGCTCCGTGAAGCAGGTCTGCCGCCAGAAGGCCTCCCGCAGCATCGGAACGAGTGGGTTTGCTCTGCGGTGGGTCCGGCCGCTCGGTCCCAGCAGAAGCTGCTTCTGATGTCCTCGCGCGTGCTTCGCAGAGGCCGAGGTCGGGGGCCCCCTTCTAGGACGGCCCCCAAACTGAGGCCCGGCTGGCAGCCTTCCTGCGGCTTCCGCCCCATCCTGCCGTGGCCCAGCTTGCCCCTTCGCCAAGGAGGCCTGCACGCGGAAGGCAGCTCGGCCTCAGGCTTGCCTCTCGGAGGGAAGGCTGTGGTGCTCGCTCGAGGTGAACAGGCCTCGCGCTGAGAAGGCCTCCTTCTCCGTGCAGCGACGTGTGTGCGGACGTGGACGGGGATGGCATTCCACCCTGCCTTGTCTCTCCCAGGGAGGTTAAGGGGCTTGACCTACCGCGTCCCCTCCCACGGCGAGTCAGCTAACCGCTTCCCCGGGGAGGACCGAGGCGCCGGCCCGGGAGAAGCCGGCCCCGCGGCCCGGGCGCTCGGGCCTCACGAAGCGCGCCCTTCCTCTCTCCTGCCCGCTTCTCTCTTCGCACTCCTCTTTCCCTGGGCGGACGTTCTCCCCCGGAGCGCACCCTGGCTCGGTCTGGAGGGTCCTGCTGTCTCCTTTGGTTTTCAGGCCCAGGCGTGCGACCGCCTTGACTCCCCGAAGCCGCTGTCGGCCCCGAGCTGCTGGCGGCACCCGCAGGTCCCTGGGGTGGAGGCCCCATCCGGCAGGGTGTTTGCATCGCTTTCCGCGTCGGAGAGCAGGCATGGTGCTTTCGGGGAAGGGGGAGCTGACAGAGTCCCCTCCGGGAAGCGCGTGCCAGAGCCGAGGGTTGGGCACCTTGCTCCGTGCTTCTAGGGGTCACAGCCGCTTCTCTCCTAAAGGGTCAGAGTGGGGCTTGCTGTACCAAGGCGTCCCGCTGAAACAGTCCCATGGCAGGGGCTCGGCCCTTCGCCCGTCCGTTTCAGGCTGGCCTCCCTGCTCAGGGCGGTCCCCGGAGAGGTGGGCCTGCAGGCCGGCGTCGCCCTCCCGACCTCCCCGCGAGCCGGGTGTGCAGCCCGGTGCCCTCTTAACGCCGGCTCCGGTGGGCTCTACTGCGGGCGGGCGCCCGGCTCCACGAAGCGGGGCTGCCGCCAGAAGGCCTCCCGCAGCCTCGGAACGAGTAGGTTTGCTCTGCGGTGGGTCCGGCCGCTCGGTCTCAGCAGAAGCTGCTTCCGATGTCCTCGCGCGTGCTTCGCGGAGGCCGAGGTCGGGGGCCCCCTTCTAGGACGGCCCCCCACCTGAGGCCCGGCTGGCACCCTTCCTGCGGCTTCCGCCCCATCCTGCCGTGGCCCAGCTTGCCCCTTCGCCAAGGAGGCCTGCACGCGGAAGGCAGCTCGGCCTCAGGCTTGCCTCTCGGAGGGAAGGCTGTGGTGCTCGCTCGAGGTGAACAGGCCTCGCGCTGAGAAGGCCTCCTTCTCCTTGCAGCGACGTGTGTGCGGACGTGCACGTGGATGGCATTCCACCCTGCCTTGTCTCTCCCAGGGAGGTCGAGGGGCTTGACCTGCGGCGTCCCCACGCACGGCGAGTCAGCCAACCGCTTCCCCGGGGAGGACGCGAGGCGTCGGTCCGGGAGAAGCCGGCCCCACGGCCCGGGCGCTCGGGCCTCACGAAGCGCGCCCTTCCTCTCTCCTGCCCGCTTCTCTCTTCGCACTCGTCTTTCCCTAGGCGGACGTTCTCCCCCGGAGTGAACCGTGGCTCGGCCTGGACGGACCTGCTGTCTCCTTCGGTTTTCAGGCCCAGGCTTGCGACCGCCTGGACTCCCCGAAGCCGCTGTCGGCCCCGAGGTGCTGGCGGCACCCGCAGGTCCCTGGGGTGGAGGCCCCAGCCGGCAGGGTGTTTGAATCACTTTCCGCATCTGAGAGCAGGCGTGGTGCATTCGGGGAAGGGGGAGCTGACAGAGTCCCCTCCGGGAAGCGCGTTTCAGAGCCAGGGTTGGGCACCTTGCTCCGTGCTTCTAGGGGTCACAGCCGCTTCTCTCCTAAAGGGTCAGAGTGGGGCTTGCTGTGCCAAGGTGTCCCGCTGAAACAGTCCCATGGCAGGGTCTCGGCCCTTCGCCCGTCCGTTTCAGGCTGGCCTCCCTGCTCAGGGCGCCACCCGGAGAGGAGGGCCTGCAGGCCGGCGTCGCCCTCCCGACCTCCCCGCGAGCCGGGTGTGCAGCCCGGTGCCCTCTGAACGCCGGCTCCGGTGGGCTCGACCGCGGGCGGGCGCCCGGCTCCTCGAAGCGGGGCTTCCGCCAGAAGGCCTCCCGCACCTCGGAACGAGTGGGTTTGCTCTGCGGTGGGTCCGGCCGCTCAGTCCCTGCAGAAGCTGCTTGCGATGTCCTTGCTCGTGCTTCGCTGAGGCCTAGGTCGGGGGCCCCATCCTAGACGGCCCCACACCTGAGGCCCGGCTTGCAGCCTTCCTGCGGCTTCCGCCCCATCCTGCCGTGGCCCAGCTTGCCCCTTCGCCAAGGAGGCCTGCACGCGGAAGGCAGCTCGGCTTCAAGCTTGCCTCTCGGAGGGAAGGCTGTGGTGCTCGCTCGACGTGAACAGGCCTCGCGCTGAGAAGGCCTCCTTCTCCGTGCAGCGACGTGTGTGCGGACGTGGACGGGGATGGCATTCCACCCTGCCTTGTCTCTCCCAGGGAGGTCGAGGGGCTTGACCTACGGCGTCCCCTCCCACGGCGAGTCAGCTAACCGCTTCCCCGGGGAGGACGCGAGGCGTCGGTCCGGGAGAAGCCGGCCCCACGGCCCGGGCGCTCGGGCCTCACGAAGCGCGCCCTTCCTCTCTCCTGCCCGCTTCTCTCTTCGCACTCCTCTTTCCCTGGGTAGACGTTCTCCCCCGGAGCGCACCCTGGCTCGGTCTGGAGGGACCTGCTGTCTCCTTCGGTTTTCAGGCCCAGGCGTGCGACCGCCTTGACTCCCCGAAGCCGCTGTCGGCCCCGAGGTGCTGGCGGCACCCGCAGGTCCCTGGGGTGGAGGCCCCATCCGGCAGGGTGTTTGCATCGCTTTCTGCGTCGGAGAGCAGGCATGGTGCTGTCGGGGAAGGGGGAGCTGACAGAGTTCCCTCCGGGAAGCACGTGCCAGAGCCGAGGGTTGGGCGCCTTGCTCCGTGCTTCTAGGGGTCACAGCCGCTTCTCTCCTAAAGGGTCAGAGTGGGGCTTGCTGTGCCAAGGCGTCCCGCTGAAACAGTCCCATGGCAGGGGCTCGGCCCTTCGCCCGTCCGTTTCAGGCTGGCCTCCCTGCTCAGGGCGCCACCCGGAGAGGTGGGCCTGCAGGCCGGCGTCGCCCTCCCGACCTCCCCGCGAGCCGGGTGTGCAGCCCGGTGCCCTCAAACGCCGGCTCCGGTGGGCTCGACTACGGGCTTGCACCCGGCTCCGTGAAGCACGACTGCCGCCAGAAGGCCTCCCGCAGCATCGGAACGAGTGGGTTTGCTCTGCGGTGGGTCCGGCCGCTCGGTCCCAGCAGAAGCTGCTTCTGATGTCCTCGCGCGTGCTTCGCAGAGGCCGAGGTCGGGGGCCCCCTTCTAGGACGGCCCCCAAACTGAGGCCTGGCTGGCAGCCTTCCTGCGGCTTCCGCCCCATCCTGCCGTGGCCCAGCTTGCCCCTTCGCCAAGGAGGCCTGCACGCGGAAGGCAGCTCGGCCTCAGGCTTGCCTCTCGGAGGGAAGGCTGTGGTGCTCGCTCGAGGTGAACAGGCCTCGCGCTGAGAAGGCCTCCTTCTCCGTGCAGCGACGTGTGTGCGGACGTGGACGGGGATGGCATTCCACCCTGCCTTGTCTCTCCCAGGGAGGTTAAGGGGCTTGACCTACCGCGTCCCCTCCCACGGCGAGTCAGCTAACCGCTTCCCCGGGGAGGACCGAGGCGCCGGCCCGGGAGAAGCCGGCCCCGCGGCCCGGGCGCTCGGGCCTCACGAAGCGCGCCCTTCCTCTCTCCTGCCCGCTTCTCTCTTCGCACTCCTCTTTCCCTGGGCGGACGTTCTCCCCCGGAGCGCACCCTGGCTCGGTCTGGAGGGTCCTGCTGTCTCCTTTGGTTTTCAGGCCCAGGCGTGCGACCGCCTTGACTCCCCGAAGCCGCTGTCGGCCCCGAGCTGCTGGCGGAACCCGCAGGTCCCTGGGGTGGAGGCCCCATCCGGCAGGGTGTTTGCATCGCTTTCCGCGTCGGAGAGCAGGCATGGTGCTTTCGGGGAAGGGGGAGCTGACAGAGTCCCCTCCGGGAAGCGCGTGCCAGAGCCGAGGGTTGGGCACCTTGCTCCGTGCTTCTAGGGGTCACAGCCGCTTCTCTCCTAAAGGGTCAGAGTGGGGCTTGCTGTACCAAGGCGTCCCGCTGAAACAGTCCCATGGCAGGGGCTCGGCCCTTCGCCCGTCCGTTTCAGGCTGGCCTCCCTGCTCAGGGCGGTCCTCGGAGAGGTGGGCCTGCAGGCCGGCGTCGCCCTCCCGACCTCCCCGCGAGCCGGGTGTGCAGCCCGGTGCCCTCTTAACGCCGGCTCCGGTGGGCTCTACTGCGGGCGTGCGCCCGGCTCCACGAAGCGGGGCTGCCGCCAGAAGGCCTCCCGCAGCCTCGGAACGAGTAGGTTTGCTCTGCGGTGGGTCCGGCCGCTGGGTCTCAGCAGAAGCTGCTTCCGATGTCCTCGCGCGTGCTTCGCGGAGGCCGAGGTCGGGGGCCCCCTTCTAGGATGGCCCCCCACCTGAGGCCCGGCTGGCACCCTTCCTGCGGCTTCCGCCCCATCCTGCCGTGGCCCAGCTTGCTCCTTCGCCAAGGAGGCCTGCACGCGGAAGGCAGCTCGGCTTCAAGCTTGCCTCTCGGAGGGAAGGCTTTGGTGCTCGCTCGAGGTGAACAGGCCTCGCGCTGAGAAGGCCTCCTTCTCCGTGCAGCGACGTGTGTGCGGACGTGGACGTGGATGGCATTCCACCCTGCCTTGTCTCTCCCAGGGAGGTCGAGGGGCTTGACCTGCGGCGTCCCCACGCACATCGAGTCAGCCAACCGCTTCCCCGGGGAGGACGCGAGGCGTCGGCCCTGGAGAAGCCGGCCCCGCGGCCCGGGCGCTCGGGCCTCACGAAGCGCGCCCTTCCTCTCTCCTGCCCGCTTCTCTCTTCGCACTCGTCTTTCCCTAGGCGGACGTTCTCCCCCGGAGCGCACCGTGGCTCGGCCTGGACGGACCTGCTGTCTCCTTCGGTTTTCAGGCCCAGGCTTGCGACCGCCTTGACTCCCCGAAGCCGCTGTCGGCCCCGAGGTGCTGGCGGCACCCGCAGGTCCCTGGGGTGGAGGCCCCAGCCTGCAGGGTGTTTGCATCGCTTTCCGCGTCGGAGAGCACGCATGGTGCTTTCGGGGAAGGGGGAGCTGACAGAGTCCCCTCCGGGAAGCGCGTGCCAGAACCGAGGGTTGGGCACCTTGCCCCGTGCTTCTAGGGGTCACAGCCGCTTCTCTCCTAAAGGGTCAGAGTGGGGCTTGCTGTACCAAGGCGTCCCGCTGAAACAGTCCCATGGCAGGGGCTCGGCCCTTCGCCCGTCCGTTTCAGGCTGGCCTCCCTGCTCAGGGCGGTCCCCGGAGAGGTGGGCCTGCAGGCCGGCGTCGCCCTCCCGGCCTCCCCGCGAGCCGGGTGTGCAGCCCGGTGACCTCTGAACGCCGGCTCCGGTGGGCTCGACTACGGGCTTGCGCCCGGCTCCGTGAAGCAGGACTGCCGCCAGAAGGCCTCCCGCAGCCTCGGAACGAGTGGGTTTGCTCTGCGGTGGGTCCGGCCGCTCGGTCCCAGCAGAAGCTGCTTCCGATGTCCTCGCGCGTGCTTCGCGGAGGCCGAGGTCGGGGGCCCCCTTCTAGGACGGCCCCCCAACTGAGGCCCGGCTGGCACCCTTCCTGCGGCTTCCGCCCCATCCTGCCGTGGCCCAGCTTGCCCCTTCGCCAAGGAGGCCTGCACGCGGAAGGCAGCTCGGCCTCAGGCTTGCCTCTCGGAGGGAAGGCTGTGGTGCTCGCTCGAGGTGAACAGGCCTCGCGCTGAGAAGGCCTCCTTCTCCTTGCAGCGACGTGTGTGCGGACGTGGACGGGGATGGCATTCCACCCTGCCTTGTCTCTCCCAGGGAGGTCCAGGGGCTTGACCTGCGGCGTCCCCACGCACGGCGAGTCAGCCAACCGCTTCCCCGGGGAGGACGCGAGGCGTCGGTCCGGGAGAAGCCGGCCCCACGGCCCGGGCGCTCGGGCCTCACGAAGCGCGCCCTTCCTCTCTCCTGCCCGCTTCTCTCTTCGCACTTTTCTTTCCCTAGGCGGACGTTCTCCCCCGGAGTGCACCGTGGCTCGGCCTGGACGGACCTGCTGTCTCCTTCAGTTTTCAGGCCCAGGCTTGCGACCGCCTGGACTCCCCGAAGCCGCTGTCGGCCCCGAGGTGCTGGCGGCACCCGCAGGTCCCTGGGGTGGAGGCCCCAGCCGGCAGGGTGTTTGAATCACTTTCCGCATCTGAGAGCAGGCGTGGTGCATTCGGGGAAGGGGGAGCTGACAGAGTCCCCTCCGGGAAGCGCGTTTCAGAGCCAGGGTTGGGCACCTTGCTCCGTGCTTCTAGGGGTCACAGCCGCTTCTCTCCTAAAGGGTCAGAGTGGGGCTTGCTGTGCCAAGGTGTCCCGCTGAAACAGTCCCATGGCAGGGTCTCGGCCCTTCGCCCGTCCGTTTCAGGCTGGCCTCCCTGCTCAGGGCGCCACCCGGAGAGGAGGGCCTGAAGGCCGGCGTCGCCCTCCCGACCTCCCCGCGAGCCGGGTGTGCAGCCCGGTGCCCTCTGAACGCCGGCTCCGGTGGGCTCGACCGCGGGCGGGCGCCCGGCTCCTCGAAGCGGGGCTTCCGCCAGAAGGCCTCCCGCACCTCGGAACGAGTGGGTTTGCTCTGCGGTGGGTCCGGCCGCTCAGTCCCTGCAGAAGCTGCTTGCGATGTCCTTGCTCGTGCTTCGCTGAGGCCTAGGTCGGGAGCCCCATCCTAGACGGCCCCACACCTGAGGCCCGGCTTGCAGCCTTCCTGCGGCTTCCGCCCCATCCTGCCGTGGCCCAGCTTGCCCCTTCGCCAAGGAGGCCTGCACGCGGAAGGCAGCTCGGCTTCAAGCTTGCCTCTCGGAGGGAAGGCTGTGGTGCTCGCTCGACGTGAACAGGCCTCGCGCTGAGAAGGCCTCCTTCTCCGTGCAGCGACGTGTGTGCGGACGTGGACGGGGATGGCATTCCACCCTGCCTTGTCTCTCCCAGGGAGGTCGAGGGGCTTGACCTACGGCGTCCCCTCCCACGGCGAGTCAGCTAACCGCTTCCCCGGGGAGGACGCGAGGCGTCGGTCCGGGAGAAGCCGGCCCCACGGCCCGGGCGCTCGGGCCTCACGAAGCGCGCCCTTCCTCTCTCCTGCCCGCTTCTCTCTTCGCACTCCTCTTTCCCTGGGTAGACGTTCTCCCCCGGAGCGCACCCTGGCTCGGTCTGGAGGGACCTGCTGTCTCCTTCGGTTTTCAGGCCCAGGCGTGCGACCGCCTTGACTCCCCGAAGCCGCTGTCGGCCCCGAGGTGCTGGCGGCACCCGCAGGTCCCTGGGGTGGAGGCCCCATCCGGCAGGGTGTTTGCATCGCTTTCTGCGTCGGAGAGCAGGCATGGTGCTGTCGGGGAAGGGGGAGCTGACAGAGTCCCCTCCGGGAAGCACGTGCCAGAGCCGAGGGTTGGGCGCCTTGCTCCGTGCTTCTAGGGGTCACAGCCGCTTCTCTCCTAAAGGGTCAGAGTGGGGCTTGCTGTGCCAAGGCGTCCCGCTGAAACAGTCCCATGGCAGGGGCTCGGCCCTTCGCCCGTCCGTTTCAGGCTGGCCTCCCTGCTCAGGGCGCCACCCGGAGAGGTGGGCCTGCAGGCCAGCGTCGCCCTCCCGACCTCCCCGCGAGCCGGGTGTGCAGCCCGGTGCCCTCAAACGCCGGCTCCGGTGGGCTCGACTACGGGCTTGCACCCGGCTCCGTGAAGCACGACTGCCGCCAGAAGGCCTCCCGCAGCATCGGAACGAGTGGGTTTGCTCTGCGGTGGGTCCGGCCGCTCGGTCCCAGCAGAAGCTGCTTCTGATGTCCTCGCGCGTGCTTCGCAGAGGCCGAGGTCGGGGGCCCCCTTCTAGGACGGCCCCCAAACTGAGGCCCGGCTGGCAGCCTTCCTGCGGCTTCCGCCCCATCCTGCCGTGGCCCAGCTTGCCCCTTCGCCAAGGAGGCCTGCACGCGGAAGGCAGCTCGGCCTCAGGCTTGCCTCTCGGAGGGAAGGCTGTGGTGCTCGCTCGAGGTGAACAGGCCTCGCGCTGAGAAGGCCTCCTTCTCCGTGCAGCGACGTGTGTGCGGACGTGGACGGGGATGGCATTCCACCCTGCCTTGTCTCTCCCAGGGAGGTTAAGGGGCTTGACCTACCGCGTCCCCTCCCACGGCGAGTCAGCTAACCGCTTCCCCGGGGAGGACCGAGGCGCCGGCCCGGGAGAAGCCGGCCCCGCGGCCCGGGCGCTCGGGCCTCACAAAGCGCGCCCTTCCTCTCTCCTGCCCGCTTCTCTCTTCGCACTCCTCTTTCCCTGGGCGGACGTTCTCCCCCGGAGCGCACCCTGGCTCGGTCTGGAGGGTCCTGCTGTCTCCTTTGGGTTTCAGGCCCAGGCGAGCGACCGCCTTGACTCCCCGAAGCCGCTGTCGGCCCCGAGGTGCTGGCGGCACCCGCAGGTCCCTGGGGTGGAGGCCCCATCCGGCAGGGTGTTTGCATCGCTTTCCGCGTCGGAGAGCAGGCATGGTGCTTTCGGGGAAGGGGGAGCTGAGAGAGTCCCCTCCGGGAAGCGCGTTTCAGAGCCAGGGTTGGGCACCTTGCTCCGTGCTTCTAGGGGTCACAGCCGCTTCTCTCCTAAAGGGTCAGAGTGGGACTTGCTGTGCCAAGGCGTCCCGCTGAAACAGTCCCATGGCAGGGGCTCGGCCCTTCGCCCGTCCGTTTCAGGCTGGCCTCCCTGCTCAGGGCGCCCCCCGGAGAGGTGGGCCTGCAGGCCGGCGTCGCCCTCCCGACCTCCCCGCGAGCCGGGTGTGCAGCCCGGTGCCCTCTCAACGCCGGCTCCGGTGGGCTCTACTGCGGGCGGGCGCCCGGCTCCACGAAGCGGGGCTGCCGCCAGAAGGCCTCCCGCAGCCTCGGAACGAGTAGGTTTGCTCTGCGGTGGGTCCGGCCGCTCGGTCTCAGCAGAAGCTGCTTCCGATGTCCTCGCGCGTGCTTCGTGGAGGCCGAGGTCGGGGGCCCCCTTCTAGGACGGCCCCCCACCTGAGGCCCGGCTGGCACCCTTCCTGCGGCTTCCGCCCCATCCTGCCGTGGCCCAGCTTGCTCCTTCGCCAAGGAGGCCTGCACGCGGAAGGCAGCTCGGCTTCAAGCTTGCCTCTCGGAGGGAAGGCTGTGGTGCTCGCTCGACGTGAACAGGCCTCGCGCTGAGAAGGCCTCCTTCTCCGTGCAGCGACGTGTGTGCGGACGTGGACGGGGATGGCATTCCACCCTGCCTTGTCTCTCCCAGGGAGGTCGAGGGGCTTGACCTACGGCGTCCCCTCCCACGGCGAGTCAGCTAACCGCTTCCCCGGGGAGGACGCGAGGCGTCGGTCCGGGAGAAGCCGGCCCCCAGGCCCGGGCGCTCGGGCCTCCCGAAGCGCGCCCTTCCTCTCTCCTGCCCGCTTCTCTCTTCGCACTCGTCTTTCCCTGGGCGGACGTACTCCCCCGGAGCACACCGTGGCTCGGCATGGAGGGACCTGCTGTCTCCTTCGGTTTTCAGGCCCAGGCGTGCGACCGCCTTGACTCCCCGAAGCCGCTGTCGGCCCCGAGGTGCTGGCGGCACCCGCAGGTCCCTGGGGTGGAGGCCCCAGCCGGCAGCGTGTTTGCATCGCTTTCCGCGTCGGAGAGCAGGCATGGTGCTTTCGGGGAAGGGGGAGCTGACAGAGTCCCCTCCGGGAAGCGCGTGCCAGAGCCGAGGGTTGGGCGGCTTGCTCCGTGCTTCTAGGGGGTCACAGCCGCTTCTCTCCTAACGGGACGGAGTGGGGCTTGCTGGGTCAAGGCGTCCCCCTGAAACAGTCCCATGGCAGGGGCTCGGCCCTTCGCCTGTCCGTTTCAGGCTGGCCTCCCTGCTCAGGGCGTCACCCGGAGAGGTGGGCCTGCAGGCCGGCGTCGCCCTCCCGACCTCCCCGCGAGCCGGGTGTGCAGCCCGGTGCCCTCTGAAAGCCGGTTCCGGTGGGCTCGACTACGGGCTTGCGCCCGGCTCCGTGAAGCAGGACTGCCGCCAGAAGGCCTCCCGCAGCCTCGGAACGAGTGGGTTTGCTCTGCGGTGGGTCCGGCCGCTCGGTCCCAGCAGAAGCTGCTTCCGATGTCCTCGCGCGTTAGGACGGCCCCCCACCTGAGGCCCGGCTGGCACCCTTCCTGCGGCTTCCGCCCCATCCTGCCGCGGCCCAGCTTGCCCCTTCGCCAAGGAGGCCTGCACGCGGAAGGCAGCTCGGCTTCAAGCTTGCCTCTCGGAGGGAAGGCTGTGGTGCTCGCTCGAGGTGAACAGGCCTCGCGCTGAGAAGGCCTCCTTCTCCGTGCAGCGACATGTGTGTGGACGTGGTCGGGGATGGCATTCCACCCTGCCTTGTCTCTCCCAGGGAGGTCCAGTGGCTTGACCTGCGGCGTCCCCACCCACGGCGAGTCAGCCAACCGCTTCCCCGGGGAGGACGCGAGGCGTCGGCCCGGGAGAAGTCGGCCCCACGGCCCGTGCGCTCGGGCCGAACGAAGCGCGCCCTTCCTCTCTCCTGCCCGCTTCTCTCTTCGCACTCGTCTTTCCCTGGGCGGACGTACTCCCCGGAGCACACCGTGGATCGGCATGGAGGGACCTGCTGTCTCCTTCGGTTTTCAGGCCCAGGCGTGCGACCGCCTTGACTCCCCGAAGCCGCTGTCGGCCCCGAGGTGCTGGCGGCACCCGCAGGTCCCTGGGGTGGAGGCCCCAGCCGGCAGGGTATTTGCATCACTTTCCGCATCTGAGAGCAGGCGTGGTGCATTCGGGGAAGGGGGAGCTGACAGAGTCCCCTCCGGGAAGCGCGTTTCAGAGCCAGGGTTGGGCACCTTGCTCCGTGCTTCTAGGGGTCACAGCCGCTTCTCTCCTAAAGGGTCAGAGTGGGGCTTGCTGTGCCAAGGTGTCCCGCTGAAACAGTCCCATGGCAGGGTCTCGGCCCTTCGCCCGTCCGTTTCAGGCTGGCCTCCCTGCTCAGGGCGGTCCCCGGAGAGGTGGGCCTGCAGGCCGGCGTCGCCCTCCCGACCTCCCCGTGAGCCGGGTGTGCAGCCCGGTGCCCTCTGAACGCCGGCTCCGGTGGGCTCGACCGCGGGCGGGCGCCCGGCTCCTCGAAGCGGGGCTTCCGCCAGAAGGCCTCCCGCACCTCGGAAAGAGTGGGTTTGCTCTGCGGTGGGTCCGGCCGCTCAGTCCCTGCAGAAGCTGCTTGCGATGTCCTCGCTCGTGCTTCGCTGAGGCCTAGGTCGGGGGCCCCATCCTAGACGGCCCCAAACCTGAGGCCCGGATGGCACCCTTCCTGCGGCTTCCGCCCCATCCTGCCGTGGCCCAGCTTGCCCCTTTGCCAAGGAGGCCTGCACGCGGAAGGCAGCTCGGCTTCAAGCTTGCCTCTCAGAGGGAAGGCTGTGGTGCTCGCTCGACGTGAACAGGCCTCGCGCTGAGAAGGCCTCCTTCTCCGTGCAGCGACGTGTGTGCGGACGTGGACGGGGATGGCATTCCACCCTGCCTTGTCTCTCCCAGGGAGGTCGAGGGGCTTGACCTACGGCGTCCCCTCCCTAGGCGAGTCAGCTAACCGCTTCCCCGGGGAGGACGCGAGGCGTCGGTCCGGGAGAAGCCGGCCCCACGGCCCGGGCGCTCGGGCCTCACGAAGCGCGCCCTTCCTCTCTCCTGCCCGCTTCTCTCTTCGCACTCCTCTTTCCCTGGGTAGACGTTCTCCCCCGGAGCGCACCCTGGCTCGGTCTGGAGGGACCTGCTGTCTCCTTCGGTTTTCAGGCCCAGGCGTGCGACCGCCTTGACTCCCCGAAGCCGCTGTCGGCCCCGAGGTGCTGGCGGCACCCGCAGGTCCCTGGGGTGGAGGCCCCATCCGGCAGGGTGTTTGCATCGCTTTCTGCGTCGGAGAGCAGGCATGGTGCTGTCGGGGAAGGGGGAGCTGACAGAGTCCCCTCCGGGAAGCACATGCCAGAGCCGAGGGTTGGGCGCCTTGCTCCGTGCTTCTAGGGGTCACAGCCGCTTCTCTCCTAAAGGGTCAGAGTGGGGCTTGCTGTGCCAAGGCGTCCCGCTGAAACAGTCCCATGGCAGGGGCTCGGCCCTTCGCCCGTCCGTTTCAGGCTGGCCTCCCTGCTCAGGGCGCCCCCCGGAGAGGTGGGCCTGCAGGCCGGCGTCGCCCTCCCGACCTCCCCGCGAGCCGGGTGTGCAGCCCGGTGCCCTCTGAACGCCGGCTCCGGTGGGCTCGACTACGGGCTTGCACCCGGCTCCGAGAAGCAGGACTGCCGCCAGAAGGCCTCCCGCAGCATCGGAACGAGTGGGTTTGCTCTGCGGTGGGTCCGGCCGCTCGGTCCCTGCAGAAGCTGCTTCTGATGTCCTCGCGCGTGCTTCGCAGAGGCCGAGGTCGGGGGCCCCCTTCTAGGACGGCCCCCAAACTGAGGCCCGGCTGGCAGCCTTCCTGCGGCTTCCGCCCCATCCTGCCGTGGCCCAGCTTGCCCCTTCGCCAAGGAGGCCTGCACGCGGAAGGCAGCTCGGCCTCAGGCTTGCCTCTCGGAGGGAAGGCTGTGGTGCTCGCTCGAGGTGAACAGGCCTCGCGCTGAGAAGGCCTCCTTCCCCGTGCAGCGACGTGTGTGCGGACGTGGACGGGGATGGCATTCCACCCTGCCTTGTCTCTCCCAGGGAGGTTAAGGGGCTTGACCTACCGCGTCCCCTCCCACGGCGAGTCAGCTAACCGCTTCCCCGGGGAGGACCGAGGCGCCGGCCCGGGAGAAGCCGGCCCCGCGGCCCGGGCGCTCGGGCCTCACGACGCGCGCCCTTCCTCTCTCCTGCCCGCTTCTCTCTTCGCACTCGTCTTTCCCTAGGCGGACGTTCTCCCCCGGAGTGCACCGTGGCTCGGCCTGGACGGACCTGCTGTCTCCTTCGGTTTTCAGGCCCAGGCTTGCGACCGCCTCGACTCCCCGAAGCCGCTGTCGGCCCCGAGGTGCTGGCGGCACCCGCAGGTCCCTGGGGTGGAGGCCCCAGCCGGCAGGGTGTTTGAATCACTTTCCGCATCTGAGAGCAGTCGTGGTGCATTCGGGGAAGGGGGAGCTGACAGAGTCCCCTCCGGGAAGCGCGTTTCAGAGCCAGGGTTGGGCACCTTGCTCTGTGCTTCTAGGGGTCACAGCCGCTTCTCTCCTAAAGGGTCAGAGTGGGGCTTGCTGTGCCAAGGTGTCCCGCTGAAACAGTCCCATGGCAGGGTCTCGGCCCTTCGCCCGTCCGTTTCAGGCTGGCCTCCCTGCTCAGGGCGCCACCCGGAGAGGAGGGCCTGCAGGCCGGCGTCGCCCTCCCGACCTCCCCGCGAGCCGGGTGTGCAGCCCGGTGCCCTCTGAACGCCGGCTCCGGTGGGATCGACCGCGGGCGGGCGCCCGGCTCCTCGAAGCGGGGCTTCCGCCAGAAGGCCTCCCGCACCTCGGAACGAGTGGGTTTGCTCTGCGGTGGGTCCGGCCGCTCAGTCCCTGCAGAAGCTGCTTGCGATGTCCTTGCTCGTGCTTCGCTGAGGCCTAGGTCGGGGGCCCCATCCTAGACGGCCCCACACCTGAGGCCCGGCTTGCAGCCTTCCTGCGGCTTCCGCCCCATCCTGCCGTGGCCCAGCTTGCCCCTTCGCCAAGGAGGCCTGCACGCGGAAGGCAGCTCGGCTTCAAGCTTGCCTCTCGGAGGGAAGGCTGTGGTGCTCGCTCGACGTGAACAGGCCTCGCGCTGAGAAGGCCTCCTTCTCCGTGCAGCGACGTGTGTGCGGACGTGGACGGGGATGGCATTCCACCCTGCCTTGTCTCTCCCAGGGAGGTCGAGGGGCTTGACCTACGGCGTCCCCTCCCACGGCGAGTCAGCTAACCGCTTCCCCGGGGAGGACGCGAGGCGTCGGTCCGGGAGAAGCCGGCCCCACGGCCCGGGCGCTCGGGCCTCACGAAGCGCGCCCTTCCTCTCTCCTGCCCGCTTCTCTCTTCGCACTCCTCTTTCCCTGGGTAGACGTTCTCCCCCGGAGCGCACCCTGGCTCGGTCTGGAGGGACCTGCTGTCTCCTTCGGTTTTCAGGCCCAGGCGTGCGACCGCCTTGACTCCCCGAAGCCGCTGTCGGCCCCGAGGTGCTGGCGGCACCCGCAGGTCCCTGGGTTGGAGGCCCCATCCGGCAGGGTGTTTGCATCGCTTTCTGCGTCGGAGAGCAGGCATGGTGCTGTCGGGGAAGGGGGAGCTGACAGAGTCCCCTCCGGGAAGCACGTGCCAGAGCCGAGGGTTGGGCGCCTTGCTCCGTGCTTCTAGGGGTCACAGCCGCTTCTCTCCTAAAGGGTCAGAGTGGGGCTTGCTGTGCCAAGGCGTCCCGCTGAAACAGTCCCATGGCAGGGGCTCGGCCCTTCGCCCGTCCGTTTCAGGCTGGCCTCCCTGCTCAGGGCGCCCCCCGGAGAGGTGGGCCTGCAGGCCGGCGTCGCCCTCCCGACCTCCCCGCGAGCCGGGTGTGCAGCCCGGTGCCCTCTGAACGCCGGCTCCGGTGGGCTCGACTACGGGCTTGCACCCGGCTCCGTGAAGCAGGACTGCCGCCAGAAGGCCTCCCGCAGCATCGGAACGAGTGGGTTTGCTCTGCGGTGGGTCCGGCCGCTCGGTCCCAGCAGAAGCTGCTTCTGATGTCCTCGCGCGTGCTTCGCAGAGGCCGAGGTCGGGGGCCCCCTTCTAGGACGGCCCCCCACCTGAGGCCCCGCTGGCAGCCTTCCTGCGGCTTCCGCCCCATCCTGCCGTGGCCCAGCTTGCCCCTTCGCCAAGGAGGCCTGCACGCGGAAGGCAGCTCGGCCTCAGGCTTGCCTCTCGGAGGGAAGGCTGTGGTGCTCGCTCGAGGTGAACAGGCCTCGCGCTGAGAAGGCCTCCTTCTCCGTGCAGCGACGTGTGTGCGGACGTGGACGGGGATGGCATTCCACCCTGCCTTGTCTCTCCCAGGGAGGTTAAGGGGCTTGACCTACCGCGTCCCCTCCCACGGCGAGTCAGCTAACCGCTTCCCCGGGGAGGACCGAGGCGCCGGCCCGGGAGAAGCCGGCCCCGCGGCCCGGGCGCTCGGGCCTCACGAAGCGCGCCCTTCCTCTCTCCTGCCCGCTTCTCTCTTCGCACTCCTCTTTCCCTGGGCGGACGTTCTCCCCCGGAGCGCACCCTGGCTCGGTCTGGAGGGTCCTGCTGTCTCCTTTGGTTTTCAGGCCCAGGCTTGCGACCGCCTGGACTCCCCGAAGCCGCTGTCGGCCCCGAGGTGCTGGCGGCACCCGCAGGTCCCTGGGGTGGAGGCCCCAGCCGGCAGGGTGTTTGAATCACTTTCCGCATCTGAGAGCAGGCGTGGTGCATTCGGGGAAGGGGGAGCTGACAGAGTCCCCTCCGGGAAGCGCGTTTCAGAGCCAGGGTTGGGCACCTTGCTCCGTGCTTCTAGGGGTCACAGCCGCTTCTCTCCTAAAGGGTCAGAGTGGGGCTTGCTGTGCCAAGGTGTCCCGCTGAAACAGTCCCATGGCAGGGTCTCGGCCCTTCGCCCGTCCGTTTCAGGCTGGCCTCCCTGCTCAGGGCGCCACCCGGAGAGGAGGGCCTGCAGGCCGGCGTCGCCCTCCCGACCTCCCCGCGAGCCGGGTGTGCAGCCCGGTGCCCTCTGAACGCCGGCTCCGGTGGGCTCGACCGCGGGCGGGCGCCCGGCTCCTCGAAGCGGGGCTTCCGCCAGAAGGCCTCCCGCACCTCGGAACGAGTGGGTTTGCTCTGCGGTGGGTCCGGCCGCTCAGTCCCTGCAGAAGCTGCTTGTGATGTCCTTGCTCGTGCTTCGCTGAGGCCTAGGTCGGGGGCCCCATCCTAGACGGCCCCACACCTGAGGCCCGGCTTGCAGCCTTCCTGCGGATTCCGCCCCATCCTGCCGTGGCCCAGCTTGCCCCTTCGCCAAGGAGGCCTGCACGCGGAAGGCAGCTCGGCTTCAAGCTTGCCTCTCGGAGGGAAGGCTGTGGTGCTCGCTCGACGTGAACAGGCCTCGCGCTGAGAAGGCCTCCTTCTCCGTGCAGCGACGTGTGTGCGGACGTGGACGGGGATGGCATTCCACCCTGCCTTGTCTCTCCCAGGGAGGTCGAGGGGCTTGACCTACGGCGTCCCCTCCCACGGCGAGTCAGCTAACCGCTTCCCCGGGGAGGACGCGAGGCGTCGGTCCGGGAGAAGCCGGCCCCACGGCCCGGGCGCTCGGGCCTCACGAAGCGCGCCCTTCCTCTCTCCTGCCCGCTTCTCTCTTCGCACTCCTCTTTCCCTGGGTAGACGTTCTCCCCCGGAGCGCACCCTGGCTCGGTCTGGAGGGACCTGCTGTCTCCTTCGGTTTTCAGGCCCAGGCGTGCGACCGCCTTGACTCCCCGAAGCCGCTGTCGGCCCCGAGGTGCTGGCGGCACCCGCAGGTCCCTGGGGTGGAGGCCCCATCCGGCAGGGTGTTTGCATCGCTTTCTGCGTCGGAGAGCAGGCATGGTGCTGTCGGGGAAGGGGGAGCTGACAGAGTCCCCTCCGGGAAGCACGTGCCAGAGCCGAGGGTTGGGCGCCTTGCTCCGTGCTTCTAGGGGTCACAGCCGCTTCTCTCCTAAAGGGTCAGAGTGGGGCTTGCTGTACCAAGGCGTCCCGCTGAAACAGTCCCATGGCAGGGGCTCGGCTCTTCGCCCGTCCGTTTCAGGCTGGCCTCCCTGCTCAGGGCGCCCCCCGGAGAGGTGGGCCTGCAGGCCGGCGTCGCCCTCCCGACCTCCCCGCGAGCCGGGTGTGCAGCCCGGTGCGCTCTGAACGCCGGCTCCGGTGGGCTTGACTACGGGCTTGCACCCGGCTCCTTGAAGCAGGACTGCCGCCAGAAGGCCTCCCGCAGCATCGGAACGAGTGGGTTTGCTCTGCGGTGGGTCCGGCCGCTCGGTCCCAGCAGAAGCTGCTTCTGATGTCCTCGCGCGTGCTTCGCAGAGGCCGAGGTCGGGGGCCCCCTTCTAGGACGGCCCCCAAACTGAGGCCCGGCTGGCAGCCTTCCTGCGGCTTCCGCCCCATCCTGCCGTGGCCCAGCTTGCCCCTTCGCCAAGGAGGCCTGCACGCGGAAGGCAGCTCGGCCTCAGGCTTGCCTCTCGGAGGGAAGGCTGTGGTGCTCGCTCGAGGTGAACAGGCCTCGCGCTGAGAAGGCCTCCTTCTCCGTGCAGCGACGTGTGTGCGGACGTGGACGGGGATGGCATTCCACCCTGCCTTGTCTCTCCCAGGGAGGTTAAGGGGCTTGACCTACCGCGTCCCCTCCCACGGCGAGTCAGCTAACCGCTTCCCCGGGGAGGACCGAGGCGCCGGCCCGGGAGAAGCCGGCCCCGCGGCCAGGGCGCTCGGGCCTCACGAAGCGCGCCCTTCCTCTCTCCTGCCCGCTTCTCTCTTCGCACTCCTCTTTCCCTGGGCGGACGTTCTCCCCCGGAGCGCACCCTGGCTCGGTCTGGAGGGTCCTGCTGTCTCCTTTGGTTTTCAGGCCCAGGCGTGCGACCGCCTTGACTCCCCGAAGCCGCTGTCGGCCCCGAGGTGCTGGCGGCACCCGCAGGTCCCTGGGGTGGAGTCCCCAGCCTGCAGGGTGTTTGCATCGCTTTCCGCGTCGGAGAGCAGGCATGGTGCTTTCGGGGAAGGGGGAGCTGACAGAGTACCCTCCGGGAAGCGCGTGCCAGAGCCGAGGGTTGGGCACCTTGCTCCGTGCTTCTAGGGGTCACAGCCGCTTCTCTCCTAAAGGGTCAGAGTGGGGCTTGCTGTACCAAGGCGTCCCGCTGAAACAGTCCCATGGCAGGGGCTCGGCCCTTCGCCCGTCCGTTTCAGGCTGGCCTCCCTGCTCAGGGCGGTCCCCGGAGAGGTGGGCCTGCAGGCCGGCGTCGCCCTCCCGACCTCCCCGCGAGCCGGGTGTGCAGCCCGGTGCCCTCTTAACGCCGGCTCCGGTGGGCTCTACTGCGGGCGGGCGCCCGGCTCCACGAAGCGGGGCTGCCGCCAGAAGGCCTCCCGCAGCATCGGAACGAGTGGGTTTGCTCTGCGGTGGGTCCGGCCGCTCGGTCCCTGCAGAAGCTGCTTCTGATGTCCTCGCGCGTGCTTCGCAGAGGCCGAGGTCGGGGGCCCCCTTCTAGGACGGCCCCCAAACTGAGGCCCGGCTGGCAGCCTTCCTGCGGCTTCCGCCCCATCCTGCCGTGGCCCAGCTTGCCCCTTCGCCAAGGAGGCCTGCACGCGGAAGGCAGCTCGGCCTCAGGCTTGCCTCTCGGAGGGAAGGCTGTGGTGCTCGCTCGAGGTGAACAGGCCTCGCGCTGAGAAGGCCTCCTTCCCCGTGCAGCGACGTGTGTGCGGACGTGGACGGGGATGGCATTCCACCCTGCCTTGTCTCTCCCAGGGAGGTTAAGGGGCTTGACCTACCGCGTCCCCTCCCACGGCGAGTCAGCTAACCGCTTCCCCGGGGAGGACCGAGGCGCCGGCCCGGGAGAAGCCGGCCCCGCGGCCCGGGCGCTCGGGCCTCACGACGCGCGCCCTTCCTCTCTCCTGCCCGCTTCTCTCTTCGCACTCGTCTTTCCCTAGGCGGACGTTCTCCCCCGGAGTGCACCGTGGCTCGGCCTGGACGGACCTGCTGTCTCCTTCGGTTTTCAGGCCCAGGCTTGCGACCGCCTCGACTCCCCGAAGCCGCTGTCGGCCCCGAGGTGCTGGCGGCACCCGCAGGTCCCTGGGGTGGAGGCCCCAGCCGGCAGGGTATTTGCATCACTTTCCGCATCTGAGAGCAGTCGTGGTGCATTCGGGGAAGGGGGAGCTGACAGAGTCCCCTCCGGGAAGCGCGTTTCAGAGCCAGGGTTGGGCACCTTGCTCTGTGCTTCTAGGGGTCACAGCCGCTTCTCTCCTAAAGGGTCAGAGTGGGGCTTGCTGTGCCAAGGTGTCCCGCTGAAACAGTCCCATGGCAGGGTCTCGGCCCTTCGCCCGTCCGTTTCAGGCTGGCCTCCCTGCTCAGGGCGCCACCCGGAGAGGAGGGCCTGCAGGCCGGCGTCGCCCTCCCGACCTCCCCGCGAGCCGGGTGTGCAGCCCGGTGCCCTCTGAACGCCGGCTCCGGTGGGATCGACCGCGGGCGGGCGCCCGGCTCCTCGAAGCGGGGCTTCCGCCAGAAGGCCTCCCGCACCTCGGAACGAGTGGGTTTGCTCTGCGGTGGGTCCGGCCGCTCAGTCCCTGCAGAAGCTGCTTGCGATGTCCTTGCTCGTGCTTCGCTGAGGCCTAGGTCGGGGGCCCCATCCTAGACGGCCCCACACCTGAGGCCCGGCTTGCAGCCTTCCTGCGGCTTCCGCCCCATCCTGCCGTGGCCCAGCTTGCCCCTTCGCCAAGGAGGCCTGCACGCGGAAGGCAGCTCGGCTTCAAGCTTGCCTCTCGGAGGGAAGGCTGTGGTGCTCACTCGACGTGAACAGGCCTCGCGCTGAGAAGGCCTCCTTCTCCGTGCAGCGACGTGTGTGCGGACGTGGACGGGGATGGCATTCCACCCTGCCTTGTCTCTCCCAGGGAGGTCGAGGGGCTTGACCTACGGCGTCCCCTCCCACGGCGAGTCAGCTAACCGCTTCCCCGGGGAGGACGCGAGGCGTCGGTCCGGGAGAAGCCGGCCCCACGGCCCGGGCGCTCGGGCCTCACGAAGCGCGCCCTTCCTCTCTCCTGCCCGCTTCTCTCTTCGCACTCCTCTTTCCCTGGGTAGACGTTCTCCCCCGGAGCGCACCCTGGCTCGGTCTGGAGGGACCTGCTGTCTCCTTCGGTTTTCAGGCCCAGGCGTGCGACCGCCTTGACTCCCCGAAGCCGCTGTCGGCCCCGAGGTGCTGGCGGCACCCGCAGGTCCCTGGGTTGGAGGCCCCATCCGGCAGGGTGTTTGCATCGCTTTCTGCGTCGGAGAGCAGGCATGGTGCTGTCGGGGAAGGGGGAGCTGACAGAGTCCCCTCCGGGAAGCACGTGCCAGAGCCGAGGGTTGGGCGCCTTGCTCCGTGCTTCTAGGGGTCACAGCCGCTTCTCTCCTAAAGGGTCAGAGTGGGGCTTGCTGTGCCAAGGCGTC
Organism: Martes martes; assembly: GCF_963455335.1. Lineage (NCBI taxonomy): Eukaryota > Metazoa > Chordata > Mammalia > Carnivora > Mustelidae > Martes > Martes martes. Next base: position 14,486,877 of record NC_137892.1, on the reverse strand, counting down.
CCGCTGAAACAGTCCCATGGCAGGGGCTCGGCCCTTCGCCCGTCCGTTTCAGGCTGGCCTCCCTGCTCAGGGCGCCCCCCGGAGAGGTGGGCCTGCAGGCCGGCGTCGCCCTCCCGACCTCCCCGCGAGCCGGGTGTGCAGCCCGGTGCCCTCTGAACGCCGGCTCCGGTGGGCTCGACTACGGGCTTGCACCCGGCTCCGTGAAGCAGGACTGCCGCCAGAAGGCCTCCCGCAGCATCGGAACGAGTGGGTTTGCTCTGCGGTGGGTCCGGCCGCTCGGTCCCAGCAGAAGCTGCTTCTGATGTCCTCGCGCGTGCTTCGCAGAGGCCGAGGTCGGGGGCCCCCTTCTAGGACGGCCCCCCACCTGAGGCCCGGCTGGCAGCCTTCCTGCGGCTTCCGCCCCATCCTGCCGTGGCCCAGCTTGCCCCTTCGCCAAGGAGGCCTGCACGCGGAAGGCAGCTCGGCCTCAGGCTTGCCTCTCGGAGGGAAGGCTGTGGTGCTCGCTCGAGGTGAACAGGCCTCGCGCTGAGAAGGCCTCCTTCTCCGTGCAGCGACGTGTGTGCGGACGTGGACGGGGATGGCATTCCACCCTGCCTTGTCTCTCCCAGGGAGGTTAAGGGGCTTGACCTACCGCGTCCCCTCCCACGGCGAGTCAGCTAACCGCTTCCCCGGGGAGGACCGAGGCGCCGGCCCGGGAGAAGCCGGCCCCGCGGCCCGGGCGCTCGGGCCTCACGAAGCGCGCCCTTCCTCTCTCCTGCCCGCTTCTCTCTTCGCACTCCTCTTTCCCTGGGCGGACGTTCTCCCCCGGAGCGCACCCTGGCTCGGTCTGGAGGGTCCTGCTGTCTCCTTTGGTTTTCAGGCCCAGGCTTGCGACCGCCTGGACTCCCCGAAGCCGCTGTCGGCCCCGAGGTGCTGGCGGCACCCGCAGGTCCCTGGGGTGGAGGCCCCAGCCGGCAGGGTGTTTGAATCACTTTCCGCATCTGAGAGCAGGCGTGGTGCATTCGGGGAAGGGGGAGCTGACAGAGTCCCCTCCGGGAAGCGCGTTTCAGAGCCAGGGTTGGGCACCTTGCTCCGTGCTTCTAGGGGTCACAGCCGCTTCTCTCCTAAAGGGTCAGAGTGGGGCTTGCTGTGCCAAGGTGTCCCGCTGAAACAGTCCCATGGCAGGGTCTCGGCCCTTCGCCCGTCCGTTTCAGGCTGGCCTCCCTGCTCAGGGCGCCACCCGGAGAGGAGGGCCTGCAGGCCGGCGTCGCCCTCCCGACCTCCCCGCGAGCCGGGTGTGCAGCCCGGTGCCCTCTGAACGCCGGCTCCGGTGGGCTCGACCGCGGGCGGGCGCCCGGCTCCTCGAAGCGGGGCTTCCGCCAGAAGGCCTCCCGCACCTCGGAACGAGTGGGTTTGCTCTGCGGTGGGTCCGGCCGCTCAGTCCCTGCAGAAGCTGCTTGTGATGTCCTTGCTCGTGCTTCGCTGAGGCCTAGGTGGGGGGCCCCATCCTAGACGGCCCCACACCTGAGGCCCGGCTTGCAGCCTTCCTGCGGATTCCGCCCCATCCTGCCGTGGCCCAGCTTGCCCCTTCGCCAAGGAGGCCTGCACGCGGAAGGCAGCTCGGCTTCAAGCTTGCCTCTCGGAGGGAAGGCTGTGGTGCTCGCTCGACGTGAACAGGCCTCGCGCTGAGAAGGCCTCCTTCTCCGTGCAGCGACGTGTGTGCGGACGTGGACGGGGATGGCATTCCACCCTGCCTTGTCTCTCCCAGGGAGGTCGAGGGGCTTGACCTACGGCGTCCCCTCCCACGGCGAGTCAGCTAACCGCTTCCCCGGGGAGGACGCGAGGCGTCGGTCCGGGAGAAGCCGGCCCCACGGCCCGGGCGCTCGGGCCTCACGAAGCGCGCCCTTCCTCTCTCCTGCCCGCTTCTCTCTTCGCACTCCTCTTTCCCTGGGTAGACGTTCTCCCCCGGAGCGCACCCTGGCTCGGTCTGGAGGGACCTGCTGTCTCCTTCGGTTTTCAGGCCCAGGCGTGCGACCGCCTTGACTCCCCGAAGCCGCTGTCGGCCCCGAGGTGCTGGCGGCACCCGCAGGTCCCTGGGGTGGAGGCCCCATCCGGCAGGGTGTTTGCATCGCTTTCTGCGTCGGAGAGCAGGCATGGTGCTGTCGGGGAAGGGGGAGCTGACAGAGTCCCCTCCGGGAAGCACGTGCCAGAGCCGAGGGTTGGGCGCCTTGCTCCGTGCTTCTAGGGGTCACAGCCGCTTCTCTCCTAAAGGGTCAGAGTGGGGCTTGCTGTGCCAAGGCGTCCCGCTGAAACAGTCCCATGGCAGGGGCTCGGCCCTTCGCCCGTCCGTTTCAGGCTGGCCTCCCTGCTCAGGGCGCCACCCGGAGAGGTGGGCCTGCAGGCCGGCGTCGCCCTCCCGACCTCCCCGCGAGCCGGGTGTGCAGCCCGGTGCCCTCAAACGCCGGCTCCGGTGGGCTCGACTACGGGCTTGCACCCGGCTCCGTGAAGCACGACTGCCGCCAGAAGGCCTCCCGCAGCATCGGAACGAGTGGGTTTGCTCTGCGGTGGGTCCGGCCGCTCGGTCCCAGCAGAAGCTGCTTCTGATGTCCTCGCGCGTGCTTCGCAGAGGCCGAGGTCGGGGGCCCCCTTCTAGGACGGCCCCCAAACTGAGGCCCGGCTGGCAGCCTTCCTGCGGCTTCCGCCCCATCCTGCCGTGGCCCAGCTTGCCCCTTCGCCAAGGAGGCCTGCACGCGGAAGGCAGCTCGGCCTCAGGCTTGCCTCTCGGAGGGAAGGCTGTGGTGCTCGCTCGAGGTGAACAGGCCTCGCGCTGAGAAGGCCTCCTTCTCCGTGCAGCGACGTGTGTGCGGACGTGGACGGGGATGGCATTCCACCCTGCCTTGTCTCTCCCAGGGAGGTTAAGGGGCTTGACCTACCGCGTCCCCTCCCACGGCGAGTCAGCTAACCGCTTCCCCGGGGAGGACCGAGGCGCCGGCCCGGGAGAAGCCGGCCCCGCGGCCCGGGCGCTCGGGCCTCACAAAGCGCGCCCTTCCTCTCTCCTGCCCGCTTCTCTCTTCGCACTCGTCTTTCCCTGGGCGGACGTTCTCCCCCGGAGCGCACCCTGGCTCGGTCTGGAGGGTCCTGCTGTCTCCTTTGGGTTTCAGGCCCAGGCGAGCGACCGCCTTGACTCCCCGAAGCCGCTGTCGGCCCCGAGGTGCTGGCGGCACCCGCAGGTCCCTGGGGTGGAGGCCCCATCCGGCAGGGTGTTTGCATCGCTTTCCGCGTCGGAGAGCAGGCATGGTGCTTTCGGGGAAGGGGGAGCTGAGAGAGTCCCCTCCGGGAAGCGCGTTTCAGAGCCAGGGTTGGGCACCTTGCTCCGTGCTTCTAGGGGTCACAGCCGCTTCTCTCCTAAAGGGTCAGAGTGGGACTTGCTGTGCCAAGGCGTCCCGCTGAAACAGTCCCATGGCAGGGGCTCGGCCCTTCGCCCGTCCGTTTCAGGCTGGCCTCCCTGCTCAGGGCGCCCCCCGGAGAGGTGGGCCTGCAGGCCGGCGTCGCCCTCCCGACCTCCCCGCGAGCCGGGTGTGCAGCCCGGTGCCCTCTCAACGCCGGCTCCGGTGGGCTCTACTGCGGGCGGGCGCCCGGCTCCACGAAGCGGGGCTGCCGCCAGAAGGCCTCCCGCAGCCTCGGAACGAGTAGGTTTGCTCTGCGGTGGGTCCGGCCGCTCGGTCTCAGCAGAAGCTGCTTCCGATGTCCTCGCGCGTGCTTCGTGGAGGCCGAGGTCGGGGGCCCCCTTCTAGGACGGCCCCCCACCTGAGGCCCGGCTGGCACCCTTCCTGCGGCTTCCGCCCCATCCTGCCGTGGCCCAGCTTGCTCCTTCGCCAAGGAGGCCTGCACGCGGAAGGCAGCTCGGCTTCAAGCTTGCCTCTCGGAGGGAAGGCTGTGGTGCTCGCTCGACGTGAACAGGCCTCGCGCTGAGAAGGCCTCCTTCTCCGTGCAGCGACGTGTGTGCGGACGTGGACGGGGATGGCATTCCACCCTGCCTTGTCTCTCCCAGGGAGGTCGAGGGGCTTGACCTACGGCGTCCCCTCCCACGGCGAGTCAGCTAACCGCTTCCCCGGGGAGGACGCGAGGCGTCGGTCCGGGAGAAGCCGGCCCCCAGGCCCGGGCGCTCGGGCCTCCCGAAGCGCGCCCTTCCTCTCTCCTGCCCGCTTCTCTCTTCGCACTCGTCTTTCCCTGGGCGGACGTACTCCCCCGGAGCACACCGTGGCTCGGCATGGAGGGACCTGCTGTCTCCTTCGGTTTTCAGGCCCAGGCGTGCGACCGCCTTGACTCCCCGAAGCCGCTGTCGGCCCCGAGGTGCTGGCGGCACCCGCAGGTCCCTGGGGTGGAGGCCCCAGCCGGCAGCGTGTTTGCATCGCTTTCCGCGTCGGAGAGCAGGCATGGTGCTTTCGGGGAAGGGGGAGCTGACAGAGTCCCCTCCGGGAAGCGCGTGCCAGAGCCGAGGGTTGGGCGGCTTGCTCCGTGCTTCTAGGGGGTCACAGCCGCTTCTCTCCTAACGGGACGGAGTGGGGCTTGCTGGGTCAAGGCGTCCCCCTGAAACAGTCCCATGGCAGGGGCTCGGCCCTTCGCCTGTCCGTTTCAGGCTGGCCTCCCTGCTCAGGGCGTCACCCGGAGAGGTGGGCCTGCAGGCCGGCGTCGCCCTCCCGACCTCCCCGCGAGCCGGGTGTGCAGCCCGGTGCCCTCTGAAAGCCGGTTCCGGTGGGCTCGACTACGGGCTTGCGCCCGGCTCCGTGAAGCAGGACTGCCGCCAGAAGGCCTCCCGCAGCCTCGGAACGAGTGGGTTTGCTCTGCGGTGGGTCCGGCCGCTCGGTCCCAGCAGAAGCTGCTTCCGATGTCCTCGCGCGTTAGGACGGCCCCCCACCTGAGGCCCGGCTGGCACCCTTCCTGCGGCTTCCGCCCCATCCTGCCGCGGCCCAGCTTGCCCCTTCGCCAAGGAGGCCTGCACGCGGAAGGCAGCTCGGCTTCAAGCTTGCCTCTCGGAGGGAAGGCTGTGGTGCTCGCTCGAGGTGAACAGGCCTCGCGCTGAGAAGGCCTCCTTCTCCGTGCAGCGACATGTGTGTGGACGTGGTCGGGGATGGCATTCCACCCTGCCTTGTCTCTCCCAGGGAGGTCCAGTGGCTTGACCTGCGGCGTCCCCACCCACGGCGAGTCAGCCAACCGCTTCCCCGGGGAGGACGCGAGGCGTCGGCCCGGGAGAAGTCGGCCCCACGGCCCGTGCGCTCGGGCCGAACGAAGCGCGCCCTTCCTCTCTCCTGCCCGCTTCTCTCTTCGCACTCGTCTTTCCCTGGGCGGACGTACTCCCCGGAGCACACCGTGGATCGGCATGGAGGGACCTGCTGTCTCCTTCGGTTTTCAGGCCCAGGCGTGCGACCGCCTTGACTCCCCGAAGCCGCTGTCGGCCCCGAGGTGCTGGCGGCACCCGCAGGTCCCTGGGGTGGAGGCCCCAGCCGGCAGGGTATTTGCATCACTTTCCGCATCTGAGAGCAGGCGTGGTGCATTCGGGGAAGGGGGAGCTGACAGAGTCCCCTCCGGGAAGCGCGTTTCAGAGCCAGGGTTGGGCACCTTGCTCCGTGCTTCTAGGGGTCACAGCCGCTTCTCTCCTAAAGGGTCAGAGTGGGGCTTGCTGTGCCAAGGTGTCCCGCTGAAACAGTCCCATGGCAGGGTCTCGGCCCTTCGCCCGTCCGTTTCAGGCTGGCCTCCCTGCTCAGGGCGGTCCCCGGAGAGGTGGGCCTGCAGGCCGGCGTCGCCCTCCCGACCTCCCCGTGAGCCGGGTGTGCAGCCCGGTGCCCTCTGAACGCCGGCTCCGGTGGGCTCGACCGCGGGCGGGCGCCCGGCTCCTCGAAGCGGGGCTTCCGCCAGAAGGCCTCCCGCACCTCGGAAAGAGTGGGTTTGCTCTGCGGTGGGTCCGGCCGCTCAGTCCCTGCAGAAGCTGCTTGCGATGTCCTCGCTCGTGCTTCGCTGAGGCCTAGGTCGGGGGCCCCATCCTAGACGGCCCCAAACCTGAGGCCCGGATGGCACCCTTCCTGCGGCTTCCGCCCCATCCTGCCGTGGCCCAGCTTGCCCCTTTGCCAAGGAGGCCTGCACGCGGAAGGCAGCTCGGCTTCAAGCTTGCCTCTCAGAGGGAAGGCTGTGGTGCTCGCTCGACGTGAACAGGCCTCGCGCTGAGAAGGCCTCCTTCTCCGTGCAGCGACGTGTGTGCGGACGTGGACGGGGATGGCATTCCACCCTGCCTTGTCTCTCCCAGGGAGGTCGAGGGGCTTGACCTACGGCGTCCCCTCCCACGGCGAGTCAGCTAACCGCTTCCCCGGGGAGGACGCGAGGCGTCGGTCCGGGAGAAGCCGGCCCCACGGCCCGGGCGCTCGGGCCTCACGAAGCGCGCCCTTCCTCTCTCCTGCCCGCTTCTCTCTTCGCACTCCTCTTTCCCTGGGTAGACGTTCTCCCCCGGAGCGCACCCTGGCTCGGTCTGGAGGGACCTGCTGTCTCCTTCGGTTTTCAGGCCCAGGCGTGCGACCGCCTTGACTCCCCGAAGCCGCTGTCGGCCCCGAGGTGCTGGCGGCACCCGCAGGTCCCTGGGGTGGAGGCCCCATCCGGCAGGGTGTTTGCATCGCTTTCTGCGTCGGAGAGCAGGCATGGTGCTGTCGGGGAAGGGGGAGCTGACAGAGTCCCCTCCGGGAAGCACATGCCAGAGCCGAGGGTTGGGCGCCTTGCTCCGTGCTTCTAGGGGTCACAGCCGCTTCTCTCCTAAAGGGTCAGAGTGGGGCTTGCTGTGCCAAGGCGTCCCGCTGAAACAGTCCCATGGCAGGGGCTCGGCCCTTCGCCCGTCCGTTTCAGGCTGGCCTCCCTGCTCAGGGCGCCCCCCGGAGAGGTGGGCCTGCAGGCCGGCGTCGCCCTCCCGACCTCCCCGCGAGCCGGGTGTGCAGCCCGGTGCCCTCTGAACGCCGGCTCCGGTGGGCTCGACTACGGGCTTGCACCCGGCTCCGAGAAGCAGGACTGCCGCCAGAAGGCCTCCCGCAGCATCGGAACGAGTGGGTTTGCTCTGCGGTGGGTCCGGCCGCTCGGTCCCTGCAGAAGCTGCTTCTGATGTCCTCGCGCGTGCTTCGCAGAGGCCGAGGTCGGGGGCCCCCTTCTAGGACGGCCCCCAAACTGAGGCCCGGCTGGCAGCCTTCCTGCGGCTTCCGCCCCATCCTGCCGTGGCCCAGCTTGCCCCTTCGCCAAGGAGGCCTGCACGCGGAAGGCAGCTCGGCCTCAGGCTTGCCTCTCGGAGGGAAGGCTGTGGTGCTCGCTCGAGGTGAACAGGCCTCGCGCTGAGAAGGCCTCCTTCCCCGTGCAGCGACGTGTGTGCGGACGTGGACGGGGATGGCATTCCACCCTGCCTTGTCTCTCCCAGGGAGGTTAAGGGGCTTGACCTACCGCGTCCCCTCCCACGGCGAGTCAGCTAACCGCTTCCCCGGGGAGGACCGAGGCGCCGGCCCGGGAGAAGCCGGCCCCGCGGCCCGGGCGCTCGGGCCTCACGACGCGCGCCCTTCCTCTCTCCTGCCCGCTTCTCTCTTCGCACTCGTCTTTCCCTAGGCGGACGTTCTCCCCCGGAGTGCACCGTGGCTCGGCCTGGACGGACCTGCTGTCTCCTTCGGTTTTCAGGCCCAGGCTTGCGACCGCCTCGACTCCCCGAAGCCGCTGTCGGCCCCGAGGTGCTGGCGGCACCCGCAGGTCCCTGGGGTGGAGGCCCCAGCCGGCAGGGTGTTTGAATCACTTTCCGCATCTGAGAGCAGTCGTGGTGCATTCGGGGAAGGGGGAGCTGACAGAGTCCCCTCCGGGAAGCGCGTTTCAGAGCCAGGGTTGGGCACCTTGCTCTGTGCTTCTAGGGGTCACAGCCGCTTCTCTCCTAAAGGGTCAGAGTGGGGCTTGCTGTGCCAAGGTGTCCCGCTGAAACAGTCCCATGGCAGGGTCTCGGCCCTTCGCCCGTCCGTTTCAGGCTGGCCTCCCTGCTCAGGGCGCCACCCGGAGAGGAGGGCCTGCAGGCCGGCGTCGCCCTCCCGACCTCCCCGCGAGCCGGGTGTGCAGCCCGGTGCCCTCTGAACGCCGGCTCCGGTGGGATCGACCGCGGGCGGGCGCCCGGCTCCTCGAAGCGGGGCTTCCGCCAGAAGGCCTCCCGCACCTCGGAACGAGTGGGTTTGCTCTGCGGTGGGTCCGGCCGCTCAGTCCCTGCAGAAGCTGCTTGCGATGTCCTTGCTCGTGCTTCGCTGAGGCCTAGGTCGGGGGCCCCATCCTAGACGGCCCCACACCTGAGGCCCGGCTTGCAGCCTTCCTGCGGCTTCCGCCCCATCCTGCCGTGGCCCAGCTTGCCCCTTCGCCAAGGAGGCCTGCACGCGGAAGGCAGCTCGGCTTCAAGCTTGCCTCTCGGAGGGAAGGCTGTGGTGCTCGCTCGACGTGAACAGGCCTCGCGCTGAGAAGGCCTCCTTCTCCGTGCAGCGACGTGTGTGCGGACGTGGACGGGGATGGCATTCCACCCTGCCTTGTCTCTCCCAGGGAGGTCGAGGGGCTTGACCTACGGCGTCCCCTCCCACGGCGAGTCAGCTAACCGCTTCCCCGGGGAGGACGCGAGGCGTCGGTCCGGGAGAAGCCGGCCCCACGGCCCGGGCGCTCGGGCCTCACGAAGCGCGCCCTTCCTCTCTCCTGCCCGCTTCTCTCTTCGCACTCCTCTTTCCCTGGGTAGACGTTCTCCCCCGGAGCGCACCCTGGCTCGGTCTGGAGGGACCTGCTGTCTCCTTCGGTTTTCAGGCCCAGGCGTGCGACCGCCTTGACTCCCCGAAGCCGCTGTCGGCCCCGAGGTGCTGGCGGCACCCGCAGGTCCCTGGGTTGGAGGCCCCATCCGGCAGGGTGTTTGCATCGCTTTCCGCGTCGGAGAGCAGGCATGGTGCTTTCGGGGAAGGGGGAGCTGACAGAGTACCCTCCGGGAAGCGCGTGCCAGAGCCGAGGGTTGGGCACCTTGCTCCGTGCTTCTAGGGGTCACAGCCGCTTCTCTCCTAAAGGGTCAGAGTGGGGCTTGCTGTACCAAGGCGTCCCGCTGAAACAGTCCCATGGCAGGGGCTCGGCCCTTCGCCCGTCCGTTTCAGGCTGGCCTCCCTGCTCAGGGCGGTCCCCGGAGAGGTGGGCCTGCAGGCCGGCGTCGCCCTCCCGACCTCCCCGCGAGCCGGGTGTGCAGCCCGGTGCCCTCTTAACGCCGGCTCCGGTGGGCTCTACTGCGGGCGGGCGCCCGGCTCCACGAAGCGGGGCTGCCGCCAGAAGGCCTCCCGCAGCATCGGAACGAGTGGGTTTGCTCTGCGGTGGGTCCGGCCGCTCGGTCCCTGCAGAAGCTGCTTCTGATGTCCTCGCGCGTGCTTCGCAGAGGCCGAGGTCGGGGGCCCCCTTCTAGGACGGCCCCCAAACTGAGGCCCGGCTGGCAGCCTTCCTGCGGCTTCCGCCCCATCCTGCCGTGGCCCAGCTTGCCCCTTCGCCAAGGAGGCCTGCACGCGGAAGGCAGCTCGGCCTCAGGCTTGCCTCTCGGAGGGAAGGCTGTGGTGCTCGCTCGAGGTGAACAGGCCTCGCGCTGAGAAGGCCTCCTTCCCCGTGCAGCGACGTGTGTGCGGACGTGGACGGGGATGGCATTCCACCCTGCCTTGTCTCTCCCAGGGAGGTTAAGGGGCTTGACCTACCGCGTCCCCTCCCACGGCGAGTCAGCTAACCGCTTCCCCGGGGAGGACCGAGGCGCCGGCCCGGGAGAAGCCGGCCCCGCGGCCCGGGCGCTCGGGCCTCACGACGCGCGCCCTTCCTCTCTCCTGCCCGCTTCTCTCTTCGCACTCGTCTTTCCCTAGGCGGACGTTCTCCCCCGGAGTGCACCGTGGCTCGGCCTGGACGGACCTGCTGTCTCCTTCGGTTTTCAGGCCCAGGCTTGCGACCTCCTCGACTCCCCGAAGCCGCTGTCGGCCCCGAGGTGCTGGCGGCACCCGCAGGTCCCTGGGGTGGAGGCCCCAGCCGGCAGGGTATTTGCATCACTTTCCGCATCTGAGAGCAGTCGTGGTGCATTCGGGGAAGGGGGAGCTGACAGAGTCCCCTCCGGGAAGCGCGTTTCAGAGCCAGGGTTGGGCACCTTGCTCTGTGCTTCTAGGGGTCACAGCCGCTTCTCTCCTAAAGGGTCAGAGTGGGGCTTGCTGTGCCAAGGTGTCCCGCTGAAACAGTCCCATGGCAGGGTCTCGGCCCTTCGCCCGTCCGTTTCAGGCTGGCCTCCCTGCTCAGGGCGCCACCCGGAGAGGAGGGCCTGCAGGCCGGCGTCGCCCTCCCGACCTCCCCGCGAGCCGGGTGTGCAGCCCGGTGCCCTCTGAACGCCGGCTCCGGTGGGATCGACCGCGGGCGGGCGCCCGGCTCCTCGAAGCGGGGCTTCCGCCAGAAGGCCTCCCGCACCTCGGAACGAGTGGGTTTGCTCTGCGGTGGGTCCGGCCGCTCAGTCCCTGCAGAAGCTGCTTGCGATGTCCTTGCTCGTGCTTCGCTGAGGCCTAGGTCGGGGGCCCCATCCTAGACGGCCCCACACCTGAGGCCCGGCTTGCAGCCTTCCTGCGGCTTCCGCCCCATCCTGCCGTGGCCCAGCTTGCCCCTTCGCCAAGGAGGCCTGCACGCGGAAGGCAGCTCGGCTTCAAGCTTGCCTCTCGGAGGGAAGGCTGTGGTGCTCGCTCGACGTGAACAGGCCTCGCGCTGAGAAGGCCTCCTTCTCCGTGCAGCGACGTGTGTGCGGACGTGGACGGGGATGGCATTCCACCCTGCCTTGTCTCTCCCAGGGAGGTCGAGGGGCTTGACCTACGGCGTCCCCTCCCACGGCGAGTCAGCTAACCGCTTCCCCGGGGAGGACGCGAGGCGTCGGTCCGGGAGAAGCCGGCCCCACGGCCCGGGCGCTCGGGCCTCACGAAGCGCGCCCTTCCTCTCTCCTGCCCGCTTCTCTCTTCGCACTCCTCTTTCCCTGGGTAGACGTTCTCCCCCGGAGCGCACCCTGGCTCGGTCTGGAGGGACCTGCTGTCTCCTTCGGTTTTCAGGCCCAGGCGTGCGACCGCCTTGACTCCCCGAAGCCGCTGTCGGCCCCGAGGTGCTGGCGGCACCCGCAGGTCCCTGGGTTGGAGGCCCCATCCGGCAGGGTGTTTGCATCGCTTTCTGCGTCGGAGAGCAGGCATGGTGCTGTCGGGGAAGGGGGAGCTGACAGAGTCCCCTCCGGGAAGCACGTGCCAGAGCCGAGGGTTGGGCGCCTTGCTCCGTGCTTCTAGGGGTCACAGCCGCTTCTCTCCTAAAGGGTCAGAGTGGGGCTTGCTGTGCCAAGGCGTCCCGCTGAAACAGTCCCATGGCAGGGGCTCGGCCCTTCGCCCGTCCGTTTCAGGCTGGCCTCCCTGCTCAGGGCGACACCCGGAGAGGTGGGCCTGCAGGCCGGCGTCGCCCTCCCGACCTCCCCGCGAGCCGGGTGTGCAGCCCGGTGCCCTCTGAACGCCGGCTCCGGTGGGCTCGACTACGGGCTTGCACCCGGCTCCGTGAAGCAGGACTGCCGCCAGAAGGCCTCCCGCAGCATCGGAACGAGTGGGTTTGCTCTGCGGTGGGTCCGGCCGCTCGGTCCCAGCAGAAGCTGCTTCTGATGTCCTCGCGCGTGCTTCGCAGAGGCCGAGGTCGGGGGCCCCCTTCTAGGACGGCCCCCCACCTGAGGCCCGGCTGGCAGCCTTCCTGCGGCTTCCGCCCCATCCTGCCGTGGCCCAGCTTGCCCCTTCGCCAAGGAGGCCTGCACGCGGAAGGCAGCTCGGCCTCAGGCTTGCCTCTCGGAGGGAAGGCTGTGGTGCTCGCTCGAGGTGAACAGGCCTCGCGCTGAGAAGGCCTCCTTCTCCGTGCAGCGACGTGTGTGCGGACGTGGACGGGGATGGCATTCCACCCTGCCTTGTCTCTCCCAGGGAGGTTAAGGGGCTTGACCTACCGCGTCCCCTCCCACGGCGAGTCAGCTAACCGCTTCCCCGGGGAGGACCGAGGCGCCGGCCCGGGAGAAGCCGGCCCCGCGGCCCGGGCGCTCGGGCCTCACGAAGCGCGCCCTTCCTCTCTCCTGCCCGCTTCTCTCTTCGCACTCCTCTTTCCCTGGGCGGACGTTCTCCCCCGGAGCGCACCCTGGCTCGGTCTGGAGGGTCCTGCTGTCTCCTTTGGTTTTCAGGCCCAGGCTTGCGACCGCCTGGACTCCCCGAAGCCGCTGTCGGCCCCGAGGTGCTGGCGGCACCCGCAGGTCCCTGGGGTGGAGGCCCCAGCCGGCAGGGTGTTTGAATCACTTTCCGCATCTGAGAGCAGGCGTGGTGCATTCGGGGAAGGGGGAGCTGACAGAGTCCCCTCCGGGAAGCGCGTTTCAGAGCCAGGGTTGGGCACCTTGCTCCGTGCTTCTAGGGGTCACAGCCGCTTCTCTCCTAAAGGGTCAGAGTGGGGCTTGCTGTGCCAAGGTGTCCCGCTGAAACAGTCCCATGGCAGGGTCTCGGCCCTTCGCCCGTCCGTTTCAGGCTGGCCTCCCTGCTCAGGGCGCCACCCGGAGAGGAGGGCCTGCAGGCCGGCGTCGCCCTCCCGACCTCCCCGCGAGCCGGGTGTGCAGCCCGGTGCCCTCTGAACGCCGGCTCCGGTGGGCTCGACCGCGGGCGGGCGCCCGGCTCCTCGAAGCGGGGCTTCCGCCAGAAGGCCTCCCGCACCTCGGAACGAGTGGGTTTGCTCTGCGGTGGGTCCGGCCGCTCAGTCCCTGCAGAAGCTGCTTGTGATGTCCTTGCTCGTGCTTCGCTGAGGCCTAGGTCGGGGGCCCCATCCTAGACGGCCCCACACCTGAGGCCCGGCTTGCAGCCTTCCTGCGGATTCCGCCCCATCCTGCCGTGGCCCAGCTTGCCCCTTCGCCAAGGAGGCCTGCACGCGGAAGGCAGCTCGGCTTCAAGCTTGCCTCTCGGAGGGAAGGCTGTGGTGCTCGCTCGACGTGAACAGGCCTCGCGCTGAGAAGGCCTCCTTCTCCGTGCAGCGACGTGTGTGCGGACGTGGACGGGGATGGCATTCCACCCTGCCTTGTCTCTCCCAGGGAGGTCGAGGGGCTTGACCTACGGCGTCCCCTCCCACGCCGAGTCAGCTAACCGCTTCCCCGGGGAGGACGCGAGGCGTCGGTCCGGGAGAAGCCGGCCCCACGGCCCGGGCGCTCGGGCCTCACGAAGCGCGCCCTTCCTCTCTCCTGCCCGCTTCTCTCTTCGCACTCCTCTTTCCCTGGGTAGACGTTCTCCCCCGGAGCGCACCCTGGCTCGGTCTGGAGGGACCTGCTGTCTCCTTCGGTTTTCAGGCCCAGGCGTGCGACCGCCTTGACTCCCCGAAGCCGCTGTCGGCCCCGAGGTGCTGGCGGCACCCGCAGGTCCCTGGGGTGGAGGCCCCATCCGGCAGGGTGTTTGCATCGCTTTCTGCGTCGGAGAGCAGGCATGGTGCTGTCGGGGAAGGGGGAGCTGACAGAGTCCCCTCCGGGAAGCACGTGCCAGAGCCGAGGGTTGGGCGCCTTGCTCCGTGCTTCTAGGGGTCACAGCCGCTTCTCTCCTAAAGGGTCAGAGTGGGGCTTGCTGTGCCAAGGCGTCCCGCTGAAACAGTCCCATGGCAGGGGCTCGGCCCTTCGCCCGTCCGTTTCAGGCTGGCCTCCCTGCTCAGGGCGCCACCCGGAGAGGTGGGCCTGCAGGCCGGCGTCGCCCTCCCGACCTCCCCGCGAGCCGGGTGTGCAGCCCGGTGCCCTCAAACGCCGGCTCCGGTGGGCTCGACTACGGGCTTGCACCCGGCTCCGTGAAGCACGACTGCCGCCAGAAGGCCTCCCGCAGCATCGGAACGAGTGGGTTTGCTCTGCGGTGGGTCCGGCCGCTCGGTCCCAGCAGAAGCTGCTTCTGATGTCCTCGCGCGTGCTTCGCAGAGGCCGAGGTCGGGGGCCCCCTTCTAGGACGGCCCCCAAACTGAGGCCCGGCTGGCAGCCTTCCTGCGGCTTCCGCCCCATCCTGCCGTGGCCCAGCTTGCCCCTTCGCCAAGGAGGCCTGCACGCGGAAGGCAGCTCGGCCTCAGGCTTGCCTCTCGGAGGGAAGGCTGTGGTGCTCGCTCGAGGTGAACAGGCCTCGCGCTGAGAAGGCCTCCTTCTCCGTGCAGCGACGTGTGTGCGGACGTGGACGGGGATGGCATTCCACCCTGCCTTGTCTCTCCCAGGGAGGTTAAGGGGCTTGACCTACCGCGTCCCCTCCCACGGCGAGTCAGCTAACCGCTTCCCCGGGGAGGACCGAGGCGCCGGCCCGGGAGAAGCCGGCCCCGCGGCCAGGGCGCTCGGGCCTCACGAAGCGCGCCCTTCCTCTCTCCTGCCCGCTTCTCTCTTCGCACTCCTCTTTCCCTGGGCGGACGTTCTCCCCCGGAGCGCACCCTGGCTCGGTCTGGAGGGTCCTGCTGTCTCCTTTGGTTTTCAGGCCCAGGCGTGCGACCGCCTTGACTCCCCGAAGCCGCTGTCGGCCCCGAGGTGCTGGCGGCACCCGCAGGTCCCTGGGGTGGAGTCCCCAGCCTGCAGGGTGTTTGCATCGCTTTCCGCGTCGGAGAGCAGGCATGGTGCTTTCGGGGAAGGGGGAGCTGACAGAGTACCCTCCGGGAAGCGCGTGCCAGAGCCGAGGGTTGGGCACCTTGCTCCGTGCTTCTAGGGGTCACAGCCGCTTCTCTCCTAAAGGGTCAGAGTGGGGCTTGCTGTACCAAGGCGTCCCGCTGAAACAGTCCCATGGCAGGGGCTCGGCCCTTCGCCCGTCCGTTTCAGGCTGGCCTCCCTGCTCAGGGCGGTCCCCGGAGAGGTGGGCCTGCAGGCCGGCGTCGCCCTCCCGACCTCCCCGCGAGCCGGGTGTGCAGCCCGGTGCCCTCTTAACGCCGGCTCCGGTGGGCTCTACTGCGGGCGGGCGCCCGGCTCCACGAAGCGGGGCTGCCGCCAGAAGGCCTCCCGCAGCCTCGGAACGAGTAGGTTTGCTCTGCGGTGGGTCCGGCCGCTCGGTCTCAGCAGAAGCTGCTTCCGATGTCCTCGCGCGTGCTTCGCGGAGGCCGAGGTCGGGGGCCCCCTTCTAGGACGGCCCCCCACCTGAGGCCCGGCTGGCACCCTTCCTGCGGCTTCCGCCCCATCCTGCCGTGGCCCAGCTTGCTCCTTCGCCAAGGAGGCCTGCACGCGGAAGGCAGCTCGGCTTCAAGCTTGCCTCTCGGAGGGAAGGCTGTGGTGCTCGCTCGACGTGAACAGGCCTCGCGCTGAGAAGGCCTCCTTCTCCGTGCAGCGACGTGTGTGCGGACGTGGACGGGGATGGCATTCCACCCTGCCTTGTCTCTCCCAGGGAGGTCGAGGGGCTTGACCTACGGCGTCCCCTCCCACGGCGAGTCAGCTAACCGCTTCCCCGGGGAGGACGCGAGGCGCCGGCCCGGGAGAAGCCGGCCCCACGGCCCGGGCGCTCGGGCCTCACGAAGCGCGCCCTTCTCTCTCCTCCCCCTTCTCTCTTCTGACTCGTCTTTCCCTGGGTGGACGTTCTCCCCCGGAGCGCACCCTGGCTCGGTCTGGTGGGACCTGCTGTCTCCTTCGGTTTTCAGGCCCAGGCGTGCGACCGCCTTGACTCCCCGAAGCCGCTGTCGGCCCCGAGGTGCTGGCGGCACCCGCAGGTCCCTGGGGTGGAGGCCACAGCCGGCAGGGTGTTTGCATCACTTTCCGCATCTGAGAGCAGGCGTGGTGCTTTTGGGGAAGGGGGAGCTGACAAAGCCCCCTCCGGGATGCGTGTTCCAGAGCCGAGGTTTGGGCGGCTTGCTTCGTGCTTCTAGGGGGTCACAGCCGCTTCTCTCCTAACGCGACGGAGTGGGGCTTGCTGGGTCAAGGCGTCCCCCTGAAACAGTCCCATGGCAGGGGCTCGGCCCTTCGCCTGTCCGTTTCAGGCTGGCCTCCCTGCTCAGGGCGGTCCCCGGAGAGGTGGGCCTGCAGGCCGGCGTCGCCCTCCCGACCTCCCCGCGAGCCGGGTGTGCAGCCCGGTGCCCTCTGAAAGCCGGTTCCGGTGGGCTCGACTACGGGCTTGCGCCCGGCTCCGTGAAGCAGGACTGCCGCCAGAAGGCCTCCCGCAGCCTCGGAACGAGTGGGTTTGCTCTGCGGTGGGTCCGGCCGCTCGGTCCCAGCAGAAGCTGCTTCCGATGTCCTCGCGCGTTAGGACGGCCCCCCACCTGAGGCCCGGCTGGCACCCTTCCTGCGGCTTCCGCCCCATCCTGCCGCGGCCCAGCTTGCCCCTTCGCCAAGGAGGCCTGCACGCGGAAGGCAGCTCGGCTTCAAGCTTGCCTCTCGGAGGGAAGGCTGTGGTGCTCGCTCGAGGTGAACAGGCCTCGCGCTGAGAAGGCCTCCTTCTCCGTGCAGCGACGTGTGTGTGGACGTGGTCGGGGATGGCATTCCACCCTGCCTTGTCTCTCCCAGGGAGGTCCAGTGGCTTGACCTGCGGCGTCCCCACCCACGGCGAGTCAGCCAACCGCTTCCCCGGGGAGGACGCGAGGCGTCGGCCCGGGAGAAGTCGGCCCCACGGCCCGGGCGCTCGGGCCTCCCGAAGCGCGCCCTTCCTCTCTCCTGCCCGCTTCTCTCTTCGCACTCGTCTTTCCCTGGGCGGACGTACTCCCCCGGAGCACACCGTGGCTCGGCATGGAGGGACCTGCTGTCTCCTTCGGTTTTCAGGCCCAGGCGTGCGACCGCCTTGACTCCCCGAAGCCGCTGTCGGCCCCGAGGTGCTGGCGGCACCCGCAGGTCCCTGGGGTGGAGGCCCCAGCCGGCAGGGTATTTGCATCACTTTCCGCATCTGAGAGCAGGCGTGGTGCATTCGGGGAAGGGGGAGCTGACAGAGTCCCCTCCGGGAAGCGCGTTTCAGAGCCAGGGTTGGGCACCTTGCTCCGTGCTTCTAGGGGTCACAGCCGCTTCTCTCCTAAAGGGTCAGAGTGGGGCTTGCTGTGCCAAGGTGTCCCCCTGAAACAGTCCCATGGCAGGGTCTCGGCCCTTCGCCCGTCCGTTTCAGGCTGGCCTCCCTGCTCAGGGCGGTCCCCGGAGAGGTGGGCCTGCAGGCCGGCGTCGCCCTCCCGGCCTTCCCGCGAGCCGGGTGTGCAGCCTGGTGACCTCTGAACGCCGGCTCCGGTGGGCTCGACTACGGGCTTGCGCCCGGCTCCGTGAAGCAGGACTGCCGCCAGAAGGCCTCCCGCAGCCTCGGAACGAGTAGGTTTGCTCTGCGGTGGGTCCGGCCACTCGGTCCCAGCAGAAGCTGCTTCCGATGTCCTCGCGCGTGCTTCGCGGAGGCCGAGGTCGGGGGCCCCCTTCTAGGACGGCCCCCCACCTGAGGCCCGGCTGGCACCCTTCCTGCGGCTTCCGCCCCATCCTGCCGTGGCCCAGCTTGCCCCTTCGCCAAGGAGGCCTGCACGCGGAAGGCAGCTTGGCCTCAGGCTTGCCTCTCGGAGGGAAGGCTGTGGTGCTCGCTCGAGGTGAACAGGCCTCGCGCTGAGAAGGCCTCCTTCTCCTTGCAGCGACGTGTGTGCGGACGTGCACGTGGATGGCATTCCACCCTGCCTTGTCTCTCCCAGGGAGGTCGAGGGGCTTGACCTGCGGCGTCCCCACGCACGGCGAGTCAGCCAACCGCTTCCCCGGGGAGGACGCGAGGCGTCGGTCCGGGAGAAGCCGGCCCCACGGCCCGGGCGCTCGGGCCTCACGAAGCGCGCCCTTCCTCTCTCCTGCCCGCTTCTCTCTTCGCACTCGTCTTTCCCTAGGCGGACGTTCTCCCCCGGAGTGCACCGTGGCTCGGCCTGGACGGACCTGCTGTCTCCTTCAGTTTTCAGGCCCAG
The DNA here is from genome assembly GCF_963455335.1 of Martes martes. Classification (NCBI taxonomy): domain Eukaryota; kingdom Metazoa; phylum Chordata; class Mammalia; order Carnivora; family Mustelidae; genus Martes; species Martes martes. Next base: position 14,468,958 of record NC_137892.1, on the reverse strand, counting down.
GCTTGCGACCGCCTGGACTCCCCGAAGCCGCTGTCGGCCCCGAGGTGCTGGCGGCACCCGCAGGTCCCTGGGGTGGAGGCCCCAGCCGGCAGGGTGTTTGAATCACTTTCCGCATCTGAGAGCAGGCGTGGTGCATTCGGGGAAGGGGGAGCTGACAGAGTCCCCTCCGGGAAGCGCGTTTCAGAGCCAGGGTTGGGCACCTTGCTCCGTGCTTCTAGGGGTCACAGCCGCTTCTCTCCTAAAGGGTCAGAGTGGGGCTTGCTGTGCCAAGGTGTCCCGCTGAAACAGTCCCATGGCAGGGTCTCGGCCCTTCGCCCGTCCGTTTCAGGCTGGCCTCCCTGCTCAGGGCGCCACCCGGAGAGGAGGGCCTGCAGGCCGGCGTCGCCCTCCCGACCTCCCCGCGAGCCGGGTGTGCAGCCCGGTGCCCTCTGAACGCCGGCTCCGGTGGGCTCGACCGCGGGCGGGCGCCCGGCTCCTCGAAGCGGGGCTTCCGTCAGAAGGCCTCCCGCACCTCGGAACGAGTGGGTTTGCTCTGCGGTGGTTCCGGCCGCTCGGTCCCAGCAGAAGCTGCTTCTGATGTCCTCGCGCGTGCTTCGCAGAGGCCGAGGTCGGGGGCCCCCTTCTAGGACGGCCCCCAAACTGAGGCCCGGCTGGCAGCCTTCCTGCGGCTTCCGCCCCATCCTGCCGTGGCCCAGCTTGCCCCTTCGCCAAGGAGGCCTGCACGCGGAAGGCAGCTCGGCCTCAGGCTTGCCTCTCGGAGGGAAGGCTGTGGTGCTCGCTCGAGGTGAACAGGCCTCGCGCTGAGAAGGCCTCCTTCTCCGTGCAGCGACGTGTGTGCGGACGTGGACGGGGATGGCATTCCACCCTGCCTTGTCTCTCCCAGGGAGGTCAAGGGGCTTGACCTACCGCGTCCCCTCCCACGGCGAGTCAGCTAACCGCTTCCCCGGGGAGGACCGAGGCGCCGGCCCGGGAGAAGCCGGCCCCGCTGCCCGGGCGCTCGGGCCTCACGAAGCGCGCCCTTCCTCTCTCCTGCCCGCTTCTCTCTTCGCACTCGTCTTTCCCTGGGCGGACGTTCTCTCCCGGAGCGCACCCTGGCTCGGTCTGGAGGGACCTGCTGTCTCCTTCGGTTTTCAGCCTCAGGCGTGCGACCGCCTTGACTCCCCGAAGCCGCTGTCGGCCCCGAGGTGCTGGCGGCACCCGCAGGTCCCTGGGGTGGAGGCCCCAGCCTGCAGGGTGTTTGCATCGCTTTCTGCATCTGAGAGCACGCATGGTGCTTTCGGGGAAGGGGGAGCTGACAGAGTCCCCTCCGGGAAGCGCGTGCCAGAGCCGAGGGTTGGGCGCCTTGCTCCGTGCTTCTAGGGGTCACAGCCGCTTCTCTCCTAAAGGGTCAGAGTGGGGCTTGCCGTGCCAAGGCGTCCCGCTGAAACAGTCCCATGGCAGGGTCACGGCCCTTCGCCCGTCCATTTCAGTCTGGCCTCCCTGCTCAGGGCGGTACCCGGAGAGGTGGGCCTGCAGGCCGGCGTCGCCCTCCCGACCTCCCCGCGAGCCGGGTGTGCAGCCTGGTGCCCTCTTAACGCCGGCTCCGGTGGGCTCGACTGCGGGCGGGCGCCCGGCGCCACGAAGCGGGGCTGCCGCCAGAAGGCCTCCCGCAGCCTCGGAACGAGTAGGTTTGCTCTGCGGTGGGTCCGGCCGCTCGGTCCCAGCACAAGCTGCTTCCGATGTCCTCGCGCGTGCTTCGCGGAGGCCGAGGTCGGGGGTCCCCTTCTAGGACGGCCACCCACCTTAGGCCCGGCTGGCACCCTTCCTGCGGCTTCCGCCCCATCCTGCCGTGGCCCAGCTTGCCCCTTCGCCAAGGAGGCCTGCACGAGGAAGGCAGCTCGGCTACAAGCTTGCCTCTCGGAGGGAAGGCTGTGGTGCTCGCTCGAGGTGAACAGGCCTCGCGCTGAGAAGGCCTCCTTCTCCGTGCAGCGACGTGTGTGCGGACGTGGACGGGGATGGCATTACACCCTGCCTTGTCTCTCCCAGGAGGTCGAGGGGCTTGACCTACCGCGTCCCCTCCCACGGCGAGTCAGCTGCCCGCTTCCCCGGGGAGGACCGAGGCGCCGCCCCGGAGAAGCCAGCCCCACGGCCCGGGCGCTCGGGCCTCACGAAGCGCGCCCTTCCTCTCTCCTGCCCGCTTCTCTCTTCGCACTCGTCTTTCCCTGGGCGGACGTTCTCCCCCGGAGCGCACCCTGGCTCGGTCTGGAGGGACCTGCTGTCTCCTTCGGTTTTCAGGCCCAGGCGTGCGACCGCCTTGACTCCCCGAAGCCGCTGTCGGCCCCGAGGTGCTGGTGGCACCCGCAGGTCCCTGGGGTGGAGGCCCCAGCCGGCAGGGTGTTTGCATCGCTTTCCGCGTCGGAGAGCACGCATGGTGCTTTCGGGGAAGGGGGAGCTGACAAAGCCCCCTCCGGGATGCGTGTTCCAGAGCCGAGGTTTGGGCGGCTTGCTCTGTGCTTCTAGGGGGTCACAGCCGCTTCTCTCCTATGGGACGGAGTGGGGCTTGCTGGGTCAAGGCGTCCCCCTGAAACAGTCCCATGGCAGGGGCTCGGCCCTTCGCCCGTCCGTTTCAGGCTGGCCTCCCTGCTCAGGGCGACACCCGGAGAGGTGGGCCTGCAGGCCGGCGTCGCCCTCCCGACCTCCCCGCGAGCCGGGTGTGCAGCCCGGTGCCCTCTTAACGCCGGCTCCGGTGGGCTCGACTGCGGGCGGGCGCCCGGCGCCCCGAAGCGGGGCTGTCGCCAGAAGGCCTAGCGCAGCCTCGGAACGAGTAGGTTTGCTCTGCGGTGGGTCCGGCCGCTCGGTCTCAGCAGAAGCTGCTTCCGATGTCCTCGCGCGTGCTTCGCGGAGGCCGAGGTCGGGGGCCCCCTTCTAGGACGGCCCCCCACCTGAGGCCAGGCTGGCAGCCTTCCTGCGGCTTCCGCCCCATCCTGCCGTGGCCCAGCTTGCCCCTTCGCCAAGGAGGCCTGCACGCGGAAGGCAGCTCGGCTTCAAGCTTGCCTCTCGGAGGGAAGGCTGTGGTGCTCGCTCGAGGTGAACAGGCCTCGCGCTGAGAAGGCCTCCTTCTCCGTGCAGCGACGTGTGTGCGGACGTGGACGGGGATGGCATTACACCCTGCCTTGTCTCTCCCAGGGAGGTCGAGGGGCTTGACCTACCGCGTCCCCTCCCACGGCGAGTCAGCTGCCCGCTTCCCCGGGGAGGACCGAGGCGCCGCCCCGGAGAAGCCAGCCCCACGGCCCGGGCGCTCGGGCCTCACGAAGCGCGCCCTTCCTCTCTCCTGCCCGCTTCTCTCTTCGCACTCGTCTTTCCCTGGGCGGACGTTCTCCCCCGGAGCGCACCCTGGCTCGGTCTGGAGGGACCTGCTGTCTCCTTCGGTTTTCAGGCCCAGGCGTGCGACCGCCTTGACTCCCCGAAGCCGCTGTCGGCCCCGAGGTGCTGGTGGCACCCGCAGGTCCCTGGGGTGGAGGCCCCAGCCTGCAGGGTGTTTGCATCGCTTTCCGCGTCGGAGAGCACGCATGGTGCTTTCGGGGAAGGGGGAGCTGACAAAGCCCCCTCCGGGATGCGTGTTCCAGAGCCGAGGTTTGGGCGGCTTGCTCCGTGCTTCTAGGGGGTCACAGCCGCTTCTCTCCTATGGGACGGAGTGGGGCTTGCTGGGTCAAGGCGTCCCCCTGAAACAGTCCCATGGCAGGGGCTCGGCCATTCGCCCGTCCGTTTCAGGCTGGCCTCCCTGCTCAGGGCGACACCCGGAGAGGTGGGCCTGCAGGCCGGCGTCGCCCTCCCGACCTCCCCGCGAGCCGGGTGTGCAGCCCGGTGCCCTCTGAAAGCCCCTTCCGGTGGGCTCGACTACGGGCTTGCGCCCGGCTCCGTGAAGCAGGACTGCCGCCAGAAGGCCTCCCGCAGCCTCGGAACGAGTGGGTTTGCTCTGCGGTGGGTCCGGCCGTTCGGTCCCAGCAGAAGCTGCTTCCGATGTCCTCGCGCGTTAGGACGGCCCCCCACCTGAGGCCCGGCTGGCACCCTTCCTGCGGCTTCCGCCCCATCCTGCCGCAGCCCAGCTTGCCCCTTCGCCAAGGAGGCCTGCACGCGGAAGGCAGCTTGGCTTCAAGCTTGCCTCTCAGAGGGAAGGCTGTGGTGCTCGCTCGAGGTGAACAGGCCTCGCGCTGAGAAGGCCTCCTTCTCCGTGCAGCGATGTGTGTGTGGACGTGGTCGGGGATGGCATTCCACCCTGCCTTGTCTCTCCCAGGGAGGTCCAGTGGCTTGACCTGCGGCGTCCCCACCCACGGCGAGTCAGCCAACCGCTTCCCCGGGGAGGACGCGAGGCGTCGGCCCGGGAGAAGTCGGCCCCACGGCCCGGGCGCTCGGGCCGAACGAAGCGCGCCCTTCCTCTCTCCTGCCCGCTTCTCTCTTCGCACTCGTCTTTCCCTGGGCGGACGTACTCCCCCGGAGCACACCGTGGCTCGGCATGGAGGGACCTGCTGTCTCCTTCGGTTTTCAGGCCCAGGCGTGCGACCGCCTTGACTCCCCGAAGCCGCTGTCGGCCCCGAGGTGCTGGCGGCACCCGCAGGTCCCTGGGGTGGAGGCCCCAGCCGGCAGGGTATTTGCATCACTTTCCGCATCTGAGAGCAGGCGTCGTGCATTCGGGGAAGGGGGAGCTGACAGAGTCCCCTCCGGGAAGCGCGTTTCAGAGCCAGGGTTGGGCACCTTGCTCCGTGCTTCTAGGGGTCACAGCCGCTTCTCTCCTAAAGGGTCAGAGTGGGGCTTGCTGTGCCAAGGCGTCCCGCTGAAACAGTCCCATGGCAGGGTCTCGGCCCTTCGCCCGTCCGTTTCAGGCTGGCCTCCCTGCTCAGGGCGGTCCCCGGAGAGGTGGGCCTGCAGGACGGCGTCGCCCTCCCGACCTCCCCGCGAGCCGGGTGTGCAGCCCGGTGCCCTCTGAACGCCGGCTCCGGTGGGCTCGACCGCGGGCGGGCGCCCGGCTCCTCGAAGCGGGGCTTCCACAGAAGGCCTCCCGCACCTCGGAACGAGTGGGTTTGCTCTGCGGTGGGTCCGGCCGCTCAGTCCCTGCAGAAGCTGCTTGCGATGTCCTTGCTCGTGCTTCGCTGAGGCCTAGGTGGGGGGCCCCATCCTAGACGGCCCCACACCTGAGGCCTGGCTTGCAGCCTTCCTGCGGCTTCCGCCCCATCCTGCCGTGGCCCAGCTTGCCCCTTCGCCAAGGAGGCCTGCACGCGGAAGGCAGCTCGGCTTCAAGCTTGCCTCTCGGAGGGAAGGCTGTGGTGCTCGCTCGAGGTGAACAGGCCTCGCGCTGAGAAGGCCTCCTTCTCCGTGCAGCGACGTGTGTGCGGACGTGGACGGGGATGGCATTCCACCCTGCCTTGTCTCTCCCAGGGAGGTCGAGGGGCTTGACCTACGGCGTCGCCTCCCTAGGCGAGTCAGCTAACCGCTTCCCCGGGGAGGACGCGAGGCGTCGGTCAGGGAGAAGCCGGCCCCACGGCCCGGGCGCTCGGGCCTCACGAAGCGCGCCCTTCCTCTCTCTGCCCGCTTCTCTCTTCGCACTCGTCTTTCCCTGGGTAGACGTTCTCCCCCGGAGCGCACCCTGGCTCGGTCTGGAGGGACCTGCTGTCTCCTTCGGTTTTCAGGCCCAGGCGTGCGACCGCCTTGACTCCCGAAGCCGCTGTCGGCCCCGAGGTGCTGGCGGCACCTGCAGGTCCCTGGGGTGGAGGCCCCAGCCGGCAGGGTGTTTGCATCACTTTCCGCATCTGAGAGCAGGCGTGGTGCTTTTGGGGAAGGGGGAGCTGACAAAGCCCCCTCCGGGATGCGTGTTCCAGAGCCGAGGTTTGGGCGGCTTGCTCCGTGCTTCTAGGGGGTCACAGCCGCTTCTCTCCTAACGGGACGGAGTGGGGCTTGCTGGGTCAAGGCGTCCCCCTGAAACAGTCCCATGGCAGGGGCTCGGCCCTTCGCCCGTCCGTTTCAGGCTGGCCTCCCTGCTCAGGGCGGTCCCCGGAGAGGTGGCCCTGCAGGCCGGCGTCGCCCTCCCGACCTCCCCGCGAGCCGGGTGTGCAGCCCGGTGCCCTCTGAAAGCCGGTTCCGGTGGGCTCGACTACGGGCTTGCGCCCGGCTCCGTGAAGCAGGACTGCCGCCAGAAGGCCTCCCGCAGCCTCGGAACGAGTGGGTTTGCTCTGCGGTGGGTCCGGCCGCTCGGTCCCAGCAGAAGCTGCTTCCGATGTCCTCGCGCGTTAGGACGGCCCCCCACCTGAGGCCCGGCTGGCACCCTTCCTGCGGCTTCCGCCCCATCCTGCCACGGCCCAGCTTGCCCCTTCGCCAAGGAGGCCTGCACGCGGAAGGCAGCTCGGCTTCAAGCTTGCCTCTCGGAGGGAAGGCTGTGGTGCTCGCTCGAGGTGAACAGGCCTCGCGCTGAGAAGGCCTCCTTCTCCGTGCAGCGACGTGTGTGCGGACGTGGACGGGGATGGCATTCCACAATGCCTTGTCTCTCCCAGGGAGGTCAAGGGGCTTGACCTACCGCGTCCCCTCCCACGGCGAGTCAGCTAACCGCTTCCCCGGGGAGGACCGAGGCGCCGGCCCGGGAGAAGCCGGCCCCACGGCCCGGGCGCTCGGGCCTCACGAAGCGCGCCCTTCCTCTCTCCTGCCCGCTTCTCTCTTCGCACTCGTCTTTCCCTGGGCGGACGTTCTCCCCCGGAGCGCACCCTGGCTCGGTCTGGAGGGACCTGCTGTCTCCTTTGGTTTTCAGGCCCAGGCGTGCGACCGCCTTGACTCCCCGAAGCCGCTGTCGGCCCCGAGGTGCTGGCGGCACCCGCAGGTCCCTGGGGTGGAGGCCCCAGCCGGCAGGGTGTTTGCATCACTTTCCGCATCTGAGAGCAGGCGTGGTGCTTTTGGGGAAGGGGGAGCTGACAAAGCCCCCTCCGGGATGCGTGTTCAAGAGCCGAGGTTTGGGCGGCTTGCTCCGTGCTTCTAGAGGGTCACAGCCGCTTCTCTCCTAACGGGACAGAGTGGGGCTTGCTGTACCAAGGCGTCCCGCTGAAACAGTCCCATGGCAGGGGCTCGGCCCTTCGCCCGTCCGTTTCAGGCTGGCCTCCCTGCTCAGGGCGGTCCCCGGAGAGGTGGGCCTGCAGGCCGGCGTCGCCCTCCCGACCTCCCCGCGAGCCGGGTGTGCAGCCCAGTGCCCTCTTAACGCCGGCTCCGGTGGGTTCGACTTCGGGCTTGCGCCCGGCTCCGTGAAGGAGGACTGCCGCCAGAAGGCCTCCCGCAGCCTCGGAACGAGTGGGTTTGCTCTGCGGTGGGTCCGGCCGCTTGGTCCCAGCAGAAGCTCCTTACTATGTCCTCGCGCGTGCTACGCGGAGGCCGAGTTCGGGGGCCCCCTTCTAGGACGGCCCCCCACCTGAGGCCCGGCTGGCACCCTTCCTGCGGCTTCCGCCCCATCCTGCCGTGGCCCAGCTTGCCCCTTCGCCAAGGAGGCCTGCACGCGGAAGGCAGCTTGGCCTCAGGCTTGCCTCTCGGAGGGAAGGCTGTGGTGCTCGCTCGAGGTGAACAGGCCTCGCGCTGAGAAGGCCTCCTTCTCCTTGCAGCGACGTGTGTGCGGACGTGGACGTGGATGGCATTCCACCCTGCCTTGTCTCTCCCAGGGAGGTCGAGGGGCTTGACCTGCGGCGTCCCCACGCACAGCGAATCAGCCAACCGCTTCCCCGGGGAGGACGCGAGGCGTCGGTCCGGGAGAAGCCGGCCCCACGGCCCGGGCGCTCGGGCCTCACGAAGCGCGCCCTTCCTCTCTCCTGCCCGCTTCTCTCTTCGCACTCGTCTTTCCCTAGGCGGACGTTCTCCCCCGGAGCGCACCGTGGCTCGGCCTGGACGGACCTGCTGTCTCCTTCGGTTTTCAGGCCCAGGCGTGCGACCGCCTTGACTCCCCGAAGCCGCTGTCGGCCCCGAGGTGCTGGCGGCACCCGCAGGTCCCTGGGGTGGAGGCCCCAGCCGGCAGGGTGTTTGCATCACTTTCCGCATCTGAGAGCAGGCGTGGTGCTTTTGGGGAAGGGGGAGCTGACAAAGCCCCCTCCGGGATGCGTGTTCCAGAGCCGAGGTTTGGGCGGCTTGCTCCGTGCTTCTAGGGGATCACAGCCGCTTCTCTCCTAACGGGACGGAGTGGGGCTTGCTGGGTCAAGGCGTCCCCCTGAAAAGGTCCCATGGCAGGGGCTCGGCCCTTCGCCCGTCCGTTTCAGGCTGGCCTCCCTGCTCAGGGCGACACCCGGAGAGGTGGGCCTGCAGGCCGGCGTCGCCCTCCCGACCTCCCCGCGAGCCGGGTGTGCAGCCCGGTGCCCTCTGAAAGCCGGTTCCAGTGGGCTCGACTACGGGCTTGCGCCCGGCTCCGTGAAGCAGGACTGCCGCCAGAAGGCCTCCCGCAGCCTCGGAACGAGTAGGTTTGCTCTGCGGTGGGTCCGGCCGCTCGGTCCCAGCAGAAGCTGCTTCCGTTGTCCTCGCGCGTTAGGACGGCCCCCCACCTGAGGCCCGGCTGGCACCCTTCCTGCGGCTTCCGCCCCATCCTGCCGCGGCCCAGCTTGCCCCTTCGCCAAGGAGGCCTGCACGCGGAAGGCAGCTCGGCTTCAAGCTTGCCTCTCGGAGGGAAGGCTGTGGTGCTCGCTCGAGGTGAACAGGCCTCGCGCTGAGAAGGCCTCCTTCTCCGTGCAGCGACGTGTGTGTGGACGTGGTCGGGGATGGCATTCCACCCTGCCTTGTCTCTCCCAGGGAGGTCCAGTGGCTTGACCTGCGGCGTCCCCACCCACGGCGAGTCAGCCAACCGCTTCCCCGGGGAGGACCGAGGCGTCGGCCCGGGAGAAGTCGGCCTCACGGCCCGGGCGCTCGGGCCGAACGAAGCGCGCCGTTCCTCTCTCCTGCCCGCTTCTCTCTTCGCACTCGTCTTTCCCTGGGCGGACGTACTCCCCCGGAGCACACCGTGGCTCGGCATGGAGGGACCTGCTGTCTCCTTCGGTTTTCAGGCCCAGGCGTGCGACCGCCTTGACTCCCCGAAGCCGCTGCCGGCCCTGAGGTGCTGGCGGCACCCGCAGGTCCCTGGGGTGGAGGCCCCAGCTGGCAGGGTATTTGCATCACTTTCCGCATCTGAGAGCAGGCGTGGTGCATTCGGGGAAGGGGGAGCTGACAGAGTCCCCTCCGGGAAGCGCGTTTCAGAGCCAGGGTTGGGCACCTTGCTCCGTGCTTCTAGGGGTCACAGCCGCTTCTCTCCTAAAGGGTCAGAGTGGGGCTTGCTGTGCCAAGGTGTCCCGCTGAAACAGTCCCATGGCAGGGTCTCGGCCCTTAGCCCGTCCGTTTCAGGCTGGCCTCCCTGCTCAGGGCGGTCCCCGGAGAGGTGGGCCTGCAGGCCGGCGTCGCCCTCCCGACCTCCCCGCGAGCCGGGTGTGCAGCCCGGTGCCCTCTGAACGCCGGCTCCGGTGGGCTCGACCGCGGGCGGGCGCCCGGCTCCTCGAAGCGGGGCTTCCGCCAGAAGGCCTCCCGCCCCTCGGAACGAGTGGGTTTGCTCTGCGGTGGGTCCGGCCGCTCAGTCCCTGCAGAAGCTGCTTGCGATGTCCTTGCTCGTGCTTCGCTGAGGCCTAGGTCGGGGGCCCCATCCTAGACGGCCCCACACCTGAGGCCCGGCTGGCACCCTTCCTGCGGCTTCCGCCCCATCCTGCCGTGGCCCAGCTTGCCCCTTCGCCAAGGAGGCCTGCACGCGGAAGGCAGCTCGGCTTCAAGCTTGCCTCTCGGAGGGAAGGCTGTGGTGCTCGCTCGACGTGAACAGGCCTCGCGCTGAGAAGGCCTCCTTCTCCGTGCAGCGACGTGTGTGCGGACGTGGACGGGGATGGCATTCCACCCTGCCTTGTCTCTCCCAGGGAGGTCGAGGGGCTTGACCTACGGCGTCCCCTCCCTAGGCGAGTCAGCTAACCGCTTCCCCGGGGAGGACACGAGGCGTCGGTCCGGGAGAAGCCGGCCCCACGGCCCGGGCGCTCGGGCCTCACGAAGCGCGCCCTTCCTCTCTCCTGCCCGCTTCTCTCTTCGCACTCGTCATTCCCTGGGCGGATGTTCTCCCCCGGAGCGCACCCTGGCTCGGTCTGGAGGGACCTGCTGTCTCCTTTGGTTTTCAGGCCCAGGCGTGCGACCGCCTTGACTCCCCGAAGCCGCTGTCGGCCCCGAGGTGCTGGCGGCACCCGCAGGTCCCTGGGGTGGAGGCCCCAGCCTGCAGGGTGTTTGCATCGCTTTCCGCGTCGGAGAGCAGGCATGGTGCTTTCGGGGAAGGGGGAGCTGACAGAGTCCCCTCCGGGAAGCGCGTCCCAGAGCCGTGGGTTGGGCACCTTGCTCCGTGCTTCTAGGGGTCACAGCCGCTTCTCTCCTAAAGGGTCAGAGTGGGGCTTGCTGTACCAAGGCGTCCCGCTGAAACAGTCCCATGGCAGGGGCTCGGCCCTTCGCCCGTCCGTTTCCGGCTGTCCTCCCTGCTCAGGGCGGTCCCCGGAGAGGTGGGCCTGCAGGCCGGCGTCGCCCTCCCGACCTCCCCGCGAGCCGGGTGTGCAGCCCGGTGCCCTCTTAACGCCGGCTCCGGTGGGCTCTACTGCGGGCGTGCGCCCGTCTCCACGAAGCGGGGCTGCCGCCAGAAGGCCTCCCGCAGCCTCGGAACGAGTAGGTTTGCTCTGCGGTGGGTCCGGCCGCTCGGTCTCAGCAGAAGCTGCTTCCGATGTCCTCGCGCGTGCAAAGCGGAGGCCGAGGTCGGGGGCCCCCTTCTAGGACGGCCCCCCACCTGAGGCCCGGCTGGCACCCTTCCTGCGGCTTCCGCCCCATCCTGCCGTGGACCAGCTTGCCCCTTCGCCAAGGAGGCCTGCACGCGGATGGCAGCTCGGCTTCAAGCTTGCCTCTCGGAGGGAAGGCTTTGGTGCTCGCTCGAGGTGAACAGGCCTCGCGCTGAGAAGGCCTCCTTCTCCGTGCAGCGACCTGTGTGCGGACGTGGACGGGGATTGCATTCCACCCTGCCTTGTCTCTCCCAGGGAGGTCGAGGGGCTTGACCTACGGCGTCCCCTACCTCGGCGAGTCAGCTAACCGCTTCCCCGGGGAGGACGCGAGGCGCCGGCCCGGGAGAAGCCGGCCCCAGCCCGGGCGCTCGGGCCTCAGGAAGCGCGCCCTTCTCTCTCCTCCCCCTTCTCTCTTCTGACTCGTCTTTCCCTGGGTGGACGTTCTCCCCCGGAGCGCACCCTGGCTCGGTCTGGTGGGACCTTCTGTCTCCTTCGGTTTTCAGGCCCAGGCGTGCGACCACCTTGACTCCCCGAAGCCGCTGTCGGCCCCGAGGTGCTGGCGGCACCCGCAGGTCCCTGGGGTGGAGACCCAGCCTGCAGGGTGTTTGCATCGCTTTCCGCGTCGGAGAGCAGGCATGGTGCTTTCGGGGAAGGGGGAGCTGACAGAGTCCCCTCCGGGAAGCGCGTGCCAGAGCCGAGGGTTGGGCACCTTGCTCCGTGCTTCTAGGGGTCACACCCGCTTCTCTCCTAAAGGGTCAGAGTGGGGCTTGCTGTACCAAGGCGTCCCGCTGAAACAGTCCCATGGCAGGGGCTCGGCCCTTCGCCCTTCCGTTTCCGGCTGGCCTCCCTGCTCAGGGCGGTCCCCGGAGAGGTGGGCCTGCAGGCCGGCGTCGCCCTCCCGACCTCCCCGCGAGCCGGGTGTGCAGCCCGGTGCCCTCTGAACGCCGGCTCCGGTGGGCTCTACTGCGGGCGGGCGCCCGTCTCCACGAAGCGGGGCTGCCGCCAGAAGGCCTCCCGCAGCCTCGGAACGAGTAGGTTTGCTCTGCGGTGGGTCCGGCCGCTCGGTCTCAGCAGAAGCTGCTTCCGATGTCCTCGCGCGTGCTTCGCGGAGGCCGAGGTCGGGGGCCCCCTTCTAGGACGGCCCCCCACCTGAGGCCCGGCTGGCACCCTTCCTGCGGCTTCCGCCCCATCCTGCCGTGGCTCAGCTTGCTCCTTCGCCAAGGAGGCCTGCACGCGGAAGGCAGCTCGGCTTCAAGCTTGCCTCTCGGAGGGAAGGCTTTGGTGCTCGCTCGAGGTGAACAGGCCTCGCGCTGAGAAGGCCTCCTTCTCCGTGCAGCGACGTGTGTGCGGACGTGGACGGGGATTGCATTCCACCCTGCCTTGTCTCTCCCAGGGAGGTCGAGGGGCTTGACCTACGGCGTGCCCTCCCACGGCGAGTCAGCTAACCGCTTCCCCGGGGAGGACGCGAGGCGCCGGCCCGGGAGAAGCCGGCCCCAGCCCGGGCGCTCGGGCCTCACGAAGCGCGCCCTTCCTCTCTCCTGCCGGCTTCTCTCTTCGCACTCCTCTTTCCCTGGGTAGACGTTCTCCCCCGGAGCGCACCCTGGCTCGGTCTGGAGGGACCTGCTGTCTCCTTCGGTTTTCAGGCCCAGGCGTGCGACCGCCTTGACTCCCCGAAGCCGCTGTCGGCCCCGAGGTGCTGGCGGCACCCGCAGGTCCCTGGGGTGGAGGCCCCATCCGGCAGGGTGTTTGCATCGCTTTCTGCGTCGGAGAGCAGGCATGGTGCTGTCGGGGAAGGGAGAGCTGACAGAGTCCCCTCCGGGAAGCACGTGCCAGAGCCGAGGGTTGGGCGCCTTGCTCCGTGCTTCTAGGGGTCACAGCCGCTTCTCTCCTAAAGGGTCAGAGTGGGGCTTGCTGTGCCAAGGCGTCCCGCTGAAACAGTCCCATGGCAGGGGCTCGGCCCTTCGCCCGTCCGTTTCAGGCTGGCCTCCCTGCTCAGGGCGACACCCGGAGAGGTGGGCCTGCAGGCCGACGTCGCCCTCCCGACCTCCCCGCGAGCCGGGTGTGCAGCCCGGTGCCCTCTGAACGCCGGCTCCGTTGGGCTCGACTACGGGCTTGCACCCGGCTCCGTGAAGCAGGACTGCCGCCAGAAGGCCTCCCGCAGCATCGGAACGAGTGGGTTTGCTCTGCGGTGGTTCCGGCCGCTCGGTCCCAGCAGAAGCTGCTTCTGATGTCCTCGCGCGTGCTTCGCAGAGGCCGAGGTCGGGGGCCCCCTTCTAGGACGGCCCCCAAACTGAGGCCCGGCTGGCAGCCTTCCTGCGGCTTCCGCCCCATCCTGCCGTGGCCCAGCTTGCCCCTTCGCCAAGGAGGCCTGCACGCGGAAGGCAGCTCGGCCTCAGGCTTGCCTCTCGGAGGGAAGGCTGTGGTGCTCGCTCGAGGTGAACAGGCCTCGCGCTGAGAAGGCCTCCTTCTCCGTGCAGCGACGTGTGTGCGGACGTGGACGGGGATGGCATTCCACCCTGCCTTGTCTCTCCCAGGGAGGTCAAGGGGCTTGACCTACCGCGTCCCCTCCCACGGCGAGTCAGCTAACCGCTTCCCCGGGGAGGACCGAGGCGCCGGCCCGGGAGAAGCCGGCCCCGCGGCCCGGGCGCTCGGGCCTCACGAAGCGCGCCCTTCCTCTCTCCTGCCCGCTTCTCTCTTCGCACTCGTCTTTCCCTGGGCGGACGTTCTCTCCCGGAGCGCACCCTGGCTCGGTCTGGAGGGACCTGCTGTCTCCTTCGGTTTTCAGCCTCAGGCGTGCGACCGCCTTGACTCCCCGAAGCCGCTGTCGGCCCCGAGGTGCTGGCGGCACCCGCAGGTCCCTGGGGTGGAGGCCCCAGCCTGCAGGGTGTTTGCATCGCTTTCTGCATCTGAGAGCACGCATGGTGCTTTCGGGGAAGGGGGAGCTGACAGAGTCCCCTCCGGGAAGCGCGTGCCAGAGCCGAGGGTTGGGCGCCTTGCTCCGTGCTTCTAGGGGTCACAGCCGCTTCTCTCCTAAAGGGTCAGAGTGGGGCTTGCTGTGCCAAGGCGTCCCGCTGAAACAGTCCCATGGCAGGGTCACGGCCCTTCGCCCGTCCATTTCAGTCTGGCCTCCCTGCTCAGGGCGGTACCCGGAGAGGTGGGCCTGCAGGCCGGCGTCGCCCTCCCGACCTCCCCGCGAGCCGGGTGTGCAGCCTGGTGCCCTCTTAACGCCGGCTCCGGTGGGCTCGACTGCGGGCGGGCGCCCGGCGCCACGAAGCGGGGCTGCCGCCAGAAGGCCTCCCGCAGCCTCGGAACGAGTAGGTTTGCTCTGCGGTGGGTCCGGCCGCTCGGTCCCAGCACAAGCTGCTTCCGATGTCCTCGCGCGTGCTTCGCGGAGGCCGAGGTCGGGGGTCCCCTTCTAGGACGGCCACCCACCTTAGGCCCGGCTGGCACCCTTCCTGCGGCTTCCGCCCCATCCTGCCGTGGCCCAGCTTGCCCCTTCGCCAAGGAGGCCTGCACGAGGAAGGCAGCTCGGCTACAAGCTTGCCTCTCGGAGGGAAGGCTGTGGTGCTCGCTCGAGGTGAACAGGCCTCGCGCTGAGAAGGCCTCCTTCTCCTTGCAGCGACGTGTGTGCGGACGTGGACGTGGATGGCATTCCACCCTGCCTTGTCTCTCCCAGGGAGGTCGAGGGGCTTGACCTGCGGCGTCCCCACGCACGGCGAGTCAGCCAACCGCTTCCCCGGGGAGGACGCGAGGCATTGGCCCGGGAGAAGCCGGCCCCACGGCCCGGGCGCTCGGGCCTCATGAAGCGCGCCCTTCCTCTCTCCTGCCCGCTTATCTCTTCGCACTCGTCTTCCCTAGGCGGACGTTCTCCCCCGGAGCGCACCGTGGCTCGGCCTGGACGGACCTGCTGTCTCCTTCGGTTTTCAGGCCCAGTCATGCGACCGCCTTGACCCCCTGAAGCCGCTGTCGGCCCCGAGGTGCTGGCGGCACCCGCAGGTCCCTGGGGTGGAGGCCCCAGCCTGCAGGGTGTTTGCATCGCTTTCTGCATCTGAGAGCACGCATGGTGCTTTCGGGGAAGGGGGAGCTGACAGAGTCCCCTCCGGGAAGCGCGTGCCAGAGCCGAGGGTTGGGCACCTTGCTCCGTGCTTCTAGGGGTCACAGCCGCTTCTCTCCTAAAGGGTCAGAGTGGGGCTTGCTGTGCCAAGGCGTCCCGCTGAAACAGTCCCATGGCAGGGTCTCGGCCCTTCGCCCGTCCGTTTCAGGCTGGCTCCCTGCTCAGGGCGGGACCCGGAGAGGTGGGCCTGCAGGCCGGCGTCGCCCTCCCGACCTCCCCGCGAGCCGGGTGTGCAGCCCGGTGCCCTCTTAACGCCGGCTCCGGTGGGCTCGACTGCGGGCGGGCGCCCGGCGCCACGAAGCGGGGCTGTCGCCAGAAGGCCTCCCGCAGCCTCGGAACGAGTAGGTTTGCTCTGCGGTGGGTCCGGCCGCTCGGTCTCAGCAGAAGCTGCTTCCGATGTCCTCGCGCGTGCTTCGCGGAGGCCGAGGTCGGGGGCCCCCTTCTAGGACGGCCCCCCACCTGAGGCCCGGCTGGCAGCCTTCCTGCGGCTTCCGCCCCATCCTGCCGTGGCCCAGCTTGCCCCTTCGCCAAGGAGGCCTGCACGCGGAAGGCAGCTCGGCTTCAAGCTTGCCTCTCGGAGGGAAGGCTGTGGTGCTCGCTCGAGGTGAACAGGCCTCGCGCTGAGAAGGCCTCCTTCTCCGTGCAGCGACGTGTGTGCGGACGTGGACGGGGATGGCATTACACCCTGCCTTGTCTCTCCCAGGAGGTCGAGGGGCTTGACCTACCGCGTCCCCTCCCACGGCGAGTCAGCTGCCCGCTTCCCCGGGGAGGACCGAGGCGCCGCCCCGGAGAAGCCAGCCCCACGGCCCGGGCGCTCGGGCCTCACGAAGCGCGCCCTTCCTCTCTCCTGCCCGCTTCTCTCTTCGCACTCGTCTTTCCCTGGGCGGACGTTCTCCCCCGGAGCGCACCCTGGCTCGGTCTGGAGGGACCTGCTGTCTCCTTCGGTTTTCAGGCCCAGGCGTGCGACCGCCTTGACTCCCCGAAGCCGCTGTCGGCCCCGAGGTGCTGGTGGCACCCGCAGGTCCCTGGGGTGGAGGCCCCAGCCTGCAGGGTGTTTGCATCGCTTTCCGCGTCGGAGAGCACGCATGGTGCTTTCGGGGAAGGGGGAGCTGACAAAGCCCCCTCCGGGATGCGTGTTCCAGAGCCGAGGTTTGGGCGGCTTGCTCCGTGCTTCTAGGGGGTCACAGCCGCTTCTCTCCTATGGGACGGAGTGGGGCTTGCTGGGTCAAGGCGTCCCCCTGAAACAGTCCCATGGCAGGGGCTCGGCCCTTCGCCCGTCCGTTTCAGGCTGGCCTCCCTGCTCAGGGCGACACCCGGAGAGGTGGGCCTGCAGGCCGGCGTCGCCCTCCCGACCTCCCCGCGAGCCGGGTGTGCAGCCCGGTGCCCTCTTAACGCCGGCTCCGGTGGGCTCGACTGCGGGCGGGCGCCCGGCGCCACGAAGCGGGGCTGTCGCCAGAAGGCCTACCGCAGCCTCGGAACGAGTAGGTTTGCTCTGCGGTGGGTCCGGCCGCTCGGTCTCAGCAGAAGCTGCTTCCGATGTCCTCGCGCGTGCTTCGCGGAGGCCGAGGTCGGGGGCCCCCTTCTAGGACGGCCCCCCACCTGAGGCCAGGCTGGCAGCCTTCCTGCGGCTTCCGCCCCATCCTGCCGTGGCCCAGCTTGCCCCTTCGCCAAGGAGGCCTGCACGCGGAAGGCAGCTCGGCTTCAAGCTTGCCTCTCGGAGGGAAGGCTGTGGTGCTCGCTCGAGGTGAACAGGCCTCGCGCTGAGAAGGCCTCCTTCTCCGTGCAGCGACGTGTGTGCGGACGTGGACGGGGATGGCATTACACCCTGCCTTGTCTCTCCCAGGGAGGTCGAGGGGCTTGACCTACCGCGTCCCCTCCCACGGCGAGTCAGCTGCCCGCTTCCCCGGGGAGGACCGAGGCGCCGCCCCGGAGAAGCCAGCCCCACGGCCCGGGCGCTCGGGCCTCACGAAGCGCGCCCTTCCTCTCTCCTGCCCGCTTCTCTCTTCGCACTCCTCTTTCCCTGGGCGGACGTTCTCCCCCGGAGCGCACCCTGGCTCGGTCTGGAGGGTCCTGCTGTCTCCTTTGGTTTTCAGGCCCAGGCGTGCGACCGCCTTGACTCCCCGAAGCCGCTGTCGGCCCCGAGGTGCTGGCGGCACCCGCAGGTCCCTGGGGTGGAGGCCCCATCCGGCAGGGTGTTTGCATCGCTTTCCGCGTCGGAGAGCAGGCATGGTGCTTTCGGGGAAGGGGGAGCTGACAGAGTACCCTCCGGGATGCGTGTTCCAGAGCCGAGGTTTGGGCGGCTTGCTCCGTGCTTCTAGGGGGTCACAGCCGCTTCTCTCCTAACGGGACGGAGTGGGGCTTGCTGGGTCAAGGCGTCCCCCTGAAACAGTCCCATGGCAGGGGCTCGGCCCTTCGCCTGTCCGTTTCAGGCTGGCCTCCCTGCTCAGGGCGTCACCCGGAGAGGTGGGCCTGCAGGCCGGCGTCGCCCTCCCGACCTCCCCGCGAGCCGGGTGTGCAGCCCGGTGCCCTCTGAAAGCCGGTTCCGGTGGGCTCGACTACGGGCTTGCGCCCGGCTCCGTGAAGCAGGACTGCCGCCAGAAGGCCTCCCGCAGCCTCGGAACGAGTGGGTTTGCTCTGCGGTGGGTCCGGCCGCTCGGTCCCAGCAGAAGCTGCTTCCGATGTCCTCGCGCGTTAGGACGGCCCCCCACCTGAGGCCCGGCTGGCACCCTTCCTGCGGCTTCCGCCCCATCCTGCCGCGGCCCAGCTTGCCCCTTCGCCAAGGAGGCCTGCACACGGAAGGCAGCTCGGCTTCAAGCTTGCCTCTCGGAGGGAAGGCTGTGGTGCTCGCTCGAGGTGAACAGGCCTCGCGCTGAGAAGGCCTCCTTCTCCGTGCAGCGACGTGTGTGTGGACGTGGTCGGGGATGGCATTCCACCCTGCCTTGTCTCTCCCAGGGAGGTCCAGTGGCTTGACCTGCGGCGTCCCCACCCACGGCGAGTCAGCCAACCGCTTCCCCGGGGAGGACGCGAGGCGTCGGCCCGGGAGAAGTCGGCCCCACGGCCCGTGCGCTCGGGCCGAACGAAGCGCGCCCTTCCTCTCTCCTGCCCGCTTCTCTCTTCGCACTCGTCTTTCCCTGGGCGGACGTACTCCCCGGAGCACACCGTGGATCGGCATGGAGGGACCTGCTGTCTCCTTCGGTTTTCAGGCCCAGGCGTGCGACCGCCTTGACTCCCCGAAGCCGCTGTCGGCCCCGAGGTGCTGGCGGCACCCGCAGGTCCCTGGGGTGGAGGCCCCAGCCGGCAGGGTATTTGCATCACTTTCCGCATCTGAGAGCAGGCGTGGTGCATTCGGGGAAGGGGGAGCTGACAGAGTCCCCTCCGGGAAGCGCGTTTCAGAGCCAGGGTTGGGCACCTTGCTCCGTGCTTCTAGGGGTCACAGCCGCTTCTCTCCTAAAGGGTCAGAGTGGGGCTTGCTGTGCCAAGGTGTCCCGCTGAAACAGTCCCATGGCAGGGTCTCGGCCCTTCGCCCGTCCGTTTCAGGCTGGCCTCCCTGCTCAGGGCGGTCCCCGGAGAGGTGGGCCTGCAGGCCGGCGTCGCCCTCCCGACCTCCCCGTGAGCCGGGTGTGCAGCCCGGTGCCCTCTGAACGCCGGCTCCGGTGGGCTCGACCGCGGGCGGGCGCCCGGCTCCTCGAAGCGGGGCTTCCGCCAGAAGGCCTCCCGCACCTCGGAAAGAGTGGGTTTGCTCTGCGGTGGGTCCGGCCGCTCAGTCCCTGCAGAAGCTGCTTGCGATGTCCTCGCTCGTGCTTCGCTGAGGCCTAGGTCGGGGTCCCCATCCTAGACGGCCCCAAACCTGAGGCCCGGCTGGCACCCTTCCTGCGGCTTCCGCCCCATCCTGCCGTGGCCCAGCTTGCCCCTTCGCCAAGGAGGCCTGCACGCGGAAGGCAGCTCGGCTTCAAGCTTGCCTCTCAGAGGGAAGGCTGTGGTGCTCGCTCGACGTGAACAGGCCTCGCGCTGAGAAGGCCTCCTTCTCCGTGCAGCGACGTGTGTGCGGACGTGGACGGGGATGGCATTCCACCCTGCCTTGTCTCTCCCAGGGAGGTCGAGGGGCTTGACCTACGGCGTCCCCTCCCACGGCGAGTCAGCTAACCGCTTCCCCGGGGAGGACGCGAGGCGTCGGTCCGGGAGAAGCCGGCCCCACGGCCCGGGCGCTCGGGCCTCACGAAGCGCGCCCTTCCTCTCTCCTGCCCGCTTCTCTCTTCGCACTCCTCTTTCCCTGGGTAGACGTTCTCCCCCGGAGCGCACCCTGGCTCGGTCTGGAGGGACCTGCTGTCTCCTTCGGTTTTCAGGCCCAGGCGTGCGACCGCCTTGACTCCCCGAAGCCGCTGTCGGCCCCGAGGTGCTGGCGGCACCCGCAGGTCCCTGGGGTGGAGGCCCCATCCGGCAGGGTGTTTGCATCGCTTTCTGCGTCGGAGAGCAGGCATGGTGCTGTCGGGGAAGGGGGAGCTGACAGAGTCCCCTCCGGGAAGCACGTGCCAGAGCCGAGGGTTGGGCGCCTTGCTCCGTGCTTCTAGGGGTCACAGCCGCTTCTCTCCTAAAGGGTCAGAGTGGGGCTTGCTGTGCCAAGGCGTCCCGCTGAAACAGTCCCATGGCAGGGGCTCGGCCCTTCGCCCGTCCGTTTCAGGCTGGCCTCCCTGCTCAGGGCGCCCCCCGGAGAGGTGGGCCTGCAGGCCGGCGTCGCCCTCCCGACCTCCCCGCGAGCCGGGTGTGCAGCCCGGTGCCCTCTGAACGCCGGCTCCGGTGGGCTCGACTACGGGCTTGCACCCGGCTCCGTGAAGCAGGACTGCCGCCAGAAGGCCTCCCGCAGCATCGGAACGAGTGGGTTTGCTCTGCGGTGGGTCCGGCCGCTCGGTCCCAGCAGAAGCTGCTTCTGATGTCCTCGCGCGTGCTTCGCAGAGGCCGAGGTCGGGGGCCCCCTTCTAGGACGGCCCCCAAACTGAGGCCCGGCTGGCAGCCTTCCTGCGGCTTCCGCCCCATCCTGCCGTGGCCCAGCTTGCCCCTTCGCCAAGGAGGCCTGCACGCGGAAGGCAGCTCGGCCTCAGGCTTGCCTCTCGGAGGGAAGGCTGTGGTGCTCGCTCGAGGTGAACAGGCCTCGCGCTGAGAAGGCCTCCTTCTCCGTGCAGCGACGTGTGTGCGGACGTGGACGGGGATGGCATTCCACCCTGCCTTGTCTCTCCCAGGGAGGTTAAGGGGCTTGACCTACCGCGTCCCCTCCCACGGCGAGTCAGCTAACCGCTTCCCCGGGGAGGACCGAGGCGCCGGCCCGGGAGAAGCCGGCCCCGCGGCCCGGGCGCTCGGGCCTCACGAAGCGCGCCCTTCCTCTCTCCTGCCCGCTTCTCTCTTCGCACTCCTCTTTCCCTGGGCGGACGTTCTCCCCCGGAGCGCACCCTGGCTCGGTCTGGAGGGTCCTGCTGTCTCCTTTGGTTTTCAGGCCCAGGCGTGCGACCGCCTTGACTCCCCGAAGCCGCTGTCGGCCCCGAGCTGCTGGCGGCACCCGCAGGTCCCTGGGGTGGAGGCCCCATCCGGCAGGGTGTTTGCATCGCTTTCCGCGTCGGAGAGCAGGCATGGTGCTTTCGGGGAAGGGGGAGCTGACAGAGTCCCCTCCGGGAAGCGCGTGCCAGAGCCGAGGGTTGGGCACCTTGCTCCGTGCTTCTAGGGGTCACAGCCGCTTCTCTCCTAAAGGGTCAGAGTGGGGCTTGCTGTACCAAGGCGTCCCGCTGAAACAGTCCCATGGCAGGGGCTCGGCCCTTCGCCCGTCCGTTTCAGGCTGGCCTCCCTGCTCAGGGCGGTCCCCGGAGAGGTGGGCCTGCAGGCCGGCGTCGCCCTCCCGACCTCCCCGCGAGCCGGGTGTGCAGCCCGGTGCCCTCTTAACGCCGGCTCCGGTGGGCTCTACTGCGGGCGGGCGCCCGGCTCCACGAAGCGGGGCTGCCGCCAGAAGGCCTCCCGCAGCCTCGGAACGAGTAGGTTTGCTCTGCGGTGGGTCCGGCCGCTCGGTCTCAGCAGAAGCTGCTTCCGATGTCCTCGCGCGTGCTTCGCGGAGGCCGAGGTCGGGGGCCCCCTTCTAGGACGGCCCCCCACCTGAGGCCCGGCTGGCACCCTTCCTGCGGCTTCCGCCCCATCCTGCCGTGGCCCAGCTTGCCCCTTCGCCAAGGAGGCCTGCACGCGGAAGGCAGCTCGGCCTCAGGCTTGCCTCTCGGAGGGAAGGCTGTGGTGCTCGCTCGAGGTGAACAGGCCTCGCGCTGAGAAGGCCTCCTTCTCCTTGCAGCGACGTGTGTGCGGACGTGCACGTGGATGGCATTCCACCCTGCCTTGTCTCTCCCAGGGAGGTCGAGGGGCTTGACCTGCGGCGTCCCCACGCACGGCGAGTCAGCCAACCGCTTCCCCGGGGAGGACGCGAGGCGTCGGTCCGGGAGAAGCCGGCCCCACGGCCCGGGCGCTCGGGCCTCACGAAGCGCGCCCTTCCTCTCTCCTGCCCGCTTCTCTCTTCGCACTCGTCTTTCCCTAGGCGGACGTTCTCCCCCGGAGTGCACCGTGGCTCGGCCTGGACGGACCTGCTGTCTCCTTCGGTTTTCAGGCCCAGGCTTGCGACCGCCTGGACTCCCCGAAGCCGCTGTCGGCCCCGAGGTGCTGGCGGCACCCGCAGGTCCCTGGGGTGGAGGCCCCAGCCGGCAGGGTGTTTGAATCACTTTCCGCATCTGAGAGCAGGCGTGGTGCATTCGGGGAAGGGGGAGCTGACAGAGTCCCCTCCGGGAAGCGCGTTTCAGAGCCAGGGTTGGGCACCTTGCTCCGTGCTTCTAGGGGTCACAGCCGCTTCTCTCCTAAAGGGTCAGAGTGGGGCTTGCTGTGCCAAGGTGTCCCGCTGAAACAGTCCCATGGCAGGGTCTCGGCCCTTCGCCCGTCCGTTTCAGGCTGGCCTCCCTGCTCAGGGCGCCACCCGGAGAGGAGGGCCTGCAGGCCGGCGTCGCCCTCCCGACCTCCCCGCGAGCCGGGTGTGCAGCCCGGTGCCCTCTGAACGCCGGCTCCGGTGGGCTCGACCGCGGGCGGGCGCCCGGCTCCTCGAAGCGGGGCTTCCGCCAGAAGGCCTCCCGCACCTCGGAACGAGTGGGTTTGCTCTGCGGTGGGTCCGGCCGCTCAGTCCCTGCAGAAGCTGCTTGCGATGTCCTTGCTCGTGCTTCGCTGAGGCCTAGGTCGGGAGCCCCATCCTAGACGGCCCCACACCTGAGGCCCGGCTTGCAGCCTTCCTGCGGCTTCCGCCCCATCCTGCCGTGGCCCAGCTTGCCCCTTCGCCAAGGAGGCCTGCACGCGGAAGGCAGCTCGGCTTCAAGCTTGCCTCTCGGAGGGAAGGCTGTGGTGCTCGCTCGACGTGAACAGGCCTCGCGCTGAGAAGGCCTCCTTCTCCGTGCAGCGACGTGTGTGCGGACGTGGACGGGGATGGCATTCCACCCTGCCTTGTCTCTCCCAGGGAGGTCGAGGGGCTTGACCTACGGCGTCCCCTCCCACGGCGAGTCAGCTAACCGCTTCCCCGGGGAGGACGCGAGGCGTCGGTCCGGGAGAAGCCGGCCCCACGGCCCGGGCGCTCGGGCCTCACGAAGCGCGCCCTTCCTCTCTCCTGCCCGCTTCTCTCTTCGCACTCCTCTTTCCCTGGGTAGACGTTCTCCCCCGGAGCGCACCCTGGCTCGGTCTGGAGGGACCTGCTGTCTCCTTCGGTTTTCAGGCCCAGGCGTGCGACCGCCTTGACTCCCCGAAGCCGCTGTCGGCCCCGAGGTGCTGGCGGCACCCGCAGGTCCCTGGGGTGGAGGCCCCATCCGGCAGGGTGTTTGCATCGCTTTCTGCGTCGGAGAGCAGGCATGGTGCTGTCGGGGAAGGGGGAGCTGACAGAGTCCCCTCCGGGAAGCACGTGCCAGAGCCGAGGGTTGGGCGCCTTGCTCCGTGCTTCTAGGGGTCACAGCCGCTTCTCTCCTAAAGGGTCAGAGTGGGGCTTGCTGTGCCAAGGCGTCCCGCTGAAACAGTCCCATGGCAGGGGCTCGGCCCTTCGCCCGTCCGTTTCAGGCTGGCCTCCCTGCTCAGGGCGCCACCCGGAGAGGTGGGCCTGCAGGCCGGCGTCGCCCTCCCGACCTCCCCGCGAGCCGGGTGTGCAGCCCGGTGCCCTCAAACGCCGGCTCCGGTGGGCTCGACTACGGGCTTGCACCCGGCTCCGTGAAGCACGACTGCCGCCAGAAGGCCTCCCGCAGCATCGGAACGAGTGGGTTTGCTCTGCGGTGGGTCCGGCCGCTCGGTCCCAGCAGAAGCTGCTTCTGATGTCCTCGCGCGTGCTTCGCAGAGGCCGAGGTCGGGGGCCCCCTTCTAGGACGGCCCCCCACCTGAGGCCCGGCTGGCACCCTTCCTGCGGCTTCCGCCCCATCCTGCCGTGGCCCAGCTTGCCCCTTCGCCAAGGAGGCCTGCACGCGGAAGGCAGCTCGGCCTCAGGCTTGCCTCTCGGAGGGAAGGCTGTGGTGCTCGCTCGAGGTGAACAGGCCTCGCGCTGAGAAGGCCTCCTTCTCCTTGCAGCGACGTGTGTGCGGACGTGCACGTGGATGGCATTCCACCCTGCCTTGTCTCTCCCAGGGAGGTCGAGGGGCTTGACCTGCGGCGTCCCCACGCACGGCGAGTCAGCCAACCGCTTCCCCGGGGAGGACGCGAGGCGTCGGTCCGGGAGAAGCCGGCCCCACGGCCCGGGCGCTCGGGCCTCACGAAGCGCGCCCTTCCTCTCTCCTGCCCGCTTCTCTCTTCGCACTCCTCTTTCCCTGGGCGGACGTTCTCCCCCGGAGTGCACCGTGGCTCGGCCTGGACGGACCTGCTGTCTCCTTCAGTTTTCAGGCCCAGGCTTGCGACCGCCTGGACTCCCCGAAGCCGCTGTCGGCCCCGAGGTGCTGGCGGCACCCGCAGGTCCCTGGGGTGGAGGCCCCAGCCGGCAGGGTGTTTGAATCACTTTCCGCATCTGAGAGCAGGCGTGGTGCATTCGGGGAAGGGGGAGCTGACAGAGTCCCCTCCGGGAAGCGCGTTTCAGAGCCAGGGTTGGGCACCTTGCTCCGTGCTTCTAGGGGTCACAGCCGCTTCTCTCCTAAAGGGTCAGAGTGGGGCTTGCTGTGCCAAGGTGTCCCGCTGAAACAGTCCCATGGCAGGGTCTCGGCCCTTCGCCCGTCCGTTTCAGGCTGGCCTCCCTGCTCAGGGCGCCACCCGGAGAGGAGGGCCTGCAGGCCGGCGTCGCCCTCCCGACCTCCCCGCGAGCCGGGTGTGCAGCCCGGTGCCCTCTGAACGCCGGCTCCGGTGGGCTCGACCGCGGGCGGGCGCCCGGCTCCTCGAAGCGGGGCTTCCGTCAGAAGGCCTCCCGCACCTCGGAACGAGTGGGTTTGCTCTGCGGTGGGTCCGGCCGCTCAGTCCCTGCAGAAGCTGCTTGCGATGTCCTTGCTCGTGCTTCGCTGAGGCCTCGGTCGGGGGCCCCATCCTAGACGGCCCCACACCTGAGGCCCGGCTTGCAGCCTTCCTGCGGATTCCGCCCCATCCTGCCGTGGCCCAGCTTGCCCCTTCGCCAAGGAGGCCTGCACGCGGAAGGCAGCTCGGCTTCAAGCTTGCCTCTCGGAGGGAAGGCTGTGGTGCTCGCTCGACGTGAACAGGCCTCGCGCTGAGAAGGCCTCCTTCTCCGTGCAGCGACGTGTGTGCGGACGTGGACGGGGATGGCATTCCACCCTGCCTTGTCTCTCCCAGGGAGGTCGAGGGGCTTGACCTACGGCGTCCCCTCCCACGGCGAGTCAGCTAACCGCTTCCCCGGGGAGGACGCGAGGCGTCGGTCCGGGAGAAGCCGGCCCCACGGCCCGGGCGCTCGGGCCTCACGAAGCGCGCCCTTCCTCTCTCCTGCCCGCTTCTCTCTTCGCACTCCTCTTTCCCTGGGTAGACGTTCTCCCCCGGAGCGCACCCTGGCTCGGTCTGGAGGGACCTGCTGTCTCCTTCGGTTTTCAGGCCCAGGCGTGCGACCGCCTTGACTCCCCGAAGCCGCTGTCGGCCCCGAGGTGCTGGCGGCACCCGCAGGTCCCTGGGGTGGAGGCCCCATCCGGCAGGGTGTTTGCATCGCTTTCTGCGTCGGAGAGCAGGCATGGTGCTGTCGGGGAAGGGGGAGCTGACAGAGTCCCCTCCGGGAAGCACGTGCCAGAGCCGAGGGTTGGGCGCCTTGCTCCGTGCTTCTAGGGGTCACAGCCGCTTCTCTCCTAAAGGGTCAGAGTGGGGCTTGCTGTACCAAGGCGTCCCGCTGAAACAGTCCCATGGCAGGGGCTCGGCCCTTCGCCCGTCCGTTTCAGGCTGGCCTCCCTGCTCAGGGCGCCCCCCGGAGAGGTGGGCCTGCAGGCCGGCGTCGCCCTCCCGACCTCCCCGCGAGCCGGGTGTGCAGCCCGGTGCCCTCTGAACGCCGGCTCCGGTGGGCTCGACTACGGGCTTGCACCCGGCTCCGTGAAGCAGGACTGCCGCCAGAAGGCCTCCCGCAGCATCGGAACGAGTGGGTTTGCTCTGCGGTGGTTCCGGCCGCTCGGTCCCAGCAGAAGCTGCTTCTGATGTCCTCGCGCGTGCTTCGCAGAGGCCGAGGTCGGGGGCCCCCTTCTAGGACGGCCCCCAAACTGAGGCCCGGCTGGCAGCCTTCCTGCGGCTTCCGCCCCATCCTGCCGTGGCCCAGCTTGCCCCTTCGCCAAGGAGGCCTGCACGCGGAAGGCAGCTCGGCCTCAGGCTTGCCTCTCGGAGGGAAGGCTGTGGTGCTCGCTCGAGGTGAACAGGCCTCGCGCTGAGAAGGCCTCCTTCTCCGTGCAGCGACGTGTGTGCGGACGTGGACGGGGATGGCATTCCACCCTGCCTTGTCTCTCCCAGGGAGGTCAAGGGGCTTGACCTACCGCGTCCCCTCCCACGGCGAGTCAGCTAACCGCTTCCCCGGGGAGGACCGAGGCGCCGGCCCGGGAGAAGCCGGCCCCGCTGCCCGGGCGCTCGGGCCTCACGAAGCGCGCCCTTCCTCTCTCCTGCCCGCTTCTCTCTTCGCACTCGTCTTTCCCTGGGCGGACGTTCTCTCCCGGAGCGCACCCTGGCTCGGTCTGGAGGGACCTGCTGTCTCCTTCGGTTTTCAGCCTCAGGCGTGCGACCGCCTTGACTCCCCGAAGCCGCTGTCGGCCCCGAGGTGCTGGCGGCACCCGCAGGTCCCTGGGGTGGAGGCCCCAGCCTGCAGGGTGTTTGCATCGCTTTCTGCATCTGAGAGCACGCATGGTGCTTTCGGGGAAGGGGGAGCTGACAGAGTCCCCTCCGGGAAGCGCGTGCCAGAGCCGAGGGTTGGGCGCCTTGCTCCGTGCTTCTAGGGGTCACAGCCGCTTCTCTCCTAAAGGGTCAGAGTGGGGCTTGCCGTGCCAAGGCGTCCCGCTGAAACAGTCCCATGGCAGGGTCACGGCCCTTCGCCCGTCCATTTCAGTCTGGCCTCCCTGCTCAGGGCGGTACCCGGAGAGGTGGGCCTGCAGGCCGGCGTCGCCCTCCCGACCTCCCCGCGAGCCGGGTGTGCAGCCTGGTGCCCTCTTAACGCCGGCTCCGGTGGGCTCGACTGCGGGCGGGCGCCCGGCGCCACGAAGCGGGGCTGCCGCCAGAAGGCCTCCCGCAGCCTCGGAACGAGTAGGTTTGCTCTGCGGTGGGTCCGGCCGCTCGGTCCCAGCACAAGCTGCTTCCGATGTCCTCGCGCGTGCTTCGCGGAGGCCGAGGTCGGGGGTCCCCTTCTAGGACGGCCACCCACCTTAGGCCCGGCTGGCACCCTTCCTGCGGCTTCCGCCCCATCCTGCCGTGGCCCAGCTTGCCCCTTCGCCAAGGAGGCCTGCACGAGGAAGGCAGCTCGGCTACAAGCTTGCCTCTCGGAGGGAAGGCTGTGGTGCTCGCTCGAGGTGAACAGGCCTCGCGCTGAGAAGGCCTCCTTCTCCGTGCAGCGACGTGTGTGCGGACGTGGACGGGGATGGCATTACACCCTGCCTTGTCTCTCCCAGGAGGTCGAGGGGCTTGACCTACCGCGTCCCCTCCCACGGCGAGTCAGCTGCCCGCTTCCCCGGGGAGGACCGAGGCGCCGCCCCGGAGAAGCCAGCCCCACGGCCCGGGCGCTCGGGCCTCACGAAGCGCGCCCTTCCTCTCTCCTGCCCGCTTCTCTCTTCGCACTCGTCTTTCCCTGGGCGGACGTTCTCCCCCGGAGCGCACCCTGGCTCGGTCTGGAGGGACCTGCTGTCTCCTTCGGTTTTCAGGCCCAGGCGTGCGACCGCCTTGACTCCCCGAAGCCGCTGTCGGCCCCGAGGTGCTGGTGGCACCCGCAGGTCCCTGGGGTGGAGGCCCCAGCCGGCAGGGTGTTTGCATCGCTTTCCGCGTCGGAGAGCACGCATGGTGCTTTCGGGGAAGGGGGAGCTGACAAAGCCCCCTCCGGGATGCGTGTTCCAGAGCCGAGGTTTGGGCGGCTTGCTCTGTGCTTCTAGGGGGTCACAGCCGCTTCTCTCCTATGGGACGGAGTGGGGCTTGCTGGGTCAAGGCGTCCCCCTGAAACAGTCCCATGGCAGGGGCTCGGCCCTTCGCCCGTCCGTTTCAGGCTGGCCTCCCTGCTCAGGGCGACACCCGGAGAGGTGGGCCTGCAGGCCGGCGTCGCCCTCCCGACCTCCCCGCGAGCCGGGTGTGCAGCCCGGTGCCCTCTTAACGCCGGCTCCGGTGGGCTCGACTGCGGGCGGGCGCCCGGCGCCCCGAAGCGGGGCTGTCGCCAGAAGGCCTACCGCAGCCTCGGAACGAGTAGGTTTGCTCTGCGGTGGGTCCGGCCGCTCGGTCTCAGCAGAAGCTGCTTCCGATGTCCTCGCGCGTGCTTCGCGGAGGCCGAGGTCGGGGGCCCCCTTCTAGGACGGCCCCCCACCTGAGGCCAGGCTGGCAGCCTTCCTGCGGCTTCCGCCCCATCCTGCCGTGGCCCAGCTTGCCCCTTCGCCAAGGAGGCCTGCACGCGGAAGGCAGCTCGGCTTCAAGCTTGCCTCTCGGAGGGAAGGCTGTGGTGCTCGCTCGAGGTGAACAGGCCTCGCGCTGAGAAGGCCTCCTTCTCCGTGCAGCGACGTGTGTGCGGACGTGGACGGGGATGGCATTACACCCTGCCTTGTCTCTCCCAGGGAGGTCGAGGGGCTTGACCTACCGCGTCCCCTCCCACGGCGAGTCAGCTGCCCGCTTCCCCGGGGAGGACCGAGGCGCCGCCCCGGAGAAGCCAGCCCCACGGCCCGGGCGCTCGGGCCTCACGAAGCGCGCCCTTCCTCTCTCCTGCCCGCTTCTCTCTTCGCACTCGTCTTTCCCTGGGCGGACGTTCTCCCCCGGAGCGCACCCTGGCTCGGTCTGGAGGGACCTGCTGTCTCCTTCGGTTTTCAGGCCCAGGCGTGCGACCGCCTTGACTCCCCGAAGCCGCTGTCGGCCCCGAGGTGCTGGTGGCACCCGCAGGTCCCTGGGGTGGAGGCCCCAGCCTGCAGGGTGTTTGCATCGCTTTCCGCGTCGGAGAGCACGCATGGTGCTTTCGGGGAAGGGGGAGCTGACAAAGCCCCCTCCGGGATGCGTGTTCCAGAGCCGAGGTTTGGGCGGCTTGCTCCGTGCTTCTAGGGGGTCACAGCCGCTTCTCTCCTATGGGACGGAGTGGGGCTTGCTGGGTCAAGGCGTCCCCCTGAAACAGTCCCATGGCAGGGGCTCGGCCATTCGCCCGTCCGTTTCAGGCTGGCCTCCCTGCTCAGGGCGACACCCGGAGAGGTGGGCCTGCAGGCCGGCGTCGCCCTCCCGACCTCCCCGCGAGCCGGGTGTGCAGCCCGGTGCCCTCTGAAAGCCCCTTCCGGTGGGCTCGACTACGGGCTTGCGCCCGGCTCCGTGAAGCAGGACTGCCGCCAGAAGGCCTCCCGCAGCCTCGGAACGAGTGGGTTTGCTCTGCGGTGGGTCCGGCCGTTCGGTCCCAGCAGAAGCTGCTTCCGATGTCCTCGCGCGTTAGGACGGCCCCCCACCTGAGGCCCGGCTGGCACCCTTCCTGCGGCTTCCGCCCCATCCTGCCGCAGCCCAGCTTGCCCCTTCGCCAAGGAGGCCTGCACGCGGAAGGCAGCTTGGCTTCAAGCTTGCCTCTCAGAGGGAAGGCTGTGGTGCTCGCTCGAGGTGAACAGGCCTCGCGCTGAGAAGGCCTCCTTCTCCGTGCAGCGATGTGTGTGTGGACGTGGTCGGGGATGGCATTCCACCCTGCCTTGTCTCTCCCAGGGAGGTCCAGTGGCTTGACCTGCGGCGTCCCCACCCACGGCGAGTCAGCCAACCGCTTCCCCGGGGAGGACGCGAGGCGTCGGCCCGGGAGAAGTCGGCCCCACGGCCCGGGCGCTCGGGCCGAACGAAGCGCGCCCTTCCTCTCTCCTGCCCGCTTCTCTCTTCGCACTCGTCTTTCCCTGGGCGGACGTACTCCCCCGGAGCACACCGTGGCTCGGCATGGAGGGACCTGCTGTCTCCTTCGGTTTTCAGGCCCAGGCGTGCGACCGCCTTGACTCCCCGAAGCCGCTGTCGGCCCCGAGGTGCTGGCGGCACCCGCAGGTCCCTGGGGTGGAGGCCCCAGCCGGCAGGGTATTTGCATCACTTTCCGCATCTGAGAGCAGGCGTCGTGCATTCGGGGAAGGGGGAGCTGACAGAGTCCCCTCCGGGAAGCGCGTTTCAGAGCCAGGGTTGGGCACCTTGCTCCGTGCTTCTAGGGGTCACAGCCGCTTCTCTCCTAAAGGGTCAGAGTGGGGCTTGCTGTGCCAAGGCGTCCCGCTGAAACAGTCCCATGGCAGGGTCTCGGCCCTTCGCCCGTCCGTTTCAGGCTGGCCTCCCTGCTCAGGGCGGTCCCCGGAGAGGTGGGCCTGCAGGACGGCGTCGCCCTCCCGACCTCCCCGCGAGCCGGGTGTGCAGCCCGGTGCCCTCTGAACGCCGGCTCCGGTGGGCTCGACCGCGGGCGGG
Source organism: Martes martes (assembly GCF_963455335.1). Taxonomy (NCBI): domain Eukaryota; kingdom Metazoa; phylum Chordata; class Mammalia; order Carnivora; family Mustelidae; genus Martes; species Martes martes. Next base: position 14,438,988 of record NC_137892.1, on the reverse strand, counting down.
CGCCCGGCTCCTCGAAGCGGGGCTTCCACAGAAGGCCTCCCGCACCTCGGAACGAGTGGGTTTGCTCTGCGGTGGGTCCGGCCGCTCAGTCCCTGCAGAAGCTGCTTGCGATGTCCTTGCTCGTGCTTCGCTGAGGCCTAGGTGGGGGGCCCCATCCTAGACGGCCCCACACCTGAGGCCTGGCTTGCAGCCTTCCTGCGGCTTCCGCCCCATCCTGCCGTGGCCCAGCTTGCCCCTTCGCCAAGGAGGCCTGCACGCGGAAGGCAGCTCGGCTTCAAGCTTGCCTCTCGGAGGGAAGGCTGTGGTGCTCGCTCGAGGTGAACAGGCCTCGCGCTGAGAAGGCCTCCTTCTCCGTGCAGCGACGTGTGTGCGGACGTGGACGGGGATGGCATTCCACCCTGCCTTGTCTCTCCCAGGGAGGTCGAGGGGCTTGACCTACGGCGTCGCCTCCCTAGGCGAGTCAGCTAACCGCTTCCCCGGGGAGGACGCGAGGCGTCGGTCAGGGAGAAGCCGGCCCCACGGCCCGGGCGCTCGGGCCTCACGAAGCGCGCCCTTCCTCTCTCTGCCCGCTTCTCTCTTCGCACTCGTCTTTCCCTGGGTAGACGTTCTCCCCCGGAGCGCACCCTGGCTCGGTCTGGAGGGACCTGCTGTCTCCTTCGGTTTTCAGGCCCAGGCGTGCGACCGCCTTGACTCCCGAAGCCGCTGTCGGCCCCGAGGTGCTGGCGGCACCTGCAGGTCCCTGGGGTGGAGGCCCCAGCCGGCAGGGTGTTTGCATCACTTTCCGCATCTGAGAGCAGGCGTGGTGCTTTTGGGGAAGGGGGAGCTGACAAAGCCCCCTCCGGGATGCGTGTTCCAGAGCCGAGGTTTGGGCGGCTTGCTCCGTGCTTCTAGGGGGTCACAGCCGCTTCTCTCCTAACGGGACGGAGTGGGGCTTGCTGGGTCAAGGCGTCCCCCTGAAACAGTCCCATGGCAGGGGCTCGGCCCTTCGCCCGTCCGTTTCAGGCTGGCCTCCCTGCTCAGGGCGGTCCCCGGAGAGGTGGCCCTGCAGGCCGGCGTCGCCCTCCCGACCTCCCCGCGAGCCGGGTGTGCAGCCCGGTGCCCTCTGAAAGCCGGTTCCGGTGGGCTCGACTACGGGCTTGCGCCCGGCTCCGTGAAGCAGGACTGCCGCCAGAAGGCCTCCCGCAGCCTCGGAACGAGTGGGTTTGCTCTGCGGTGGGTCCGGCCGCTCGGTCCCAGCAGAAGCTGCTTCCGATGTCCTCGCGCGTTAGGACGGCCCCCCACCTGAGGCCCGGCTGGCACCCTTCCTGCGGCTTCCGCCCCATCCTGCCACGGCCCAGCTTGCCCCTTCGCCAAGGAGGCCTGCACGCGGAAGGCAGCTCGGCTTCAAGCTTGCCTCTCGGAGGGAAGGCTGTGGTGCTCGCTCGAGGTGAACAGGCCTCGCGCTGAGAAGGCCTCCTTCTCCGTGCAGCGACGTGTGTGCGGACGTGGACGGGGATGGCATTCCACAATGCCTTGTCTCTCCCAGGGAGGTCAAGGGGCTTGACCTACCGCGTCCCCTCCCACGGCGAGTCAGCTAACCGCTTCCCCGGGGAGGACCGAGGCGCCGGCCCGGGAGAAGCCGGCCCCACGGCCCGGGCGCTCGGGCCTCACGAAGCGCGCCCTTCCTCTCTCCTGCCCGCTTCTCTCTTCGCACTCGTCTTTCCCTGGGCGGACGTTCTCCCCCGGAGCGCACCCTGGCTCGGTCTGGAGGGACCTGCTGTCTCCTTTGGTTTTCAGGCCCAGGCGTGCGACCGCCTTGACTCCCCGAAGCCGCTGTCGGCCCCGAGGTGCTGGCGGCACCCGCAGGTCCCTGGGGTGGAGGCCCCAGCCGGCAGGGTGTTTGCATCACTTTCCGCATCTGAGAGCAGGCGTGGTGCTTTTGGGGAAGGGGGAGCTGACAAAGCCCCCTCCGGGATGCGTGTTCAAGAGCCGAGGTTTGGGCGGCTTGCTCCGTGCTTCTAGAGGGTCACAGCCGCTTCTCTCCTAACGGGACAGAGTGGGGCTTGCTGTACCAAGGCGTCCCGCTGAAACAGTCCCATGGCAGGGGCTCGGCCCTTCGCCCGTCCGTTTCAGGCTGGCCTCCCTGCTCAGGGCGGTCCCCGGAGAGGTGGGCCTGCAGGCCGGCGTCGCCCTCCCGACCTCCCCGCGAGCCGGGTGTGCAGCCCAGTGCCCTCTTAACGCCGGCTCCGGTGGGTTCGACTTCGGGCTTGCGCCCGGCTCCGTGAAGGAGGACTGCCGCCAGAAGGCCTCCCGCAGCCTCGGAACGAGTGGGTTTGCTCTGCGGTGGGTCCGGCCGCTTGGTCCCAGCAGAAGCTCCTTACTATGTCCTCGCGCGTGCTACGCGGAGGCCGAGTTCGGGGGCCCCCTTCTAGGACGGCCCCCCACCTGAGGCCCGGCTGGCACCCTTCCTGCGGCTTCCGCCCCATCCTGCCGTGGCCCAGCTTGCCCCTTCGCCAAGGAGGCCTGCACGCGGAAGGCAGCTTGGCCTCAGGCTTGCCTCTCGGAGGGAAGGCTGTGGTGCTCGCTCGAGGTGAACAGGCCTCGCGCTGAGAAGGCCTCCTTCTCCTTGCAGCGACGTGTGTGCGGACGTGGACGTGGATGGCATTCCACCCTGCCTTGTCTCTCCCAGGGAGGTCGAGGGGCTTGACCTGCGGCGTCCCCACGCACAGCGAATCAGCCAACCGCTTCCCCGGGGAGGACGCGAGGCGTCGGTCCGGGAGAAGCCGGCCCCACGGCCCGGGCGCTCGGGCCTCACGAAGCGCGCCCTTCCTCTCTCCTGCCCGCTTCTCTCTTCGCACTCGTCTTTCCCTAGGCGGACGTTCTCCCCCGGAGCGCACCGTGGCTCGGCCTGGACGGACCTGCTGTCTCCTTCGGTTTTCAGGCCCAGGCGTGCGACCGCCTTGACTCCCCGAAGCCGCTGTCGGCCCCGAGGTGCTGGCGGCACCCGCAGGTCCCTGGGGTGGAGGCCCCAGCCGGCAGGGTGTTTGCATCACTTTCCGCATCTGAGAGCAGGCGTGGTGCTTTTGGGGAAGGGGGAGCTGACAAAGCCCCCTCCGGGATGCGTGTTCCAGAGCCGAGGTTTGGGCGGCTTGCTCCGTGCTTCTAGGGGATCACAGCCGCTTCTCTCCTAACGGGACGGAGTGGGGCTTGCTGGGTCAAGGCGTCCCCCTGAAAAGGTCCCATGGCAGGGGCTCGGCCCTTCGCCCGTCCGTTTCAGGCTGGCCTCCCTGCTCAGGGCGACACCCGGAGAGGTGGGCCTGCAGGCCGGCGTCGCCCTCCCGACCTCCCCGCGAGCCGGGTGTGCAGCCCGGTGCCCTCTGAAAGCCGGTTCCAGTGGGCTCGACTACGGGCTTGCGCCCGGCTCCGTGAAGCAGGACTGCCGCCAGAAGGCCTCCCGCAGCCTCGGAACGAGTAGGTTTGCTCTGCGGTGGGTCCGGCCGCTCGGTCCCAGCAGAAGCTGCTTCCGTTGTCCTCGCGCGTTAGGACGGCCCCCCACCTGAGGCCCGGCTGGCACCCTTCCTGCGGCTTCCGCCCCATCCTGCCGCGGCCCAGCTTGCCCCTTCGCCAAGGAGGCCTGCACGCGGAAGGCAGCTCGGCTTCAAGCTTGCCTCTCGGAGGGAAGGCTGTGGTGCTCGCTCGAGGTGAACAGGCCTCGCGCTGAGAAGGCCTCCTTCTCCGTGCAGCGACGTGTGTGTGGACGTGGTCGGGGATGGCATTCCACCCTGCCTTGTCTCTCCCAGGGAGGTCCAGTGGCTTGACCTGCGGCGTCCCCACCCACGGCGAGTCAGCCAACCGCTTCCCCGGGGAGGACCGAGGCGTCGGCCCGGGAGAAGTCGGCCCCACGGCCCGGGCGCTCGGGCCGAACGAAGCGCGCCGTTCCTCTCTCCTGCCCGCTTCTCTCTTCGCACTCGTCTTTCCCTGGGCGGACGTACTCCCCCGGAGCACACCGTGGCTCGGCATGGAGGGACCTGCTGTCTCCTTCGGTTTTCAGGCCCAGGCGTGCGACCGCCTTGACTCCCCGAAGCCGCTGCCGGCCCTGAGGTGCTGGCGGCACCCGCAGGTCCCTGGGGTGGAGGCCCCAGCTGGCAGGGTATTTGCATCACTTTCCGCATCTGAGAGCAGGCGTGGTGCATTCGGGGAAGGGGGAGCTGACAGAGTCCCCTCCGGGAAGCGCGTTTCAGAGCCAGGGTTGGGCACCTTGCTCCGTGCTTCTAGGGGTCACAGCCGCTTCTCTCCTAAAGGGTCAGAGTGGGGCTTGCTGTGCCAAGGTGTCCCGCTGAAACAGTCCCATGGCAGGGTCTCGGCCCTTAGCCCGTCCGTTTCAGGCTGGCCTCCCTGCTCAGGGCGGTCCCCGGAGAGGTGGGCCTGCAGGCCGGCGTCGCCCTCCCGACCTCCCCGCGAGCCGGGTGTGCAGCCCGGTGCCCTCTGAACGCCGGCTCCGGTGGGCTCGACCGCGGGCGGGCGCCCGGCTCCTCGAAGCGGGGCTTCCGCCAGAAGGCCTCCCGCCCCTCGGAACGAGTGGGTTTGCTCTGCGGTGGGTCCGGCCGCTCAGTCCCTGCAGAAGCTGCTTGCGATGTCCTTGCTCGTGCTTCGCTGAGGCCTAGGTCGGGGGCCCCATCCTAGACGGCCCCACACCTGAGGCCCGGCTGGCACCCTTCCTGCGGCTTCCGCCCCATCCTGCCGTGGCCCAGCTTGCCCCTTCGCCAAGGAGGCCTGCACGCGGAAGGCAGCTCGGCTTCAAGCTTGCCTCTCGGAGGGAAGGCTGTGGTGCTCGCTCGACGTGAACAGGCCTCGCGCTGAGAAGGCCTCCTTCTCCGTGCAGCGACGTGTGTGCGGACGTGGACGGGGATGGCATTCCACCCTGCCTTGTCTCTCCCAGGGAGGTCGAGGGGCTTGACCTACGGCGTCCCCTCCCTAGGCGAGTCAGCTAACCGCTTCCCCGGGGAGGACACGAGGCGTCGGTCCGGGAGAAGCCGGCCCCACGGCCCGGGCGCTCGGGCCTCACGAAGCGCGCCCTTCCTCTCTCCTGCCCGCTTCTCTCTTCGCACTCGTCATTCCCTGGGCGGATGTTCTCCCCCGGAGCGCACCCTGGCTCGGTCTGGAGGGACCTGCTGTCTCCTTTGGTTTTCAGGCCCAGGCGTGCGACCGCCTTGACTCCCCGAAGCCGCTGTCGGCCCCGAGGTGCTGGCGGCACCCGCAGGTCCCTGGGGTGGAGGCCCCAGCCTGCAGGGTGTTTGCATCGCTTTCCGCGTCGGAGAGCAGGCATGGTGCTTTCGGGGAAGGGGGAGCTGACAGAGTCCCCTCCGGGAAGCGCGTCCCAGAGCCGTGGGTTGGGCACCTTGCTCCGTGCTTCTAGGGGTCACAGCCGCTTCTCTCCTAAAGGGTCAGAGTGGGGCTTGCTGTACCAAGGCGTCCCGCTGAAACAGTCCCATGGCAGGGGCTCGGCCCTTCGCCCGTCCGTTTCCGGCTGTCCTCCCTGCTCAGGGCGGTCCCCGGAGAGGTGGGCCTGCAGGCCGGCGTCGCCCTCCCGACCTCCCCGCGAGCCGGGTGTGCAGCCCGGTGCCCTCTTAACGCCGGCTCCGGTGGGCTCTACTGCGGGCGTGCGCCCGTCTCCACGAAGCGGGGCTGCCGCCAGAAGGCCTCCCGCAGCCTCGGAACGAGTAGGTTTGCTCTGCGGTGGGTCCGGCCGCTCGGTCTCAGCAGAAGCTGCTTCCGATGTCCTCGCGCGTGCAAAGCGGAGGCCGAGGTCGGGGGCCCCCTTCTAGGACGGCCCCCCACCTGAGGCCCGGCTGGCACCCTTCCTGCGGCTTCCGCCCCATCCTGCCGTGGACCAGCTTGCCCCTTCGCCAAGGAGGCCTGCACGCGGATGGCAGCTCGGCTTCAAGCTTGCCTCTCGGAGGGAAGGCTTTGGTGCTCGCTCGAGGTGAACAGGCCTCGCGCTGAGAAGGCCTCCTTCTCCGTGCAGCGACCTGTGTGCGGACGTGGACGGGGATTGCATTCCACCCTGCCTTGTCTCTCCCAGGGAGGTCGAGGGGCTTGACCTACGGCGTCCCCTACCTCGGCGAGTCAGCTAACCGCTTCCCCGGGGAGGACGCGAGGCGCCGGCCCGGGAGAAGCCGGCCCCAGCCCGGGCGCTCGGGCCTCAGGAAGCGCGCCCTTCTCTCTCCTCCCCCTTCTCTCTTCTGACTCGTCTTTCCCTGGGTGGACGTTCTCCCCCGGAGCGCACCCTGGCTCGGTCTGGTGGGACCTTCTGTCTCCTTCGGTTTTCAGGCCCAGGCGTGCGACCACCTTGACTCCCCGAAGCCGCTGTCGGCCCCGAGGTGCTGGCGGCACCCGCAGGTCCCTGGGGTGGAGACCCAGCCTGCAGGGTGTTTGCATCGCTTTCCGCGTCGGAGAGCAGGCATGGTGCTTTCGGGGAAGGGGGAGCTGACAGAGTCCCCTCCGGGAAGCGCGTGCCAGAGCCGAGGGTTGGGCACCTTGCTCCGTGCTTCTAGGGGTCACACCCGCTTCTCTCCTAAAGGGTCAGAGTGGGGCTTGCTGTACCAAGGCGTCCCGCTGAAACAGTCCCATGGCAGGGGCTCGGCCCTTCGCCCTTCCGTTTCCGGCTGGCCTCCCTGCTCAGGGCGGTCCCCGGAGAGGTGGGCCTGCAGGCCGGCGTCGCCCTCCCGACCTCCCCGCGAGCCGGGTGTGCAGCCCGGTGCCCTCTGAACGCCGGCTCCGGTGGGCTCTACTGCGGGCGGGCGCCCGTCTCCACGAAGCGGGGCTGCCGCCAGAAGGCCTCCCGCAGCCTCGGAACGAGTAGGTTTGCTCTGCGGTGGGTCCGGCCGCTCGGTCTCAGCAGAAGCTGCTTCCGATGTCCTCGCGCGTGCTTCGCGGAGGCCGAGGTCGGGGGCCCCCTTCTAGGACGGCCCCCCACCTGAGGCCCGGCTGGCACCCTTCCTGCGGCTTCCGCCCCATCCTGCCGTGGCTCAGCTTGCTCCTTCGCCAAGGAGGCCTGCACGCGGAAGGCAGCTCGGCTTCAAGCTTGCCTCTCGGAGGGAAGGCTTTGGTGCTCGCTCGAGGTGAACAGGCCTCGCGCTGAGAAGGCCTCCTTCTCCGTGCAGCGACGTGTGTGCGGACGTGGACGGGGATTGCATTCCACCCTGCCTTGTCTCTCCCAGGGAGGTCGAGGGGCTTGACCTACGGCGTGCCCTCCCACGGCGAGTCAGCTAACCGCTTCCCCGGGGAGGACGCGAGGCGCCGGCCCGGGAGAAGCCGGCCCCAGCCCGGGCGCTCGGGCCTCACGAAGCGCGCCCTTCCTCTCTCCTGCCGGCTTCTCTCTTCGCACTCCTCTTTCCCTGGGTAGACGTTCTCCCCCGGAGCGCACCCTGGCTCGGTCTGGAGGGACCTGCTGTCTCCTTCGGTTTTCAGGCCCAGGCGTGCGACCGCCTTGACTCCCCGAAGCCGCTGTCGGCCCCGAGGTGCTGGCGGCACCCGCAGGTCCCTGGGGTGGAGGCCCCATCCGGCAGGGTGTTTGCATCGCTTTCTGCGTCGGAGAGCAGGCATGGTGCTGTCGGGGAAGGGAGAGCTGACAGAGTCCCCTCCGGGAAGCACGTGCCAGAGCCGAGGGTTGGGCGCCTTGCTCCGTGCTTCTAGGGGTCACAGCCGCTTCTCTCCTAAAGGGTCAGAGTGGGGCTTGCTGTGCCAAGGCGTCCCGCTGAAACAGTCCCATGGCAGGGGCTCGGCCCTTCGCCCGTCCGTTTCAGGCTGGCCTCCCTGCTCAGGGCGACACCCGGAGAGGTGGGCCTGCAGGCCGACGTCGCCCTCCCGACCTCCCCGCGAGCCGGGTGTGCAGCCCGGTGCCCTCTGAACGCCGGCTCCGTTGGGCTCGACTACGGGCTTGCACCCGGCTCCGTGAAGCAGGACTGCCGCCAGAAGGCCTCCCGCAGCATCGGAACGAGTGGGTTTGCTCTGCGGTGGTTCCGGCCGCTCGGTCCCAGCAGAAGCTGCTTCTGATGTCCTCGCGCGTGCTTCGCAGAGGCCGAGGTCGGGGGCCCCCTTCTAGGACGGCCCCCAAACTGAGGCCCGGCTGGCAGCCTTCCTGCGGCTTCCGCCCCATCCTGCCGTGGCCCAGCTTGCCCCTTCGCCAAGGAGGCCTGCACGCGGAAGGCAGCTCGGCCTCAGGCTTGCCTCTCGGAGGGAAGGCTGTGGTGCTCGCTCGAGGTGAACAGGCCTCGCGCTGAGAAGGCCTCCTTCTCCGTGCAGCGACGTGTGTGCGGACGTGGACGGGGATGGCATTCCACCCTGCCTTGTCTCTCCCAGGGAGGTCAAGGGGCTTGACCTACCGCGTCCCCTCCCACGGCGAGTCAGCTAACCGCTTCCCCGGGGAGGACCGAGGCGCCGGCCCGGGAGAAGCCGGCCCCGCGGCCCGGGCGCTCGGGCCTCACGAAGCGCGCCCTTCCTCTCTCCTGCCCGCTTCTCTCTTCGCACTCGTCTTTCCCTGGGCGGACGTTCTCTCCCGGAGCGCACCCTGGCTCGGTCTGGAGGGACCTGCTGTCTCCTTCGGTTTTCAGCCTCAGGCGTGCGACCGCCTTGACTCCCCGAAGCCGCTGTCGGCCCCGAGGTGCTGGCGGCACCCGCAGGTCCCTGGGGTGGAGGCCCCAGCCTGCAGGGTGTTTGCATCGCTTTCTGCATCTGAGAGCACGCATGGTGCTTTCGGGGAAGGGGGAGCTGACAGAGTCCCCTCCGGGAAGCGCGTGCCAGAGCCGAGGGTTGGGCGCCTTGCTCCGTGCTTCTAGGGGTCACAGCCGCTTCTCTCCTAAAGGGTCAGAGTGGGGCTTGCTGTGCCAAGGCGTCCCGCTGAAACAGTCCCATGGCAGGGTCACGGCCCTTCGCCCGTCCATTTCAGTCTGGCCTCCCTGCTCAGGGCGGTACCCGGAGAGGTGGGCCTGCAGGCCGGCGTCGCCCTCCCGACCTCCCCGCGAGCCGGGTGTGCAGCCTGGTGCCCTCTTAACGCCGGCTCCGGTGGGCTCGACTGCGGGCGGGCGCCCGGCGCCACGAAGCGGGGCTGCCGCCAGAAGGCCTCCCGCAGCCTCGGAACGAGTAGGTTTGCTCTGCGGTGGGTCCGGCCGCTCGGTCCCAGCACAAGCTGCTTCCGATGTCCTCGCGCGTGCTTCGCGGAGGCCGAGGTCGGGGGTCCCCTTCTAGGACGGCCACCCACCTTAGGCCCGGCTGGCACCCTTCCTGCGGCTTCCGCCCCATCCTGCCGTGGCCCAGCTTGCCCCTTCGCCAAGGAGGCCTGCACGAGGAAGGCAGCTCGGCTACAAGCTTGCCTCTCGGAGGGAAGGCTGTGGTGCTCGCTCGAGGTGAACAGGCCTCGCGCTGAGAAGGCCTCCTTCTCCTTGCAGCGACGTGTGTGCGGACGTGGACGTGGATGGCATTCCACCCTGCCTTGTCTCTCCCAGGGAGGTCGAGGGGCTTGACCTGCGGCGTCCCCACGCACGGCGAGTCAGCCAACCGCTTCCCCGGGGAGGACGCGAGGCATTGGCCCGGGAGAAGCCGGCCCCACGGCCCGGGCGCTCGGGCCTCATGAAGCGCGCCCTTCCTCTCTCCTGCCCGCTTATCTCTTCGCACTCGTCTTCCCTAGGCGGACGTTCTCCCCCGGAGCGCACCGTGGCTCGGCCTGGACGGACCTGCTGTCTCCTTCGGTTTTCAGGCCCAGTCATGCGACCGCCTTGACCCCCTGAAGCCGCTGTCGGCCCCGAGGTGCTGGCGGCACCCGCAGGTCCCTGGGGTGGAGGCCCCAGCCTGCAGGGTGTTTGCATCGCTTTCTGCATCTGAGAGCACGCATGGTGCTTTCGGGGAAGGGGGAGCTGACAGAGTCCCCTCCGGGAAGCGCGTGCCAGAGCCGAGGGTTGGGCACCTTGCTCCGTGCTTCTAGGGGTCACAGCCGCTTCTCTCCTAAAGGGTCAGAGTGGGGCTTGCTGTGCCAAGGCGTCCCGCTGAAACAGTCCCATGGCAGGGTCTCGGCCCTTCGCCCGTCCGTTTCAGGCTGGCTCCCTGCTCAGGGCGGGACCCGGAGAGGTGGGCCTGCAGGCCGGCGTCGCCCTCCCGACCTCCCCGCGAGCCGGGTGTGCAGCCCGGTGCCCTCTTAACGCCGGCTCCGGTGGGCTCGACTGCGGGCGGGCGCCCGGCGCCACGAAGCGGGGCTGTCGCCAGAAGGCCTACCGCAGCCTCGGAACGAGTAGGTTTGCTCTGCGGTGGGTCCGGCCGCTCGGTCTCAGCAGAAGCTGCTTCCGATGTCCTCGCGCGTGCTTCGCGGAGGCCGAGGTCGGGGGCCCCCTTCTAGGACGGCCCCCCACCTGAGGCCCGGCTGGCAGCCTTCCTGCGGCTTCCGCCCCATCCTGCCGTGGCCCAGCTTGCCCCTTCGCCAAGGAGGCCTGCACGCGGAAGGCAGCTCGGCTTCAAGCTTGCCTCTCGGAGGGAAGGCTGTGGTGCTCGCTCGAGGTGAACAGGCCTCGCGCTGAGAAGGCCTCCTTCTCCGTGCAGCGACGTGTGTGCGGACGTGGACGGGGATGGCATTACACCCTGCCTTGTCTCTCCCAGGAGGTCGAGGGGCTTGACCTACCGCGTCCCCTCCCACGGCGAGTCAGCTGCCCGCTTCCCCGGGGAGGACCGAGGCGCCGCCCCGGAGAAGCCAGCCCCACGGCCCGGGCGCTCGGGCCTCACGAAGCGCGCCCTTCCTCTCTCCTGCCCGCTTCTCTCTTCGCACTCGTCTTTCCCTGGGCGGACGTTCTCCCCCGGAGCGCACCCTGGCTCGGTCTGGAGGGACCTGCTGTCTCCTTCGGTTTTCAGGCCCAGGCGTGCGACCGCCTTGACTCCCCGAAGCCGCTGTCGGCCCCGAGGTGCTGGTGGCACCCGCAGGTCCCTGGGGTGGAGGCCCCAGCCTGCAGGGTGTTTGCATCGCTTTCCGCGTCGGAGAGCACGCATGGTGCTTTCGGGGAAGGGGGAGCTGACAAAGCCCCCTCCGGGATGCGTGTTCCAGAGCCGAGGTTTGGGCGGCTTGCTCCGTGCTTCTAGGGGGTCACAGCCGCTTCTCTCCTATGGGACGGAGTGGGGCTTGCTGGGTCAAGGCGTCCCCCTGAAACAGTCCCATGGCAGGGGCTCGGCCCTTCGCCCGTCCGTTTCAGGCTGGCCTCCCTGCTCAGGGCGACACCCGGAGAGGTGGGCCTGCAGGCCGGCGTCGCCCTCCCGACCTCCCCGCGAGCCGGGTGTGCAGCCCGGTGCCCTCTTAACGCCGGCTCCGGTGGGCTCGACTGCGGGCGGGCGCCCGGCGCCACGAAGCGGGGCTGTCGCCAGAAGGCCTACCGCAGCCTCGGAACGAGTAGGTTTGCTCTGCGGTGGGTCCGGCCGCTCGGTCTCAGCAGAAGCTGCTTCCGATGTCCTCGCGCGTGCTTCGCGGAGGCCGAGGTCGGGGGCCCCCTTCTAGGACGGCCCCCCACCTGAGGCCAGGCTGGCAGCCTTCCTGCGGCTTCCGCCCCATCCTGCCGTGGCCCAGCTTGCCCCTTCGCCAAGGAGGCCTGCACGCGGAAGGCAGCTCGGCTTCAAGCTTGCCTCTCGGAGGGAAGGCTGTGGTGCTCGCTCGAGGTGAACAGGCCTCGCGCTGAGAAGGCCTCCTTCTCCGTGCAGCGACGTGTGTGCGGACGTGGACGGGGATGGCATTACACCCTGCCTTGTCTCTCCCAGGGAGGTCGAGGGGCTTGACCTACCGCGTCCCCTCCCACGGCGAGTCAGCTGCCCGCTTCCCCGGGGAGGACCGAGGCGCCGCCCCGGAGAAGCCAGCCCCACGGCCCGGGCGCTCGGGCCTCACGAAGCGCGCCCTTCCTCTCTCCTGCCCGCTTCTCTCTTCGCACTCCTCTTTCCCTGGGCGGACGTTCTCCCCCGGAGCGCACCCTGGCTCGGTCTGGAGGGTCCTGCTGTCTCCTTTGGTTTTCAGGCCCAGGCGTGCGACCGCCTTGACTCCCCGAAGCCGCTGTCGGCCCCGAGGTGCTGGCGGCACCCGCAGGTCCCTGGGGTGGAGGCCCCATCCGGCAGGGTGTTTGCATCGCTTTCCGCGTCGGAGAGCAGGCATGGTGCTTTCGGGGAAGGGGGAGCTGACAGAGTACCCTCCGGGATGCGTGTTCCAGAGCCGAGGTTTGGGCGGCTTGCTCCGTGCTTCTAGGGGGTCACAGCCGCTTCTCTCCTAACGGGACGGAGTGGGGCTTGCTGGGTCAAGGCGTCCCCCTGAAACAGTCCCATGGCAGGGGCTCGGCCCTTCGCCTGTCCGTTTCAGGCTGGCCTCCCTGCTCAGGGCGTCACCCGGAGAGGTGGGCCTGCAGGCCGGCGTCGCCCTCCCGACCTCCCCGCGAGCCGGGTGTGCAGCCCGGTGCCCTCTGAAAGCCGGTTCCGGTGGGCTCGACTACGGGCTTGCGCCCGGCTCCGTGAAGCAGGACTGCCGCCAGAAGGCCTCCCGCAGCCTCGGAACGAGTGGGTTTGCTCTGCGGTGGGTCCGGCCGCTCGGTCCCAGCAGAAGCTGCTTCCGATGTCCTCGCGCGTTAGGACGGCCCCCCACCTGAGGCCCGGCTGGCACCCTTCCTGCGGCTTCCGCCCCATCCTGCCGCGGCCCAGCTTGCCCCTTCGCCAAGGAGGCCTGCACACGGAAGGCAGCTCGGCTTCAAGCTTGCCTCTCGGAGGGAAGGCTGTGGTGCTCGCTCGAGGTGAACAGGCCTCGCGCTGAGAAGGCCTCCTTCTCCGTGCAGCGACATGTGTGTGGACGTGGTCGGGGATGGCATTCCACCCTGCCTTGTCTCTCCCAGGGAGGTCCAGTGGCTTGACCTGCGGCGTCCCCACCCACGGCGAGTCAGCCAACCGCTTCCCCGGGGAGGACGCGAGGCGTCGGCCCGGGAGAAGTCGGCCCCACGGCCCGTGCGCTCGGGCCGAACGAAGCGCGCCCTTCCTCTCTCCTGCCCGCTTCTCTCTTCGCACTCGTCTTTCCCTGGGCGGACGTACTCCCCGGAGCACACCGTGGATCGGCATGGAGGGACCTGCTGTCTCCTTCGGTTTTCAGGCCCAGGCGTGCGACCGCCTTGACTCCCCGAAGCCGCTGTCGGCCCCGAGGTGCTGGCGGCACCCGCAGGTCCCTGGGGTGGAGGCCCCAGCCGGCAGGGTATTTGCATCACTTTCCGCATCTGAGAGCAGGCGTGGTGCATTCGGGGAAGGGGGAGCTGACAGAGTCCCCTCCGGGAAGCGCGTTTCAGAGCCAGGGTTGGGCACCTTGCTCCGTGCTTCTAGGGGTCACAGCCGCTTCTCTCCTAAAGGGTCAGAGTGGGGCTTGCTGTGCCAAGGTGTCCCGCTGAAACAGTCCCATGGCAGGGTCTCGGCCCTTCGCCCGTCCGTTTCAGGCTGGCCTCCCTGCTCAGGGCGGTCCCCGGAGAGGTGGGCCTGCAGGCCGGCGTCGCCCTCCCGACCTCCCCGTGAGCCGGGTGTGCAGCCCGGTGCCCTCTGAACGCCGGCTCCGGTGGGCTCGACCGCGGGCGGGCGCCCGGCTCCTCGAAGCGGGGCTTCCGCCAGAAGGCCTCCCGCACCTCGGAAAGAGTGGGTTTGCTCTGCGGTGGGTCCGGCCGCTCAGTCCCTGCAGAAGCTGCTTGCGATGTCCTCGCTCGTGCTTCGCTGAGGCCTAGGTCGGGGTCCCCATCCTAGACGGCCCCAAACCTGAGGCCCGGCTGGCACCCTTCCTGCGGCTTCCGCCCCATCCTGCCGTGGCCCAGCTTGCCCCTTCGCCAAGGAGGCCTGCACGCGGAAGGCAGCTCGGCTTCAAGCTTGCCTCTCAGAGGGAAGGCTGTGGTGCTCGCTCGACGTGAACAGGCCTCGCGCTGAGAAGGCCTCCTTCTCCGTGCAGCGACGTGTGTGCGGACGTGGACGGGGATGGCATTCCACCCTGCCTTGTCTCTCCCAGGGAGGTCGAGGGGCTTGACCTACGGCGTCCCCTCCCACGGCGAGTCAGCTAACCGCTTCCCCGGGGAGGACGCGAGGCGTCGGTCCGGGAGAAGCCGGCCCCACGGCCCGGGCGCTCGGGCCTCACGAAGCGCGCCCTTCCTCTCTCCTGCCCGCTTCTCTCTTCGCACTCCTCTTTCCCTGGGTAGACGTTCTCCCCCGGAGCGCACCCTGGCTCGGTCTGGAGGGACCTGCTGTCTCCTTCGGTTTTCAGGCCCAGGCGTGCGACCGCCTTGACTCCCCGAAGCCGCTGTCGGCCCCGAGGTGCTGGCGGCACCCGCAGGTCCCTGGGGTGGAGGCCCCATCCGGCAGGGTGTTTGCATCGCTTTCTGCGTCGGAGAGCAGGCATGGTGCTGTCGGGGAAGGGGGAGCTGACAGAGTCCCCTCCGGGAAGCACGTGCCAGAGCCGAGGGTTGGGCGCCTTGCTCCGTGCTTCTAGGGGTCACAGCCGCTTCTCTCCTAAAGGGTCAGAGTGGGGCTTGCTGTGCCAAGGCGTCCCGCTGAAACAGTCCCATGGCAGGGGCTCGGCCCTTCGCCCGTCCGTTTCAGGCTGGCCTCCCTGCTCAGGGCGCCCCCCGGAGAGGTGGGCCTGCAGGCCGGCGTCGCCCTCCCGACCTCCCCGCGAGCCGGGTGTGCAGCCCGGTGCCCTCTGAACGCCGGCTCCGGTGGGCTCGACTACGGGCTTGCACCCGGCTCCGTGAAGCAGGACTGCCGCCAGAAGGCCTCCCGCAGCATCGGAACGAGTGGGTTTGCTCTGCGGTGGGTCCGGCCGCTCGGTCCCAGCAGAAGCTGCTTCTGATGTCCTCGCGCGTGCTTCGCAGAGGCCGAGGTCGGGGGCCCCCTTCTAGGACGGCCCCCAAACTGAGGCCCGGCTGGCAGCCTTCCTGCGGCTTCCGCCCCATCCTGCCGTGGCCCAGCTTGCCCCTTCGCCAAGGAGGCCTGCACGCGGAAGGCAGCTCGGCCTCAGGCTTGCCTCTCGGAGGGAAGGCTGTGGTGCTCGCTCGAGGTGAACAGGCCTCGCGCTGAGAAGGCCTCCTTCTCCGTGCAGCGACGTGTGTGCGGACGTGGACGGGGATGGCATTCCACCCTGCCTTGTCTCTCCCAGGGAGGTTAAGGGGCTTGACCTACCGCGTCCCCTCCCACGGCGAGTCAGCTAACCGCTTCCCCGGGGAGGACCGAGGCGCCGGCCCGGGAGAAGCCGGCCCCGCGGCCCGGGCGCTCGGGCCTCACGAAGCGCGCCCTTCCTCTCTCCTGCCCGCTTCTCTCTTCGCACTCCTCTTTCCCTGGGCGGACGTTCTCCCCCGGAGCGCACCCTGGCTCGGTCTGGAGGGTCCTGCTGTCTCCTTTGGTTTTCAGGCCCAGGCGTGCGACCGCCTTGACTCCCCGAAGCCGCTGTCGGCCCCGAGCTGCTGGCGGCACCCGCAGGTCCCTGGGGTGGAGGCCCCATCCGGCAGGGTGTTTGCATCGCTTTCCGCGTCGGAGAGCAGGCATGGTGCTTTCGGGGAAGGGGGAGCTGACAGAGTCCCCTCCGGGAAGCGCGTGCCAGAGCCGAGGGTTGGGCACCTTGCTCCGTGCTTCTAGGGGTCACAGCCGCTTCTCTCCTAAAGGGTCAGAGTGGGGCTTGCTGTACCAAGGCGTCCCGCTGAAACAGTCCCATGGCAGGGGCTCGGCCCTTCGCCCGTCCGTTTCAGGCTGGCCTCCCTGCTCAGGGCGGTCCCCGGAGAGGTGGGCCTGCAGGCCGGCGTCGCCCTCCCGACCTCCCCGCGAGCCGGGTGTGCAGCCCGGTGCCCTCTTAACGCCGGCTCCGGTGGGCTCTACTGCGGGCGGGCGCCCGGCTCCACGAAGCGGGGCTGCCGCCAGAAGGCCTCCCGCAGCCTCGGAACGAGTAGGTTTGCTCTGCGGTGGGTCCGGCCGCTCGGTCTCAGCAGAAGCTGCTTCCGATGTCCTCGCGCGTGCTTCGCGGAGGCCGAGGTCGGGGGCCCCCTTCTAGGACGGCCCCCCACCTGAGGCCCGGCTGGCACCCTTCCTGCGGCTTCCGCCCCATCCTGCCGTGGCCCAGCTTGCCCCTTCGCCAAGGAGGCCTGCACGCGGAAGGCAGCTCGGCCTCAGGCTTGCCTCTCGGAGGGAAGGCTGTGGTGCTCGCTCGAGGTGAACAGGCCTCGCGCTGAGAAGGCCTCCTTCTCCTTGCAGCGACGTGTGTGCGGACGTGCACGTGGATGGCATTCCACCCTGCCTTGTCTCTCCCAGGGAGGTCGAGGGGCTTGACCTGCGGCGTCCCCACGCACGGCGAGTCAGCCAACCGCTTCCCCGGGGAGGACGCGAGGCGTCGGTCCGGGAGAAGCCGGCCCCACGGCCCGGGCGCTCGGGCCTCACGAAGCGCGCCCTTCCTCTCTCCTGCCCGCTTCTCTCTTCGCACTCGTCTTTCCCTAGGCGGACGTTCTCCCCCGGAGTGCACCGTGGCTCGGCCTGGACGGACCTGCTGTCTCCTTCGGTTTTCAGGCCCAGGCTTGCGACCGCCTGGACTCCCCGAAGCCGCTGTCGGCCCCGAGGTGCTGGCGGCACCCGCAGGTCCCTGGGGTGGAGGCCCCAGCCGGCAGGGTGTTTGAATCACTTTCCGCATCTGAGAGCAGGCGTGGTGCATTCGGGGAAGGGGGAGCTGACAGAGTCCCCTCCGGGAAGCGCGTTTCAGAGCCAGGGTTGGGCACCTTGCTCCGTGCTTCTAGGGGTCACAGCCGCTTCTCTCCTAAAGGGTCAGAGTGGGGCTTGCTGTGCCAAGGTGTCCCGCTGAAACAGTCCCATGGCAGGGTCTCGGCCCTTCGCCCGTCCGTTTCAGGCTGGCCTCCCTGCTCAGGGCGCCACCCGGAGAGGAGGGCCTGCAGGCCGGCGTCGCCCTCCCGACCTCCCCGCGAGCCGGGTGTGCAGCCCGGTGCCCTCTGAACGCCGGCTCCGGTGGGCTCGACCGCGGGCGGGCGCCCGGCTCCTCGAAGCGGGGCTTCCGCCAGAAGGCCTCCCGCACCTCGGAACGAGTGGGTTTGCTCTGCGGTGGGTCCGGCCGCTCAGTCCCTGCAGAAGCTGCTTGCGATGTCCTTGCTCGTGCTTCGCTGAGGCCTAGGTCGGGAGCCCCATCCTAGACGGCCCCACACCTGAGGCCCGGCTTGCAGCCTTCCTGCGGCTTCCGCCCCATCCTGCCGTGGCCCAGCTTGCCCCTTCGCCAAGGAGGCCTGCACGCGGAAGGCAGCTCGGCTTCAAGCTTGCCTCTCGGAGGGAAGGCTGTGGTGCTCGCTCGACGTGAACAGGCCTCGCGCTGAGAAGGCCTCCTTCTCCGTGCAGCGACGTGTGTGCGGACGTGGACGGGGATGGCATTCCACCCTGCCTTGTCTCTCCCAGGGAGGTCGAGGGGCTTGACCTACGGCGTCCCCTCCCACGGCGAGTCAGCTAACCGCTTCCCCGGGGAGGACGCGAGGCGTCGGTCCGGGAGAAGCCGGCCCCACGGCCCGGGCGCTCGGGCCTCACGAAGCGCGCCCTTCCTCTCTCCTGCCCGCTTCTCTCTTCGCACTCCTCTTTCCCTGGGTAGACGTTCTCCCCCGGAGCGCACCCTGGCTCGGTCTGGAGGGACCTGCTGTCTCCTTCGGTTTTCAGGCCCAGGCGTGCGACCGCCTTGACTCCCCGAAGCCGCTGTCGGCCCCGAGGTGCTGGCGGCACCCGCAGGTCCCTGGGGTGGAGGCCCCATCCGGCAGGGTGTTTGCATCGCTTTCTGCGTCGGAGAGCAGGCATGGTGCTGTCGGGGAAGGGGGAGCTGACAGAGTCCCCTCCGGGAAGCACGTGCCAGAGCCGAGGGTTGGGCGCCTTGCTCCGTGCTTCTAGGGGTCACAGCCGCTTCTCTCCTAAAGGGTCAGAGTGGGGCTTGCTGTGCCAAGGCGTCCCGCTGAAACAGTCCCATGGCAGGGGCTCGGCCCTTCGCCCGTCCGTTTCAGGCTGGCCTCCCTGCTCAGGGCGCCACCCGGAGAGGTGGGCCTGCAGGCCGGCGTCGCCCTCCCGACCTCCCCGCGAGCCGGGTGTGCAGCCCGGTGCCCTCAAACGCCGGCTCCGGTGGGCTCGACTACGGGCTTGCACCCGGCTCCGTGAAGCACGACTGCCGCCAGAAGGCCTCCCGCAGCATCGGAACGAGTGGGTTTGCTCTGCGGTGGGTCCGGCCGCTCGGTCCCAGCAGAAGCTGCTTCTGATGTCCTCGCGCGTGCTTCGCAGAGGCCGAGGTCGGGGGCCCCCTTCTAGGACGGCCCCCAAACTGAGGCCTGGCTGGCAGCCTTCCTGCGGCTTCCGCCCCATCCTGCCGTGGCCCAGCTTGCCCCTTCGCCAAGGAGGCCTGCACGCGGAAGGCAGCTCGGCCTCAGGCTTGCCTCTCGGAGGGAAGGCTGTGGTGCTCGCTCGAGGTGAACAGGCCTCGCGCTGAGAAGGCCTCCTTCTCCGTGCAGCGACGTGTGTGCGGACGTGGACGGGGATGGCATTCCACCCTGCCTTGTCTCTCCCAGGGAGGTTAAGGGGCTTGACCTACCGCGTCCCCTCCCACGGCGAGTCAGCTAACCGCTTCCCCGGGGAGGACCGAGGCGCCGGCCCGGGAGAAGCCGGCCCCGCGGCCCGGGCGCTCGGGCCTCACGAAGCGCGCCCTTCCTCTCTCCTGCCCGCTTCTCTCTTCGCACTCCTCTTTCCCTGGGCGGACGTTCTCCCCCGGAGCGCACCCTGGCTCGGTCTGGAGGGTCCTGCTGTCTCCTTCGGTTTTCAGGCCCAGGCGTGCGACCGCCTTGACTCCCCGAAGCCGCTGTCGGCCCCGAGCTGCTGGCGGAACCCGCAGGTCCCTGGGGTGGAGGCCCCATCCGGCAGGGTGTTTGCATCGCTTTCCGCGTCGGAGAGCAGGCATGGTGCTTTCGGGGAAGGGGGAGCTGACAGAGTCCCCTCCGGGAAGCGCGTGCCAGAGCCGAGGGTTGGGCACCTTGCTCCGTGCTTCTAGGGGTCACAGCCGCTTCTCTCCTAAAGGGTCAGAGTGGGGCTTGCTGTACCAAGGCGTCCCGCTGAAACAGTCCCATGGCAGGGGCTCGGCCCTTCGCCCGTCCGTTTCAGGCTGGCCTCCCTGCTCAGGGCGGTCCTCGGAGAGGTGGGCCTGCAGGCCGGCGTCGCCCTCCCGACCTCCCCGCGAGCCGGGTGTGCAGCCCGGTGCCCTCTTAACGCCGGCTCCGGTGGGCTCTACTGCGGGCGTGCGCCCGGCTCCACGAAGCGGGGCTGCCGCCAGAAGGCCTCCCGCAGCCTCGGAACGAGTAGGTTTGCTCTGCGGTGGGTCCGGCCGCTGGGTCTCAGCAGAAGCTGCTTCCGATGTCCTCGCGCGTGCTTCGCGGAGGCCGAGGTCGGGGGCCCCCTTCTAGGATGGCCCCCCACCTGAGGCCCGGCTGGCACCCTTCCTGCGGCTTCCGCCCCATCCTGCCGTGGCCCAGCTTGCTCCTTCGCCAAGGAGGCCTGCACGCGGAAGGCAGCTCGGCTTCAAGCTTGCCTCTCGGAGGGAAGGCTTTGGTGCTCGCTCGAGGTGAACAGGCCTCGCGCTGAGAAGGCCTCCTTCTCCGTGCAGCGACGTGTGTGCGGACGTGGACGTGGATGGCATTCCACCCTGCCTTGTCTCTCCCAGGGAGGTCGAGGGGCTTGACCTGCGGCGTCCCCACGCACATCGAGTCAGCCAACCGCTTCCCCGGGGAGGACGCGAGGCGTCGGCCCTGGAGAAGCCGGCCCCGCGGCCCGGGCGCTCGGGCCTCACGAAGCGCGCCCTTCCTCTCTCCTGCCCGCTTCTCTCTTCGCACTCGTCTTTCCCTAGGCGGACGTTCTCCCCCGGAGCGCACCGTGGCTCGGCCTGGACGGACCTGCTGTCTCCTTCGGTTTTCAGGCCCAGGCTTGCGACCGCCTTGACTCCCCGAAGCCGCTGTCGGCCCCGAGGTGCTGGCGGCACCCGCAGGTCCCTGGGGTGGAGGCCCCAGCCTGCAGGGTGTTTGCATCGCTTTCCGCGTCGGAGAGCACGCATGGTGCTTTCGGGGAAGGGGGAGCTGACAGAGTCCCCTCCGGGAAGCGCGTGCCAGAACCGAGGGTTGGGCACCTTGCCCCGTGCTTCTAGGGGTCACAGCCGCTTCTCTCCTAAAGGGTCAGAGTGGGGCTTGCTGTACCAAGGCGTCCCGCTGAAACAGTCCCATGGCAGGGGCTCGGCCCTTCGCCCGTCCGTTTCAGGCTGGCCTCCCTGCTCAGGGCGGTCCCCGGAGAGGTGGGCCTGCAGGCCGGCGTCGCCCTCCCGGCCTCCCCGCGAGCCGGGTGTGCAGCCCGGTGACCTCTGAACGCCGGCTCCGGTGGGCTCGACTACGGGCTTGCGCCCGGCTCCGTGAAGCAGGACTGCCGCCAGAAGGCCTCCCGCAGCCTCGGAACGAGTGGGTTTGCTCTGCGGTGGGTCCGGCCGCTCGGTCCCAGCAGAAGCTGCTTCCGATGTCCTCGCGCGTGCTTCGCGGAGGCCGAGGTCGGGGGCCCCCTTCTAGGACGGCCCCCCAACTGAGGCCCGGCTGGCACCCTTCCTGCGGCTTCCGCCCCATCCTGCCGTGGCCCAGCTTGCCCCTTCGCCAAGGAGGCCTGCACGCGGAAGGCAGCTCGGCCTCAGGCTTGCCTCTCGGAGGGAAGGCTGTGGTGCTCGCTCGAGGTGAACAGGCCTCGCGCTGAGAAGGCCTCCTTCTCCTTGCAGCGACGTGTGTGCGGACGTGGACGGGGATGGCATTCCACCCTGCCTTGTCTCTCCCAGGGAGGTCCAGGGGCTTGACCTGCGGCGTCCCCACGCACGGCGAGTCAGCCAACCGCTTCCCCGGGGAGGACGCGAGGCGTCGGTCCGGGAGAAGCCGGCCCCACGGCCCGGGCGCTCGGGCCTCACGAAGCGCGCCCTTCCTCTCTCCTGCCCGCTTCTCTCTTCGCACTTGTCTTTCCCTAGGCGGACGTTCTCCCCCGGAGTGCACCGTGGCTCGGCCTGGACGGACCTGCTGTCTCCTTCAGTTTTCAGGCCCAGGCTTGCGACCGCCTGGACTCCCCGAAGCCGCTGTCGGCCCCGAGGTGCTGGCGGCACCCGCAGGTCCCTGGGGTGGAGGCCCCAGCCGGCAGGGTGTTTGAATCACTTTCCGCATCTGAGAGCAGGCGTGGTGCATTCGGGGAAGGGGGAGCTGACAGAGTCCCCTCCGGGAAGCGCGTTTCAGAGCCAGGGTTGGGCACCTTGCTCCGTGCTTCTAGGGGTCACAGCCGCTTCTCTCCTAAAGGGTCAGAGTGGGGCTTGCTGTGCCAAGGTGTCCCGCTGAAACAGTCCCATGGCAGGGTCTCGGCCCTTCGCCCGTCCGTTTCAGGCTGGCCTCCCTGCTCAGGGCGCCACCCGGAGAGGAGGGCCTGAAGGCCGGCGTCGCCCTCCCGACCTCCCCGCGAGCCGGGTGTGCAGCCCGGTGCCCTCTGAACGCCGGCTCCGGTGGGCTCGACCGCGGGCGGGCGCCCGGCTCCTCGAAGCGGGGCTTCCGCCAGAAGGCCTCCCGCACCTCGGAACGAGTGGGTTTGCTCTGCGGTGGGTCCGGCCGCTCAGTCCCTGCAGAAGCTGCTTGCGATGTCCTTGCTCGTGCTTCGCTGAGGCCTAGGTCGGGAGCCCCATCCTAGACGGCCCCACACCTGAGGCCCGGCTTGCAGCCTTCCTGCGGCTTCCGCCCCATCCTGCCGTGGCCCAGCTTGCCCCTTCGCCAAGGAGGCCTGCACGCGGAAGGCAGCTCGGCTTCAAGCTTGCCTCTCGGAGGGAAGGCTGTGGTGCTCGCTCGACGTGAACAGGCCTCGCGCTGAGAAGGCCTCCTTCTCCGTGCAGCGACGTGTGTGCGGACGTGGACGGGGATGGCATTCCACCCTGCCTTGTCTCTCCCAGGGAGGTCGAGGGGCTTGACCTACGGCGTCCCCTCCCACGGCGAGTCAGCTAACCGCTTCCCCGGGGAGGACGCGAGGCGTCGGTCCGGGAGAAGCCGGCCCCACGGCCCGGGCGCTCGGGCCTCACGAAGCGCGCCCTTCCTCTCTCCTGCCCGCTTCTCTCTTCGCACTCCTCTTTCCCTGGGTAGACGTTCTCCCCCGGAGCGCACCCTGGCTCGGTCTGGAGGGACCTGCTGTCTCCTTCGGTTTTCAGGCCCAGGCGTGCGACCGCCTTGACTCCCCGAAGCCGCTGTCGGCCCCGAGGTGCTGGCGGCACCCGCAGGTCCCTGGGGTGGAGGCCCCATCCGGCAGGGTGTTTGCATCGCTTTCTGCGTCGGAGAGCAGGCATGGTGGTGTCGGGGAAGGGGGAGCTGACAGAGTCCCCTCCGGGAAGCACGTGCCAGAGCCGAGGGTTGGGCGCCTTGCTCCGTGCTTCTAGGGGTCACAGCCGCTTCTCTCCTAAAGGGTCAGAGTGGGGCTTGCTGTGCCAAGGCGTCCCGCTGAAACAGTCCCATGGCAGGGGCTCGGCCCTTCGCCCGTCCGTTTCAGGCTGGCCTCCCTGCTCAGGGCGCCACCCGGAGAGGTGGGCCTGCAGGCCGGCGTCGCCCTCCCGACCTCCCCGCGAGCCGGGTGTGCAGCCCGGTGCCCTCAAACGCCGGCTCCGGTGGGCTCGACTACGGGCTTGCACCCGGCTCCGTGAAGCACGACTGCCGCCAGAAGGCCTCCCGCAGCATCGGAACGAGTGGGTTTGCTCTGCGGTGGGTCCGGCCGCTCGGTCCCAGCAGAAGCTGCTTCTGATGTCCTCGCGCGTGCTTCGCAGAGGCCGAGGTCGGGGGCCCCCTTCTAGGACGGCCCCCAAACTGAGGCCCGGCTGGCAGCCTTCCTGCGGCTTCCGCCCCATCCTGCCGTGGCCCAGCTTGCCCCTTCGCCAAGGAGGCCTGCACGCGGAAGGCAGCTCGGCCTCAGGCTTGCCTCTCGGAGGGAAGGCTGTGGTGCTCGCTCGAGGTGAACAGGCCTCGCGCTGAGAAGGCCTCCTTCTCCGTGCAGCGACGTGTGTGCGGACGTGGACGGGGATGGCATTCCACCCTGCCTTGTCTCTCCCAGGGAGGTTAAGGGGCTTGACCTACCGCGTCCCCTCCCACGGCGAGTCAGCTAACCGCTTCCCCGGGGAGGACCGAGGCGCCGGCCCGGGAGAAGCCGGCCCCGCGGCCCGGGCGCTCGGGCCTCACAAAGCGCGCCCTTCCTCCTCCTGCCCGCTTCTCTCTTCGCACTCCTCTTTCCCTGGGCGGACGTTCTCCCCCGGAGCGCACCCTGGCTCGGTCTGGAGGGTCCTGCTGTCTCCTTTGGGTTTCAGGCCCAGGCGAGCGACCGCCTTGACTCCCCGAAGCCGCTGTCGGCCCCGAGGTGCTGGCGGCACCCGCAGGTCCCTGGGGTGGAGGCCCCATCCGGCAGGGTGTTTGCATCGCTTTCCGCGTCGGAGAGCAGGCATGGTGCTTTCGGGGAAGGGGGAGCTGAGAGAGTCCCCTCCGGGAAGCGCGTTTCAGAGCCAGGGTTGGGCACCTTGCTCCGTGCTTCTAGGGGTCACAGCCGCTTCTCTCCTAAAGGGTCAGAGTGGGACTTGCTGTGCCAAGGCGTCCCGCTGAAACAGTCCCATGGCAGGGGCTCGGCCCTTCGCCCGTCCGTTTCAGGCTGGCCTCCCTGCTCAGGGCGGTCCCCGGAGAGGTGGGCCTGCAGGCCGGCGTCGCCCTCCCGACCTCCCCGCGAGCCGGGTGTGCAGCCCGGTGCCCTCTTAACGCCGGCTCCGGTGGGCTCTACTGCGGGCGGGCGCCCGGCTCCACGAAGCGGGGCTGCCGCCAGAAGGCCTCCCGCAGCCTCGGAACGAGTAGGTTTGCTCTGCGGTGGGTCCGGCCGCTCGGTCTCAGCAGAAGCTGCTTCCGATGTCCTCGCGCGTGCTTCGCGGAGGCCGAGGTCGGGGGCCCCCTTCTAGGACGGCCCCCCACCTGAGGCCCGGCTGGCACCCTTCCTGCGGCTTCCGCCCCATCCTGCCGTGGCCCAGCTTGCCCCTTCGCCAAGGAGGCCTGCACGCGGAAGGCAGCTCGGCCTCAGGCTTGCCTCTCGGAGGGAAGGCTGTGGTGCTCGCTCGAGGTGAACAGGCCTCGCGCTGAGAAGGCCTCCTTCTCCTTGCAGCGACGTGTGTGCGGACGTGCACGTGGATGGCATTCCACCCTGCCTTGTCTCTCCCAGGGAGGTCGAGGGGCTTGACCTGCGGCGTCCCCACGCACGGCGAGTCAGCCACCGCTTCCCCGGGGAGGACGCGAGGCGTCGGTCCGGGAGAAGCCGGCCCCACGGCCCGGGCGCTCGGGCTTCACGAAGCGCGCCCTTCCTCTCTCCTGCCCGCTTCTCTCTTCGCACTCGTCTTTCCCTAGGCGGACGTTCTCCCCCGGAGTGCACCGTGGCTCGGCCTGGACGGACCTGCTGTCTCCTTCGGTTTTCAGGCCCAGGCTTGCGACCGCCTGGACTCCCCGAAGCCGCTGTCGGCCCCGAGGTGCTGGCGGCACCCGCAGGTCCCTGGGGTGGAGGCCCCAGCCGGCAGGGTGTTTGAATCACTTTCCGCATCTGAGAGCAGGCGTGGTGCATTCGGGGAAGGGGGAGCTGACAGAGTCCCCTCCGGGAAGCGCGTTTCAGAGCCAGGGTTGGGCACCTTGCTCCGTGCTTCTAGGGGTCACAGCCGCTTCTCTCCTAAAGGGTCAGAGTGGGGCTTGCTGTGCCAAGGTGTCCCGCTGAAACAGTCCCATGGCAGGGTCTCGGCCCTTCGCCCGTCCGTTTCAGGCTGGCCTCCCTGCTCAGGGCGCCACCCGGAGAGGAGGGCCTGCAGGCCGGCGTCGCCCTCCCGACCTCCCCGCGAGCCGGGTGTGCAGCCCGGTGCCCTCTGAACGCCGGCTCCGGTGGGCTCGACCGCGGGCGGGCGCCCGGCTCCTCGAAGCGGGGCTTCCGCCAGAAGGCCTCCCGCACCTCGGAACGAGTGGGTTTGCTCTGCGGTGGGTCCGGCCGCTCAGTCCCTGCAGAAGCTGCTTGCGATGTCCTTGCTCGTGCTTCGCTGAGGCCTAGGTCGGGAGCCCCATCCTAGGCGGGCCCACACCTGAGGCCCGGCTTGCAGCCTTCCTGCGGCTTCCGCCCCATCCTGCCGTGGCCCAGCTTGCCCCTTCGCCAAGGAGGCCTGCACGCGGAAGGCAGCTCGGCTTCAAGCTTGCCTCTCGGAGGGAAGGCTGTGGTGCTCGCTCGACGTGAACAGGCCTCGCGCTGAGAAGGCCTCCTTCTCCGTGCAGCGACGTGTGTGCGGACGTGGACGGGGATGGCATTCCACCCTGCCTTGTCTCTCCCAGGGAGGTCGAGGGGCTTGACCTACGGCGTCCCCTCCCACGGCGAGTCAGCTAACCGCTTCCCCGGGGAGGACGCGAGGCGTCGGTCCGGGAGAAGCCGGCCCCACGGCCCGGGCGCTCGGGCCTCACGAAGCGCGCCCTTCCTCTCTCCTGCCCGCTTCTCTCTTCGCACTCCTCTTTCCCTGGGTAGACGTTCTCCCCCGGAGCGCACCCTGGCTCGGTCTGGAGGGACCTGCTGTCTCCTTCGGTTTTCAGGCCCAGGCGTGCGACCGCCTTGACTCCCCGAAGCCGCTGTCGGCCCCGAGGTGCTGGCGGCACCCGCAGGTCCCTGGGGTGGAGGCCCCATCCGGCAGGGTGTTTGCATCGCTTTCTGCGTCGGAGAGCAGGCATGGTGCTGTCGGGGAAGGGGGAGCTGACAGAGTCCCCTCCGGGAAGCACGTGCCAGAGCCGAGGGTTGGGCGCCTTGCTCCGTGCTTCTAGGGGTCACAGCCGCTTCTCTCCTAAAGGGTCAGAGTGGGGCTTGCTGTGCCAAGGCGTCCCGCTGAAACAGTCCCATGGCAGGGGCTCGGCCCTTCGCCCGTCCGTTTCAGGCTGGCCTCCCTGCTCAGGGCGCCACCCGGAGAGGTGGGCCTGCAGGCCGGCGTCGCCCTCCCGACCTCCCCGCGAGCCGGGTGTGCAGCCCGGTGCCCTCAAACGCCGGCTCCGGTGGGCTCGACTACGGGCTTGCACCCGGCTCCGTGAAGCACGACTGCCGCCAGAAGGCCTCCCGCAGCATCGGAACGAGTGGGTTTGCTCTGCGGTGGGTCCGGCCGCTCGGTCCCAGCAGAAGCTGCTTCTGATGTCCTCGCGCGTGCTTCGCAGAGGCCGAGGTCGGGGGCCCCCTTCTAGGACGGCCCCCAAACTGAGGCCCGGCTGGCAGCCTTCCTGCGGCTTCCGCCCCATCCTGCCGTGGCCCAGCTTGCCCCTTCGCCAAGGAGGCCTGCACGCGGAAGGCAGCTCGGCCTCAGGCTTGCCTCTCGGAGGGAAGGCTGTGGTGCTCGCTCGAGGTGAACAGGCCTCGCGCTGAGAAGGCCTCCTTCTCCGTGCAGCGACGTGTGTGCGGACGTGGACGGGGATGGCATTCCACCCTGCCTTGTCTCTCCCAGGGAGGTTAAGGGGCTTGACCTACCGCGTCCCCTCCCACGGCGAGTCAGCTAACCGCTTCCCCGGGGAGGACCGAGGCGCCGGCCCGGGAGAAGCCGGCCCCGCGGCCCGGGCGCTCGGGCCTCACGAAGCGCGCCCTTCCTCTCTCCTGCCCGCTTCTCTCTTCGCACTCCTCTTTCCCTGGGCGGACGTTCTCCCCCGGAGCGCACCCTGGCTCGGTCTGGAGGGTCCTGCTGTCTCCTTTGGTTTTCAGGCCCAGGCGTGCGACCGCCTTGACTCCCCGAAGCCGCTGTCGGCCCCGAGCTGCTGGCGGAACCCGCAGGTCCCTGGGGTGGAGGCCCCATCCGGCAGGGTGTTTGCATCGCTTTCCGCGTCGGAGAGCAGGCATGGTGCTTTCGGGGAAGGGGGAGCTGACAGAGTCCCCTCCGGGAAGCGCGTGCCAGAGCCGAGGGTTGGGCACCTTGCTCCGTGCTTCTAGGGGTCACAGCCGCTTCTCTCCTAAAGGGTCAGAGTGGGGCTTGCTGTACCAAGGCGTCCCGCTGAAACAGTCCCATGGCAGGGGCTCGGCCCTTCGCCCGTCCGTTTCAGGCTGGCCTCCCTGCTCAGGGCGGTCCTCGGAGAGGTGGGCCTGCAGGCCGGCGTCGCCCTCCCGACCTCCCCGCGAGCCGGGTGTGCAGCCCGGTGCCCTCTTAACGCCGGCTCCGGTGGGCTCTACTGCGGGCGTGCGCCCGGCTCCACGAAGCGGGGCTGCCGCCAGAAGGCCTCCCGCAGCCTCGGAACGAGTAGGTTTGCTCTGCGGTGGGTCCGGCCGCTGGGTCTCAGCAGAAGCTGCTTCCGATGTCCTCGCGCGTGCTTCGCGGAGGCCGAGGTCGGGGGCCCCCTTCTAGGATGGCCCCCCACCTGAGGCCCGGCTGGCACCCTTCCTGCGGCTTCCGCCCCATCCTGCCGTGGCCCAGCTTGCTCCTTCGCCAAGGAGGCCTGCACGCGGAAGGCAGCTCGGCTTCAAGCTTGCCTCTCGGAGGGAAGGCTTTGGTGCTCGCTCGAGGTGAACAGGCCTCGCGCTGAGAAGGCCTCCTTCTCCGTGCAGCGACGTGTGTGCGGACGTGGACGTGGATGGCATTCCACCCTGCCTTGTCTCTCCCAGGGAGGTCGAGGGGCTTGACCTGCGGCGTCCCCACGCACATCGAGTCAGCCAACCGCTTCCCCGGGGAGGACGCGAGGCGTCGGCCCTGGAGAAGCCGGCCCCGCGGCCCGGGCGCTCGGGCCTCACGAAGCGCGCCCTTCCTCTCTCCTGCCCGCTTCTCTCTTCGCACTCGTCTTTCCCTAGGCGGACGTTCTCCCCCGGAGCGCACCGTGGCTCGGCCTGGACGGACCTGCTGTCTCCTTCGGTTTTCAGGCCCAGGCTTGCGACCGCCTTGACTCCCCGAAGCCGCTGTCGGCCCCGAGGTGCTGGCGGCACCCGCAGGTCCCTGGGGTGGAGGCCCCAGCCTGCAGGGTGTTTGCATCGCTTTCCGCGTCGGAGAGCACGCATGGTGCTTTCGGGGAAGGGGGAGCTGACAGAGTCCCCTCCGGGAAGCGCGTGCCAGAACCGAGGGTTGGGCACCTTGCCCCGTGCTTCTAGGGGTCACAGCCGCTTCTCTCCTAAAGGGTCAGAGTGGGGCTTGCTGTACCAAGGCGTCCCGCTGAAACAGTCCCATGGCAGGGGCTCGGCCCTTCGCCCGTCCGTTTCAGGCTGGCCTCCCTGCTCAGGGCGGTCCCCGGAGAGGTGGGCCTGCAGGCCGGCGTCGCCCTCCCGGCCTCCCCGCGAGCCGGGTGTGCAGCCCGGTGACCTCTGAACGCCGGCTCCGGTGGGCTCGACTACGGGCTTGCGCCCGGCTCCGTGAAGCAGGACTGCCGCCAGAAGGCCTCCCGCAGCCTCGGAACGAGTGGGTTTGCTCTGCGGTGGGTCCGGCCGCTCGGTCCCAGCAGAAGCTGCTTCCGATGTCCTCGCGCGTGCTTCGCGGAGGCCGAGGTCGGGGGCCCCCTTCTAGGACGGCCCCCCAACTGAGGCCCGGCTGGCACCCTTCCTGCGGCTTCCGCCCCATCCTGCCGTGGCCCAGCTTGCCCCTTCGCCAAGGAGGCCTGCACGCGGAAGGCAGCTCGGCCTCAGGCTTGCCTCTCGGAGGGAAGGCTGTGGTGCTCGCTCGAGGTGAACAGGCCTCGCGCTGAGAAGGCCTCCTTCTCCTTGCAGCGACGTGTGTGCGGACGTGGACGGGGATGGCATTCCACCCTGCCTTGTCTCTCCCAGGGAGGTCCAGGGGCTTGACCTGCGGCGTCCCCACGCACGGCGAGTCAGCCAACCGCTTCCCCGGGGAGGACGCGAGGCGTCGGTCCGGGAGAAGCCGGCCCCACGGCCCGGGCGCTCGGGCCTCACGAAGCGCGCCCTTCCTCTCTCCTGCCCGCTTCTCTCTTCGCACTTGTCTTTCCCTAGGCGGACGTTCTCCCCCGGAGTGCACCGTGGCTCGGCCTGGACGGACCTGCTGTCTCCTTCAGTTTTCAGGCCCAGGCTTGCGACCGCCTGGACTCCCCGAAGCCGCTGTCGGCCCCGAGGTGCTGGCGGCACCCGCAGGTCCCTGGGGTGGAGGCCCCAGCCGGCAGGGTGTTTGAATCACTTTCCGCATCTGAGAGCAGGCGTGGTGCATTCGGGGAAGGGGGAGCTGACAGAGTCCCCTCCGGGAAGCGCGTTTCAGAGCCAGGGTTGGGCACCTTGCTCCGTGCTTCTAGGGGTCACAGCCGCTTCTCTCCTAAAGGGTCAGAGTGGGGCTTGCTGTGCCAAGGTGTCCCGCTGAAACAGTCCCATGGCAGGGTCTCGGCCCTTCGCCCGTCCGTTTCAGGCTGGCCTCCCTGCTCAGGGCGCCACCCGGAGAGGAGGGCCTGAAGGCCGGCGTCGCCCTCCCGACCTCCCCGCGAGCCGGGTGTGCAGCCCGGTGCCCTCTGAACGCCGGCTCCGGTGGGCTCGACCGCGGGCGGGCGCCCGGCTCCTCGAAGCGGGGCTTCCGCCAGAAGGCCTCCCGCACCTCGGAACGAGTGGGTTTGCTCTGCGGTGGGTCCGGCCGCTCAGTCCCTGCAGAAGCTGCTTGCGATGTCCTTGCTCGTGCTTCGCTGAGGCCTAGGTCGGGAGCCCCATCCTAGACGGCCCCACACCTGAGGCCCGGCTTGCAGCCTTCCTGCGGCTTCCGCCCCATCCTGCCGTGGCCCAGCTTGCCCCTTCGCCAAGGAGGCCTGCACGCGGAAGGCAGCTCGGCTTCAAGCTTGCCTCTCGGAGGGAAGGCTGTGGTGCTCGCTCGACGTGAACAGGCCTCGCGCTGAGAAGGCCTCCTTCTCCGTGCAGCGACGTGTGTGCGGACGTGGACGGGGATGGCATTCCACCCTGCCTTGTCTCTCCCAGGGAGGTCGAGGGGCTTGACCTACGGCGTCCCCTCCCACGGCGAGTCAGCTAACCGCTTCCCCGGGGAGGACGCGAGGCGTCGGTCCGGGAGAAGCCGGCCCCACGGCCCGGGCGCTCGGGCCTCACGAAGCGCGCCCTTCCTCTCTCCTGCCCGCTTCTCTCTTCGCACTCCTCTTTCCCTGGGTAGACGTTCTCCCCCGGAGCGCACCCTGGCTCGGTCTGGAGGGACCTGCTGTCTCCTTCGGTTTTCAGGCCCAGGCGTGCGACCGCCTTGACTCCCCGAAGCCGCTGTCGGCCCCGAGGTGCTGGCGGCACCCGCAGGTCCCTGGGGTGGAGGCCCCATCCGGCAGGGTGTTTGCATCGCTTTCTGCGTCGGAGAGCAGGCATGGTGCTGTCGGGGAAGGGGGAGCTGACAGAGTCCCCTCCGGGAAGCACGTGCCAGAGCCGAGGGTTGGGCGCCTTGCTCCGTGCTTCTAGGGGTCACAGCCGCTTCTCTCCTAAAGGGTCAGAGTGGGGCTTGCTGTGCCAAGGCGTCCCGCTGAAACAGTCCCATGGCAGGGGCTCGGCCCTTCGCCCGTCCGTTTCAGGCTGGCCTCCCTGCTCAGGGCGCCACCCGGAGAGGTGGGCCTGCAGGCCGGCGTCGCCCTCCCGACCTCCCCGCGAGCCGGGTGTGCAGCCCGGTGCCCTCAAACGCCGGCTCCGGTGGGCTCGACTACGGGCTTGCACCCGGCTCCGTGAAGCACGACTGCCGCCAGAAGGCCTCCCGCAGCATCGGAACGAGTGGGTTTGCTCTGCGGTGGGTCCGGCCGCTCGGTCCCAGCAGAAGCTGCTTCTGATGTCCTCGCGCGTGCTTCGCAGAGGCCGAGGTCGGGGGCCCCCTTCTAGGACGGCCCCCAAACTGAGGCCCGGCTGGCAGCCTTCCTGCGGCTTCCGCCCCATCCTGCCGTGGCCCAGCTTGCCCCTTCGCCAAGGAGGCCTGCACGCGGAAGGCAGCTCGGCCTCAGGCTTGCCTCTCGGAGGGAAGGCTGTGGTGCTCGCTCGAGGTGAACAGGCCTCGCGCTGAGAAGGCCTCCTTCTCCGTGCAGCGACGTGTGTGCGGACGTGGACGGGGATGGCATTCCACCCTGCCTTGTCTCTCCCAGGGAGGTTAAGGGGCTTGACCTACCGCGTCCCCTCCCACGGCGAGTCAGCTAACCGCTTCCCCGGGGAGGACCGAGGCGCCGGCCCGGGAGAAGCCGGCCCCGCGGCCCGGGCGCTCGGGCCTCACAAAGCGCGCCCTTCCTCCTCCTGCCCGCTTCTCTCTTCGCACTCCTCTTTCCCTGGGCGGACGTTCTCCCCCGGAGCGCACCCTGGCTCGGTCTGGAGGGTCCTGCTGTCTCCTTTGGGTTTCAGGCCCAGGCGAGCGACCGCCTTGACTCCCCGAAGCCGCTGTCGGCCCCGAGGTGCTGGCGGCACCCGCAGGTCCCTGGGGTGGAGGCCCCATCCGGCAGGGTGTTTGCATCGCTTTCCGCGTCGGAGAGCAGGCATGGTGCTTTCGGGGAAGGGGGAGCTGAGAGAGTCCCCTCCGGGAAGCGCGTTTCAGAGCCAGGGTTGGGCACCTTGCTCCGTGCTTCTAGGGGTCACAGCCGCTTCTCTCCTAAAGGGTCAGAGTGGGACTTGCTGTGCCAAGGCGTCCCGCTGAAACAGTCCCATGGCAGGGGCTCGGCCCTTCGCCCGTCCGTTTCAGGCTGGCCTCCCTGCTCAGGGCGCCCCCCGGAGAGGTGGGCCTGCAGGCCGGCGTCGCCCTCCCGACCTCCCCGCGAGCCGGGTGTGCAGCCCGGTGCCCTCTCAACGCCGGCTCCGGTGGGCTCTACTGCGGGCGGGCGCCCGGCTCCACGAAGCGGGGCTGCCGCCAGAAGGCCTCCCGCAGCCTCGGAACGAGTAGGTTTGCTCTGCGGTGGGTCCGGCCGCTCGGTCTCAGCAGAAGCTGCTTCCGATGTCCTCGCGCGTGCTTCGCGGAGGCCGAGGTCGGGGGCCCCCTTCTAGGACGGCCCCCCACCTGAGGCCCGGCTGGCACCCTTCCTGCGGCTTCCGCCCCATCCTGCCATGGCCCAGCTTGCTCCTTCGCCAAGGAGGCCTGCACGCGGAAGGCAGCTCGGCTTCAAGCTTGCCTCTCGGAGGGAAGGCTGTGGTGCTCGCTCGACGTGAACAGGCCTCGCGCTGAGAAGGCCTCCTTCTCCGTGCAGCGACGTGTGTGCGGACGTGGACGGGGATGGCATTCCACCCTGCCTTGTCTCTCCCAGGGAGGTCGAGGGGCTTGACCTACGGCGTCCCCTCCCACGGCGAGTCAGCTAACCGCTTCCCCGGGGAGGACGCGAGGCGTCGGTCCGGGAGAAGCCGGCCCCCAGGCCCGGGCGCTCGGGCCTCCCGAAGCGCGCCCTTCCTCTCTCCTGCCCGCTTCTCTCTTCGCACTCGTCTTTCCCTGGGCGGACGTACTCCCCCGGAGCACACCGTGGCTCGGCATGGAGGGACCTGCTGTCTCCTTCGGTTTTCAGGCCCAGGCGTGCGACCGCCTTGACTCCCCGAAGCCGCTGTCGGCCCCGAGGTGCTGGCGGCACCCGCAGGTCCCTGGGGTGGAGGCCCCAGCCGGCAGCGTGTTTGCATCGCTTTCCGCGTCGGAGAGCAGGCATGGTGCTTTCGGGGAAGGGGGAGCTGACAGAGTCCCCTCCGGGAAGCGCGTGCCAGAGCCGAGGGTTGGGCGGCTTGCTCCGTGCTTCTAGGGGGTCACAGCCGCTTCTCTCCTAACGGGACGGAGTGGGGCTTGCTGGGTCAAGGCGTCCCCCTGAAACAGTCCCATGGCAGGGGCTCGGCCCTTCGCCTGTCCGTTTCAGGCTGGCCTCCCTGCTCAGGGCGTCACCCGGAGAGGTGGGCCTGCAGGCCGGCGTCGCCCTCCCGACCTCCCCGCGAGCCGGGTGTGCAGCCCGGTGCCCTCTGAAAGCCGGTTCCGGTGGGCTCGACTACGGGCTTGCGCCCGGCTCCGTGAAGCAGGACTGCCGCCAGAAGGCCTCCCGCAGCCTCGGAACGAGTGGGTTTGCTCTGCGGTGGGTCCGGCCGCTCGGTCCCAGCAGAAGCTGCTTCCGATGTCCTCGCGCGTTAGGACGGCCCCCCACCTGAGGCCCGGCTGGCACCCTTCCTGCGGCTTCCGCCCCATCCTGCCGCGGCCCAGCTTGCCCCTTCGCCAAGGAGGCCTGCACGCGGAAGGCAGCTCGGCTTCAAGCTTGCCTCTCGGAGGGAAGGCTGTGGTGCTCGCTCGAGGTGAACAGGCCTCGCGCTGAGAAGGCCTCCTTCTCCGTGCAGCGACATGTGTGTGGACGTGGTCGGGGATAGCATTCCACCCTGCCTTGTCTCTCCCAGGGAGGTCCAGTGGCTTGACCTGCGGCGTCCCCACCCACGGCGAGTCAGCCAACCGCTTCCCCGGGGAGGACGCGAGGCGTCGGCCCGGGAGAAGTCGGCCCCACGGCCCGTGCGCTCGGGCCGAACGAAGCGCGCCCTTCCTCTCTCCTGCCCGCTTCTCTCTTCGCACTCGTCTTTCCCTGGGCGGACGTACTCCCCGGAGCACACCGTGGATCGGCATGGAGGGACCTGCTGTCTCCTTCGGTTTTCAGGCCCAGGCGTGCGACCGCCTTGACTCCCCGAAGCCGCTGTCGGCCCCGAGGTGCTGGCGGCACCCGCAGGTCCCTGGGGTGGAGGCCCCAGCCGGCAGGGTATTTGCATCACTTTCCGCATCTGAGAGCAGGCGTGGTGCATTCGGGGAAGGGGGAGCTGACAGAGTCCCCTCCGGGAAGCGCGTTTCAGAGCCAGGGTTGGGCACCTTGCTCCGTGCTTCTAGGGGTCACAGCCGCTTCTCTCCTAAAGGGTCAGAGTGGGGCTTGCTGTGCCAAGGTGTCCCGCTGAAACAGTCCCATGGCAGGGTCTCGGCCCTTCGCCCGTCCGTTTCAGGCTGGCCTCCCTGCTCAGGGCGGTCCCCGGAGAGGTGGGCCTGCAGGCCGGCGTCGCCCTCCCGACCTCCCCGTGAGCCGGGTGTGCAGCCCGGTGCCCTCTGAACGCCGGCTCCGGTGGGCTCGACCGCGGGCGGGCGCCCGGCTCCTCGAAGCGGGGCTTCCGCCAGAAGGCCTCCCGCACCTCGGAAAGAGTGGGTTTGCTCTGCGGTGGGTCCGGCCGCTCAGTCCCTGCAGAAGCTGCTTGCGATGTCCTCGCTCGTGCTTCGCTGAGGCCTAGGTCGGGGGCCCCATCCTAGACGGCCCCAAACCTGAGGCCCGGATGGCACCCTTCCTGCGGCTTCCGCCCCATCCTGCCGTGGCCCAGCTTGCCCCTTTGCCAAGGAGGCCTGCACGCGGAAGGCAGCTCGGCTTCAAGCTTGCCTCTCAGAGGGAAGGCTGTGGTGCTCGCTCGACGTGAACAGGCCTCGCGCTGAGAAGGCCTCCTTCTCCGTGCAGCGACGTGTGTGCGGACGTGGACGGGGATGGCATTCCACCCTGCCTTGTCTCTCCCAGGGAGGTCGAGGGGCTTGACCTACGGCGTCCCCTCCCACGGCGAGTCAGCTAACCGCTTCCCCGGGGAGGACGCGAGGCGTCGGTCCGGGAGAAGCCGGCCCCACGGCCCCGGCGCTCGGGCCTCACGAAGCGCGCCCTTCCTCTCTCCTGCCCGCTTCTCTCTTCGCACTCCTCTTTCCCTGGGTAGACGTTCTCCCCCGGAGCGCACCCTGGCTCGGTCTGGAGGGACCTGCTGTCTCCTTCGGTTTTCAGGCCCAGGCGTGCGACCGCCTTGACTCCCCGAAGCCGCTGTCGGCCCCGAGGTGCTGGCGGCACCCGCAGGTCCCTGGGGTGGAGGCCCCATCCGGCAGGGTGTTTGCATCGCTTTCTGCGTCGGAGAGCAGGCATGGTGCTGTCGGGGAAGGGGGAGCTGACAGAGTCCCCTCCGGGAAGCACATGCCAGAGCCGAGGGTTGGGCGCCTTGCTCCGTGCTTCTAGGGGTCACAGCCGCTTCTCTCCTAAAGGGTCAGAGTGGGGCTTGCTGTGCCAAGGCGTCCCGCTGAAACAGTCCCATGGCAGGGGCTCGGCCCTTCGCCCGTCCGTTTCAGGCTGGCCTCCCTGCTCAGGGCGCCCCCCGGAGAGGTGGGCCTGCAGGCCGGCGTCGCCCTCCCGACCTCCCCGCGAGCCGGGTGTGCAGCCCGGTGCCCTCTGAACGCCGGCTCCGGTGGGCTCGACTACGGGCTTGCACCCGGCTCCGAGAAGCAGGACTGCCGCCAGAAGGCCTCCCGCAGCATCGGAACGAGTGGGTTTGCTCTGCGGTGGGTCCGGCCGCTCGGTCCCAGCAGAAGCTGCTTCTGATGTCCTCGCACGTGCTTCGCAGAGGCCGAGGTCGGGGGCCCCCTTCTAGGACGGCCCCCAAACTGAGGCCCGGCTGGCAGCCTTCCTGCGGCTTCCGCCCCATCCTGCCGTGGCCCAGCTTGCCCCTTCGCCAAGGAGGCCTGCACGCGGAAGGCAGCTCGGCCTCAGGCTTGCCTCTCGGAGGGAAGGCTGTGGTGCTCGCTCGAGGTGAACAGGCCTCGCGCTGAGAAGGCCTCCTTCCCCGTGCAGCGACGTGTGTGCGGACGTGGACGGGGATGGCATTCCACCCTGCCTTGTCTCTCCCAGGGAGGTTAAGGGGCTTGACCTACCGCGTCCCCTCCCACGGCGAGTCAGCTAACCGCTTCCCCGGGGAGGACCGAGGCGCCGGCCCGGGAGAAGCCGGCCCCGCGGCCCGGGCGCTCGGGCCTCACGACGCGCGCCCTTCCTCTCTCCTGCCCGCTTCTCTCTTCGCACTCGTCTTTCCCTAGGCGGACGTTCTCCCCCGGAGTGCACCGTGGCTCGGCCTGGACGGACCTGCTGTCTCCTTCGGTTTTCAGGCCCAGGCTTGCGACCGCCTCGACTCCCCGAAGCCGCTGTCGGCCCCGAGGTGCTGGCGGCACCCGCAGGTCCCTGGGGTGGAGGCCCCAGCCGGCAGGGTGTTTGAATCACTTTCCGCATCTGAGAGCAGTCGTGGTGCATTCGGGGAAGGGGGAGCTGACAGAGTCCCCTCCGGGAAGCGCGTTTCAGAGCCAGGGTTGGGCACCTTGCTCTGTGCTTCTAGGGGTCACAGCCGCTTCTCTCCTAAAGGGTCAGAGTGGGGCTTGCTGTGCCAAGGTGTCCCGCTGAAACAGTCCCATGGCAGGGGCTCGGCCCTTCGCCCGTCCGTTTCAGGCTGGCCTCCCTGCTCAGGGCGCCACCCGGAGAGGAGGGCCTGCAGGCCGGCGTCGCCCTCCCGACCTCCCCGCGAGCCGGGTGTGCAGCCCGGTGCCCTCTGAACGCCGGCTCCGGTGGGATCGACCGCGGGCGGGCGCCCGGCTCCTCGAAGCGGGGCTTCCGCCAGAAGGCCTCCCGCACCTCGGAACGAGTGGGTTTGCTCTGCGGTGGGTCCGGCCGCTCAGTCCCTGCAGAAGCTGCTTGCGATGTCCTTGCTCGTGCTTCGCTGAGGCCTAGGTCGGGGGCCCCATCCTAGACGGCCCCACACCTGAGGCCCGGCTTGCAGCCTTCCTGCGGCTTCCGCCCCATCCTGCCGTGGCCCAGCTTGCCCCTTCGCCAAGGAGGCCTGCACGCGGAAGGCAGCTCGGCTTCAAGCTTGCCTCTCGGAGGGAAGGCTGTGGTGCTCGCTCGACGTGAACAGGCCTCGCGCTGAGAAGGCCTCCTTCTCCGTGCAGCGACGTGTGTGCGGACGTGGACGGGGATGGCATTCCACCCTGCCTTGTCTCTCCCAGGGAGGTCGAGGGGCTTGACCTACGGCGTCCCCTCCCACGGCGAGTCAGCTAACCGCTTCCCCGGGGAGGACGCGAGGCGTCGGTCCGGGAGAAGCCGGCCCCACGGCCCGGGCGCTCGGGCCTCACGAAGCGCGCCCTTCCTCTCTCCTGCCCGCTTCTCTCTTCGCACTCCTCTTTCCCTGGGTAGACGTTCTCCCCCGGAGCGCACCCTGGCTCGGTCTGGAGGGACCTGCTGTCTCCTTCGGTTTTCAGGCCCAGGCGTGCGACCGCCTTGACTCCCCGAAGCCGCTGTCGGCCCCGAGGTGCTGGCGGCACCCGCAGGTCCCTGGGGTGGAGGCCCCAGCCGGCAGGGTGTTTGAATCACTTTCCGCATCTGAGAGCAGGCGTGGTGCATTCGGGGAAGGGGGAGCTGACAGAGTCCCCTCCGGGAAGCGCGTTTCAGAGCCAGGGTTGGGCACCTTGCTCCGTGCTTCTAGGGGTCACAGCCGCTTCTCTCCTAAAGGGTCAGAGTGGGGCTTGCTGTGCCAAGGTGTCCCGCTGAAACAGTCCCATGGCAGGGGCTCGGCCCTTCGCCCGTCCGTTTCAGGCTGGCCTCCCTGCTCAGGGCGCCACCCGGAGAGGAGGGCCTGCAGGCCGGCGTCGCCCTCCCGACCTCCCCGCGAGCCGGGTGTGCAGCCCGGTGCCCTCTGAACGCCGGCTCCGGTGGGCTCGACCGCGGGCGGGCGCCCGGCTCCTCGAAGCGGGGCTTCCGCCAGAAGGCCTCCCGCACCTCGGAACGAGTGGGTTTGCTCTGCGGTGGGTCCGGCCGCTCGGTCCCTGCAGAAGCTGCTTCTGATGTCCTCGCGCGTGCTTCGCAGAGGCCGAGGTCGGGGGCCCCCTTCTAGGACGGCCCCCAAACTGAGGCCCGGCTGGCAGCCTTCCTGCGGCTTCCGCCCCATCCTGCCGTGGCCCAGCTTGCCCCTTCGCCAAGGAGGCCTGCACGCGGAAGGCAGCTCGGCCTCAGGCTTGCCTCTCGGAGGGAAGGCTGTGGTGCTCGCTCGAGGTGAACAGGCCTCGCGCTGAGAAGGCCTCCTTCTCCGTGCAGCGACGTGTGTGCGGACGTGGACGGGGATGGCATTCCACCCTGCCTTGTCTCTCCCAGGGAGGTTAAGGGGCTTGACCTACCGCGTCCCCTCCCACGGCGAGTCAGCTAACCGCTTCCCCGGGGAGGACCGAGGCGCCGGCCCGGGAGAAGCCGGCCCCGCGGCCAGGGCGCTCGGGCCTCACGAAGCGCGCCCTTCCTCTCTCCTGCCCGCTTCTCTCTTCGCACTCCTCTTTCCCTGGGCGGACGTTCTCCCCCGGAGCGCACCCTGGCTCGGTCTGGAGGGTCCTGCTGTCTCCTTTGGTTTTCAGGCCCAGGCGTGCGACCGCCTTGACTCCCCGAAGCCGCTGTCGGCCCCGAGGTGCTGGCGGCACCCGCAGGTCCCTGGGGTGGAGTCCCCAGCCTGCAGGGTGTTTGCATCGCTTTCCGCGTCGGAGAGCAGGCATGGTGCTTTCGGGGAAGGGGGAGCTGACAGAGTACCCTCCGGGAAGCGCGTGCCAGAGCCGAGGGTTGGGCACCTTGCTCCGTGCTTCTAGGGGTCACAGCCGCTTCTCTCCTAAAGGGTCAGAGTGGGGCTTGCTGTACCAAGGCGTCCCGCTGAAACAGTCCCATGGCAGGGGCTCGGCCCTTCGCCCGTCCGTTTCAGGCTGGCCTCCCTGCTCAGGGCGGTCCCCGGAGAGGTGGGCCTGCAGGCCGGCGTCGCCCTCCCGACCTCCCCGCGAGCCGGGTGTGCAGCCCGGTGCCCTCTTAACGCCGGCTCCGGTGGGCTCTACTGCGGGCGGGCGCCCGGCTCCACGAAGCGGGGCTGCCGCCAGAAGGCCTCCCGCAGCCTCGGAACGAGTAGGTTTGCTCTGCGGTGGGTCCGGCCGCTCGGTCTCAGCAGAAGCTGCTTCCGATGTCCTCGCGCGTGCTTCGCGGAGGCCGAGGTCGGGGGCCCCCTTCTAGGACGGCCCCCCACCTGAGGCCCGGCTGGCACCCTTCCTGCGGCTTCCGCCCCATCCTGCCGTGGCCCAGCTTGCTCCTTCGCCAAGGAGGCCTGCACGCGGAAGGCAGCTCGGCTTCAAGCTTGCCTCTCGGAGGGAAGGCTGTGGTGCTCGCTCGAGGTGAGCAGGCCTCGCGCTGAGAAGGCCTCCTTCTCCGTGCAGCGACGTGTGTGCGGACGTGGACGGGGATGGCATTCCACCCTGCCTTGTCTCTCCCAGGGAGGTCGAGGGGCTTGACCTACGGCGTCCCCTCCCACGGCGAGTCAGCTAACCGCTTCCCCGGGGAGGACGCGAGGCGCCGGCCCGGGAGAAGCCGGCCCCACGGCCCGGGCGCTCGGGCCTCACGAAGCGCGCCCTTCTCTCTCCTCCCCCTTCTCTCTTCTGACTCGTCTTTCCCTGGGTGGACGTTCTCCCCCGGAGCGCACCCTGGCTCGGTCTGGTGGGACCTGCTGTCTCCTTCGGTTTTCAGGCCCAGGCGTGCGACCGCCTTGACTCCCCGAAGCCGCTGTCGGCCCCGAGGTGCTGGCGGCACCCGCAGGTCCCTGGGGTGGAGGCCCCAGCCGGCAGGGTGTTTGCATCACTTTCCGCATCTGAGAGCAGGCGTGGTGCTTTTGGGGAAGGGGGAGCTGACAAAGCCCCCTCCGGGATGCGTGTTCCAGAGCCGAGGTTTGGGCGGCTTGCTTCGTGCTTCTAGGGGGTCACAGCCGCTTCTCTCCTAACGCGACGGAGTGGGGCTTGCTGGGTCAAGGCGTCCCCCTGAAACAGTCCCATGGCAGGGGCTCGGCCCTTCGCCTGTCCGTTTCAGGCTGGCCTCCCTGCTCAGGGCGGTCCCCGGAGAGGTGGGCCTGCAGGCCGGCGTCGCCCTCCCGACCTCCCCGCGAGCCGGGTGTGCAGCCCGG
The DNA here is from genome assembly GCF_963455335.1 of Martes martes. Lineage (NCBI taxonomy): Eukaryota > Metazoa > Chordata > Mammalia > Carnivora > Mustelidae > Martes > Martes martes. Next base: position 14,399,220 of record NC_137892.1, on the reverse strand, counting down.
TGCCCTCTGAAAGCCGGTTCCGGTGGGCTCGACTACGGGCTTGCGCCCGGCTCCGTGAAGCAGGACTGCCGCCAGAAGGCCTCCCGCAGCCTCGGAACGAGTGGGTTTGCTCTGCGGTGGGTCCGGCCGCTCGGTCCCAGCAGAAGCTGCTTCCGATGTCCTCGCGCGTTAGGACGGCCCCCCACCTGAGGCCCGGCTGGCACCCTTCCTGCGGCTTCCGCCCCATCCTGCCGCGGCCCAGCTTGCCCCTTCGCCAAGGAGGCCTGCACGCGGAAGGCAGCTCGGCTTCAAGCTTGCCTCTCGGAGGGAAGGCTGTGGTGCTCGCTCGAGGTGAACAGGCCTCGCGCTGAGAAGGCCTCCTTCTCCGTGCAGCGACGTGTGTGTGGACGTGGTCGGGGATGGCATTCCACCCTGCCTTGTCTCTCCCAGGGAGGTCCAGTGGCTTGACCTGCGGCGTCCCCACCCACGGCGAGTCAGCCAACCGCTTCCCCGGGGAGGACGCGAGGCGTCGGCCCGGGAGAAGTCGGCCCCACGGCCCGGGCGCTCGGGCCTCCCGAAGCGCGCCCTTCCTCTCTCCTCCCCGCTTCTCTCTTCGCACTCGTCTTTCCCTGGGCGGACGTACTCCCCCGGAGCACACCGTGGCTCGGCATGGAGGGACCTGCTGTCTCCTTCGGTTTTCAGGCCCAGGCGTGCGACCGCCTTGACTCCCCGAAGCCGCTGTCGGCCCCGAGGTGCTGGCGGCACCCGCAGGTCCCTGGGGTGGAGGCCCCAGCCGGCAGGGTATTTGCATCACTTTCCGCATCTGAGAGCAGGCGTGGTACATTCGGGGAAGGGGGAGCTGACAGAGTCCCCTCCGGGAAGCGCGTTTCAGAGCCAGGGTTGGGCACCTTGCTCCGTGCTTCTAGGGGTCACAGCCGCTTCTCTCCTAAAGGGTCAGAGTGGGGCTTGCTGTGCCAAGGTGTCCCGCTGAAACAGTCCCATGGCAGGGTCTCGGCCCTTCGCCCGTCCGTTTCAGGCTGGCCTCCCTGCTCAGGGCGGTCCCCGGAGAGGTGGGCCTGCAGGCCGGCGTCGCCCTCCCGGCCTTCCCGCGAGCCGGGTGTGCAGCCTGGTGACCTCTGAACGCCGGCTCCGGTGGGCTCGACTACGGGCTTGCGCCCGGCTCCGTGAAGCAGGACTGCCGCCAGAAGGCCTCCCGCAGCCTCGGAACGAGTAGGTTTGCTCTGCGGTGGGTCCGGCCACTCGGTCCCAGCAGAAGCTGCTTCCGATGTCCTCGCGCGTGCTTCGCGGAGGCCGAGGTCGGGGGCCCCCTTCTAGGACGGCCCCCCAACTGAGGCCCGGCTGGCACCCTTCCTGCGGCTTCCGCCCCATCCTGCCGTGGCCCAGCTTGCCCCTTCGCCAAGGAGGCCTGCACGCGGAAGGCAGCTCGGCCTCAGGCTTGCCTCTCGGAGGGAAGGCTGTGGTGCTCGCTCGAGGTGAACAGGCCTCGCGCTGAGAAGGCCTCCTTCTCCTTGCAGCGACGTGTGTGCGGACGTGGACGGGGATGGCAATCCACCCTGCCTTGTCTCTCCCAGGGAGGTCCAGGGGCTTGACCTGCGGCGTCCCCACGCACGGCGAGTCAGCCAACCGCTTCCCCGGGGAGGACGCGAGGCGTCGGTCCGGGAGAAGCCGGCCCCACGGCCCGGGCGCTCGGGCCTCACGAAGCGCGCCCTTCCTCTCTCCTGCCCGCTTCTCTCTTCGCACTTGTCTTTCCCTAGGCGGACGTTCTCCCCCGGAGTGCACCGTGGCTCGGCCTGGACGGACCTGCTGTCTCCTTCAGTTTTCAGGCCCAGGCTTGCGACCGCCTGGACTCCCCGAAGCCGCTGTCGACCCCGAGGTGCTGGCGGCACCCGCAGGTCCCTGGGGTGGAGGCCCCAGCCGGCAGGGTGTTTGAATCACTTTCCGCATCTGAGAGCAGGCGTGGTGCATTCGGGGAAGGGGGAGCTGACAGAGTCCCCTCCGGGAAGCGCGTTTCAGAGCCAGGGTTGGGCACCTTGCTCCGTGCTTCTAGGGGTCACAGCCGCTTCTCTCCTAAAGGGTCAGAGTGGGGCTTGCTGTGCCAAGGTGTCCCGCTGAAACAGTCCCATGGCAGGGTCTCGGCCCTTCGCCCGTCCGTTTCAGGCTGGCCTCCCTGCTCAGGGCGCCACCCGGAGAGGAGGGCCTGAAGGCCGGCGTCGCCCTCCCGACCTCCCCGCGAGCCGGGTGTGCAGCCCGGTGCCCTCTGAACGCCGGCTCCGGTGGGCTCGACCGCGGGCGGGCGCCCGGCTCCTCGAAGCGGGGCTTCCGCCAGAAGGCCTCCCGCACCTCGGAACGAGTGGGTTTGCTCTGCGGTGGGTCCGGCCGCTCAGTCCCTGCAGAAGCTGCTTGCGATGTCCTTGCTCGTGCTTCGCTGAGGCCTAGGTCGGGAGCCCCATCCTAGACGGCCCCACACCTGAGGCCCGGCTTGCAGCCTTCCTGCGGCTTCCGCCCCATCCTGCCGTGGCCCAGCTTGCCCCTTCGCCAAGGAGGCCTGCACGCGGAAGGCAGCTCGGCTTCAAGCTTGCCTCTCGGAGGGAAGGCTGTGGTGCTCGCTCGACGTGAACAGGCCTCGCGCTGAGAAGGCCTCCTTCTCCGTGCAGCGACGTGTGTGCGGACGTGGACGGGGATGGCATTCCACCCTGCCTTGTCTCTCCCAGGGAGGTCGAGGGGCTTGACCTACGGCGTCCCCTCCCACGGCGAGTCAGCTAACCGCTTCCCCGGGGAGGACGCGAGGCGTCGGTCCGGGAGAAGCCGGCCCCACGGCCCGGGCGCTCGGGCCTCACGAAGCGCGCCCTTCCTCTCTCCTGCCCGCTTCTCTCTTCGCACTCCTCTTTCCCTGGGTAGACGTTCTCCCCCGGAGCGCACCCTGGCTCGGTCTGGAGGGACCTGCTGTCTCCTTCGGTTTTCAGGCCCAGGCGTGCGACCGCCTTGACTCCCCGAAGCCGCTGTCGGCCCCGAGGTGCTGGCGGCACCCGCAGGTCCCTGGGGTGGAGGCCCCATCCGGCAGGGTGTTTGCATCGCTTTCTGCGTCGGAGAGCAGGCATGGTGCTGTCGGGGAAGGGGGAGCTGACAGAGTCCCCTCCGGGAAGCACGTGCCAGAGCCGAGGGTTGGGCGCCTTGCTCCGTGCTTCTAGGGGTCACAGCCGCTTCTCTCCTAAAGGGTCAGAGTGGGGCTTGCTGTGCCAAGGCGTCCCGCTGAAACAGTCCCATGGCAGGGGCTCGGCCCTTCGCCCGTCCGTTTCAGGCTGGCCTCCCTGCTCAGGGCGCCACCCGGAGAGGTGGGCCTGCAGGCCGGCGTCGCCCTCCCGACCTCCCCGCGAGCCGGGTGTGCAGCCCGGTGCCCTCAAACGCCGGCTCCGGTGGGCTCGACTACGGGCTTGCACCCGGCTCCGTGAAGCACGACTGCCGCCAGAAGGCCTCCCGCAGCATCGGAACGAGTGGGTTTGCTCTGCGGTGGGTCCGGCCGCTCGGTCCCAGCAGAAGCTGCTTCTGATGTCCTCGCGCGTGCTTCGCAGAGGCCGAGGTCGGGGGCCCCCTTCTAGGACGGCCCCCAAACTGAGGCCCGGCTGGCAGCCTTCCTGCGGCTTCCGCCCCATCCTGCCGTGGCCCAGCTTGCCCCTTCGCCAAGGAGGCCTGCACGCGGAAGGCAGCTCGGCCTCAGGCTTGCCTCTCGGAGGGAAGGCTGTGGTGCTCGCTCGAGGTGAACAGGCCTCGCGCTGAGAAGGCCTCCTTCTCCGTGCAGCGACGTGTGTGCGGACGTGGACGGGGATGGCATTCCACCCTGCCTTGTCTCTCCCAGGGAGGTTAAGGGGCTTGACCTACCGCGTCCCCTCCCACGGCGAGTCAGCTAACCGCTTCCCCGGGGAGGACCGAGGCGCCGGCCCGGGAGAAGCCGGCCCCGCGGCCCGGGCGCTCGGGCCTCACAAAGCGCGCCCTTCCTCCTCCTGCCCGCTTCTCTCTTCGCACTCCTCTTTCCCTGGGCGGACGTTCTCCCCCGGAGCGCACCCTGGCTCGGTCTGGAGGGTCCTGCTGTCTCCTTTGGGTTTCAGGCCCAGGCGAGCGACCGCCTTGACTCCCCGAAGCCGCTGTCGGCCCCGAGGTGCTGGCGGCACCCGCAGGTCCCTGGGGTGGAGGCCCCATCCGGCAGGGTGTTTGCATCGCTTTCCGCGTCGGAGAGCAGGCATGGTGCTTTCGGGGAAGGGGGAGCTGAGAGAGTCCCCTCCGGGAAGCGCGTTTCAGAGCCAGGGTTGGGCACCTTGCTCCGTGCTTCTAGGGGTCACAGCCGCTTCTCTCCTAAAGGGTCAGAGTGGGACTTGCTGTGCCAAGGCGTCCCGCTGAAACAGTCCCATGGCAGGGGCTCGGCCCTTCGCCCGTCCGTTTCAGGCTGGCCTCCCTGCTCAGGGCGCCCCCCGGAGAGGTGGGCCTGCAGGCCGGCGTCGCCCTCCCGACCTCCCCGCGAGCCGGGTGTGCAGCCCGGTGCCCTCTCAACGCCGGCTCCGGTGGGCTCTACTGCGGGCGGGCGCCCGGCTCCACGAAGCGGGGCTGCCGCCAGAAGGCCTCCCGCAGCCTCGGAACGAGTAGGTTTGCTCTGCGGTGGGTCCGGCCGCTCGGTCTCAGCAGAAGCTGCTTCCGATGTCCTCGCGCGTGCTTCGCGGAGGCCGAGGTCGGGGGCCCCCTTCTAGGACGGCCCCCCACCTGAGGCCCGGCTGGCACCCTTCCTGCGGCTTCCGCCCCATCCTGCCATGGCCCAGCTTGCTCCTTCGCCAAGGAGGCCTGCACGCGGAAGGCAGCTCGGCTTCAAGCTTGCCTCTCGGAGGGAAGGCTGTGGTGCTCGCTCGACGTGAACAGGCCTCGCGCTGAGAAGGCCTCCTTCTCCGTGCAGCGACGTGTGTGCGGACGTGGACGGGGATGGCATTCCACCCTGCCTTGTCTCTCCCAGGGAGGTCGAGGGGCTTGACCTACGGCGTCCCCTCCCACGGCGAGTCAGCTAACCGCTTCCCCGGGGAGGACGCGAGGCGTCGGTCCGGGAGAAGCCGGCCCCCAGGCCCGGGCGCTCGGGCCTCCCGAAGCGCGCCCTTCCTCTCTCCTGCCCGCTTCTCTCTTCGCACTCGTCTTTCCCTGGGCGGACGTACTCCCCCGGAGCACACCGTGGCTCGGCATGGAGGGACCTGCTGTCTCCTTCGGTTTTCAGGCCCAGGCGTGCGACCGCCTTGACTCCCCGAAGCCGCTGTCGGCCCCGAGGTGCTGGCGGCACCCGCAGGTCCCTGGGGTGGAGGCCCCAGCCGGCAGCGTGTTTGCATCGCTTTCCGCGTCGGAGAGCAGGCATGGTGCTTTCGGGGAAGGGGGAGCTGACAGAGTCCCCTCCGGGAAGCGCGTGCCAGAGCCGAGGGTTGGGCGGCTTGCTCCGTGCTTCTAGGGGGTCACAGCCGCTTCTCTCCTAACGGGACGGAGTGGGGCTTGCTGGGTCAAGGCGTCCCCCTGAAACAGTCCCATGGCAGGGGCTCGGCCCTTCGCCTGTCCGTTTCAGGCTGGCCTCCCTGCTCAGGGCGTCACCCGGAGAGGTGGGCCTGCAGGCCGGCGTCGCCCTCCCGACCTCCCCGCGAGCCGGGTGTGCAGCCCGGTGCCCTCTGAAAGCCGGTTCCGGTGGGCTCGACTACGGGCTTGCGCCCGGCTCCGTGAAGCAGGACTGCCGCCAGAAGGCCTCCCGCAGCCTCGGAACGAGTGGGTTTGCTCTGCGGTGGGTCCGGCCGCTCGGTCCCAGCAGAAGCTGCTTCCGATGTCCTCGCGCGTTAGGACGGCCCCCCACCTGAGGCCCGGCTGGCACCCTTCCTGCGGCTTCCGCCCCATCCTGCCGCGGCCCAGCTTGCCCCTTCGCCAAGGAGGCCTGCACGCGGAAGGCAGCTCGGCTTCAAGCTTGCCTCTCGGAGGGAAGGCTGTGGTGCTCGCTCGAGGTGAACAGGCCTCGCGCTGAGAAGGCCTCCTTCTCCGTGCAGCGACATGTGTGTGGACGTGGTCGGGGATAGCATTCCACCCTGCCTTGTCTCTCCCAGGGAGGTCCAGTGGCTTGACCTGCGGCGTCCCCACCCACGGCGAGTCAGCCAACCGCTTCCCCGGGGAGGACGCGAGGCGTCGGCCCGGGAGAAGTCGGCCCCACGGCCCGTGCGCTCGGGCCGAACGAAGCGCGCCCTTCCTCTCTCCTGCCCGCTTCTCTCTTCGCACTCGTCTTTCCCTGGGCGGACGTACTCCCCGGAGCACACCGTGGATCGGCATGGAGGGACCTGCTGTCTCCTTCGGTTTTCAGGCCCAGGCGTGCGACCGCCTTGACTCCCCGAAGCCGCTGTCGGCCCCGAGGTGCTGGCGGCACCCGCAGGTCCCTGGGGTGGAGGCCCCAGCCGGCAGGGTATTTGCATCACTTTCCGCATCTGAGAGCAGGCGTGGTGCATTCGGGGAAGGGGGAGCTGACAGAGTCCCCTCCGGGAAGCGCGTTTCAGAGCCAGGGTTGGGCACCTTGCTCCGTGCTTCTAGGGGTCACAGCCGCTTCTCTCCTAAAGGGTCAGAGTGGGGCTTGCTGTGCCAAGGTGTCCCGCTGAAACAGTCCCATGGCAGGGTCTCGGCCCTTCGCCCGTCCGTTTCAGGCTGGCCTCCCTGCTCAGGGCGGTCCCCGGAGAGGTGGGCCTGCAGGCCGGCGTCGCCCTCCCGACCTCCCCGTGAGCCGGGTGTGCAGCCCGGTGCCCTCTGAACGCCGGCTCCGGTGGGCTCGACCGCGGGCGGGCGCCCGGCTCCTCGAAGCGGGGCTTCCGCCAGAAGGCCTCCCGCACCTCGGAAAGAGTGGGTTTGCTCTGCGGTGGGTCCGGCCGCTCAGTCCCTGCAGAAGCTGCTTGCGATGTCCTCGCTCGTGCTTCGCTGAGGCCTAGGTCGGGGGCCCCATCCTAGACGGCCCCAAACCTGAGGCCCGGATGGCACCCTTCCTGCGGCTTCCGCCCCATCCTGCCGTGGCCCAGCTTGCCCCTTTGCCAAGGAGGCCTGCACGCGGAAGGCAGCTCGGCTTCAAGCTTGCCTCTCAGAGGGAAGGCTGTGGTGCTCGCTCGACGTGAACAGGCCTCGCGCTGAGAAGGCCTCCTTCTCCGTGCAGCGACGTGTGTGCGGACGTGGACGGGGATGGCATTCCACCCTGCCTTGTCTCTCCCAGGGAGGTCGAGGGGCTTGACCTACGGCGTCCCCTCCCACGGCGAGTCAGCTAACCGCTTCCCCGGGGAGGACGCGAGGCGTCGGTCCGGGAGAAGCCGGCCCCACGGCCCCGGCGCTCGGGCCTCACGAAGCGCGCCCTTCCTCTCTCCTGCCCGCTTCTCTCTTCGCACTCCTCTTTCCCTGGGTAGACGTTCTCCCCCGGAGCGCACCCTGGCTCGGTCTGGAGGGACCTGCTGTCTCCTTCGGTTTTCAGGCCCAGGCGTGCGACCGCCTTGACTCCCCGAAGCCGCTGTCGGCCCCGAGGTGCTGGCGGCACCCGCAGGTCCCTGGGGTGGAGGCCCCATCCGGCAGGGTGTTTGCATCGCTTTCTGCGTCGGAGAGCAGGCATGGTGCTGTCGGGGAAGGGGGAGCTGACAGAGTCCCCTCCGGGAAGCACATGCCAGAGCCGAGGGTTGGGCGCCTTGCTCCGTGCTTCTAGGGGTCACAGCCGCTTCTCTCCTAAAGGGTCAGAGTGGGGCTTGCTGTGCCAAGGCGTCCCGCTGAAACAGTCCCATGGCAGGGGCTCGGCCCTTCGCCCGTCCGTTTCAGGCTGGCCTCCCTGCTCAGGGCGCCCCCCGGAGAGGTGGGCCTGCAGGCCGGCGTCGCCCTCCCGACCTCCCCGCGAGCCGGGTGTGCAGCCCGGTGCCCTCTGAACGCCGGCTCCGGTGGGCTCGACTACGGGCTTGCACCCGGCTCCGAGAAGCAGGACTGCCGCCAGAAGGCCTCCCGCAGCATCGGAACGAGTGGGTTTGCTCTGCGGTGGGTCCGGCCGCTCGGTCCCAGCAGAAGCTGCTTCTGATGTCCTCGCACGTGCTTCGCAGAGGCCGAGGTCGGGGGCCCCCTTCTAGGACGGCCCCCAAACTGAGGCCCGGCTGGCAGCCTTCCTGCGGCTTCCGCCCCATCCTGCCGTGGCCCAGCTTGCCCCTTCGCCAAGGAGGCCTGCACGCGGAAGGCAGCTCGGCCTCAGGCTTGCCTCTCGGAGGGAAGGCTGTGGTGCTCGCTCGAGGTGAACAGGCCTCGCGCTGAGAAGGCCTCCTTCCCCGTGCAGCGACGTGTGTGCGGACGTGGACGGGGATGGCATTCCACCCTGCCTTGTCTCTCCCAGGGAGGTTAAGGGGCTTGACCTACCGCGTCCCCTCCCACGGCGAGTCAGCTAACCGCTTCCCCGGGGAGGACCGAGGCGCCGGCCCGGGAGAAGCCGGCCCCGCGGCCCGGGCGCTCGGGCCTCACGACGCGCGCCCTTCCTCTCTCCTGCCCGCTTCTCTCTTCGCACTCGTCTTTCCCTAGGCGGACGTTCTCCCCCGGAGTGCACCGTGGCTCGGCCTGGACGGACCTGCTGTCTCCTTCGGTTTTCAGGCCCAGGCTTGCGACCGCCTCGACTCCCCGAAGCCGCTGTCGGCCCCGAGGTGCTGGCGGCACCCGCAGGTCCCTGGGGTGGAGGCCCCAGCCGGCAGGGTGTTTGAATCACTATCCGCATCTGAGAGCAGTCGTGGTGCATTCGGGGAAGGGGGAGCTGACAGAGTCCCCTCCGGGAAGCGCGTTTCAGAGCCAGGGTTGGGCACCTTGCTCTGTGCTTCTAGGGGTCACAGCCGCTTCTCTCCTAAAGGGTCAGAGTGGGGCTTGCTGTGCCAAGGTGTCCCGCTGAAACAGTCCCATGGCAGGGTCTCGGCCCTTCGCCCGTCCGTTTCAGGCTGGCCTCCCTGCTCAGGGCGCCACCCGGAGAGGAGGGCCTGCAGGCCGGCGTCGCCCTCCCGACCTCCCCGCGAGCCGGGTGTGCAGCCCGGTGCCCTCTGAACGCCGGCTCCGGTGGGATCGACCGCGGGCGGGCGCCCGGCTCCTCGAAGCGGGGCTTCCGCCAGAAGGCCTCCCGCACCTCGGAACGAGTGGGTTTGCTCTGCGGTGGGTCCGGCCGCTCAGTCCCTGCAGAAGCTGCTTGCGATGTCCTTGCTCGTGCTTCGCTGAGGCCTAGGTCGGGGGCCCCATCCTAGACGGCCCCACACCTGAGGCCCGGCTTGCAGCCTTCCTGCGGCTTCCGCCCCATCCTGCCGTGGCCCAGCTTGCCCCTTCGCCAAGGAGGCCTGCACGCGGAAGGCAGCTCGGCTTCAAGCTTGCCTCTCGGAGGGAAGGCTGTGGTGCTCGCTCGACGTGAACAGGCCTCGCGCTGAGAAGGCCTCCTTCTCCGTGCAGCGACGTGTGTGCGGACGTGGACGGGGATGGCATTCCACCCTGCCTTGTCTCTCCCAGGGAGGTCGAGGGGCTTGACCTACGGCGTCCCCTCCCACGGCGAGTCAGCTAACCGCTTCCCCGGGGAGGACGCGAGGCGTCGGTCCGGGAGAAGCCGGCCCCACGGCCCGGGCGCTCGGGCCTCACGAAGCGCGCCCTTCCTCTCTCCTGCCCGCTTCTCTCTTCGCACTCCTCTTTCCCTGGGTAGACGTTCTCCCCCGGAGCGCACCCTGGCTCGGTCTGGAGGGACCTGCTGTCTCCTTCGGTTTTCAGGCCCAGGCGTGCGACCGCCTTGACTCCCCGAAGCCGCTGTCGGCCCCGAGGTGCTGGTGGCACCCGCAGGTCCCTGGGTTGGAGGCCCCATCCGGCAGGGTGTTTGCATCGCTTTCTGCGTCGGAGAGCAGGCATGGTGCTGTCGGGGAAGGGGGAGCTGACAGAGTCCCCTCCGGGAAGCACGTGCCAGAGCCGAGGGTTGGGCGCCTTGCTCCGTGCTTCTAGGGGTCACAGCCGCTTCTCTCCTAAAGGGTCAGAGTGGGGCTTGCTGTGCCAAGGCGTCCCGCTGAAACAGTCCCATGGCAGGGGCTCGGCCCTTCGCCCGTCCGTTTCAGGCTGGCCTCCCTGCTCAGGGCGCCCCCCGGAGAGGTGGGCCTGCAGGCCGGCGTCGCCCTCCCGACCTCCCCGCGAGCCGGGTGTGCAGCCCGGTGCCCTCTGAACGCCGGCTCCGGTGGGCTCGACTACGGGCTTGCACCCGGCTCCGTGAAGCAGGACTGCCGCCAGAAGGCCTCCCGCAGCATCGGAACGAGTGGGTTTGCTCTGCGGTGGGTCCGGCCGCTCGGTCCCAGCAGAAGCTGCTTCTGATGTCCTCGCGCGTGCTTCGCAGAGGCCGAGGTCGGGGGCCCCCTTCTAGGACGGCCCCCCACCTGAGGCCCGGCTGGCAGCCTTCCTGCGGCTTCCGCCCCATCCTGCCGTGGCCCAGCTTGCCCCTTCGCCAAGGAGGCCTGCACGCGGAAGGCAGCTCGGCCTCAGGCTTGCCTCTCGGAGGGAAGGCTGTGGTGCTCGCTCGAGGTGAACAGGCCTCGCGCTGAGAAGGCCTCCTTCTCCGTGCAGCGACGTGTGTGCGGACGTGGACGGGGATGGCATTCCACCCTGCCTTGTCTCTCCCAGGGAGGTTAAGGGGCTTGACCTACCGCGTCCCCTCCCACGGCGAGTCAGCTAACCGCTTCCCCGGGGAGGACCGAGGCGCCGGCCCGGGAGAAGCCGGCCCCGCGGCCCGGGCGCTCGGGCCTCACGAAGCGCGCCCTTCCTCTCTCCTGCCCGCTTCTCTCTTCGCACTCCTCTTTCCCTGGGCGGACGTTCTCCCCCGGAGCGCACCCTGGCTCGGTCTGGAGGGTCCTGCTGTCTCCTTTGGTTTTCAGGCCCAGGCTTGCGACCGCCTGGACTCCCCGAAGCCGCTGTCGGCCCCGAGGTGCTGGCGGCACCCGCAGGTCCCTGGGGTGGAGGCCCCAGCCGGCAGGGTGTTTGAATCACTTTCCGCATCTGAGAGCAGGCGTGGTGCATTCGGGGAAGGGGGAGCTGACAGAGTCCCCTCCGGGAAGCGCGTTTCAGAGCCAGGGTTGGGCACCTTGCTCCGTGCTTCTAGGGGTCACAGCCGCTTCTCTCCTAAAGGGTCAGAGTGGGGCTTGCTGTGCCAAGGTGTCCCGCTGAAACAGTCCCATGGCAGGGTCTCGGCCCTTCGCCCGTCCGTTTCAGGCTGGCCTCCCTGCTCAGGGCGCCACCCGGAGAGGAGGGCCTGCAGGCCGGCGTCGCCCTCCCGACCTCCCCGCGAGCCGGGTGTGCAGCCCGGTGCCCTCTGAACGCCGGCTCCGGTGGGCTCGACCGCGGGCGGGCGCCCGGCTCCTCGAAGCGGGGCTTCCGCCAGAAGGCCTCCCGCACCTCGGAACGAGTGGGTTTGCTCTGCGGTGGGTCCGGCCGCTCGGTCCCAGCAGAAGCTGCTTCTGATGTCCTCGCGCGTGCTTCGCAGAGGCCGAGGTCGGGGGCCCCCTTCTAGGACGGCCCCCAAACTGAGGCCCGGCTGGCAGCCTTCCTGCGGCTTCCGCCCCATCCTGCCGTGGCCCAGCTTGCCCCTTCGCCAAGGAGGCCTGCACGCGGAAGGCAGCTCGGCCTCAGGCTTGCCTCTCGGAGGGAAGGCTGTGGTGCTCGCTCGAGGTGAACAGGCCTCGCGCTGAGAAGGCCTCCTTCTCCGTGCAGCGACGTGTGTGCGGACGTGGACGGGGATGGCATTCCACCCTGCCTTGTCTCTCCCAGGGAGGTTAAGGGGCTTGACCTACCGCGTCCCCTCCCACGGCGAGTCAGCTAACCGCTTCCCCGGGGAGGACCGAGGCGCCGGCCCGGGAGAAGCCGGCCCCGCGGCCAGGGCGCTCGGGCCTCACGAAGCGCGCCCTTCCTCTCTCCTGCCCGCTTCTCTCTTCGCACTCCTCTTTCCCTGGGCGGACGTTCTCCCCCGGAGCGCACCCTGGCTCGGTCTGGAGGGTCCTGCTGTCTCCTTTGGTTTTCAGGCCCAGGCGTGCGACCGCCTTGACTCCCCGAAGCCGCTGTCGGCCCCGAGGTGCTGGCGGCACCCGCAGGTCCCTGGGGTGGAGTCCCCAGCCTGCAGGGTGTTTGCATCGCTTTCCGCGTCGGAGAGCAGGCATGGTGCTTTCGGGGAAGGGGGAGCTGACAGAGTACCCTCCGGGAAGCGCGTGCCAGAGCCGAGGGTTGGGCACCTTGCTCCGTGCTTCTAGGGGTCACAGCCGCTTCTCTCCTAAAGGGTCAGAGTGGGGCTTGCTGTACCAAGGCGTCCCGCTGAAACAGTCCCATGGCAGGGGCTCGGCCCTTCGCCCGTCCGTTTCAGGCTGGCCTCCCTGCTCAGGGCGGTCCCCGGAGAGGTGGGCCTGCAGGCCGGCGTCGCCCTCCCGACCTCCCCGCGAGCCGGGTGTGCAGCCCGGTGCCCTCTTAACGCCGGCTCCGGTGGGCTCTACTGCGGGCGGGCGCCCGGCTCCACGAAGCGGGGCTGCCGCCAGAAGGCCTCCCGCAGCCTCGGAACGAGTAGGTTTGCTCTGCGGTGGGTCCGGCCGCTCGGTCTCAGCAGAAGCTGCTTCCGATGTCCTCGCGCGTGCTTCGCGGAGGCCGAGGTCGGGGGCCCCCTTCTAGGACGGCCCCCCACCTGAGGCCCGGCTGGCACCCTTCCTGCGGCTTCCGCCCCATCCTGCCGTGGCCCAGCTTGCTCCTTCGCCAAGGAGGCCTGCACGCGGAAGGCAGCTCGGCTTCAAGCTTGCCTCTCGGAGGGAAGGCTGTGGTGCTCGCTCGAGGTGAGCAGGCCTCGCGCTGAGAAGGCCTCCTTCTCCGTGCAGCGACGTGTGTGCGGACGTGGACGGGGATGGCATTCCACCCTGCCTTGTCTCTCCCAGGGAGGTCGAGGGGCTTGACCTACGGCGTCCCCTCCCACGGCGAGTCAGCTAACCGCTTCCCCGGGGAGGACGCGAGGCGCCGGCCCGGGAGAAGCCGGCCCCACGGCCCGGGCGCTCGGGCCTCACGAAGCGCGCCCTTCTCTCTCCTCCCCCTTCTCTCTTCTGACTCGTCTTTCCCTGGGTGGACGTTCTCCCCCGGAGCGCACCCTGGCTCGGTCTGGTGGGACCTGCTGTCTCCTTCGGTTTTCAGGCCCAGGCGTGCGACCGCCTTGACTCCCCGAAGCCGCTGTCGGCCCCGAGGTGCTGGCGGCACCCGCAGGTCCCTGGGGTGGAGGCCCCAGCCGGCAGGGTGTTTGCATCACTTTCCGCATCTGAGAGCAGGCGTGGTGCTTTTGGGGAAGGGGGAGCTGACAAAGCCCCCTCCGGGATGCGTGTTCCAGAGCCGAGGTTTGGGCGGCTTGCTTCGTGCTTCTAGGGGGTCACAGCCGCTTCTCTCCTAACGCGACGGAGTGGGGCTTGCTGGGTCAAGGCGTCCCCCTGAAACAGTCCCATGGCAGGGGCTCGGCCCTTCGCCTGTCCGTTTCAGGCTGGCCTCCCTGCTCAGGGCGGTCCCCGGAGAGGTGGGCCTGCAGGCCGGCGTCGCCCTCCCGACCTCCCCGCGAGCCGGGTGTGCAGCCCGGTGCCCTCTGAAAGCCGGTTCCGGTGGGCTCGACTACGGGCTTGCGCCCGGCTCCGTGAAGCAGGACTGCCGCCAGAAGGCCTCCCGCAGCCTCGGAACGAGTGGGTTTGCTCTGCGGTGGGTCCGGCCGCTCGGTCCCAGCAGAAGCTGCTTCCGATGTCCTCGCGCGTTAGGACGGCCCCCCAACTGAGGCCCGGCTGGCACCCTTCCTGCGGCTTCCGCCCCATCCTGCCGCGGCCCAGCTTGCCCCTTCGCCAAGGAGGCCTGCACGCGGAAGGCAGCTCGGCTTCAAGCTTGCCTCTCGGAGGGAAGGCTGTGGTGCTCGCTCGAGGTGAACAGGCCTCGCGCTGAGAAGGCCTCCTTCTCCGTGCAGCGACGTGTGTGTGGACGTGGTCGGGGATGGCATTCCACCCTGCCTTGTCTCTCCCAGGGAGGTCCAGTGGCTTGACCTGCGGCGTCCCCACCCACGGCGAGTCAGCCAACCGCTTCCCCGGGGAGGACGCGAGGCGTCGGCCCGGGAGAAGTCGGCCCCACGGCCCGGGCGCTCGGGCCTCCCGAAGCGCGCCCTTCCTCTCTCCTGCCCGCTTCTCTCTTCGCACTCGTCTTTCCCTGGGCGGACGTACTCCCCCGGAGCACACCGTGGCTCGGCATGGAGGGACCTGCTGTCTCCTTCGGTTTTCAGGCCCAGGCGTGCGACCGCCTTGACTCCCCGAAGCCGCTGTCGGCCCCGAGGTGCTGGCGGCACCCGCAGGTCCCTGGGGTGGAGGCCCCAGCCGGCAGGGTATTTGCATCACTTTCCGCATCTGAGAGCAGGCGTGGTACATTCGGGGAAGGGGGAGCTGACAGAGTCCCCTCCGGGAAGCGCGTTTCAGAGCCAGGGTTGGGCACCTTGCTCCGTGCTTCTAGGGGTCACAGCCGCTTCTCTCCTAAAGGGTCAGAGTGGGGCTTGCTGTGCCAAGGTGTCCCGCTGAAACAGTCCCATGGCAGGGTCTCGGCCCTTCGCCCGTCCGTTTCAGGCTGGCCTCCCTGCTCAGGGCGGTCCCCGGAGAGGTGGGCCTGCAGGCCGGCGTCGCCCTCCCGGCCTTCCCGCGAGCCGGGTGTGCAGCCTGGTGACCTCTGAACGCCGGCTCCGGTGGGCTCGACTACGGGCTTGCGCCCGGCTCCGTGAAGCAGGACTGCCGCCAGAAGGCCTCCCGCAGCCTCGGAACGAGTAGGTTTGCTCTGCGGTGGGTCCGGCCACTCGGTCCCAGCAGAAGCTGCTTCCGATGTCCTCGCGCGTGCTTCGCGGAGGCCGAGGTCGGGGGCCCCCTTCTAGGACGGCCCCCCACCTGAGGCCCGGCTGGCACCCTTCCTGCGGCTTCCGCCCCATCCTGCCGTGGCCCAGCTTGCCCCTTCGCCAAGGAGGCCTGCACGCGGAAGGCAGCTTGGCCTCAGGCTTGCCTCTCGGAGGGAAGGCTGTGGTGCTCGCTCGAGGTGAACAGGCCTCGCGCTGAGAAGGCCTCCTTCTCCTTGCAGCGACGTGTGTGCGGACGTGCACGTGGATGGCATTCCACCCTGCCTTGTCTCTCCCAGGGAGGTCGAGGGGCTTGACCTGCGGCGTCCCCACGCACGGCGAGTCAGCCAACCGCTTCCCCGGGGAGGACGCGAGGCGTCGGTCCGGGAGAAGCCGGCCCCACGGCCCGGGCGCTCGGGCCTCACGAAGCGCGCCCTTCCTCTCTCCTGCCCGCTTCTCTCTTCGCACTCGTCTTTCCCTAGGCGGACGTTCTCCCCCGGAGTGCACCGTGGCTCGGCCTGGACGGACCTGCTGTCTCCTTCAGTTTTCAGGCCCAGGCTTGCGACCGCCTGGACTCCCCGAAGCCGCTGTCGGCCCCGAGGTGCTGGCGGCACCCGCAGGTCCCTGGGGTGGAGGCCCCAGCCGGCAGGGTGTTTGAATCACTTTCCGCATCTGAGAGCAGGCGTGGTGCATTCGGGGAAGGGGGAGCTGACAGAGTCCCCTCCGGGAAGCGCGTTTCAGAGCCAGGGTTGGGCACCTTGCTCCGTGCTTCTAGGGGTCACAGCCGCTTCTCTCCTAAAGGGTCAGAGTGGGGCTTGCTGTGCCAAGGTGTCCCGCTGAAACAGTCCCATGGCAGGGTCTCGGCCCTTCGCCCGTCCGTTTCAGGCTGGCCTCCCTGCTCAGGGCGCCACCCGGAGAGGAGGGCCTGCAGGCCGGCGTCGCCCTCCCGACCTCCCCGCGAGCCGGGTGTGCAGCCCGGTGCCCTCTGAACGCCGGCTCCGGTGGGCTCGACCGCGGGCGGGCGCCCGGCTCCTCGAAGCGGGGCTTCCGCCAGAAGGCCTCCCGCACCTCGGAACGAGTGGGTTTGCTCTGCGGTGGGTCCGGCCGCTCAGTCCCTGCAGAAGCTGCTTGCGATGTCCTTGCTCGTGCTTCGCTGAGGCCTCGGTCGGGGGCCCCATCCTAGACGGCCCCACACCTGAGGCCCGGCTTGCAGCCTTCCTGCGGATTCCGCCCCATCCTGCCGTGGCCCAGCTTGCCCCTTCGCCAAGGAGGCCTGCACGCGGAAGGCAGCTCGGCTTCAAGCTTGCCTCTCGGAGGGAAGGCTGTGGTGCTCGCTCGACGTGAACAGGCCTCGCGCTGAGAAGGCCTCCTTCTCCGTGCAGCGACGTGTGTGCGGACGTGGACGGGGATGGCATTCCACCCTGCCTTGTCTCTCCCAGGGAGGTCGAGGGGCTTGACCTACGGCGTCCCCTCCCACGGCGAGTCAGCTAACCGCTTCCCCGGGGAGGACGCGAGGCGTCGGTCCGGGAGAAGCCGGCCCCACGGCCCGGGCGCTCGGGCCTCACGAAGCGCGCCCTTCCTCTCTCCTGCCCGCTTCTCTCTTCGCACTCCTCTTTCCCTGGGTAGACGTTCTCCCCCGGAGCGCACCCTGGCTCGGTCTGGAGGGACCTGCTGTCTCCTTCGGTTTTCAGGCCCAGGCGTGCGACCGCCTTGACTCCCCGAAGCCGCTGTCGGCCCCGAGGTGCTGGCGGCACCCGCAGGTCCCTGGGGTGGAGGCCCCATCCGGCAGGGTGTTTGCATCGCTTTCTGCGTCGGAGAGCAGGCATGGTGCTGTCGGGGAAGGGGGAGCTGACAGAGTCCCCTCCGGGAAGCACGTGCCAGAGCCGAGGGTTGGGCGCCTTGCTCCGTGCTTCTAGGGGTCACAGCCGCTTCTCTCCTAAAGGGTCAGAGTGGGGCTTGCTGTGCCAAGGCGTCCCGCTGAAACAGTCCCATGGCAGGGGCTCGGCCCTTCGCCCGTCCGTTTCAGGCTGGCCTCCCTGCTCAGGGCGCCCCCCGGAGAGGTGGGCCTGCAGGCCGGCGTCGCCCTCCCGACCTCCCCGCGAGCCGGGTGTGCAGCCCGGTGCCCTCTGAACGCCGGCTCCGGTGGGCTCGACTACGGGCTTGCACCCGGCTCCGTGAAGCAGGACTGCCGCCAGAAGGCCTCCCGCAGCATCGGAACGAGTGGGTTTGCTCTGCGGTGGGTCCGGCCGCTCGGTCCCAGCAGAAGCTGCTTCTGATGTCCTCGCGCGTGCTTCGCAGAGGCCGAGGTCGGGGGCCCCCTTCTAGGACGGCCCCCCACCTGAGGCCCGGCTGGCAGCCTTCCTGCGGCTTCCGCCCCATCCTGCCGTGGCCCAGCTTGCCCCTTCGCCAAGGAGGCCTGCACGCGGAAGGCAGCTCGGCCTCAGGCTTGCCTCTCGGAGGGAAGGCTGTGGTGCTCGCTCGAGGTGAACAGGCCTCGCGCTGAGAAGGCCTCCTTCTCCGTGCAGCGACGTGTGTGCGGACGTGGACGGGGATGGCATTCCACCCTGCCTTGTCTCTCCCAGGGAGGTTAAGGGGCTTGACCTACCGCGTCCCCTCCCACGGCGAGTCAGCTAACCGCTTCCCCGGGGAGGACCGAGGCGCCGGCCCGGGAGAAGCCGGCCCCGCGGCCCGGGCGCTCGGGCCTCACGAAGCGCGCCCTTCCTCTCTCCTGCCCGCTTCTCTCTTCGCACTCCTCTTTCCCTGGGCGGACGTTCTCCCCCGGAGCGCACCCTGGCTCGGTCTGGAGGGTCCTGCTGTCTCCTTTGGTTTTCAGGCCCAGGCTTGCGACCGCCTGGACTCCCCGAAGCCGCTGTCGGCCCCGAGGTGCTGGCGGCACCCGCAGGTCCCTGGGGTGGAGGCCCCAGCCGGCAGGGTGTTTGAATCACTTTCCGCATCTGAGAGCAGGCGTGGTGCATTCGGGGAAGGGGGAGCTGACAGAGTCCCCTCCGGGAAGCGCGTTTCAGAGCCAGGGTTGGGCACCTTGCTCCGTGCTTCTAGGGGTCACAGCCGCTTCTCTCCTAAAGGGTCAGAGTGGGGCTTGCTGTGCCAAGGTGTCCCGCTGAAACAGTCCCATGGCAGGGTCTCGGCCCTTCGCCCGTCCGTTTCAGGCTGGCCTCCCTGCTCAGGGCGCCACCCGGAGAGGAGGGCCTGCAGGCCGGCGTCGCCCTCCCGACCTCCCCGCGAGCCGGGTGTGCAGCCCGGTGCCCTCTGAACGCCGGCTCCGGTGGGCTCGACCGCGGGCGGGCGCCCGGCTCCTCGAAGCGGGGCTTCCGCCAGAAGGCCTCCCGCACCTCGGAACGAGTGGGTTTGCTCTGCGGTGGGTCCGGCCGCTCGGTCCCAGCAGAAGCTGCTTCTGATGTCCTCGCGCGTGCTTCGCAGAGGCCGAGGTCGGGGGCCCCCTTCTAGGACGGCCCCCAAACTGAGGCCCGGCTGGCAGCCTTCCTGCGGCTTCCGCCCCATCCTGCCGTGGCCCAGCTTGCCCCTTCGCCAAGGAGGCCTGCACGCGGAAGGCAGCTCGGCCTCAGGCTTGCCTCTCGGAGGGAAGGCTGTGGTGCTCGCTCGAGGTGAACAGGCCTCGCGCTGAGAAGGCCTCCTTCTCCGTGCAGCGACGTGTGTGCGGACGTGGACGGGGATGGCATTCCACCCTGCCTTGTCTCTCCCAGGGAGGTTAAGGGGCTTGACCTACCGCGTCCCCTCCCACGGCGAGTCAGCTAACCGCTTCCCCGGGGAGGACCGAGGCGCCGGCCCGGGAGAAGCCGGCCCCGCGGCCAGGGCGCTCGGGCCTCACGAAGCGCGCCCTTCCTCTCTCCTGCCCGCTTCTCTCTTCGCACTCCTCTTTCCCTGGGCGGACGTTCTCCCCCGGAGCGCACCCTGGCTCGGTCTGGAGGGTCCTGCTGTCTCCTTTGGTTTTCAGGCCCAGGCGTGCGACCGCCTTGACTCCCCGAAGCCGCTGTCGGCCCCGAGGTGCTGGCGGCACCCGCAGGTCCCTGGGGTGGAGTCCCCAGCCTGCAGGGTGTTTGCATCGCTTTCCGCGTCGGAGAGCAGGCATGGTGCTTTCGGGGAAGGGGGAGCTGACAGAGTACCCTCCGGGAAGCGCGTGCCAGAGCCGAGGGTTGGGCACCTTGCTCCGTGCTTCTAGGGGTCACAGCCGCTTCTCTCCTAAAGGGTCAGAGTGGGGCTTGCTGTACCAAGGCGTCCCGCTGAAACAGTCCCATGGCAGGGGCTCGGCCCTTCGCCCGTCCGTTTCAGGCTGGCCTCCCTGCTCAGGGCGGTCCCCGGAGAGGTGGGCCTGCAGGCCGGCGTCGCCCTCCCGACCTCCCCGCGAGCCGGGTGTGCAGCCCGGTGCCCTCTTAACGCCGGCTCCGGTGGGCTCTACTGCGGGCGGGCGCCCGGCTCCACGAAGCGGGGCTGCCGCCAGAAGGCCTCCCGCAGCCTCGGAACGAGTAGGTTTGCTCTGCGGTGGGTCCGGCCGCTCGGTCTCAGCAGAAGCTGCTTCCGATGTCCTCGCGCGTGCTTCGCGGAGGCCGAGGTCGGGGGCCCCCTTCTAGGACGGCCCCCCACCTGAGGCCCGGCTGGCACCCTTCCTGCGGCTTCCGCCCCATCCTGCCGTGGCCCAGCTTGCTCCTTCGCCAAGGAGGCCTGCACGCGGAAGGCAGCTCGGCTTCAAGCTTGCCTCTCGGAGGGAAGGCTGTGGTGCTCGCTCGAGGTGAGCAGGCCTCGCGCTGAGAAGGCCTCCTTCTCCGTGCAGCGACGTGTGTGCGGACGTGGACGGGGATGGCATTCCACCCTGCCTTGTCTCTCCCAGGGAGGTCGAGGGGCTTGACCTACGGCGTCCCCTCCCACGGCGAGTCAGCTAACCGCTTCCCCGGGGAGGACGCGAGGCGCCGGCCCGGGAGAAGCCGGCCCCACGGCCCGGGCGCTCGGGCCTCACGAAGCGCGCCCTTCTCTCTCCTCCCCCTTCTCTCTTCTGACTCGTCTTTCCCTGGGTGGACGTTCTCCCCCGGAGCGCACCCTGGCTCGGTCTGGTGGGACCTGCTGTCTCCTTCGGTTTTCAGGCCCAGGCGTGCGACCGCCTTGACTCCCCGAAGCCGCTGTCGGCCCCGAGGTGCTGGCGGCACCCGCAGGTCCCTGGGGTGGAGGCCCCAGCCGGCAGGGTGTTTGCATCACTTTCCGCATCTGAGAGCAGGCGTGGTGCTTTTGGGGAAGGGGGAGCTGACAAAGCCCCCTCCGGGATGCGTGTTCCAGAGCCGAGGTTTGGGCGGCTTGCTTCGTGCTTCTAGGGGGTCACAGCCGCTTCTCTCCTAACGCGACGGAGTGGGGCTTGCTGGGTCAAGGCGTCCCCCTGAAACAGTCCCATGGCAGGGGCTCGGCCCTTCGCCTGTCCGTTTCAGGCTGGCCTCCCTGCTCAGGGCGGTCCCCGGAGAGGTGGGCCTGCAGGCCGGCGTCGCCCTCCCGACCTCCCCGCGAGCCGGGTGTGCAGCCCGGTGCCCTCTGAAAGCCGGTTCCGGTGGGCTCGACTACGGGCTTGCGCCCGGCTCCGTGAAGCAGGACTGCCGCCAGAAGGCCTCCCGCAGCCTCGGAACGAGTGGGTTTGCTCTGCGGTGGGTCCGGCCGCTCGGTCCCAGCAGAAGCTGCTTCCGATGTCCTCGCGCGTTAGGACGGCCCCCCAACTGAGGCCCGGCTGGCACCCTTCCTGCGGCTTCCGCCCCATCCTGCCGCGGCCCAGCTTGCCCCTTCGCCAAGGAGGCCTGCACGCGGAAGGCAGCTCGGCTTCAAGCTTGCCTCTCGGAGGGAAGGCTGTGGTGCTCGCTCGAGGTGAACAGGCCTCGCGCTGAGAAGGCCTCCTTCTCCGTGCAGCGACGTGTGTGTGGACGTGGTCGGGGATGGCATTCCACCCTGCCTTGTCTCTCCCAGGGAGGTCCAGTGGCTTGACCTGCGGCGTCCCCACCCACGGCGAGTCAGCCAACCGCTTCCCCGGGGAGGACGCGAGGCGTCGGCCCGGGAGAAGTCGGCCCCACGGCCCGGGCGCTCGGGCCTCCCGAAGCGCGCCCTTCCTCTCTCCTGCCCGCTTCTCTCTTCGCACTCGTCTTTCCCTGGGCGGACGTACTCCCCCGGAGCACACCGTGGCTCGGCATGGAGGGACCTGCTGTCTCCTTCGGTTTTCAGGCCCAGGCGTGCGACCGCCTTGACTCCCCGAAGCCGCTGTCGGCCCCGAGGTGCTGGCGGCACCCGCAGGTCCCTGGGGTGGAGGCCCCAGCCGGCAGGGTATTTGCATCACTTTCCGCATCTGAGAGCAGGCGTGGTACATTCGGGGAAGGGGGAGCTGACAGAGTCCCCTCCGGGAAGCGCGTTTCAGAGCCAGGGTTGGGCACCTTGCTCCGTGCTTCTAGGGGTCACAGCCGCTTCTCTCCTAAAGGGTCAGAGTGGGGCTTGCTGTGCCAAGGTGTCCCGCTGAAACAGTCCCATGGCAGGGTCTCGGCCCTTCGCCCGTCCGTTTCAGGCTGGCCTCCCTGCTCAGGGCGGTCCCCGGAGAGGTGGGCCTGCAGGCCGGCGTCGCCCTCCCGGCCTTCCCGCGAGCCGGGTGTGCAGCCTGGTGACCTCTGAACGCCGGCTCCGGTGGGCTCGACTACGGGCTTGCGCCCGGCTCCGTGAAGCAGGACTGCCGCCAGAAGGCCTCCCGCAGCCTCGGAACGAGTAGGTTTGCTCTGCGGTGGGTCCGGCCACTCGGTCCCAGCAGAAGCTGCTTCCGATGTCCTCGCGCGTGCTTCGCGGAGGCCGAGGTCGGGGGCCCCCTTCTAGGACGGCCCCCCACCTGAGGCCCGGCTGGCACCCTTCCTGCGGCTTCCGCCCCATCCTGCCGTGGCCCAGCTTGCCCCTTCGCCAAGGAGGCCTGCACGCGGAAGGCAGCTTGGCCTCAGGCTTGCCTCTCGGAGGGAAGGCTGTGGTGCTCGCTCGAGGTGAACAGGCCTCGCGCTGAGAAGGCCTCCTTCTCCTTGCAGCGACGTGTGTGCGGACGTGCACGTGGATGGCATTCCACCCTGCCTTGTCTCTCCCAGGGAGGTCGAGGGGCTTGACCTGCGGCGTCCCCACGCACGGCGAGTCAGCCAACCGCTTCCCCGGGGAGGACGCGAGGCGTCGGTCCGGGAGAAGCCGGCCCCACGGCCCGGGCGCTCGGGCCTCACGAAGCGCGCCCTTCCTCTCTCCTGCCCGCTTCTCTCTTCGCACTCGTCTTTCCCTAGGCGGACGTTCTCCCCCGGAGTGCACCGTGGCTCGGCCTGGACGGACCTGCTGTCTCCTTCAGTTTTCAGGCCCAGGCTTGCGACCGCCTGGACTCCCCGAAGCCGCTGTCGGCCCCGAGGTGCTGGCGGCACCCGCAGGTCCCTGGGGTGGAGGCCCCAGCCGGCAGGGTGTTTGAATCACTTTCCGCATCTGAGAGCAGGCGTGGTGCATTCGGGGAAGGGGGAGCTGACAGAGTCCCCTCCGGGAAGCGCGTTTCAGAGCCAGGGTTGGGCACCTTGCTCCGTGCTTCTAGGGGTCACAGCCGCTTCTCTCCTAAAGGGTCAGAGTGGGGCTTGCTGTGCCAAGGTGTCCCGCTGAAACAGTCCCATGGCAGGGTCTCGGCCCTTCGCCCGTCCGTTTCAGGCTGGCCTCCCTGCTCAGGGCGCCACCCGGAGAGGAGGGCCTGCAGGCCGGCGTCGCCCTCCCGACCTCCCCGCGAGCCGGGTGTGCAGCCCGGTGCCCTCTGAACGCCGGCTCCGGTGGGCTCGACCGCGGGCGGGCGCCCGGCTCCTCGAAGCGGGGCTTCCGCCAGAAGGCCTCCCGCACCTCGGAACGAGTGGGTTTGCTCTGCGGTGGGTCCGGCCGCTCAGTCCCTGCAGAAGCTGCTTGCGATGTCCTTGCTCGTGCTTCGCTGAGGCCTCGGTCGGGGGCCCCATCCTAGACGGCCCCACACCTGAGGCCCGGCTTGCAGCCTTCCTGCGGATTCCGCCCCATCCTGCCGTGGCCCAGCTTGCCCCTTCGCCAAGGAGGCCTGCACGCGGAAGGCAGCTCGGCTTCAAGCTTGCCTCTCGGAGGGAAGGCTGTGGTGCTCGCTCGACGTGAACAGGCCTCGCGCTGAGAAGGCCTCCTTCTCCGTGCAGCGACGTGTGTGCGGACGTGGACGGGGATGGCATTCCACCCTGCCTTGTCTCTCCCAGGGAGGTCGAGGGGCTTGACCTACGGCGTCCCCTCCCACGGCGAGTCAGCTAACCGCTTCCCCGGGGAGGACGCGAGGCGTCGGTCCGGGAGAAGCCGGCCCCACGGCCCGGGCGCTCGGGCCTCACGAAGCGCGCCCTTCCTCTCTCCTGCCCGCTTCTCTCTTCGCACTCCTCTTTCCCTGGGTAGACGTTCTCCCCCGGAGCGCACCCTGGCTCGGTCTGGAGGGACCTGCTGTCTCCTTCGGTTTTCAGGCCCAGGCGTGCGACCGCCTTGACTCCCCGAAGCCGCTGTCGGCCCCGAGGTGCTGGCGGCACCCGCAGGTCCCTGGGGTGGAGGCCCCATCCGGCAGGGTGTTTGCATCGCTTTCTGCGTCGGAGAGCAGGCATGGTGCTGTCGGGGAAGGGGGAGCTGACAGAGTCCCCTCCGGGAAGCACGTGCCAGAGCCGAGGGTTGGGCGCCTTGCTCCGTGCTTCTAGGGGTCACAGCCGCTTCTCTCCTAAAGGGTCAGAGTGGGGCTTGCTGTACCAAGGCGTCCCGCTGAAACAGTCCCATGGCAGGGGCTCGGCTCTTCGCCCGTCCGTTTCAGGCTGGCCTCCCTGCTCAGGGCGCCCCCCGGAGAGGTGGGCCTGCAGGCCGGCGTCGCCCTCCCGACCTCCCCGCGAGCCGGGTGTGCAGCCCGGTGCCCTCTGAACGCCGGCTCCGGTGGGCTCGACTACGGGCTTGCACCCGGCTCCGTGAAGCAGGACTGCCGCCAGAAGGCCTCCCGCAGCATCGGAACGAGTGGGTTTGCTCTGCGGTGGTTCCGGCCGCTCGGTCCCAGCAGAAGCTGCTTCTGATGTCCTCGCGCGTGCTTCGCAGAGGCCGAGGTCGGGGGCCCCCTTCTAGGACGGCCCCCAAACTGAGGCCCGGCTGGCAGCCTTCCTGCGGCTTCCGCCCCATCCTGCCGTGGCCCAGCTTGCCCCTTCGCCAAGGAGGCCTGCACGCGGAAGGCAGCTCGGCCTCAGGCTTGCCTCTCGGAGGGAAGGCTGTGGTGCTCGCTCGAGGTGAACAGGCCTCGCGCTGAGAAGGCCTCCTTCTCCGTGCAGCGACGTGTGTGCGGACGTGGACGGGGATGGCATTCCACCCTGCCTTGTCTCTCCCAGGGAGGTCAAGGGGCTTGACCTACCGCGTCCCCTCCCACGGCGAGTCAGCTAACCGCTTCCCCGGGGAGGACCGAGGCGCCGGCCCGGGAGAAGCCGGCCCCGCGGCCCGGGCGCTCGGGCCTCACGAAGCGCGCCCTTCCTCTCTCCTGCCCGCTTCTCTCTTCGCACTCGTCTTTCCCTGGGCGGACGTTCTCTCCCGGAGCGCACCCTGGCTCGGTCTGGAGGGACCTGCTGTCTCCTTCGGTTTTCAGCCTCAGGCGTGCGACCGCCTTGACTCCCCGAAGCCGCTGTCGGCCCCGAGGTGCTGGCGGCACCCGCAGGTCCCTGGGGTGGAGGCCCCATCCGGCAGGGTGTTTGCATCGCTTTCTGCATCTGAGAGCACGCATGGTGCTTTCGGGGAAGGGGGAGCTGACAGAGTCCCCTCCGGGAAGCGCGTGCCAGAGCCGAGGGTTGGGCGCCTTGCTCCGTGCTTCTAGGGGTCACAGCCGCTTCTCTCCTAAAGGGTCAGAGTGGGGCTTGCTGTGCCAAGGCGTCCCGCTGAAACAGTCCCATGGCAGGGTCACGGCCCTTCGCCCGTCCATTTCAGTCTGGCCTCCCTGCTCAGGGCGGTACCCGGAGAGGTGGGCCTGCAGGCCGGCGTCGCCCTCCCGACCTCCCCGCGAGCCGGGTGTGCAGCCTGGTGCCCTCTTAACGCCGGCTCCGGTGGGCTCGACTGCGGGCGGGCGCCCGGCGCCACGAAGCGGGGCTGCCGCCAGAAGGCCTCCCGCAGCCTCGGAACGAGTAGGTTTGCTCTGCGGTGGGTCCGGCCGCTCGGTCCCAGCACAAGCTGCTTCCGATGTCCTCGCGCGTGCTTCGCGGAGGCCGAGGTCGGGGGTCCCCTTCTAGGACGGCCACCCACCTTAGGCCCGGCTGGCACCCTTCCTGCGGCTTCCGCCCCATCCTGCCGTGGCCCAGCTTGCCCCTTCGCCAAGGAGGCCTGCACGAGGAAGGCAGCTCGGCTACAAGCTTGCCTCTCGGAGGGAAGGCTGTGGTGCTCGCTCGAGGTGAACAGGCCTCGCGCTGAGAAGGCCTCCTTCTCCTTGCAGCGACGTGTGTGCGGACGTGGACGTGGATGGCATTCCACCCTGCCTTGTCTCTCCCAGGGAGGTCGAGGGGCTTGACCTGCGGCGTCCCCACGCACGGCGAGTCAGCCAACCGCTTCCCCGGGGAGGACGCGAGGCATCGGCCCGGGAGAAGCCGGCCCCACGGCCCGGGCGCTCGGGCCTCATGAAGCGCGCCCTTCCTCTCTCCTGCCCGCTTATCTCTTCGCACTCGTCTTCCCTAGGCAGACGTTCTCCCCCGGAGCGCACCGTGGCTCGGCCTGGACGGACCTGCTGTCTCCTTCGGTTTTCAGGCCCAGTCATGCGACCGCCTTGACCCCCTGAAGCCGCTGTCGGCCCCGAGGTGCTGGCGGCACCCGCAGGTCCCTGGGGTGGAGGCCCCAGCCTGCAGGGTGTTTGCATCGCTTTCTGCATCTGAGAGCACGCATGGTGCTTTCGGGGAAGGGGGAGCTGACAGAGTCCCCTCCGGGAAGCGCGTGCCAGAGCCGAGGGTTGGGCACCTTGCTCCGTGCTTCTAGGGGTCACAGCCGCTTCTCTCCTAAAGGGTCAGAGTGGGGCTTGCTGTGCCAAGGCGTCCCGCTGAAACAGTCCCATGGCAGGGTCTCGGCCCTTCGCCCGTCCGTTTCAGGCTGGCTCCCTGCTCAGGGCGGGACCCGGAGAGGTGGGCCTGCAGGCCGGCGTCGCCCTCCCGACCTCCCCGCGAGCCGGGTGTGCAGCCCGGTGCCCTCTTAACGCCGGCTCCGGTGGGCTCGACTGCGGGCGGGCGCCCGGCGCCACGAAGCGGGGCTGTCGCCAGAAGGCCTACCGCAGCCTCGGAACGAGTAGGTTTGCTCTGCGGTGGGTCCGGCCGCTCGGTCTCAGCAGAAGCTGCTTCCGATGTCCTCGCGCGTGCTTCGCGGAGGCCGAGGTCGGGGGCCCCCTTCTAGGACGGCCCCCCACCTGAGGCCCGGCTGGCAGCCTTCCTGCGGCTTCCGCCCCATCCTGCCGTGGCCCAGCTTGCCCCTTCGCCAAGGAGGCCTGCACGCGGAAGGCAGCTCGGCTTCAAGCTTGCCTCTCGGAGGGAAGGCTGTGGTGCTCGCTCGAGGTGAACAGGCCTCGCGCTGAGAAGGCCTCCTTCTCCGTGCAGCGACGTGTGTGCGGACGTGGACGGGGATGGCATTACACCCTGCCTTGTCTCTCCCAGGAGGTCGAGGGGCTTGACCTACCGCGTCCCCTCCCACGGCGAGTCAGCTGCCCGCTTCCCCGGGGAGGACCGAGGCGCCGCCCCGGAGAAGCCAGCCCCACGGCCCGGGCGCTCGGGCCTCACGAAGCGCGCCCTTCCTCTCTCCTGCCCGCTTCTCTCTTCGCACTCGTCTTTCCCTGGGCGGACGTTCTCCCCCGGAGCGCACCCTGGCTCGGTCTGGAGGGACCTGCTGTCTCCTTCGGTTTTCAGGCCCAGGCGTGCGACCGCCTTGACTCCCCGAAGCCGCTGTCGGCCCCGAGGTGCTGGTGGCACCCGCAGGTCCCTGGGGTGGAGGCCCCAGCCGGCAGGGTGTTTGCATCGCTTTCCGCGTCGGAGAGCACGCATGGTGCTTTCGGGGAAGGGGGAGCTGACAAAGCCCCCTCCGGGATGCGTGTTCCAGAGCCGAGGTTTGGGCGGCTTGCTCTGTGCTTCTAGGGGGTCACAGCCGCTTCTCTCCTATGG
This sequence comes from Martes martes, assembly GCF_963455335.1. Taxonomy (NCBI): domain Eukaryota; kingdom Metazoa; phylum Chordata; class Mammalia; order Carnivora; family Mustelidae; genus Martes; species Martes martes. Next base: position 14,372,136 of record NC_137892.1, on the reverse strand, counting down.
GACGGAGTGGGGCTTGCTGGGTCAAGGCGTCCCCCTGAAACAGTCCCATGGCAGGGGCTCGGCCCTTCGCCCGTCCGTTTCAGGCTGGCCTCCCTGCTCAGGGCGACACCCGGAGAGGTGGGCCTGCAGGCCGGCGTCGCCCTCCCGACCTCCCCGCGAGCCGGGTGTGCAGCCCGGTGCCCTCTTAACGCCGGCTCCGGTGGGCTCGACTGCGGGCGGGCGCCCGGCGCCCCGAAGCGGGGCTGTCGCCAGAAGGCCTACCGCAGCCTCGGAACGAGTAGGTTTGCTCTGCGGTGGGTCCGGCCGCTCGGTCTCAGCAGAAGCTGCTTCCGATGTCCTCGCGCGTGCTTCGCGGAGGCCGAGGTCGGGGGCCCCCTTCTAGGACGGCCCCCCACCTGAGGCCAGGCTGGCAGCCTTCCTGCGGCTTCCGCCCCATCCTGCCGTGGCCCAGCTTGCCCCTTCGCCAAGGAGGCCTGCACGCGGAAGGCAGCTCGGCTTCAAGCTTGCCTCTCGGAGGGAAGGCTGTGGTGCTCGCTCGAGGTGAACAGGCCTCGCGCTGAGAAGGCCTCCTTCTCCGTGCAGCGACGTGTGTGCGGACGTGGACGGGGATGGCATTACACCCTGCCTTGTCTCTCCCAGGGAGGTCGAGGGGCTTGACCTACCGCGTCCCCTCCCACGGCGAGTCAGCTGCCCGCTTCCCCGGGGAGGACCGAGGCGCCGCCCCGGAGAAGCCAGCCCCACGGCCCGGGCGCTCGGGCCTCACGAAGCGCGCCCTTCCTCTCTCCTGCCCGCTTCTCTCTTCGCACTCGTCTTTCCCTGGGCGGACGTTCTCCCCCGGAGCGCACCCTGGCTCGGTCTGGAGGGACCTGCTGTCTCCTTCGGTTTTCAGGCCCAGGCGTGCGACCGCCTTGACTCCCCGAAGCCGCTGTCGGCCCCGAGGTGCTGGTGGCACCCGCAGGTCCCTGGGGTGGAGGCCCCAGCCTGCAGGGTGTTTGCATCGCTTTCCGCGTCGGAGAGCACGCATGGTGCTTTCGGGGAAGGGGGAGCTGACAAAGCCCCCTCCGGGATGCGTGTTCCAGAGCCGAGGTTTGGGCGGCTTGCTCCGTGCTTCTAGGGGGTCACAGCCGCTTCTCTCCTATGGGACGGAGTGGGGCTTGCTGGGTCAAGGCGTCCCCCTGAAACAGTCCCATGGCAGGGGCTCGGCCATTCGCCCGTCCGTTTCAGGCTGGCCTCCCTGCTCAGGGCGACACCCGGAGAGGTGGGCCTGCAGGCCGGCGTCGCCCTCCCGACCTCCCCGCGAGCCGGGTGTGCAGCCCGGTGACCTCTGAAAGCCCCTTCCGGTGGGCTCGACTACGGGCTTGCGCCCGGCTCCGTGAAGCAGGACTGCCGCCAGAAGGCCTCCCGCAGCCTCGGAACGAGTGGGTTTGCTCTGCGGTGGGTCCGGCCGTTCGGTCCCAGCAGAAGCTGCTTCCGATGTCCTCGCGCGTTAGGACGGCCCCCCACCTGAGGCCCGGCTGGCACCCTTCCTGCGGCTTCCGCCCCATCCTGCCGCAGCCCAGCTTGCCCCTTCGCCAAGGAGGCCTGCACGCGGAAGGCAGCTTGGCTTCAAGCTTGCCTCTCAGAGGGAAGGCTGTGGTGCTCGCTCGAGGTGAACAGGCCTCGCGCTGAGAAGGCCTCCTTCTCCGTGCAGCGATGTGTGTGTGGACGTGGTCGGGGATGGCATTCCACCCTGCCTTGTCTCTCCCAGGGAGGTCCAGTGGCTTGACCTGCGGCGTCCCCACCCACGGCGAGTCAGCCAACCGCTTCCCCGGGGAGGACGCGAGGCGTCGGCCCGGGAGAAGTCGGCCCCACGGCCCGGGCGCTCGGGCCGAACGAAGCGCGCCCTTCCTCTCTCCTGCCCGCTTCTCTCTTCGCACTCGTCTTTCCCTGGGCGGACGTACTCCCCCGGAGCACACCGTGGCTCGGCATGGAGGGACCTGCTGTCTCCTTCGGTTTTCAGGCCCAGGCGTGCGACCGCCTTGACTCCCCGAAGCCGCTGTCGGCCCCGAGGTGCTGGCGGCACCCGCAGGTCCCTGGGGTGGAGGCCCCAGCCGGCAGGGTATTTGCATCACTTTCCGCATCTGAGAGCAGGCGTCGTGCATTCGGGGAAGGGGGAGCTGACAGAGTCCCCTCCGGGAAGCGCGTTTCAGAGCCAGGGTTGGGCACCTTGCTCCGTGCTTCTAGGGGTCACAGCCGCTTCTCTCCTAAAGGGTCAGAGTGGGGCTTGCTGTGCCAAGGCGTCCCGCTGAAACAGTCCCATGGCAGGGTCTCGGCCCTTCGCCCGTCCGTTTCAGGCTGGCCTCCCTGCTCAGGGCGGTCCCCGGAGAGGTGGGCCTGCAGGCCGGCGTCGCCCTCCCGACCTCCCCGCGAGCCGGGTGTGCAGCCCGGTGCCCTCTGAACGCCGGCTCCGGTGGGCTCGACCGCGGGCGGGCGCCCGGCTCCTCGAAGCGGGGCTTCCACAGAAGGCCTCCCGCACCTCGGAACGAGTGGGTTTGCTCTGCGGTGGGTCCGGCCGCTCAGTCCCTGCAGAAGCTGCTTGCGATGTCCTTGCTCGTGCTTCGCTGAGGCCTAGGTGGGGGGCCCCATCCTAGACGGCCCCACACCTGAGGCCCGGCTTGCAGCCTTCCTGCGGCTTCCGCCCCATCCTGCCGTGGCCCAGCTTGCCCCTTCGCCAAGGAGGCCTGCACGCGGAAGGCAGCTCGGCTTCAAGCTTGCCTCTCGGAGGGAAGGCTGTGGTGCTCGCTCGAGGTGAACAGGCCTCGCGCTGAGAAGGCCTCCTTCTCCGAGCAGCGACGTGTGTGCGGACGTGGACGGGGATGGCATTCCACCCTGCCTTGTCTCTCCCAGGGAGGTCGAGGGGCTTGACCTACGGCGTCGCCTCCCTAGGCGAGTCAGCTAACCGCTTCCCCGGGGAGGACGCGAGGCGTCGGTCAGGGAGAAGCCGGCCCCACGGCCCGGGCGCTCGGGCCTCACGAAGCGCGCCCTTCCTCTCTCTGCCCGCTTCTCTCTTCGCACTCGTCTTTCCCTGGGTAGACGTTCTCCCCCGGAGCGCACCCTGGCTCGGTCTGGAGGGACCTGCTGTCTCCTTCGGTTTTCAGGCCCAGGCGTGCGACCGCCTTGACTCCCGAAGCCGCTGTCGGCCCCGAGGTGCTGGCGGCACCTGCAGGTCCCTGGGGTGGAGGCCCCAGCCGGCAGGGTGTTTGCATCACTTTCCGCATCTGAGAGCAGGCGTGGTGCTTTTGGGGAAGGGGGAGCTGACAAAGGCCCCTCCGGGATGCGTGTTCCAGAGCCGAGGTTTGGGCGGCTTGCTCCGTGCTTCTAGGGGGTCACAGCCGCTTCTCTCCTAACGGGACGGAGTGGGGCTTGCTGGGTCAAGGCGTCCCCCTGAAACAGTCCCATGGCAGGGGCTCGGCCCTTCGCCCGTCCGTTTCAGGCTGGCCTCCCTGCTCAGGGCGGTCCCCGGAGAGGTGGCCCTGCAGGCCGGCGTCGCCCTCCCGACCTCCCCGCGAGCCGGGTGTGCAGCCCGGTGCCCTCTGAAAGCCGGTTCCGGTGGGCTCGACTACGGGCTTGCGCCCGGCTCCGTGAAGCAGGACTGCCGCCAGAAGGCCTCCCGCAGCCACGGAACGAGTGGGTTTGCTCTGCGGTGGGTCCGGCCGCTCGGTCCCAGCAGAAGCTGCTTCCGATGTCCTCGCGCGTTAGGACGGCCCCCCACCTGAGGCCCGGCTGGCACCCTTCCTGCGGCTTCCGCCCCATCCTGCCGCGGCCCAGCTTGCCCCTTCGCCAAGGAGGCCTGCACGCGGAAGGCAGCTCGGCTTCAAGCTTGCCTCTCGGAGGGAAGGCTGTGGTGCTCGCTCGAGGTGAACAGGCCTCGCGCTGAGAAGGCCTCCTTCTCCGTGCAGCGACGTGTGTGCGGACGTGGACGGGGATGGCATTCCACAATGCCTTGTCTCTCCCAGGGAGGTCAAGGGGCTTGACCTACCGCGTCCCCTCCCACGGCGAGTCAGCTAACCGCTTCCCCGGGGAGGACCGAGGCGCCGGCCCGGGAGAAGCCGGCCCCACGGCCCGGGCGCTCGGGCCTCACGAAGCGCGCCCTTCCTCTCTCCTGCCCGCTTCTCTCTTCGCACTCGTCTTTCCCTGGGCGGACGTTCTCCCCCGGAGCGCACCCTGGCTCGGTCTGGAGGGACCTGCTGTCTCCTTTGGTTTTCAGGCCCAGGCGTGCGACCGCCTTGACTCCCCGAAGCCGCTGTCGGCCCCGAGGTGCTGGCGGCACCCGCAGGTCCCTGGGGTGGAGGCCCCAGCCGGCAGGGTGTTTGCATCACTTTCCGCATCTGAGAGCAGGCGTGGTGCTTTTGGGGAAGGGGGAGCTGACAAAGCCCCCTCCGGGATGCGTGTTCAAGAGCCGAGGTTTGGGCGGCTTGCTCCGTGCTTCTAGAGGGTCACAGCCGCTTCTCTCCTAACGGGACAGAGTGGGGCTTGCTGTACCAAGGCGTCCCGCTGAAACAGTCCCATGGCAGGGGCTCGGCCCTTCGCCCGTCCGTTTCAGGCTGGCCTCCCTGCTCAGGGCGGTCCCCGGAGAGGTGGGCCTGCAGGCCGGCGTCGCCCTCCCGACCTCCCCGCGAGCCGGGTGTGCAGCCCAGTGCCCTCTTAACGCCGGCTCCGGTGGGTTCGACTTCGGGCTTGCGCCCGGCTCCGTGAAGGAGGACTGCCGCCAGAAGGCCTCCCGCAGCCTCGGAACGAGTGGGTTTGCTCTGCGGTGGGTCCGGCCGCTTGGTCCCAGCAGAAGCTCCTTACTATGTCCTCGCGCGTGCTACGCGGAGGCCGAGTTCGGGGGCCCCCTTCTAGGACGGCCCCCCACCTGAGGCCCGGCTGGCACCCTTCCTGCGGCTTCCGCCCCATCCTGCCGTGGCCCAGCTTGCCCCTTCGCCAAGGAGGCCTGCACGCGGAAGGCAGCTTGGCCTCAGGCTTGCCTCTCGGAGGGAAGGCTGTGGTGCTCGCTCGAGGTGAACAGGCCTCGCGCTGAGAAGGCCTCCTTCTCCTTGCAGCGACGTGTGTGCGGACGTGGACGTGGATGGCATTCCACCCTGCCTTGTCTCTCCCAGGGAGGTCGAGGGGCTTGACCTGCGGCGTCCCCACGCACAGCGAATCAGCCAACCGCTTCCCCGGGGAGGACGCGAGGCGTCGGTCCGGGAGAAGCCGGCCCCACGGCCCGGGCGCTCGGGCCTCACGAAGCGCGCCCTTCCTCTCTCCTGCCCGCTTCTCTCTTCGCACTCGTCTTTCCCTAGGCGGACGTTCTCCCCCGGAGCGCACCGTGGCTCGGCCTGGACGGACCTGCTGTCTCCTTCGGTTTTCAGGCCCAGGCGTGCGACCGCCTTGACTCCCCGAAGCCGCTGTCGGCCCCGAGGTGCTGGCGGCACCCGCAGGTCCCTGGGGTGGAGGCCCCAGCCGGCAGGGTGTTTGCATCACTTTCCGCATCTGAGAGCAGGCGTGGTGCTTTTGGGGAAGGGGGAGCTGACAAAGCCCCCTCCGGGATGCGTGTTCCAGAGCCGAGGTTTGGGCGGCTTGCTCCGTGCTTCTAGGGGATCACAGCCGCTTCTCTCCTAACGGGACGGAGTGGGGCTTGCTGGGTCAAGGCGTCCCCCTGAAAAGGTCCCATGGCAGGGGCTCGGCCCTTCGCCCGTCCGTTTCAGGCTGGCCTCCCTGCTCAGGGCGACACCCGGAGAGGTGGGCCTGCAGGCCGGCGTCGCCCTCCCGACCTCCCCGCGAGCCGGGTGTGCAGCCCGGTGCCCTCTGAAAGCCGGTTCCAGTGGGCTCGACTACGGGCTTGCGCCCGGCTCCGTGAAGCAGGACTGCCGCCAGAAGGCCTCCCGCAGCCTCGGAACGAGTAGGTTTGCTCTGCGGTGGGTCCGGCCGCTCGGTCCCAGCAGAAGCTGCTTCCGTTGTCCTCGCGCGTTAGGACGGCCCCCCACCTGAGGCCCGGCTGGCACCCTTCCTGCGGCTTCCGCCCCATCCTGCCGCGGCCCAGCTTGCCCCTTCGCCAAGGAGGCCTGCACGCGGAAGGCAGCTCGGCTTCAAGCTTGCCTCTCGGAGGGAAGGCTGTGGTGCTCGCTCGAGGTGAACAGGCCTCGCGCTGAGAAGGCCTCCTTCTCCGTGCAGCGACGTGTGTGTGGACGTGGTCGGGGATGGCATTCCACCCTGCCTTGTCTCTCCCAGGGAGGTCCAGTGGCTTGACCTGCGGCGTCCCCACCCACGGCGAGTCAGCCAACCGCTTCCCCGGGGAGGACCGAGGCGTCGGCCCGGGAGAAGTCGGCCCCACGGCCCGGGCGCTCGGGCCGAACGAAGCGCGCCGTTCCTCTCTCCTGCCCGCTTCTCTCTTCGCACTCGTCTTTCCCTGGGCGGACGTACTCCCCCGGAGCACACCGTGGCTCGGCATGGAGGGACCTGCTGTCTCCTTCGGTTTTCAGGCCCAGGCGTGCGACCGCCTTGACTCCCCGAAGCCGCTGCCGGCCCTGAGGTGCTGGCGGCACCCGCAGGTCCCTGGGGTGGAGGCCCCAGCTGGCAGGGTATTTGCATCACTTTCCGCATCTGAGAGCAGGCGTGGTGCATTCGGGGAAGGGGGAGCTGACAGAGTCCCCTCCGGGAAGCGCGTTTCAGAGCCAGGGTTGGGCACCTTGCTCCGTGCTTCTAGGGGTCACAGCCGCTTCTCTCCTAAAGGGTCAGAGTGGGGCTTGCTGTGCCAAGGTGTCCCGCTGAAACAGTCCCATGGCAGGGTCTCGGCCCTTAGCCCGTCCGTTTCAGGCTGGCCTCCCTGCTCAGGGCGGTCCCCGGAGAGGTGGGCCTGCAGGCCGGCGTCGCCCTCCCGACCTCCCCGCGAGCCGGGTGTGCAGCCCGGTGCCCTCTGAACGCCGGCTCCGGTGGGCTCGACCGCGGGCGGGCGCCCGGCTCCTCGAAGCGGGGCTTCCGCCAGAAGGCCTCCCGCCCCTCGGAACGAGTGGGTTTGCTCTGCGGTGGGTCCGGCCGCTCAGTCCCTGCAGAAGCTGCTTGCGATGTCCTTGCTCGTGCTTCGCTGAGGCCTAGGTCGGGGGCCCCATCCTAGACGGCCCCACACCTGAGGCCCGGCTGGCACCCTTCCTGCGGCTTCCGCCCCATCCTGCCGTGGCCCAGCTTGCCCCTTCGCCAAGGAGGCCTGCACGCGGAAGGCAGCTCGGCTTCAAGCTTGCCTCTCGGAGGGAAGGCTGTGGTGCTCGCTCGACGTGAACAGGCCTCGCGCTGAGAAGGCCTCCTTCTCCGTGCAGCGACGTGTGTGCGGACGTGGACGGGGATGGCATTCCACCCTGCCTTGTCTCTCCCAGGGAGGTCGAGGGGCTTGACCTACGGCGTCCCCTCCCTAGGCGAGTCAGCTAACCGCTTCCCCGGGGAGGACACGAGGCGTCGGTCCGGGAGAAGCCGGCCCCACGGCCCGGGCGCTCGGGCCTCACGAAGCGCGCCCTTCCTCTCTCCTGCCCGCTTCTCTCTTCGCACTCGTCATTCCCTGGGCGGATGTTCTCCCCCGGAGCGCACCCTGGCTCGGTCTGGAGGGACCTGCTGTCTCCTTTGGTTTTCAGGCCCAGGCGTGCGACCGCCTTGACTCCCCGAAGCCGCTGTCGGCCCCGAGGTGCTGGCGGCACCCGCAGGTCCCTGGGGTGGAGGCCCCAGCCTGCAGGGTGTTTGCATCGCTTTCCGCGTCGGAGAGCAGGCATGGTGCTTTCGGGGAAGGGGGAGCTGACAGAGTCCCCTCCGGGAAGCGCGTCCCAGAGCCGTGGGTTGGGCACCTTGCTCCGTGCTTCTAGGGGTCACAGCCGCTTCTCTCCTAAAGGGTCAGAGTGGGGCTTGCTGTACCAAGGCGTCCCGCTGAAACAGTCCCATGGCAGGGGCTCGGCCCTTCGCCCGTCCGTTTCCGGCTGTCCTCCCTGCTCAGGGCGGTCCCCGGAGAGGTGGGCCTGCAGGCCGGCGTCGCCCTCCCGACCTCCCCGCGAGCCGGGTGTGCAGCCCGGTGCCCTCTTAACGCCGGCTCCGGTGGGCTCTACTGCGGGCGTGCGCCCGTCTCCACGAAGCGGGGCTGCCGCCAGAAGGCCTCCCGCAGCCTCGGAACGAGTAGGTTTGCTCTGCGGTGGGTCCGGCCGCTCGGTCTCAGCAGAAGCTGCTTCCGATGTCCTCGCGCGTGCAAAGCGGAGGCCGAGGTCGGGGGCCCCCTTCTAGGACGGCCCCCCACCTGAGGCCCGGCTGGCACCCTTCCTGCGGCTTCCGCCCCATCCTGCCGTGGCCCAGCTTGCCCCTTCGCCAAGGAGGCCTGCACGCGGATGGCAGCTCGGCTTCAAGCTTGCCTCTCGGAGGGAAGGCTTTGGTGCTCGCTCGAGGTGAACAGGCCTCGCGCTGAGAAGGCCTCCTTCTCCGTGCAGCGACGTGTGTGCGGACGTGGACGGGGATTGCATTCCACCCTGCCTTGTCTCTCCCAGGGAGGTCGAGGGGCTTGACCTACGGCGTCCCCTACCTCGGCGAGTCAGCTAACCGCTTCCCCGGGGAGGACGCGAGGCGCCGGCCCGGGAGAAGCCGGCCCCAGCCCGGGCGCTCGGGCCTCAGGAAGCGCGCCCTTCTCTCTCCTCCCCCTTCTCTCTTCTGACTCGTCTTTCCCTGGGTGGACGTTCTCCCCCGGAGCGCACCCTGGCTCGGTCTGGTGGGACCTTCTGTCTCCTTCGGTTTTCAGGCCCAGGCGTGCGACCACCTTGACTCCCCGAAGCCGCTGTCGGCCCCGAGGTGCTGGCGGCACCCGCAGGTCCCTGGGGTGGAGACCCAGCCTGCAGGGTGTTTGCATCGCTTTCCGCGTCGGAGAGCAGGCATGGTGCTTTCGGGGAAGGGGGAGCTGACAGAGTCCCCTCCGGGAAGCGCGTGCCAGAGCCGAGGGTTGGGCACCTTGCTCCGTGCTTCTAGGGGTCACACCCGCTTCTCTCCTAAAGGGTCAGAGTGGGGCTTGCTGTACCAAGGCGTCCCGCTGAAACAGTCCCATGGCAGGGGCTCGGCCCTTCGCCCTTCCGTTTCCGGCTGGCCTCCCTGCTCAGGGCGGTCCCCGGAGAGGTGGGCCTGCAGGCCGGCGTCGCCCTCCCGACCTCCCCGCGAGCCGGGTGTGCAGCCCGGTGCCCTCTGAACGCCGGCTCCGGTGGGCTCTACTGCGGGCGGGCGCCCGTCTCCACGAAGCGGGGCTGCCGCCAGAAGGCCTCCCGCAGCCTCGGAACGAGTAGGTTTGCTCTGCGGTGGGTCCGGCCGCTCGGTCTCAGCAGAAGCTGCTTCCGATGTCCTCGCGCGTGCTTCGCGGAGGCCGAGGTCGGGGGCCCCCTTCTAGGACGGCCCCCCACCTGAGGCCCGGCTGGCACCCTTCCTGCGGCTTCCGCCCCATCCTGCCGTGGCTCAGCTTGCTCCTTCGCCAAGGAGGCCTGCACGCGGAAGGCAGCTAGGCTTCAAGCTTGCCTCTCGGAGGGAAGGCTTTGGTGCTCGCTCGAGGTGAACAGGCCTCGCGCTGAGAAGGCCTCCTTCTCCGTGCAGCGACGTGTGTGCGGACGTGGACGGGGATTGCATTCCACCCTGCCTTGTCTCTCCCAGGGAGGTCGAGGGGCTTGACCTACGGCGTGCCCTCCCACGGCGAGTCAGCTAACCGCTTCCCCGGGGAGGACGCGAGGCGCCGGCCCGGGAGAAGCCGGCCCCAGCCCGGGCGCTCGGGCCTCACGAAGCGCGCCCTTCCTCTCTCCTGCCGGCTTCTCTCTTCGCACTCCTCTTTCCCTGGGTAGACGTTCTCCCCCGGAGCGCACCCTGGCTCGGTCTGGAGGGACCTGCTGTCTCCTTCGGTTTTCAGGCCCAGGCGTGCGACCGCCTTGACTCCCCGAAGCCGCTGTCGGCCCCGAGGTGCTGGCGGCACCCGCAGGTCCCTGGGGTGGAGGCCCCATCCGGCAGGGTGTTTGCATCGCTTTCTGCGTCGGAGAGCAGGCATGGTGCTGTCGGGGAAGGGAGAGCTGACAGAGTCCCCTCCGGGAAGCACGTGCCAGAGCCGAGGGTTGGGCGCCTTGCTCCGTGCTTCTAGGGGTCACAGCCGCTTCTCTCCTAAAGGGTCAGAGTGGGGCTTGCTGTGCCAAGGCGTCCCGCTGAAACAGTCCCATGGCAGGGGCTCGGCCCTTCGCCCGTCCGTTTCAGGCTGGCCTCCCTGCTCAGGACGACACCCGGAGAGGTGGGCCTGCAGGCCGACGTCGCCCTCCCGACCTCCCCGCGAGCCGGGTGTGCAGCCCGGTGCCCTCTGAACGCCGGCTCCGGTGGGCTCGACTACGGGCTTGCACCCGGCTCCGTGAAGCAGGACTGCCGCCAGAAGGCCTCCCGCAGCATCGGAACGAGTGGGTTTGCTCTGCGGTGGTTCCGGCCGCTCGGTCCCAGCAGAAGCTGCTTCTGATGTCCTCGCGCGTGCTTCGCAGAGGCCGAGGTCGGGGGCCCCCTTCTAGGACGGCCCCCAAACTGAGGCCCGGCTGGCAGCCTTCCTGCGGCTTCCGCCCCATCCTGCCGTGGCCCAGCTTGCCCCTTCGCCAAGGAGGCCTGCACGCGGAAGGCAGCTCGGCCTCAGGCTTGCCTCTCGGAGGGAAGGCTGTGGTGCTCGCTCGAGGTGAACAGGCCTCGCGCTGAGAAGGCCTCCTTCTCCGTGCAGCGACGTGTGTGCGGACGTGGACGGGGATGGCATTCCACCCTGCCTTGTCTCTCCCAGGGAGGTCAAGGGGCTTGACCTACCGCGTCCCCTCCCACGGCGAGTCAGCTAACCGCTTCCCCGGGGAGGACCGAGGCGCCGGCCCGGGAGAAGCCGGCCCCGCGGCCCGGGCGCTCGGGCCTCACGAAGCGCGCCCTTCCTCTCTCCTGCCCGCTTCTCTCTTCGCACTCGTCTTTCCCTGGGCGGACGTTCTCTCCCGGAGCGCACCCTGGCTCGGTCTGGAGGGACCTGCTGTCTCCTTCGGTTTTCAGCCTCAGGCGTGCGACCGCCTTGACTCCCCGAAGCCGCTGTCGGCCCCGAGGTGCTGGCGGCACCCGCAGGTCCCTGGGGTGGAGGCCCCAGCCTGCAGGGTGTTTGCATCGCTTTCTGCATCTGAGAGCACGCATGGTGCTTTCGGGGAAGGGGGAGCTGACAGAGTCCCCTCCGGGAAGCGCGTGCCAGAGCCGAGGGTTGGGCGCCTTGCTCCGTGCTTCTAGGGGTCACAGCCGCTTCTCTCCTAAAGGGTCAGAGTGGGGCTTGCTGTGCCAAGGCGTCCCGCTGAAACAGTCCCATGGCAGGGTCACGGCCCTTCGCCCGTCCATTTCAGTCTGGCCTCCCTGCTCAGGGCGGTACCCGGAGAGGTGGGCCTGCAGGCCGGCGTCGCCCTCCCGACCTCCCCGCGAGCCGGGTGTGCAGCCTGGTGCCCTCTTAACGCCGGCTCCGGTGGGCTCGACTGCGGGCGGGCGCCCGGCGCCACGAAGCGGGGCTGCCGCCAGAAGGCCTCCCGCAGCCTCGGAACGAGTAGGTTTGCTCTGCGGTGGGTCCGGCCGCTCGGTCCCAGCACAAGCTGCTTCCGATGTCCTCGCGCGTGCTTCGCGGAGGCCGAGGTCGGGGGTCCCCTTCTAGGACGGCCACCCACCTTAGGCCCGGCTGGCACCCTTCCTGCGGCTTCCGCCCCATCCTGCCGTGGCCCAGCTTGCCCCTTCGCCAAGGAGGCCTGCACGAGGAAGGCAGCTCGGCTACAAGCTTGCCTCTCGGAGGGAAGGCTGTGGTGCTCGCTCGAGGTGAACAGGCCTCGCGCTGAGAAGGCCTCCTTCTCCTTGCAGCGACGTGTGTGCGGACGTGGACGTGGATGGCATTCCACCCTGCCTTGTCTCTCCCAGGGAGGTCGAGGGGCTTGACCTGCGGCGTCCCCACGCACGGCGAGTCAGCCAACCGCTTCCCCGGGGAGGACGCGAGGCATCGGCCCGGGAGAAGCCGGCCCCACGGCCCGGGCGCTCGGGCCTCATGAAGCGCGCCCTTCCTCTCTCCTGCCCGCTTATCTCTTCGCACTCGTCTTCCCTAGGCGGACGTTCTCCCCCGGAGCGCACCGTGGCTCGGCCTGGACGGACCTGCTGTCTCCTTCGGTTTTCAGGCCCAGTCATGCGACCGCCTTGACCCCCTGAAGCCGCTGTCGGCCCCGAGGTGCTGGCGGCACCCGCAGGTCCCTGGGGTGGAGGCCCCAGCCTGCAGGGTGTTTGCATCGCTTTCTGCATCTGAGAGCACGCATGGTGCTTTCGGGGAAGGGGGAGCTGACAGAGTCCCCTCCGGGAAGCGCGTGCCAGAGCCGAGGGTTGGGCACCTTGCTCCGTGCTTCTAGGGGTCACAGCCGCTTCTCTCCTAAAGGGTCAGAGTGGGGCTTGCTGTGCCAAGGCGTCCCGCTGAAACAGTCCCATGGCAGGGTCTCGGCCCTTCGCCCGTCCGTTTCAGGCTGGCTCCCTGCTCAGGGCGGGACCCGGAGAGGTGGGCCTGCAGGCCGGCGTCGCCCTCCCGACCTCCCCGCGAGCCGGGTGTGCAGCCCGGTGCCCTCTTAACGCCGGCTCCGGTGGGCTCGACTGCGGGCGGGCGCCCGGCGCCACGAAGCGGGGCTGTCGCCAGAAGGCCTACCGCAGCCTCGGAACGAGTAGGTTTGCTCTGCGGTGGGTCCGGGCGCTCGGTCTCAGCAGAAGCTGCTTCCGATGTCCTCGCGCGTGCTTCGCGGAGGCCGAGGTCGGGGGCCCCCTTCTAGGACGGCCCCCCACCTGAGGCCCGGCTGGCAGCCTTCCTGCGGCTTCCGCCCCATCCTGCCGTGGCCCAGCTTGCCCCTTCGCCAAGGAGGCCTGCACGCGGAAGGCAGCTCGGCTTCAAGCTTGCCTCTCGGAGGGAAGGCTGTGGTGCTCGCTCGAGGTGAACAGGCCTCGCGCTGAGAAGGCCTCCTTCTCCGTGCAGCGACGTGTGTGCGGACGTGGACGGGGATGGCATTACACCCTGCCTTGTCTCTCCCAGGAGGTCGAGGGGCTTGACCTACCGCGTCCCCTCCCACGGCGAGTCAGCTGCCCGCTTCCCCGGGGAGGACCGAGGCGCCGCCCCGGAGAAGCCAGCCCCACGGCCCGGGCGCTCGGGCCTCACGAAGCGCGCCCTTCCTCTCTCCTGCCCGCTTCTCTCTTCGCACTCGGCTTTCCCTGGGCGGACGTTCTCCCCCGGAGCGCACCCTGGCTCGGTCTGGAGGGACCTGCTGTCTCCTTCGGTTTTCAGGCCCAGGCGTGCGACCGCCTTGACTCCCCGAAGCCGCTGTCGGCCCCGAGGTGCTGGTGGCACCCGCAGGTCCCTGGGGTGGAGGCCCCAGCCTGCAGGGTGTTTGCATCGCTTTCCGCGTCGGAGAGCACGCATGGTGCTTTCGGGGAAGGGGGAGCTGACAAAGCCCCCTCCGGGATGCGTGTTCCAGAGCCGAGGTTTGGGCGGCTTGCTCTGTGCTTCTAGGGGGTCACAGCCGCTTCTCTCCTATGGGACGGAGTGGGGCTTGCTGGGTCAAGGCGTCCCCCTGAAACAGTCCCATGGCAGGGGCTCGGCCCTTCGCCCGTCCGTTTCAGGCTGGCCTCCCTGCTCAGGGCGACACCCGGAGAGGTGGGCCTGCAGGCCGGCGTCGCCCTCCCGACCTCCCCGCGAGCCGGGTGTGCAGCCCGGTGCCCTCTTAACGCCGGCTCCGGTGGGCTCGACTGCGGGCGGGCGCCCGGCGCCACGAAGCGGGGCTGTCGCCAGAAGGCCTACCGCAGCCTCGGAACGAGTAGGTTTGCTCTGCGGTGGGTCTGGCCGCTCGGTCTCAGCAGAAGCTGCTTCCGATGTCCTCGCGCGTGCTTCGCGGAGGCCGAGGTCGGGGGCCCCCTTCTAGGACGGCCCCCCACCTGAGGCCAGGCTGGCAGCCTTCCTGCGGCTTCCGCCCCATCCTGCCGTGGCCCAGCTTGCCCCTTCGCCAAGGAGGCCTGCACGCGGAAGGCAGCTCGGCTTCAAGCTTGCCTCTCGGAGGGAAGGCTGTGGTGCTCGCTCGAGGTGAACAGGCCTCGCGCTGAGAAGGCCTCCTTCTCCGTGCAGCGACGTGTGTGCGGACGTGGACGGGGATGGCATTACACCCTGCCTTGTCTCTCCCAGGGAGGTCGAGGGGCTTGACCTACCGCGTCCCCTCCCACGGCGAGTCAGCTGCCCGCTTCCCCGGGGAGGACCGAGGCGCCGCCCCGGAGAAGCCAGCCCCACGGCCCGGGCGCTCGGGCCTCACGAAGCGCGCCCTTCCTCTCTCCTGCCCGCTTCTCTCTTCGCACTCGTCTTTCCCTGGGCGGACGTTCTCCCCCGGAGCGCACCCTGGCTCGGTCTGGAGGGACCTGCTGTCTCCTTCGGTTTTCAGGCCCAGGCGTGCGACCGCCTTGACTCCCCGAAGCCGCTGTCGGCCCCGAGGTGCTGGTGGCACCCGCAGGTCCCTGGGGTGGAGGCCCCAGCCTGCAGGGTGTTTGCATCGCTTTCCGCGTCGGAGAGCACGCATGGTGCTTTCGGGGAAGGGGGAGCTGACAAAGCCCCCTCCGGGATGCGTGTTCCAGAGCCGAGGTTTGGGCGGCTTGCTCCGTGCTTCTAGGGGGTCACAGCCGCTTCTCTCCTATGGGACGGAGTGGGGCTTGCTGGGTCAAGGCGTCCCCCTGAAACAGTCCCATGGCAGGGGCTCGGCCCTTCGCCCGTCCGTTTCAGGCTGGCCTCCCTGCTCAGGGCGACACCCGGAGAGGTGGGCCTGCAGGCCGGCGTCGCCCTCCCGACCTCCCCGCGAGCCGGGTGTGCAGCCCGGTGCCCTCTGAAAGCCCCTTCCGGTGGGCTCGACTACGGGCTTGCGCCCGGCTCCGTGAAGCAGGACTGCCGCCAGAAGGCCTCCCAAAGCCTCGGAACGAGTGGGTTTGCTCTGCGGTGGGTCCGGCCGCTCGGTCCCAGCAGAAGCTGCTTCCGATGTCCTCGCGCGTGCTTCGCGGAGGCCGAGGTCAGGGGCCCCCTTCTAGGACGGCCCCCAAACTGAGGCCCGGCTGGCAGCCTTCCTGCGGTATCCGCCCACCCTGCCGCGGCCCAGCTTGCCCCTTCGCCAAGGAGGCCTGCACGCGGAAGGCAGCTCGGCCTCAGGCTTGCCTCTCAGAGGGAAGGCTGTGGTGCTCGCTCGAGGTGAACAGGCCTCGCGCTGAGAAGGCCTCCTTCTCCGTGCAGCGACATGTGTGCGGACGTGGACGGGGATGGCATTCCACCCTGCCTTGTCTCTCCCAGGGAGGTCGACGGGCTTGACCGGCGGCGTCCCCACCCACGCGAGTCAGCCAACCGCTTCCCCGGGGAGGACGCGAGGCGTCGGCCCGGGAGAAGCCGGCACCACGGCCCGGGCGCTCGGGCCTCACGGAGCGCGCCCTTCCTCTCTCCTGCCCGCTTCTCTCTTCGCACTCATCTTTCCCTAGGCGGACGTTCTCCTCCGGAGCGCACCATGGCTCGGCCTGGAGGGACCTGCTGTCTCCTTCGGTTTTCAGGCCCAGGCTTGCGACCGCCTTGACTCCCCGAAGCCGCTTTCGGCCCCGAGGTGCTGGCGGCACCCGCAGGTCCCTGGGGTGGAAGCCCCAGCCGGCAGGGTGTTTGCATCGCTTTCTGCATCTGAGAGCACGCATGGTGCTTTCGGGGAAGGGGGAGCTGACAGAGTCCCCTCCGGGAAGCGCGTGCCAGAGCCGAGGGTTGGGCACCTTGCTCCGTGCTTCTAGGGGTCACAGCCGCTTCTCTCCTAAAGGGTCAGAGTGGGGCTTGCTGTGCCAAGGCGTCCCGCTGAAACAGTCCCATGGCAGGGTCTCGGCCCTTCGCCCGTCCGTTTCAGGCTGGCTCCCTGCTCAGGGCGGTACCCGGAGAGGTGGGCCTGCAGGCCGGCGTCGCCCTCCCAACCTCCCCGCGAGCCGGGTGTGCAGCCCGGTGCCCTCTTAACGCCGGCTCCGGTGGGCTCGACTGCGGGCGGGCGCCCGGCGCCACGAAGCGGGGCTGCCGCCAGAAGGCCTCCCGCAGCCTCGGAACGAGTAGGTTTGCTCTGCGGTGGGTCCGGCCGCTCGGTCTCAGCAGAAGCTGCTTCCGATGTCCTCGCGCGTGCTTCGCGGAGGCCGAGGTCGGGGGCCCCCTTCTAGGACGGCCCCCCACCTGAGGCCCGGCTGGCACCCTTCCTGCGGCTTCCGCCCCATCCTGCCGTGGCCCAGCTTGCCCCTTCGCCAAGGAGGCCTGCACGCGGAAGGCAGCTCGGCTTCAAGCTTGCCTCTCGGAGGGAAGGCTGTGGTGCTCGCTCGAGGTGAACAGGCCTCGCGCTGAGAAGGCCTCCTTCTCCGTGCAGCGACGTGTGTGCGGACGTGGACGGGGATGGCATTCCACCCTGCCTTGTCTCTCCCAGGGAGGTCGAGGGGCTTGACCTACGGCGTCCCCTCCCACGGCGAGTCAGCTAACCGCTTCCCCGGGGAGGACGCGAGGCGTCGGTCCGGGAGAAGCCGGCCCCACGGCCCGGGCGCTCGGGCCTCACGAAGCGCGCCCTTCCTCTCTCCTGCCCGCTTCTCTCTTCGCACTCGTCTTTCCCTGGGCGGACGTTCTCCCCCGGAGCGCACCCTGGCTCGGTCTGGAGGGACCTGCTGTCTCCTTTGGTTTTCAGGCCCAGGCGTGCGACCGCCTTGACTCCCCGAAGCCGCTGTCGGCCCCGAGGTGCTGGCGGCACCCGCAGGTCCCTGGGGTGGAGGCCCCAGCCTGCAGGGTGTTTGCATCGCTTTCCGCGTCGGAGAGCAGGCATGGTGCTTTCGGGGAAGGGGGAGCTGACAGAGTCCCCTCCGGGAAGCGCGTGCCAGAGCCGAGGGTTGGGCACCTTGCTCCGTGCTTCTAGGGGTCACACCCGCTTCTCTCCTAAAGGGTCAGAGTGGGGCTTGCTGTACCAAGGCGTCCCGCTGAAACAGTCCCATGGCAGGGGCTCGGCCCTTCGCCCTTCCGTTTCCGGCTGGCCTCCCTGCTCAGGGCGGTCCCCGGAGAGGTGGGCCTGCAGGCCGGCGTCGCCCTCCCGACCTCCCCGCGAGCCGGGTGTGCAGCCCGGTGCCCTCTGAACGCCGGCTCCGGTGGGCTCTACTGCGGGCGGGCGCCCGTCTCCACGAAGCGGGGCTGCCGCCAGAAGGCCTCCCGCAGCCTCGGAACGAGTAGGTTTGCTCTGCGGTGGGTCCGGCCGCTCGGTCTCAGCAGAAGCTGCTTCCGATGTCCTCGCGCGTGCAAAGCGGAGGCCGAGGTCGGGGGCCCTCTTCTAGGACGGCCCCCCACCTGAGGCCGGGCTGGCACCCTTCCTGCGGCTTCCGCCCCATCCTGCCGTGGCTCAGCTTGCTCCTTCGCCAAGGAGGCCTGCACGCGGAAGGCAGCTCGGCTTCAAGCTTGCCTCTCGGAGGGAAGGCTTTGGTGCTCGCTCGAGGTGAACAGGCCTCGCGCTGAGAAGGCCTCCTTCTCCGTGCAGCGACGTGTGTGCGGACTTGGACGGGGATTGCATTCCACCCTGCCTTGTCTCTCCCAGGGAGGTCGAGGGGCTTGACCTACGGCGTGCCCTCCCACGGCGAGTCAGCTAACCGCTTCCCCGGGGAGGACGCGAGGCGCCGGCCCGGGAGAAGCCGGCCCCAGCCCGGGCGCTCGGGCCTCACGAAGCGCGCCCTTCCTCTCTCCTGCCCGCTTCTCTCTTCGCACTCCTCTTTCCCTGGGTAGACGTTCTCCCCCGGAGCGCACCCTGGCTCGGTCTGGAGGGACCTGCTGTCTCCTTCGGTTTTCAGGCCCAGGCGTGCGACCGCCTTGACTCCCCGAAGCCGCTGTCGGCCCCGAGGTGCTGGCGGCACCCGCAGGTCCCTGGGGTGGAGGCCCCATCCGGCAGGGTGTTTGCATCGCTTTCTGCGTCGGAGAGCAGGCATGGTGCTGTCGGGGAAGGGGGAGCTGACAGAGTCCCCTCCGGGAAGCACGTGCCAGAGCCGAGGGTTGGGCGCCTTGCTCCGTGCTTCTAGGGGTCACAGCCGCTTCTCTCCTAAAGGGTCAGAGTGGGGCTTGCTGTGCCAAGGCGTCCCACTGAAACAGTCCCATGGCAGGGGCTCGGCCCTTCGCCCGTCCGTTTCAGGCTGGCCTCCCTGCTCAGGGCGACACCCGGAGAGGTGGGCCTGCAGGCCGACGTCGCCCTCCCGACCTCCCCGCGAGCCGGGTGTGCAGCCCGGTGCCCTCTGAACGCCGGCTCCGGTGGGCTCGACTACGGGCTTGCACCCGGCTCCGTGAAGCAGGACTGCCGCCAGAAGGCCTCCCGCAGCATCGGAACGAGTGGGTTTGCTCTGCGGTGGTTCCGGCCGCTCGGTCCCAGCAGAAGCTGCTTCTGATGTCCTCGCGCGTGCTTCGCAGAGGCCGAGGTCGGGGGCCCCCTTCTAGGACGGCCCCCCACCTGAGGCCCGGCTGGCAGCCTTCCTGCGGCTTCCGCCCCATCCTGCCGTGGCCCAGCTTGCCCCTTCGCCAAGGAGGCCTGCACGCGGAAGGCAGCTCGGCCTCAGGCTTGCCTCTCGGAGGGAAGGCTGTGGTGCTCGCTCGAGGTGAACAGGCCTCGCGCTGAGAAGGCCTCCTTCTCCGTGCAGCGACGTGTGTGCGGACGTGGACGGGGATGGCATTCCACCCTGCCTTGTCTCTCCCAGGGAGGTCAAGGGGCTTGACCTACCGCGTCCCCTCCCACGGCGAGTCAGCTAACCGCTTCCCCGGGGAGGACCGAGGCGCCGGCCCGGGAGAAGCCGGCCCCGCGGCCCGGGCGCTCGGGCCTCACGAAGCGCGCCCTTCCTCTCTCCTGCCCGCTTCTCTCTTCGCACTCCTCTTTCCCTGGGCGGACGTTCTCCCCCGGAGCGCACCCTGGCTCGGTCTGGAGGGTCCTGCTGTCTCCTTTGGTTTTCAGGCCCAGGCGTGCGACCGCCTTGACTCCCCGAAGCCGCTGTCGGCCCCGAGGTGCTGGCGGCACCCGCAGGTCCCTGGGGTGGAGGCCCCATCCGGCAGGGTGTTTGCATCGCTTTCCGCGTCGGAGAGCAGGCATGGTGCTTTCGGGGAAGGGGGAGCTGACAGAGTACCCTCCGGGAAGCGCGTGCCAGAGCCGAGGGTTGGGCACCTTGCTCCGTGCTTCTAGGGGTCACAGCCGCTTCTCTCCTAAAGGGTCAGAGTGGGGCTTGCTGTACCAAGGCGTCCCGCTGAAACAGTTCCATGGCAGGGGCTCGGCCCTTCGCCCGCCCGTTTCAGGCTGGCCTCCCTGCTCAGGGCGGTCCCCGGAGAGGTGGGCCTGCAGGCCGGCGTCGCCCTCCCGACCTCCCCGCGAGCCGGGTGTGCAGCCCGGTGCCCTCTGAACGCCGGCTCGGTGGGCTCTACTGCGGGCGGGCGCCCGGCTCCACGAAGCGGGGCTGTCGCCAGAAGGCCTCCCGCAGCCTCGGAACGAGTAGGTTTGCTCTGCGGTGGGTCCGGCCGCTCGGTCTCAGCAGAAGCTGCTTCCGATGTCCTCGCGCGTGCTTCGCGGAGGCCGAGGTCGGGGGCCCCCTTCTAGGACGGCCCCCCACCTGAGGCCCGGCTGGCACCCTTCCTGCGGCTTCCACCCCATCCTGCCGTGGCCCAGCTTGCCCCTTCGCCAAGGAGGCCTGCACGCGGAAGGCAGCTTGGCCTCAGGCTTGCCTCTCGGAGGGAAGGCTGTGGTGCTCGCTCGAGGTGAACAGGCCTCGCGCTGAGAAGGCCTCCTTCTCCGAGCAGCGACGTGTGTGCGGACGTGGACGGGGATTGCATTCCACCCTGCCTTGTCTCTCCCAGGGAGGTCGAGGGGCTTGACCTACGGCGTCCCCTCCCACGGCGAGTCAGCTAACCGCTTCCCCGGGGAGGACGCGAGGCGCCGGCCCGGGAGAAGCCGGCCCCACGGCCCGGGCGCTCGGGCCTCACGAAGCGCGCCCTTCTCTCTCCTCCCCCTTCTCTCTTCTGACTCTTCTTTCCCTGAGTGGACGTTCTCCCCCGGAGCGCACCCTGGCTCGGTCTGGTGGGACCTGCTGTCTCCTTCGGTTTTCAGGCCCAGGCGTGCGACCGCCTTGACTCCCCGAAGCCGCTGTCGGCCCCGAGGTGCTGGCGGCACCCGCAGGTCCCTGGGGTGGAGGCCCCAGCCGGCAGGGTGTTTGCATCACTTTCTGCATCTGAGAGCAGGCGTGGTGCTTTTGGGGAAGGGGGAGCTGACAAAGCCCCCTCCGGGATGCGTGTTCCAGAGCGGAGGTTTGGGCGGCTTGCTCCGTGCTTCTAGGGGGTCACAGCCGCTTCTCTCCTAACGGGACGGAGTGGGGCTTGCTGGGTCAAGGCGTCCCCCTGAAACAGTCCCATGGCAGGGGCTCGGCCCTTCGCCCGTCCGTTTCAGGCTGGCCTCCCTGCTCAGGGCGTCACCCGGAGAGGTGGGCCTGCAGGCCGGCGTCGCCCTCCCGACCTCCCCGCGAGCCGGGTGTGCAGCCCGGTGCCCTCTGAAAGCCGGTTCCGGTGGGCTCGACTACGGGCTTGCGCCCGGCTCCGTGAAGCAGGACTGCCGCCAGAAGGCCTCCCGCAGCCTCGGAACGAGTGGGTTTGCTCTGCGGTGGGTCCGGCCGTTCGGTCCCAGCAGAAGCTGCTTCCGATGTCCTCGCGCGTTAGGACGGCCCCCCACCTGAGGCCCGGCTGGCACCCTTCCTGCGGCTTCCGCCCCATCCTGCCGCAGCCCAGCTTGCCCCTTCGCCAAGGAGGCCTGCACGCGGAAGGCAGCTTGGCTTCAAGCTTGCCTCTCAGAGGGAAGGCTGTGGTGCTCGCTCGAGGTGAACAGGCCTCGCGCTGAGAAGGCCTCCTTCTCCGTGCAGCGATGTGTGTGTGGACGTGGTCGGGGATGGCATTCCACCCTGCCTTGTCTCTCCCAGGGAGGTCCAGTGGCTTGACCTGCGGCGTCCCCACCCACGGCGAGTCAGCCAACCGCTTCCCCGGGGAGGACGCGAGGCGTCGGCCCGGGAGAAGTCGGCCCCACCGCCCGGGCGCTCGGGCCGAACGAAGCGCGCCCTTCCTCTCTCCTGCCCGCTTCTCTCTTCGCACTCGTCTTTCCCTGGGCGGACGTACTCCCCCGGAGCACACCGTGGCTCGGCATGGAGGGACCTGCTGTCTCCTTCGGTTTTCAGGCCCAGGCGTGCGACCGCCTTGACTCCCCGAAGCCGCTGTCGGCCCCGAGGTGCTGGCGGCACCCGCAGGTCCCTGGGGTGGAGGCCCCAGCCGGCAGGGTATTTGCATCACTTTCCGCATCTGAGAGCAGGCGTCGTGCATTCGGGGAAGGGGGAGCTGACAGAGTCCCCTCCGGGAAGCGCGTTTCAGAGCCAGGGTTGGGCACCTTGCTCCGTGCTTCTAGGGGTCACAGCCGCTTCTCTCCTAAAGGGTCAGAGTGGGGCTTGCTGTGCCAAGGCGTCCCGCTGAAACAGTCCCATGGCAGGGTCTCGGCCCTTCGCCCGTCCGTTTCAGGCTGGCCTCCCTGCTCAGGGCGGTCCCCGGAGAGGTGGGCCTGCAGGCCGGCGTCGCCCTCCCGACCTCCCCGCGAGCCGGGTGTGCAGCCCGGTGCCCTCTGAACGCCGGCTCCGGTGGGCTCGACCGCGGGCGGGCGCCCGGCTCCTCGAAGCGGGGCTTCCGCCAGAAGGCCTCCCGCACCTCGGAACGAGTGGGTTTGCTCTGCGGTGGGTCCGGCCGCTCAGTCCCTGCAGAAGCTGCTTGCGATGTCCTTGCTCGTGCTTCGCTGAGGCCTAGGTGGGGGGCCCCATCCTAGACGGCCCCACACCTGAGGCCCGGCTTGCAGCCTTCCTGCGGCTTCCGCCCCATCCTGCCGTGGCCCAGCTTGCCCCTTCGCCAAGGAGGCCTGCACGCGGAAGGCAGCTCGGCTTCAAGCTTGCCTCTCGGAGGGAAGGCTGTGGTGCTCGCTCGAGGTGAACAGGCCTCGCGCTGAGAAGGCCTCCTTCTCCGTGCAGCGACGTGTGTGCGGACGTGGACGGGGATGGCATTCCACCCTGCCTTGTCTCTCCCAGGGAGGTCGAGGGGCTTGACCTACGGCGTCGCCTCCCTAGGCGAGTCAGCTAACCGCTTCCCCGGGGAGGACGCGAGGCGTCGGTCAGGGAGAAGCCGGCCCCACGGCCCGGGCGCTCGGGCCTCACGAAGCGCGCCCTTCCTCTCTCTGCCCGCTTCTCTCTTCGCACTCGTCTTTCCCTGGGTAGACGTTCTCCCCCGGAGCGCACCCTGGCTCGGTCTGGAGGGACCTGCTGTCTCCTTCGGTTTTCAGGCCCAGGCGTGCGACCGCCTTGACTCCCGAAGCCGCTGTCGGCCCCGAGGTGCTGGCGGCACCTGCAGGTCCCTGGGGTGGAGGCCCCAGCCGGCAGGGTGTTTGCATCACTTTCCGCATCTGAGAGCAGGCGTGGTGCTTTTGGGGAAGGGGGAGCTGACAAAGCCCCCTCCGGGATGCGTGTTCCAGAGCCGAGGTTTGGGCGGCTTGCTCCGTGCTTCTAGGGGGTCACAGCCGCTTCTCTCCTAACGGGACGGAGTGGGGCTTGCTGGGTCAAGGCGTCCCCCTGAAACAGTCCCATGGCAGGGGCTCGGCCCTTCGCCCGTCCGTTTCAGGCTGGCCTCCCTGCTCAGGGCGGTCCCCGGAGAGGTGGCCCTGCAGGCCGGCGTCGCCCTCCCGACCTCCCCGCGAGCCGGGTGTGCAGCCCGGTGCCCTCTGAAAGCCGGTTCCGGTGGGCTCGACTACGGGCTTGCGCCCGGCTCCGTGAAGCAGGACTGCCGCCAGAAGGCCTCCCGCAGCCTCGGAACGAGTGGGTTTGCTCTGCGGTGGGTCCGGCCGCTCGGTCCCAGCAGAAGCTGCTTCCGATGTCCTCGCGCGTTAGGACGGCCCCCCACCTGAGGCCCGGCTGGCACCCTTCCTGCGGCTTCCGCCCCATCCTGCCGCGGCCCAGCTTGCCCCTTCGCCAAGGAGGCCTGCACGCGGAAGGCAGCTCGGCTTCAAGCTTGCCTCTCGGAGGGAAGGCTGTGGTGCTCGCTCGAGGTGAACAGGCCTCGCGCTGAGAAGGCCTCCTTCTCCGTGCAGCGACGTGTGTGCGGACGTGGACGGGGATGGCATTCCACAATGCCTTGTCTCTCCCAGGGAGGTCAAGGGGCTTGACCTACCGCGTCCCCTCCCACGGCGAGTCAGCTAACCGCTACCCCGGGGAGGACCGAGGCGCCGGCCCGGGAGAAGCCGGCCCCACGGCCCGGGCGCTCGGGCCTCACGAAGCGCGCCCTTCCTCTCTCCTGCCCGCTTCTCTCTTCGCACTCGTCTTTCCCTGGGCGGACGTTCTCCCCCGGAGCGCACCCTGGCTCGGTCTGGAGGGACCTGCTGTCTCCTTTGGTTTTCAGGCCCAGGCGTGCGACCGCCTTGACTCCCCGAAGCCGCTGTCGGCCCCGAGGTGCTGGCGGCACCCGCAGGTCCCTGGGGTGGAGGCCCCAGCCGGCAGGGTGTTTGCATCACTTTCCGCATCTGAGAGCAGGCGTGGTGCTTTTGGGGAAGGGGGAGCTGACAAAGCCCCCTCCGGGATGCGTGTTCAAGAGCCGAGGTTTGGGCGGCTTGCTCCGTGCTTCTAGAGGGTCACAGCCGCTTCTCTCCTAACGGGACAGAGTGGGGCTTGCTGTACCAAGGCGTCCCGCTGAAACAGTCCCATGGCAGGGGCTCGGCCCTTCGCCCGTCCGTTTCAGGCTGCCTCCCTGCTCAGGGCGGTCCCCGGAGAGGTGGGCCTGCAGGCCGGCGTCGCCCTCCCGACCTCCCCGCGAGCCGGGTGTGCAGCCCAGTGCCCTCTTAACGCCGGCTCCGGTGGGTTCGACTTCGGGCTTGCGCCCGGCTCCGTGAAGGAGGACTGCCGCCAGAAGGCCTCCCGCAGCCTCGGAACGAGTGGGTTTGCTCTGCGGTGGGTCCGGCCGCTTGGTCCCAGCAGAAGCTCCTTACTATGTCCTCGCGCGTGCTACGCGGAGGCCGAGTTCGGGGGCCCCCTTCTAGGACGGCCCCCCACCTGATGCCCGGCTGGCACCCTTCCTGCGGCTTCCGCCCCATCCTGCCGTGGCCCAGCTTGCCCCTTCGCCAAGGAGGCCTGCACGCGGAAGGCAGCTTGGCCTCAGGCTTGCCTCTCGGAGGGAAGGCTGTGGTGCTCGCTCGAGGTGAACAGGCCTCGCGCTGAGAAGGCCTCCTTCTCCTTGCAGCGACGTGTGTGCGGACGTGGACGTGGATGGCATTCCACCCTGCCTTGTCTCTCCCAGGGAGGTCGAGGGGCTTGACCTGCGGCGTCCCCACGCACAGCGAATCAGCCAACCGCTTCCCCGGGGAGGACGCGAGGCGTCGGTCCGGGAGAAGCCGGCCCCACGGCCCGGGCGCTCGGGCCTCACGAAGCGCGCCCTTCCTCTCTCCTGCCCGCTTCTCTCTTCGCACTCCTCTTTCCCTAGGCGGACGTTCTCCCCCGGAGCGCACCGTGGCTCGGCCTGGACGGACCTGCTGTCTCCTTCGGTTTTCAGGCCCAGGCGTGCGACCGCCTTGACTCCCCGAAGCCGCTGTCGGCCCCGAGGTGCTGGCGGCACCCGCAGGTCCCTGGGGTGGAGGCCCCAGCCGGCAGGGTGTTTGCATCACTTTCCGCATCTGAGAGCAGGCGTGGTGCTTTTGGGGAAGGGGGAGCTGACAAAGCCCCCTCCGGGATGCGTGTTCCAGAGCCGAGGTTTGGGCGGCTTGCTCCGTGCTTCTAGGGGATCACAGCCGCTTCTCTCCTAACGGGACGGAGTGGGGCTTGCTGGGTCAAGGCGTCCCCCTGAAAAGGTCCCATGGCAGGGGCTCGGCCCTTCGCCCGTCCGTTTCAGGCTGGCCTCCCTGCTCAG
Organism: Martes martes; assembly: GCF_963455335.1. Classification (NCBI taxonomy): domain Eukaryota; kingdom Metazoa; phylum Chordata; class Mammalia; order Carnivora; family Mustelidae; genus Martes; species Martes martes. The sequence goes on along the minus strand of NC_137892.1, from coordinate 14,347,091 downwards.
GGCGACACCCGGAGAGGTGGGCCTGCAGGCCGGCGTCGCCCTCCCGACCTCCCCGCGAGCCGGGTGTGCAGCCCGGTGCCCTCTGAAAGCCGGTTCCAGTGGGCTCGACTACGGGCTTGCGCCCGGCTCCGTGAAGCAGGACTGCCGCCAGAAGGCCTCCCGCAGCCTCGGAACGAGTAGGTTTGCTCTGCGGTGGGTCCGGCCGCTCGGTCCCAGCAGAAGCTGCTTCCGTTGTCCTCGCGCGTTAGGACGGCCCCCCACCTGAGGCCCGGCTGGCACCCTTCCTGCGGCTTCCGCCCCATCCTGCCGCGGCCCAGCTTGCCCCTTCGCCAAGGAGGCCTGCACGCGGAAGGCAGCTCGGCTTCAAGCTTGCCTCTCGGAGGGAAGGCTGTGGTGCTCGCTCGAGGTGAACAGGCCTCGCGCTGAGAAGGCCTCCTTCTCCGTGCAGCGACGTGTGTGTGGACGTGGTCGGGGATGGCATTCCACCCTGCCTTGTCTCTCCCAGGGAGGTCCAGTGGCTTGACCTGCGGCGTCCCCACCCACGGCGAGTCAGCCAACCGCTTCCCCGGGGAGGACCGAGGCGTCGGCCCGGGAGAAGTCGGCCCCACGGCCCGGGCGCTCGGGCCTCACGAAGCGCGCCCTTCCTCTCTCCTGCCCGCTTCTCTCTTCGCACTCGTCTTTCCCTGGGCGGACGTACTCCCCCGGAGCACACCGTGGCTCGGCATGGAGGGACCTGCTGTCTCCTTCGGTTTTCAGGCCCAGGCGTGCGACCGCCTTGACTCCCCGAAGCCGCTGTCGGCCCCGAGGTGCTGGCGGCACCCGCAGGTCCCTGGGGTGGAGGCCCCAGCCTGCAGGGTGTTTGCATCGCTTTCTGCATCTGAGAGCACGCATGGTGCTTTCGGGGAAGGGGGAGCTGACAGAGTCCCCTCCGGGAAGCGCGTGCCAGAGCCGAGGGTTGGGCGCCTTGCTCCGTGCTTCTAGGGGTCACAGCCGCTTCTCTCCTAAAGGGTCAGAGTGGGGCTTGCTGTGCCAAGGCGTCCCGCTGAAACAGTCCCATGGCAGGGTCACGGCCCTTCGCCCGTCCATTTCAGTCTGGCCTCCCTGCTCAGGGCGGTACCCGGAGAGGTGGGCCTGCAGGCCGGCGTCGCCCTCCCGACCTCCCCGCGAGCCGGGTGTGCAGCCTGGTGCCCTCTTAACGCCGGCTCCGGTGGGCTCGACTGCGGGCGGGCGCCCGGCGCCACGAAGCGGGGCTGCCGCCAGAAGGCCTCCCGCAGCCTCGGAACGAGTAGGTTTGCTCTGCGGTGGGTCCGGCCGCTCGGTCCCAGCACAAGCTGCTTCCGATGTCCTCGCGCGTGCTTCGCGGAGGCCGAGGTCGGGGGTCCCCTTCTAGGACGGCCACCCACCTTAGGCCCGGCTGGCACCCTTCCTGCGGCTTCCGCCCCATCCTGCCGTGGCCCAGCTTGCCCCTTCGCCAAGGAGGCCTGCACGAGGAAGGCAGCTCGGCTACAAGCTTGCCTCTCGGAGGGAAGGCTGTGGTGCTCGCTCGAGGTGAACAGGCCTCGCGCTGAGAAGGCCTCCTTCTCCTTGCAGCGACGTGTGTGCGGACGTGGACGTGGATGGCATTCCACCCTGCCTTGTCTCTCCCAGGGAGGTCGAGGGGCTTGACCTGCGGCGTCCCCACGCACGGCGAGTCAGCCAACCGCTTCCCCGGGGAGGACGCGAGGCATCGGCCCGGGAGAAGCCGGCCCCACGGCCCTGGCGCTCGGGCCTCATGAAGCGCGCCCTTCCTCTCTCCTGCCCGCTTATCTCTTCGCACTCGTCTTCCCTAGGCGGACGTTCTCCCCCGGAGCGCACCGTGGCTCGGCCTGGACGGACCTGCTGTCTCCTTCGGTTTTCAGGCCCAGTCATGCGACCGCCTTGACCCCCTGAAGCCGCTGTCGGCCCCGAGGTGCTGGCGGCACCCGCAGGTCCCTGGGTTGGAGGCCCCAGCCTGCAGGGTGTTTGCATCGCTTTCTGCATCTGAGAGCACGCATGGTGCTTTCGGGGAAGGGGGAGCTGACAGAGTCCCCTCCGGGAAGCGCGTGCCAGAGCCGAGGGTTGGGCACCTTGCTCCGTGCTTCTAGGGGTCACAGCCGCTTCTCTCCTAAAGGGTCAGAGTGGGGCTTGCTGTGCCAAGGCGTCCCGCTGAAACAGTCCCATGGCAGGGTCTCGGCCCTTCGCCCGTCCGTTTCAGGCTAGCTCCCTGCTCAGGGCGGGACCCGGAGAGGTGGGCCTGCAGGCCGGCGTCGCCCTCCCGACCTCCCCGCGAGCCGGGTGTGCAGCCCGGTGCCCTCTTAACGCCGGCTCCGGTGGGCTCGACTGCGGGCGGGCGCCCGGCGCCACGAAGCGGGGCTGTCGCCAGAAGGCCTACCGCAGCCTCGGAACGAGTAGGTTTGCTCTGCGGTGGGTCCGGCCGCTCGGTCTCAGCAGAAGCTGCTTCCGATGTCCTCGCGCGTGCTTCGCGGAGGCCGAGGTCGGGGGCCCCCTTCTAGGACGGCCCCCCACCTGAGGCCCGGCTGGCAGCCTTCCTGCGGCTTCCGCCCCATCCTGCCGTGGCCCAGCTTGCCCCTTCGCCAAGGAGGCCTGCACGCGGAAGGCAGCTCGGCTTCAAGCTTGCCTCTCGGAGGGAAGGCTGTGGTGCTCGCTCGAGGTGAACAGGCCTCGCGCTGAGAAGGCCTCCTTCTCCGTGCAGCGACGTGTGTGCGGACGTGGACGGGGATGGCATTACACCCTGCCTTGTCTCTCCCAGGAGGTCGAGGGGCTTGACCTACCGCGTCCCCTCCCACGGCGAGTCAGCTGCCCGCTTCCCCGGGGAGGACCGAGGCGCCGCCCCGGAGAAGCCAGCCCCACGGCCCGGGCGCTCGGGCCTCACGAAGCGCGCCCTTCCTCTCTCCTGCCCGCTTCTCTCTTCGCACTCGTCTTTCCCTGGGCGGACGTTCTCCCCCGGAGCGCACCCTGGCTCGGTCTGGAGGGACCTGCTGTCTCCTTCGGTTTTCAGGCCCAGGCGTGCGACCGCCTTGACTCCCCGAAGCCGCTGTCGGCCCCGAGGTGCTGGTGGCACCCGCAGGTCCCTGGGGTGGAGGCCCCAGCCTGCAGGGTGTTTGCATCGCTTTCCGCGTCGGAGAGCACGCATGGTGCTTTCGGGGAAGGGGGAGCTGACAAAGCCCCCTCCGGGATGCGTGTTCCAGAGCCGAGGTTTGGGCGGCTTGCTCTGTGCTTCTAGGGGGTCACAGCCGCTTCTCTCCTATGGGACGGAGTGGGGCTTGCTGGGTCAAGGCGTCCCCCTGAAACAGTCCCATGGCAGGGGCTCGGCCCTTCGCCCGTCCGTTTCAGGCTGGCCTCCCTGCTCAGGGCGACACCCGGAGAGGTGGGCCTGCAGGCCGGCGTCGCCCTCCCGACCTCCCCGCGAGCCGGGTGTGCAGCCCGGTGCCCTCTTAACGCCGGCTCCGGTGGGCTCGACTGCGGGCGGGCGCCCGGCGCCACGAAGCGGGGCTGTCGCCAGAAGGCCTACCGCAGCCTCGGAACGAGTAGGTTTGCTCTGCGGTGGGTCCGGCCGCTCGGTCTCAGCAGAAGCTGCTTCCGATGTCCTCGCGCGTGCTTCGCGGAGGCCGAGGTCGGGGGCCCCCTTCTAGGACGGCCCCCCACCTGAGGCCAGGCTGGCAGCCTTCCTGCGGCTTCCGCCCCATCCTGCCGTGGCCCAGCTTGCCCCTTCGCCAAGGAGGCCTGCACGCGGAAGGCAGCTCGGCTTCAAGCTTGCCTCTCGGAGGGAAGGCTGTGGTGCTCGCTCGAGGTGAACAGGCCTCGCGCTGAGAAGGCCTCCTTCTCCGTGCAGCGACGTGTGTGCGGACGTGGACGGGGATGGCATTACACCCTGCCTTGTCTCTCCCAGGGAGGTCGAGGGGCTTGACCTACCGCGTCCCCTCCCACGGCGAGTCAGCTGCCCGCTTCCCCGGGGAGGACCGAGGCGCCGCCCCGGAGAAGCCAGCCCCACGGCCCGGGCGCTCGGGCCTCACGAAGCGCGCCCTTCCTCTCTCCTGCCCGCTTCTCTCTTCGCACTCGTCTTTCCCTGGGCGGACGTTCTCCCCCGGAGCGCACCCTGGCTCGGTCTGGAGGGACCTGCTGTCTCCTTCGGTTTTCAGGCCCAGGCTTGCGACCGCCTTGACTCCCCGAAGCCGCTTTCGGCCCCGAGGTGCTGGCGGCACCCGCAGGTCCCTGGGGTGGAAGCCCCAGCCGGCAGGGTGTTTGCATCGCTTTCTGCATCTGAGAGCACGCATGGTGCTTTCGGGGAAGGGGGAGCTGACAGAGTCCCCTCCGGGAAGCGCGTGCCAGAGCCGAGGGTTGGGCACCTTGCTCCGTGCTTCTAGGGGTCACAGCCGCTTCTCTCCTAAAGGGTCAGAGTGGGGCTTGCTGTGCCAAGGCGTCCCGCTGAAACAGTCCCATGGCAGGGTCTCGGCCCTTCGCCCGTCCCTTTCAGGCTGGCTCCCTGCTCAGGGCGGTACCCGGAGAGGTGGGCCTGCAGGCCGGCGTCGCCCTCCCAACCTCCCCGCGAGCCGGGTGTGCAGCCCGGTGCCCTCTTAACGCCGGCTCCGGTGGGCTCGACTGCGGGCGGGCGCCCGGCGCCACGAAGCGGGGCTGCCGCCAGAAGGCCTCCCGCAGCCTCGGAACGAGTAGGTTTGCTCTGCGGTGGGTCCGGCCGCTCGGTCTCAGCAGAAGCTGCTTCCGATGTCCTCGCGCGTGCTTCGCGGAGGCCGAGGTCGGGGGCCCCCTTCTAGGACGGCCCCCCACCTGAGGCCCGGCTGGCACCCTTCCTGCGGCTTCCGCCCCATCCTGCCGTGGCCCAGCTTGCCCCTTCGCCAAGGAGGCCTGCACGCGGAAGGCAGCTCGGCTTCAAGCTTGCCTCTCGGAGGGAAGGCTGTGGTGCTCGCTCGAGGTGAACAGGCCTCGCGCTGAGAAGGCCTCCTTCTCCGTGCAGCGACGTGTGTGCGGACGTGGACGGGGATGGCATTCCACCCTGCCTTGTCTCTCCCAGGGAGGTCGAGGGGCTTGACCTACGGCGTCCCCTCCCACGGCGAGTCAGCTAACCGCTTCCCCGGGGAGGACGCGAGGCGTCGGTCCGGGAGAAGCCGGCCCCACGGCCCGGGCGCTCGGGCCTCACGAAGCGCGCCCTTCCTCTCTCCTGCCCGCTTCTCTCTTCGCACTCGTCTTTCCCTGGGCGGACGTTCTCCCCCGGAGCGCACCCTGGCTCGGTCTGGAGGGACCTGCTGTCTCCTTTGGTTTTCAGGCCCAGGCGTGCGACCGCCTTGACTCCCCGAAGCCGCTGTCGGCCCCGAGGTGCTGGCGGCACCCGCAGGTCCCTGGGGTGGAGGCCCCAGCCTGCAGGGTGTTTGCATCGCTTTCCGCGTCGGAGAGCAGGCATGGTGCTTTCGGGGAAGGGGGAGCTGACAGAGTCCCCTCCGGGAAGCGCGTGCCAGAGCCGAGGGTTGGGCACCTTGCTCCGTGCTTCTAGGGGTCACACCCGCTTCTCTCCTAAAGGGTCAGAGTGGGGCTTGCTGTACCAAGGCGTCCCGCTGAAACAGTCCCATGGCAGGGGCTCGGCCCTTCGCCCTTCCGTTTCCGGCTGGCCTCCCTGCTCAGGGCGGTCCCCGGAGAGGTGGGCCTGCAGGCCGTCGTCGCCCTCCCGACCTCCCCGCGAGCCGGGTGTGCAGCCCGGTGCCCTCTGAACGCCGGCTCCGGTGGGCTCTACTGCGGGCGGGCGCCCGTCTCCACGAAGCGGGGCTGCCGCCAGAAGGCCTCCCGCAGCCTCGGAACGAGTAGGTTTGCTCTGCGGTGGGTCCGGCCGCTCGGTCTCAGCAGAAGCTGCTTCCGATGTCCTCGCGCGTGCAAAGCGGAGGCCGAGGTCGGGGGCCCCCTTCTAGGACGGCCCCCCACCTGAGGCCGGGCTGGCACCCTTCCTGCGGCTTCCGCCCCATCCTGCCGTGGCTCAGCTTGCTCCTTCGCCAAGGAGGCCTGCACGCGGAAGGCAGCTCGGCTTCAAGCTTGCCTCTCGGAGGGAAGGCTTTGGTGCTCGCTCGAGGTGAACAGGCCTCGCGCTGAGAAGGCCTCCTTCTCCGTGCAGCGACGTGTGTGCGGACTTGGACGGGGATTGCATTCCACCCTGCCTTGTCTCTCCCAGGGAGGTCGAGGGGCTTGACCTACGGCGTGCCCTCCCACGGCGAGTCAGCTAACCGCTTCCCCGGGGAGGACGCGAGGCGCCGGCCCGGGAGAAGCCGGCCCCAGCCCGGGCGCTCGGGCCTCACGAAGCGCGCCCTTCCTCTCTCCTGCCCGCTTCTCTCTTCGCACTCCTCTTTCCCTGGGTAGACGTTCTCCCCCGGAGCGCACCCTGGCTCGGTCTGGAGGGACCTGCTGTCTCCTTCGGTTTTCAGGCCCAGGCGTGCGACCGCCTTGACTCCCCGAAGCCGCTGTCGGCCCCGAGGTGCTGGCGGCACCCGCAGGTCCCTGGGGTGGAGGCCCCATCCGGCAGGGTGTTTGCATCGCTTTCTGCGTCGGAGAGCAGGCATGGTGCTGTCGGGGAAGGGGGAGCTGACAGAGTCCCCTCCGGGAAGCACGTGCCAGAGCCGAGGGTTGGGCGCCTTGCTCCGTGCTTCTAGGGGTCACAGCCGCTTCTCTCCTAAAGGGTCAGAGTGGGGCTTGCTGTGCCAAGGCGTCCCACTGAAACAGTCCCATGGCAGGGGCTCGGCCCTTCGCCCGTCCGTTTCAGGCTGGCCTCCCTGCTCAGGGCGACACCCGGAGAGGTGGGCCTGCAGGCCGACGTCGCCCTCCCGACCTCCCCGCGAGCCGGGTGTGCAGCCCGGTGCCCTCTGAACGCCGGCTCCGGTGGGCTCGACTACGGGCTTGCACCCGGCTCCGTGAAGCAGGACTGCCGCCAGAAGGCCTCCCGCAGCATCGGAACGAGTGGGTTTGCTCTGCGGTGGTTCCGGCCGCTCGGTCCCAGCAGAAGCTGCTTCTGATGTCCTCGCGCGTGCTTCGCAGAGGCCGAGGTCGGGGGCCCCCTTCTAGGACGGCCCCCAAACTGAGGCCCGGCTGGCACCCTTCCTGCGGCTTCCGCCCCATCCTGCCGTGGCCCAGCTTGCCCCTTCGCCAAGGAGGCCTGCACGCGGAAGGCAGCTCGGCCTCAGGCTTGCCTCTCGGAGGGAAGGCTGTGGTGCTCGCTCGAGGTGAACAGGCCTCGCGCTGAGAAGGCCTCCTTCTCCGTGCAGCGACGTGTGTGCGGACGTGGACGGGGATGGCATTCCACCCTGCCTTGTCTCTCCCAGGGAGGTCAAGGGGCTTGACCTACCGCGTCCCCTCCCACGGCGAGTCAGCTAACCGCTTCCCCGGGGAGGACCGAGGCGCCGGCCCGGGAGAAGCCGGCCCCGCGGCCCGGGCGCTCGGGCCTCACGAAGCGCGCCCTTCCTCTCTCCTGCCCGCTTCTCTCTTCGCACTCCTCTTTCCCTGGGCGGACGTTCTCCCCCGGAGCGCACCCTGGCTCGGTCTGGAGGGTCCTGCTGTCTCCTTTGGTTTTCAGGCCCAGGCGTGCGACCGCCTTGACTCCCCGAAGCCGCTGTCGGCCCCGAGGTGCTGGCGGCACCCGCAGGTCCCTGGGGTGGAGGCCCCATCCGGCAGGGTGTTTGCATCGCTTTCCGCGTCGGAGAGCAGGCATGGTGCTTTCGGGAAAGGGGGAGCTGACAGAGTACCCTCCGGGAAGCGCGTGCCAGAGCCGAGGGTTGGGCACCTTGCTCCGTGCTTCTAGGGGTCACAGCCGCTTCTCTCCTAAAGGGTCAGAGTGGGGCTTGCTGTACCAAGGCGTCCCGCTGAAACAGTTCCATGGCAGGGGCTCGGCCCTTCGCCCGCCCGTTTCAGGCTGGCCTCCCTGCTCAGGGCGGTCCCCGGAGAGGTGGGCCTGCAGGCCGGCGTCGCCCTCCCGACCTCCCCGCGAGCCGGGTGTGCAGCCCGGTGCCCTCTGAACGCCGGCTCGGTGGGCTCTACTGCGGGCGGGCGCCCGGCTCCACGAAGCGGGGCTGTCGCCAGAAGGCCTCCCGCAGCCTCGGAACGAGTAGGTTTGCTCTGCGGTGGGTCCGGCCGCTCGGTCCCAGCAGAAGCTGCTTCCGATGTCCTCGCGCGTTAGGACGGCCCCCCACCTGAGGCCCGGCTGGCACCCTTCCTGCGGCTTCCGCCCCATCCTGCCGCGGCCCAGCTTGCCCCTTCGCCAAGGAGGCCTGCACGCGGAAGGCAGCTCGGCTTCAAGCTTGCCTCTCGGAGGGAAGGCTGTGGTGCTCGCTCGAGGTGAACAGGCCTCGTGCTGAGAAGGCCTCCTTCTCCGTGCAGCGACGTGTGTGCGGACGTGGACGGGGATGGCATTCCACAATGCCTTGTCTCTCCCAGGGAGGTCAAGGGGCTTGACCTACCGCGTCCCCTCCCACGGCGAGTCAGCTAACCGCTTCCCCGGGGAGGACCGAGGCGCCGGCCCGGGAGAAGCCGGCCCCACGGCCCGGGCGCTCGGGCCTCACGAAGCGCGCCCTTCCTCTCTCCTGCCCGCTTCTCTCTTCGCACTCGTCTTTCCCTGGGCGGACGTTCTCCCCCGGAGCGCACCCTGGCTCGGTCTGGAGGGACCTGCTGTCTCCTTTGGTTTTCAGGCCCAGGCGTGCGACCGCCTTGACTCCCCGAAGCCGCTGTCGGCCCCGAGGTGCTGGCGGCACCCGCAGGTCCCTGGGGTGGAGGCCCCAGCCGGCAGGGTGTTTGCATCACTTTCCGCATCTGAGAGCAGGCGTGGTGCTTTTGGGGAAGGGGGAGCTGACAAAGCCCCCTCCGGGATGCGTGTTCAAGAGCCGAGGTTTGGGCGGCTTGCTCCGTGCTTCTAGAGGGTCACAGCCGCTTCTCTCCTAACGGGACAGAGTGGGGCTTGCTGTACCAAGGCGTCCCGCTGAAACAGTCCCATGGCAGGGGCTCGGCCCTTCGCCCGTCCGTTTCAGGCTGCCTCCCTGCTCAGGGCGGTCCCCGGAGAGGTGGGCCTGCAGGCCGGCGTCGCCCTCCCGACCTCCCCGCGAGCCGGGTGTGCAGCCCAGTGCCCTCTTAACGCCGGCTCCGGTGGGTTCGACTTCGGGCTTGCGCCCGGCTCCGTGAAGGAGGACTGCCGCCAGAAGGCCTCCCGCAGCCTCGGAACGAGTGGGTTTGCTCTGCGGTGGGTCCGGCCGCTTGGTCCCAGCAGAAGCTCCTTACTATGTCCTCGCGCGTGCTACGCGGAGGCCGAGTTCGGGGGCCCCCTTCTAGGACGGCCCCCCACCTGAGGCCCGGCTGGCACCCTTCCTGCGGCTTCCGCCCCATCCTGCCGTGGCCCAGCTTGCCCCTTCGCCAAGGAGGCCTGCACGCGGAAGGCAGCTTGGCCTCAGGCTTGCCTCTCGGAGGGAAGGCTGTGGTGCTCGCTCGAGGTGAACAGGCCTCGCGCTGAGAAGGCCTCCTTCTCCTTGCAGCGACGTGTGTGCGGACGTGGACGTGGATGGCATTCCACCCTGCCTTGTCTCTCCCAGGGAGGTCGAGGGGCTTGACCTGCGGCGTCCCCACGCACAGCGAATCAGCCAACCGCTTCCCCGGGGAGGACGCGAGGCGTCGGTCCGGGAGAAGCCGGCCCCACGGCCCGGGCGCTCGGGCCTCACGAAGCGCGCCCTTCCTCTCTCCTGCCCGCTTCTCTCTTCGCACTCCTCTTTCCCTAGGCGGACGTTCTCCCCCGGAGCGCACCGTGGCTCGGCCTGGACGGACCTGCTGTCTCCTTCGGTTTTCAGGCCCAGGCGTGCGACCGCCTTGACTCCCCGAAGCCGCTGTCGGCCCCGAGGTGCTGGCGGCACCCGCAGGTCCCTGGGGTGGAGGCCCCAGCCGGCAGGGTGTTTGCATCACTTTCCGCATCTGAGAGCAGGCGTGGTGCTTTTGGGGAAGGGGGAGCTGACAAAGCCCCCTCCGGGATGCGTGTTCCAGAGCCGAGGTTTGGGCGGCTTGCTCCGTGCTTCTAGGGGATCACAGCCGCTTCTCTCCTAACGGGACGGAGTGGGGCTTGCTGGGTCAAGGCGTCCCCCTGAAAAGGTCCCATGGCAGGGGCTCGGCCCTTCGCCCGTCCGTTTCAGGCTGGCCTCCCTGCTCAGGGCGACACCCGGAGAGGTGGGCCTGCAGGCCGGCGTCGCCCTCCCGACCTCCCCGCGAGCCGGGTGTGCAGCCCGGTGCCCTCTGAAAGCCGGTTCCAGTGGGCTCGACTACGGGCTTGCGCCCGGCTCCGTGAAGCAGGACTGCCGCCAGAAGGCCTCCCGCAGCCTCGGAACGAGTAGGTTTGCTCTGCGGTGGGTCCGGCCGCTCGGTCCCAGCAGAAGCTGCTTCCGTTGTCCTCGCGCGTTAGGACGGCCCCCCACCTGAGGCCCGGCTGGCACCCTTCCTGCGGCTTCCGCCCCATCCTGCCGCGGCCCAGCTTGCCCCTTCGCCAAGGAGGCCTGCACGCGGAAGGCAGCTCGGCTTCAAGCTTGCCTCTCGGAGGGAAGGCTGTGGTGCTCGCTCGAGGTGAACAGGCCTCGCGCTGAGAAGGCCTCCTTCTCCGTGCAGCGACGTGTGTGTGGACGTGGTCGGGGATGGCATTCCACCCTGCCTTGTCTCTCCCAGGGAGGTCCAGTGGCTTGACCTGCGGCGTCCCCACCCACGGCGAGTCAGCCAACCGCTTCCCCGGGGAGGACCGAGGCGTCGGCCCGGGAGAAGTCGGCCCCACGGCCCGGGCGCTCGGGCCGAACGAAGCGCGCCGTTCCTCTCTCCTGCCCGCTTCTCTCTTCGCACTCGTCTTTCCCTGGGCGGACGTACTCCCCCGGAGCACACCGTGGCTCGGCATGGAGGGACCTGCTGTCTCCTTCGGTTTTCAGGCCCAGGCGTGCGACCGCCTTGACTCCCCGAAGCCGCTGTCGGCCCCGAGGTGCTGGCGGCACCCGCAGGTCCCTGGGGTGGAGGCCCCAGCCTGCAGGGTGTTTGCATCGCTTTCTGCATCTGAGAGCACGCATGGTGCTTTCGGGGAAGGGGGAGCTGACAGAGTCCCCTCCGGGAAGCGCGTGCCAGAGCCGAGGGTTGGGCGCCTTGCTCCGTGCTTCTAGGGGTCACAGCCGCTTCTCTCCTAAAGGGTCAGAGTGGGACTTGCTGTGCCAAGGCGTCCCGCTGAAACAGTCCCATGGCAGGGTCACGGCCCTTCGCCCGTCCATTTCAGTCTGGCCTCCCTGCTCAGGGCGGTACCCGGAGAGGTGGGCCTGCAGGCCGGCGTCGCCCTCCCGACCTCCCCGCGAGCCGGGTGTGCAGCCTGGTGCCCTCTTAACGCCGGCTCCGGTGGGCTCGACTGCGGGCGGGCGCCCGGCGCCACGAAGCGGGGCTGCCGCCAGAAGGCCTCCCGCAGCCTCGGAACGAGTAGGTTTGCTCTGCGGTGGGTCCGGCCGCTCGGTCCCAGCACAAGCTGCTTCCGATGTCCTCGCGCGTGCTTCGCGGAGGCCGAGGTCGGGGGTCCCCTTCTAGGACGGCCACCCACCTTAGGCCCGGCTGGCACCCTTCCTGCGGCTTCCGCCCCATCCTGCCGTGGCCCAGCTTGCCCCTTCGCCAAGGAGGCCTGCACGAGGAAGGCAGCTCGGCTACAAGCTTGCCTCTCGGAGGGAAGGCTGTGGTGCTCGCTCGAGGTGAACAGGCCTCGCGCTGAGAAGGCCTCCTTCTCCTTGCAGCGACGTGTGTGCGGACGTGGACGTGGATGGCATTCCACCCTGCCTTGTCTCTCCCAGGGAGGTCGAGGGGCTTGACCTGCGGCGTCCCCACGCACGGCGAGTCAGCCAACCGCTTCCCCGGGGAGGACGCGAGGCATCGGCCCGGGAGAAGCCGGCCCCACGGCCCTGGCGCTCGGGCCTCATGAAGCGCGCCCTTCCTCTCTCCTGCCCGCTTATCTCTTCGCACTCGTCTTCCCTAGGCGGACGTTCTCCCCCGGAGCGCACCGTGGCTCGGCCTGGACGGACCTGCTGTCTCCTTCGGTTTTCAGGCCCAGTCATGCGACCGCCTTGACCCCCTGAAGCCGCTGTCGGCCCCGAGGTGCTGGCGGCACCCGCAGGTCCCTGGGGTGGAGGCCCCAGCCTGCAGGGTGTTTGCATCGCTTTCTGCATCTGAGAGCACGCATGGTGCTTTCGGGGAAGGGGGAGCTGACAGAGTCCCCTCCGGGAAGCGCGTGCCAGAGCCGAGGGTTGGGCACCTTGCTCCGTGCTTCTAGGGGTCACAGCCGCTTCTCTCCTAAAGGGTCAGAGTGGGGCTTGCTGTGCCAAGGCGTCCCGCTGAAACAGTCCCATGGCAGGGTCTCGGCCCTTCGCCCGTCCGTTTCAGGCTGGCTCCCTGCTCAGGGCGGGACCCGGAGAGGTGGGCCTGCAGGCCGGCGTCGCCCTCCCGACCTCCCCGCGAGCCGGGTGTGCAGCCCGGTGCCCTCTTAACGCCGGCTCCGGTGGGCTCGACTGCGGGCGGGCGCCCGGCGCCACGAAGCGGGGCTGTCGCCAGAAGGCCTACCGCAGCCTCGGAACGAGTAGGTTTGCTCTGCGGTGGGTCCGGCCGCTCGGTCTCAGCAGAAGCTGCTTCCGATGTCCTCGCGCGTGCTTCGCGGAGGCCGAGGTCGGGGGCCCCCTTCTAGGACGGCCCCCCACCTGAGGCCCGGCTGGCAGCCTTCCTGCGGCTTCCGCCCCATCCTGCTGTGGCCCAGCTTGCCCCTTCGCCAAGGAGGCCTGCACGCGGAAGGCAGCTCGGCTTCAAGCTTGCCTCTCGGAGGGAAGGCTGTGGTGCTCGCTCGAGGTGAACAGGCCTCGCGCTGAGAAGGCCTCCTTCTCCGTGCAGCGACGTGTGTGCGGACGTGGACGGGGATGGCATTACACCCTGCCTTGTCTCTCCCAGGAGGTCGAGGGGCTTGACCTACCGCGTCCCCTCCCACGGCGAGTCAGCTGCCCGCTTCCCCGGGGAGGACCGAGGCGCCGCCCCGGAGAAGCCAGCCCCACGGCCCGGGCGCTCGGGCCTCACGAAGCGCGCCCTTCCTCTCTCCTGCCCGCTTCTCTCTTCGCACTCGTCTTTCCCTGGGCGGACGTTCTCCCCCGGAGCGCACCCTGGCTCGGTCTGGAGGGACCTGCTGTCTCCTTCGGTTTTCAGGCCCAGGCGTGCGACCGCCTTGACTCCCCGAAGCCGCTGTCGGCCCCGAGGTGCTGGTGGCACCCGCAGGTCCCTGGGGTGGAGGCCCCAGCCTGCAGGGTGTTTGCATCGCTTTCCGCGTCGGAGAGCACGCATGGTGCTTTCGGGGAAGGGGGAGCTGACAAAGCCCCCTCCGGGATGCGTGTTCCAGAGCCGAGGTTTGGGCGGCTTGCTCTGTGCTTCTAGGGGGTCACAGCCGCTTCTCTCCTATGGGACGGAGTGGGGCTTGCTGGGTCAAGGCGTCCCCCTGAAACAGTCCCATGGCAGGGGCTCGGCCCTTCGCCCGTCCGTTTCAGGCTGGCCTCCCTGCTCAGGGCGGTCCCCGGAGAGGTGGGCCTGCAGGCCGGCGTCGCCCTCCCGACCTCCCCGCGAGCCGGGTGTGCAGCCCGGTGCCCTCTTAACGCCGGCTCCGGTGGGCTCGACTGCGGGCGGGCGCCCGGCGCCACGAAGCGGGGCTGTCGCCAGAAGGCCTACCGCAGCCTCGGAACGAGTAGGTTTGCTCTGCGGTGGGTCCGGCCGCTCGGTCTCAGCAGAAGCTGCTTCCGATGTCCTCGCGCGTGCTTCGCGGAGGCCGAGGTCGGGGGCCCCCTTCTAGGACGGCCCCCCACCTGAGGCCAGGCTGGCAGCCTTCCTGCGGCTTCCGCCCCATCCTGCCGTGGCCCAGCTTGCCCCTTCGCCAAGGAGGCCTGCACGCGGAAGGCAGCTCGGCTTCAAGCTTGCCTCTCGGAGGGAAGGCTGTGGTGCTCGCTCGAGGTGAACAGGCCTCGCGCTGAGAAGGCCTCCTTCTCCGTGCAGCGACGTGTGTGCGGACGTGGACGGGGATGGCATTACACCCTGCCTTGTCTCTCCCAGGGAGGTCGAGGGGCTTGACCTACCGCGTCCCCTCCCACTGCGAGTCAGCTGCCCGCTTCCCCGGGGAGGACCGAGGCGCCGCCCCGGAGAAGCCAGCCCCACGGCCCGGGCGCTCGGGCCTCACGAAGCGCGCCCTTCCTCTCTCCTGCCCGCTTCTCTCTTCGCACTCGTCTTTCCCTGGGCGGACGTTCTCCCCCGGAGCGCACCCTGGCTCGGTCTGGAGGGACCTGCTGTCTCCTTCGGTTTTCAGGCCCAGGCGTGCGACCGCCTTGACTCCCCGAAGCCGCTGTCGGCCCCGAGGTGCTGGTGGCACCCGCAGGTCCCTGGGGTGGAGGCCCCAGCCTGCAGGGTGTTTGCATCGCTTTCCGCGTCGGAGAGCACGCATGGTGCTTTCGGGGAAGGGGGAGCTGACAAAGCCCCCTCCGGGATGCGTGTTCCAGAGCCGAGGTTTGGGCGGCTTGCTCCGTGCTTCTAGGGGGTCACAGCCGCTTCTCTCCTATGGGACGGAGTGGGGCTTGCTGGGTCAAGGCGTCCCCCTGAAACAGTCCCATGGCAGGGGCTCGGCCCTTCGCCCGTCCGTTTCAGGCTGGCCTCCCTGCTCAGGGCGACACCCGGAGAGGTGGGCCTGCAGGCCGGCGTCGCCCTCCCGACCTCCCCGCGAGCCGGGTGTGCAGCCCGGTGCCCTCTGAAAGCCCCTTCCGGTGGGCTCGACTACGGGCTTGCGCCCGGCTCCGTGAAGCAGGACTGCCGCCAGAAGGCCTCCCAAAGCCTCGGAACGAGTGGGTTTGCTCTGCGGTGGGTCCGGCCGCTCGGTCCCAGTAGAAGCTGCTTCCGATGTCCTCGCGCGTGCTTCGCGGAGGCCGAGGTCAGGGGCCCCCTTCTAGGACGGCCCCCAAACTGAGGCCCGGCTGGCAGCCTTCCTGCGGTATCCGCCCACCCTGCCGCGGCCCAGCTTGCCCCTTCGCCAAGGAGGCCTGCACGCGGAAGGCAGCTCGGCCTCAGGCTTGCCTCTCAGAGGGAAGGCTGTGGTGCTCGCTCGAGGTGAACAGGCCTCGCGCTGAGAAGGCCTCCTTCTCCGTGCAGCGACATGTGTGCGGACGTGGACGGGGATGGCATTCCACCCTGCCTTGTCTCTCCCAGGGAGGTCGACGGGCTTGACCGGCGGCGTCCCCACCCACGCGAGTCAGCCAACCGCTTCCCCGGGGAGGACGCGAGGCGTCGGCCCGGGAGAAGCCGGCACCACGGCCCGGGCGCTCGGGCCTCACGAAGCGCGCCCTTCCTCTCTCCTGCCCGCTTCTCTCTTCGCACTCATCTTTCCCTAGGCGGACGTTCTCCTCCGGAGCGCACCATGGCTCGGCCTGGAGGGACCTGCTGTCTCCTTCGGTTTTCAGGCCCAGGCTTGCGACCGCCTTGACTCCCCGAAGCCGCTTTCGGCCCCGAGGTGCTGGCGGCACCCGCAGGTCCCTGGGGTGGAAGCCCCAGCCGGCAGGGTGTTTGCATCGCTTTCTGCATCTGAGAGCACGCATGGTGCTTTCGGGGAAGGGGGAGCTGACAGAGTCCCCTCCGGGAAGCGCGTGCCAGAGCCGAGGGTTGGGCACCTTGCTCCGTGCTTCTAGGGGTCACAGCCGCTTCTCTCCTAAAGGGTCAGAGTGGGGCTTGCTGTGCCAAGGCGTCCCGCTGAAACAGTCCCATGGCAGGGTCTCGGCCCTTCGCCCGTCCGTTTCAGGCTGGCTCCCTGCTCAGGGCGGTACCCGGAGAGGTGGGCCTGCAGGCCGGCGTCGCCCTCCCAACCTCCCCGCGAGCCGGGTGTGCAGCCCGGTGCCCTCTTAACGCCGGCTCCGGTGGGCTCGACTGCGGGCGGGCGCCCGGCGCCACGAAGCGGGGCTGCCGCCAGAAGGCCTCCCGCAGCCTCGGAACGAGTAGGTTTGCTCTGCGGTGGGTCCGGCCGCTCGGTCTCAGCAGAAGCTGCTTCCGATGTCCTCGCGCGTGCTTCGCGGAGGCCGAGGTCGGGGGCCCCCTTCTAGGACGGCCCCCCACCTGAGGCCCGGCTGGCACCCTTCCTGCGGCTTCCGCCCCATCCTGCCGTGGCCCAGCTTGCCCCTTCGCCAAGGAGGCCTGCACGCGGAAGGCAGCTCGGCTTCAAGCTTGCCTCTCGGAGGGAAGGCTGTGGTGCTCGCTCGAGGTGAACAGGCCTCGCGCTGAGAAGGCCTCCTTCTCCGTGCAGCAACGTGTGTGCGGACGTGGACGGGGATGGCATTCCACCCTGCCTTGTCTCTCCCAGGGAGGTCGAGGGGCTTGACCTACGGCGTCCCCTCCCACGGCGAGTCAGCTAACCGCTTCCCCGGGGAGGACGCGAGGCGTCGGTCCGGGAGAAGCCGGCCCCACGGCCCGGGCGCTCGGGCCTCACGAAGCGCGCCCTTCCTCTCTCCTGCCCGCTTCTCTCTTCGCACTCGTCTTTCCCTGGGCGGACGTTCTCCCCCGGAGCGCACCCTGGCTCGGTCTGGAGGGACCTGCTGTCTCCTTTGGTTTTCAGGCCCAGGCGTGCGACCGCCTTGACTCCCCGAAGCCGCTGTCGGCCCCGAGGTGCTGGCGGCACCCGCAGGTCCCTGGGGTGGAGGCCCCAGCCTGCAGGGTGTTTGCATCGCTTTCCGCGTCGGAGAGCAGGCATGGTGCTTTCGGGGAAGGGGGAGCTGACAGAGTCCCCTCCGGGAAGCGCGTGCCAGAGCCGAGGGTTGGGCACCTTGCTCCGTGCTTCTAGGGGTCACACCCGCTTCTCTCCTAAAGGGTCAGAGTGGGGCTTGCTGTACCAAGGCGTCCCGCTGAAACAGTCCCATGGCAGGGGCTCGGCCCTTCGCCCTTCCGTTTCCGGCTGGCCTCCCTGCTCAGGGCGGTCCCCGGAGAGGTGGGCCTGCAGGCCGGCGTCGCCCTCCCGACCTCCCCGCGAGCCGGGTGTGCAGCCCGGTGCCCTCTGAACGCCGGCTCCGGTGGGCTCTACTGCGGGCGGGCGCCCGTCTCCACGAAGCGGGGCTGCCGCCAGAAGGCCTCCCGCAGCCTCGGAACGAGTAGGTTTGCTCTGCGGTGGGTCCGGCCGCTCGGTCTCAGCAGAAGCTGCTTCCGATGTCCTCGCGCGTGCAAAGCGGAGGCCGAGGTCGGGGGCCCCCTTCTAGGACGGCCCCCCACCTGAGGCCGGGCTGGCACCCTTCCTGCGGCTTCCGCCCCATCCTGCCGTGGCTCAGCTTGCTCCTTCGCCAAGGAGGCCTGCACGCGGAAGGCAGCTCGGCTTCAAGCTTGCCTCTCGGAGGGAAGGCTTTGGTGCTCGCTCGAGGTGAACAGGCCTCGCGCTGAGAAGGCCTCCTTCTCCGTGCAGCGACGTGTGTGCGGACTTGGACGGGGATTGCATTCCACCCTGCCTTGTCTCTCCCAGGGAGGTCGAGGGGCTTGACCTACGGCGTGCCCTCCCACGGCGAGTCAGCTAACCGCTTCCCCGGGGAGGACGCGAGGCGCCGGCCCGGGAGAAGCCGGCCCCAGCCCGGGCGCTCGGGCCTCACGAAGCGCGCCCTTCCTCTCTCCTGCCCGCTTCTCTCTTCGCACTCCTCTTTCCCTGGGTAGACGTTCTCCCCCGGAGCGCACCCTGGCTCGGTCTGGAGGGACCTGCTGTCTCCTTCGGTTTTCAGGCCCAGGCGTGCGACCGCCTTGACTCCCCGAAGCCGCTGTCGGCCCCGAGGTGCTGGCGGCACCCGCAGGTCCCTGGGGTGGAGGCCCCATCCGGCAGGGTGTTTGCATCGCTTTCTGCGTCGGAGAGCAGGCATGGTGCTGTCGGGGAAGGGGGAGCTGACAGAGTCCCCTCCGGGAAGCACGTGCCAGAGCCGAGGGTTGGGCGCCTTGCTCCGTGCTTCTAGGGGTCACAGCCGCTTCTCTCCTAAAGGGTCAGAGTGGGGCTTGCTGTGCCAAGGCGTCCCACTGAAACAGTCCCATGGCAGGGGCTCGGCCCTTCGCCCGTCCGTTTCAGGCTGGCCTCCCTGCTCAGGGCGACACCCGGAGAGGTGGGCCTGCAGGCCGACGTCGCCCTCCCGACCTCCCCGCGAGCCGGGTGTGCAGCCCGGTGCCCTCTGAACGCCGGCTCCGGTGGGCTCGACTACGGGCTTGCACCCGGCTCCGTGAAGCAGGACTGCCGCCAGAAGGCCTCCCGCAGCATCGGAACGAGTGGGTTTGCTCTGCGGTGGTTCCGGCCGCTCGGTCCCAGCAGAAGCTGCTTCTGATGTCCTCGCGCGTGCTTCGCAGAGGCCGAGGTCGGGGGCCCCCTTCTAGGACGGCCCCCAAACTGAGGCCCGGCTGGCAGCCTTCCTGCGGCTTCCGCCCCATCCTGCCGTGGCCCAGCTTGCCCCTTCGCCAAGGAGGCCTGCACGCGGAAGGCAGCTCGGCCTCAGGCTTGCCTCTCGGAGGGAAGGCTGTGGTGCTCGCTCGAGGTGAACAGGCCTCGCGCTGAGAAGGCCTCCTTCTCCGTGCAGCGACGTGTGTGCGGACGTGGACGGGGATGGCATTCCACCCTGCCTTGTCTCTCCCAGGGAGGTCAAGGGGCTTGACCTACCGCGTCCCCTCCCACGGCGAGTCAGCTAACCGCTTCCCCGGGGAGGACCGAGGCGCCGGCCCGGGAGAAGCCGGCCCCGCGGCCCGGGCGCTCGGGCCTCACGAAGCGCGCCCTTCCTCTCTCCTGCCCGCTTCTCTCTTCGCACTCCTCTTTCCCTGGGCGGACGTTCTCCCCCGGAGCGCACCCTGGCTCGGTCTGGAGGGTCCTGCTGTCTCCTTTGGTTTTCAGGCCCAGGCGTGCGACCGCCTTGACTCCCCGAAGCCGCTGTCGGCCCCGAGCTGCTGGCGGAACCCGCAGGTCCCTGGGGTGGAGGCCCCATCCGGCAGGGTGTTTGCATCGCTTTCCGCGTCGGAGAGCAGGCATGGTGCTTTCGGGGAAGGGGGAGCTGACAGAGTACCCTCCGGGAAGCGCGTGCCAGAGCCGAGGGTTGGGCACCTTGCTCCGTGCTTCTAGGGGTCACAGCCGCTTCTCTCCTAAAGGGTCAGAGTGGGGCTTGCTGTACCAAGGCGTCCCGCTGAAACAGTTCCATGGCAGGGGCTCGGCCCTTCGCCCGCCCGTTTCAGGCTGGCCTCCCTGCTCAGGGCGGTCCCCGGAGAGGTGGGCCTGCAGGCCGGCGTCGCCCTCCCGACCTCCCCGCGAGCCGGGTGTGCAGCCCGGTGCCCTCTGAACGCCGGCTCGGTGGGCTCTACTGCGGGCGGGCGCCCGGCTCCACGAAGCGGGGCTGTCGCCAGAAGGCCTCCCGCAGCCTCGGAACGAGTAGGTTTGCTCTGCGGTGGGTCCGGCCGCTCGGTCTCAGCAGAAGCTGCTTCCGATGTCCTCGCGCGTGCTTCGCGGAGGCCGAGGTCGGGGGCCCCCTTCTAGGACGGCCCCCCACCTGAGGCCCGGCTGGCACCCTTCCTGCGGCTTCCACCCCATCCTGCCGTGGCCCAGCTTGCCCCTTCGCCAAGGAGGCCTGCACGCGGAAGGCAGCTTGGCCTCAGGCTTGCCTCTCGGAGGGAAGGCTGTGGTGCTCGCTCGAGGTGAACAGGCCTCGCGCTGAGAAGGCCTCCTTCTCCGAGCAGCGACGTGTGTGCGGACGTGGACGGGGATTGCATTCCACCCTGCCTTGTCTCTCCCAGGGAGGTCGAGGGGCTTGACCTACGGCGTCCCCTCCCACGGCGAGTCAGCTAACCGCTTCCCCGGGGAGGACGCGAGGCGCCGGCCCGGGAGAAGCCGGCCCCACGGCCCGGGCGCTCGGGCCTCACGAAGCGCGCCCTTCTCTCTCCTCCCCCTTCTCTCTTCTGACTCTTCTTTCCCTGAGTGGACGTTCTCCCCCGGAGCGCACCCTGGCTCGGTCTGGTGGGACCTGCTGTCTCCTTCGGTTTTCAGGCCCAGGCGTGCGACCGCCTTGACTCCCCGAAGCCGCTGTCGGCCCCGAGGTGCTGGCGGCACCCGCAGGTCCCTGGGGTGGAGGCCCCAGCCGGCAGGGTGTTTGCATCACTTTCTGCATCTGAGAGCAGGCGTGGTGCTTTTGGGGAAGGGGGAGCTGACAAAGCCCCCTCCGGGATGCGTGTTCCAGAGCGGAGGTTTGGGCGGCTTGCTCCGTGCTTCTAGGGGGTCACAGCCGCTTCTCTCCTAACGGGACGGAGTGGGGCTTGCTGGGTCAAGGCGTCCCCCTGAAACAGTCCCATGGCAGGGGCTCGGCCCTTCGCCCGTCCGTTTCAGGCTGGCCTCCCTGCTCAGGGCGTCACCCGGAGAGGTGGGCCTGCAGGCCGGCGTCGCCCTCCCGACCTCCCCGCGAGCCGGGTGTGCAGCCCGGTGCCCTCTGAAAGCCGGTTCCGGGGGGCTCGACTACGGGCTTGCGCCCGGCTCCGTGAAGCAGGACTGCCGCCAGAAGGCCTCCCGCAGCCTCGGAACGAGTGGGTTTGCTCTGCGGTGGGTCCGGCCGTTCGGTCCCAGCAGAAGCTGCTTCCGATGTCCTCGCGCGTTAGGACGGCCCCCCACCTGAGGCCCGGCTGGCACCCTTCCTGCGGCTTCCGCCCCATCCTGCCGCAGCCCAGCTTGCCCCTTCGCCAAGGAGGCCTGCACGCGGAAGGCAGCTTGGCTTCAAGCTTGCCTCTCAGAGGGAAGGCTGTGGTGCTCGCTCGAGGTGAACAGGCCTCGCGCTGAGAAGGCCTCCTTCTCCGTGCAGCGATGTGTGTGTGGACGTGGTCGGGGATGGCATTCCACCCTGCCTTGTCTCTCCCAGGGAGGTCCAGTGGCTTGACCTGCGGCGTCCCCACCCACGGCGAGTCAGCCAACCGCTTCCCCGGGGAGGACGCGAGGCGTCGGCCCGGGAGAAGTCGGCCCCACCGCCCGGGCGCTCGGGCCGAACGAAGCGCGCCCTTCCTCTCTCCTGCCCGCTTCTCTCTTCGCACTCGTCTTTCCCTGGGCGGACGTACTCCCCCGGAGCACACCGTGGCTAGGCATGGAGGGACCTGCTGTCTCCTTCGGTTTTCAGGCCCAGGCGTGCGACCGCCTTGACTCCCCGAAGCCGCTGTCGGCCCCGAGGTGCTGGCGGCACCCGCAGGTCCCTGGGGTGGAGGCCCCAGCCGGCATGGTATTTGCATCACTTTCCGCATCTGAGAGCAGGCGTCGTGCATTCGGGGAATGGGGAGCTGACAGAGTCCCCTCCGGGAAGCGCGTTTCAGAGCCAGGGTTGGGCACCTTGCTCCGTGCTTCTAGGGGTCACAGCCGCTTCTCTCCTAAAGGGTCAGAGTGGGGCTTGCTGTGCCAAGGCGTCCCGCTGAAACAGTCCCATGGCAGGGTCTCGGCCCTTCGCCCGTCCGTTTCAGGCTGGCCTCCCTGCTCAGGGCGGTCCCCGGAGAGGTGGGCCTGCAGGCCGGCGTCGCCCTCCCGACCTCCCCGCGAGCCGGGTGTGCAGCCCGGTGCCCTCTGAACGCCGGCTCCGGTGGGCTCGACCGCGGGCGGGCGCCCGGCTCCTCGAAGCGGGGCTTCCGCCAGAAGGCCTCCCGCACCTCGGAACGAGTGGGTTTGCTCTGCGGTGGGTCCGGCCGCTCAGTCCCTGCAGAAGCTGCTTGCGATGTCCTTGCTCGTGCTTCGCTGAGGCCTAGGTGGGGGGCCCCATCCTAGACGGCCCCACACCTGAGGCCCGGCTTGCAGCCTTCCTGCGGCTTCCGCCCCATCCTGCCGTGGCCCAGCTTGCCCCTTCGCCAAGGAGGCCTGCACGCGGAAGGCAGCTCGGCTTCAAGCTTGCCTCTCGGAGGGAAGGCTGTGGTGCTCGCTCGAGGTGAACAGGCCTCGCGCTGAGAAGGCCTCCTTCTCCGTGCAGCGACGTGTGTGCGGACGTGGACGGGGATGGCATTCCACCCTGCCTTGTCTCTCCCAGGGAGGTCGAGGGGCTTGACCTACGGCGTCGCCTCCCTAGGCGAGTCAGCTAACCGCTTCCCCGGGGAGGACGCGAGGCGTCGGTCAGGGAGAAGCCGGCCCCACGGCCCGGGCGCTCGGGCCTCACGAAGCGCGCCCTTCCTCTCTCTGCCCGCTTCTCTCTTCGCACTCGTCTTTCCCTGGGTAGACGTTCTCCCCCGGAGCGCACCCTGGCTCGGTCTGGAGGGACCTGCTGTCTCCTTCGGTTTTCAGGCCCAGGCGTGCGACCGCCTTGACTCCCGAAGCCGCTGTCGGCCCCGAGGTGCTGGCGGCACCCGCAGGTCCCTGGGGTGGAGGCCCCAGCCGGCAGGGTGTTTGCATCACTTTCCGCATCTGAGAGCAGGCGTGGTGCTTTTGGGGAAGGGGGAGCTGACAAAGCCCCCTCCGGGATGCGTGTTCCAGAGCGGAGGTTTGGGCGGCTTGCTCCGTGCTTCTAGGGGGTCACAGCCGCTTCTCTCCTAACGGGACGGAGTGGGGCTTGCTGGGTCAAGGCGTCCCCCTGAAACAGTCCCATGGCAGGGGCTCGGCCCTTCGCCCGTCCGTTTCAGGCTGGCCTCCCTGCTCAGGGCGGTCCCCGGAGAGGTGGGCCTGCAGGCCGGCGTCGCCCTCCCGACCTCCCCGCGAGCCGGGTGTGCAGCCCAGTGCCCTCTTAACGCCGGCTCCGGTGGGTTCGACTTCGGGCTTGCGCCCGGCTCCGTGAAGGAGGACTGCCGCCAGAAGGCCTCCCGCAGCCTCGGAACGAGTGGGTTTGCTCTGCGGTGGGTCCGGCCGCTTGGTCCCAGCAGAAGCTCCTTACTATGTCCTCGCGCGTGCTACGCGGAGGCCGAGTTCGGGGGCCCCCTTCTAGGACGGCCCCCCACCTGAGGCCCGGCTGGCACCCTTCCTGCGGCTTCCGCCCCATCCTGCCGTGGCCCAGCTTGCCCCTTCGCCAAGGAGGCCTGCACGCGGAAGGCAGCTTGGCCTCAGGCTTGCCTCTCGGAGGGAAGGCTGTGGTGCTCGCTCGAGGTGAACAGGCCTCGCGCTGAGAAGGCCTCCTTCTCCTTGCAGCGACGTGTGTGCGGACGTGGACGTGGATGGCATTCCACCCTGCCTTGTCTCTCCCAGGGAGGTCGAGGGGCTTGACCTGCGGCGTCCCCACGCACAGCGAATCAGCCAACCGCTTCCCCGGGGAGGACGCGAGGCGTCGGTCCGGGAGAAGCCGGCCCCACGGCCCGGGCGCTCGGGCCTCACGAAGCGCGCCCTTCCTCTCTCCTGCCCGCTTCTCTCTTCGCACTCCTCTTTCCCTAGGCGGACGTTCTCCCCCGGAGCGCACCGTGGCTCGGCCTGGACGGACCTGCTGTCTCCTTCGGTTTTCAGGCCCAGGCGTGCGACCGCCTTGACTCCCCGAAGCCGCTGTCGGCCCCGAGGTGCTGGCGGCACCCGCAGGTCCCTGGGGTGGAGGCCCCAGCCGGCAGGGTGTTTGCATCACTTTCCGCATCTGAGAGCAGGCGTGGTGCTTTTGGGGAAGGGGGAGCTGACAAAGCCCCCTCCGGGATGCGTGTTCCAGAGCCGAGGTTTGGGCGGCTTGCTCCGTGCTTCTAGGGGATCACAGCCGCTTCTCTCCTAACGGGACGGAGTGGGGCTTGCTGGGTCAAGGCGTCCCCCTGAAAAGGTCCCATGGCAGGGGCTCGGCCCTTCGCCCGTCCGTTTCAGGCTGGCCTCCCTGCTCAGGGCGACACCCGGAGAGGTGGGCCTGCAGGCCGGCGTCGCCCTCCCGACCTCCCCGCGAGCCGGGTGTGCAGCCCGGTGCCCTCTGAAAGCCGGTTCCAGTGGGCTCGACTACGGGCTTGCGCCCGGCTCCGTGAAGCAGGACTGCCGCCAGAAGGCCTCCCGCAGCCTCGGAACGAGTAGGTTTGCTCTGCGGTGGGTCCGGCCGCTCGGTCCCAGCAGAAGCTGCTTCCGTTGTCCTCGCGCGTTAGGACGGCCCCCCACCTGAGGCCCGGCTGGCACCCTTCCTGCGGCTTCCGCCCCATCCTGCCGCGGCCCAGCTTGCCCCTTCGCCAAGGAGGCCTGCACGCGGAAGGCAGCTCGGCTTCAAGCTTGCCTCTCGGAGGGAAGGCTGTGGTGCTCGCTCGAGGTGAACAGGCCTCGCGCTGAGAAGGCCTCCTTCTCCGTGCAGCGACGTGTGTGTGGACGTGGTCGGGGATGGCATTCCACCCTGCCTTGTCTCTCCCAGGGAGGTCCAGTGGCTTGACCTGCGGCGTCCCCACCCACGGCGAGTCAGCCAACCGCTTCCCCGGGGAGGACCGAGGCGTCGGCCCGGGAGAAGTCGGCCCCACGGCCCGGGCGCTCGGGCCTCACGAAGCGCGCCCTTCTCTCTCCTCCCCCTTCTCTCTTCTGACTCTTCTTTCCCTGAGTGGACGTTCTCCCCCGGAGCGCACCCTGGCTCGGTCTGGTGGGACCTGCTGTCTCCTTCGGTTTTCAGGCCCAGGCGTGCGACCGCCTTGACTCCCCGAAGCCGCTGTCGGCCCCGAGGTGCTGGCGGCACCCGCAGGTCCCTGGGGTGGAGGCCCCAGCCGGCAGGGTGTTTGCATCACTTTCCGCATCTGAGAGCAGGCGTGGTGCTTTTGGGGAAGGGGGAGCTGACAAAGCCCCCTCCGGGATGCGTGTTCCAGAGCGGAGGTTTGGGCGGCTTGCTCCGTGCTTCTAGGGGGTCACAGCCGCTTCTCTCCTAACGGGACGGAGTGGGGCTTGCTGGGTCAAGGCGTCCCCCTGAAACAGTCCCATGGCAGGGGCTCGGCCCTTCGCCCGTCCGTTTCAGGCTGGCCTCCCTGCTCAGGGCGTCACCCGGAGAGGTGGGCCTGCAGGCCGGCGTCGCCCTCCCGACCTCCCCGCGAGCCGGGTGTGCAGCCCGGTGCCCTCTGAAAGCCGGTTCCGGTGGGCTCGACTACGGGCTTGCGCCCGGCTCCGTGAAGCAGGACTGCCGCCAGAAGGCCTCCCGCAGCCTCGGAACGAGTGGGTTTGCTCTGCGGTGGGTCCGGCCGTTCGGTCCCAGCAGAAGCTGCTTCCGATGTCCTCGCGCGTTAGGACGGCCCCCCACCTGAGGCCAGGCTGGCACCCTTCCTGCGGCTTCCGCCCCATCCTGCCGTGGCCCAGCTTGCCCCTTCGCCAAGGAGGCCTGCACGCGGAAGGCAGCTTGGCCTCAGGCTTGCCTCTCGGAGGGAAGGCTGTGGTGCTCGCTCGAGGTGAACAGGCCTCGCGCTGAGAAGGCCTCCTTCTCCTTGCAGCGACGTGTGTGCGGACGTGGACGTGGATGGCATTCCACCCTGCCTTGTCTCTCCCAGGGAGGTCGAGGGGCTTGACCTGCGGCGTCCCCACGCACAGCGAATCAGCCAACCGCTTCCCCGGGGAGGACGCGAGGCGTCGGTCCGGGAGAAGCCGGCCCCACGGCCCGGGCGCTCGGGCCTCACGAAGCGCGCCCTTCCTCTCTCCTGCCCGCTTCTCTCTTCGCACTCCTCTTTCCCTAGGCGGACGTTCTCCCCCGGAGCGCACCGTGGCTCGGCCTGGACGGACCTGCTGTCTCCTTCGGTTTTCAGGCCCAGGCGTGCGACCGCCTTGACTCCCCGAAGCCGCTGTCGGCCCCGAGGTGCTGGCGGCACCCGCAGGTCCCTGGGGTGGAGGCCCCAGCCGGCAGGGTGTTTGCATCACTTTCCGCATCTGAGAGCAGGCGTGGTGCTTTTGGGGAAGGGGGAGCTGACAAAGCCCCCTCCGGGATGCGTGTTCCAGAGCCGAGGTTTGGGCGGCTTGCTCCGTGCTTCTAGGGGATCACAGCCGCTTCTCTCCTAACGGGACGGAGTGGGGCTTGCTGGGTCAAGGCGTCCCCCTGAAAAGGTCCCATGGCAGGGGCTCGGCCCTTCGCCCGTCCGTTTCAGGCTGGCCTCCCTGCTCAGGGCGACACCCGGAGAGGTGGGCCTGCAGGCCGGCGTCGCCCTCCCGACCTCCCCGCGAGCCGGGTGTGCAGCCCGGTGCCCTCTGAAAGCCGGTTCCAGTGGGCTCGACTACGGGCTTGCGCCCGGCTCCGTGAAGCAGGACTGCCGCCAGAAGGCCTCCCGCAGCCTCGGAACGAGTAGGTTTGCTCTGCGGTGGGTCCGGCCGCTCGGTCCCAGCAGAAGCTGCTTCCGTTGTCCTCGCGCGTTAGGACGGCCCCCCACCTGAGGCCCGGCTGGCACCCTTCCTGCGGCTTCCGCCCCATCCTGCCGCGGCCCAGCTTGCCCCTTCGCCAAGGAGGCCTGCACGCGGAAGGCAGCTCGGCTTCAAGCTTGCCTCTCGGAGGGAAGGCTGTGGTGCTCGCTCGAGGTGAACAGGCCTCGCGCTGAGAAGGCCTCCTTCTCCGTGCAGCGACGTGTGTGTGGACGTGGTCGGGGATGGCATTCCACCCTGCCTTGTCTCTCCCAGGGAGGTCCAGTGGCTTGACCTGCGGCGTCCCCACCCACGGCGAGTCAGCCAACCGCTTCCCCGGGGAGGACCGAGGCGTCGGCCCGGGAGAAGTCGGCCCCACGGCCCGGGCGCTCGGGCCGAACGAAGCGCGCCGTTCCTCTCTCCTGCCCGCTTCTCTCTTCGCACTCGTCTTTCCCTGGGCGGACGTACTCCCCCGGAGCACACCGTGGCTCGGCATGGAGGGACCTGCTGTCTCCTTCGGTTTTCAGGCCCAGGCGTGCGACCGCCTTGACTCCCCGAAGCCGCTGCCGGCCCTGAGGTGCTGGCGGCACCCGCAGGTCCCTGGGGTGGAGGCCCCAGCTGGCAGGGTATTTGCATCACTTTCCGCATCTGAGAGCAGGCGTGGTGCATTCGGGGAAGGGGGAGCTGACAGAGTCCCCTCCGGGAAGCGCGTTTCAGAGCCAGGGTTGGGCACCTTGCTCCGTGCTTCTAGGGGTCACAGCCGCTTCTCTCCTAAAGGGTCAGAGTGGGGCTTGCTGTGCCAAGGTGTCCCGCTGAAACAGTCCCATGGCAGGGTCTCGGCCCTTAGCCCGTCCGTTTCAGGCTGGCCTCCCTGCTCAGGGCGGTCCCCGGAGAGGTGGGCCTGCAGGCCGGCGTCGCCCTCCCGACCTCCCCGCGAGCCGGGTGTGCAGCCCGGTGCCCTCTGAACGCCGGCTCCGGTGGGCTCGACCGCGGGCGGGCGCCCGGCTCCTCGAAGCGGGGCTTCCGCCAGAAGGCCTCCCGCCCCTCGGAACGAGTGGGTTTGCTCTGCGGTGGGTCCGGCCGCTCAGTCCCTGCAGAAGCTGCTTGCGATGTCCTTGCTCGTGCTTCGCTGAGGCCTAGGTCGGGGGCCCCATCCTAGACGGCCCCACACCTGAGGCCCGGCTGGCACCCTTCCTGCGGCTTCCGCCCCATCCTGCCGTGGCCCAGCTTGCCCCTTCGCCAAGGAGGCCTGCACGCGGAAGGCAGCTCGGCTTCAAGCTTGCCTCTCGGAGGGAAGGCTGTGGTGCTCGCTCGACGTGAACAGGCCTCGCGCTGAGAAGGCCTCCTTCTCCGTGCAGCGACGTGTGTGCGGACGTGGACGGGGATGGCATTCCACCCTGCCTTGTCTCTCCCAGGGAGGTCGAGGGGCTTGACCTACGGCGTCCCCTCCCTAGGCGAGTCAGCTAACCGCTTCCCCGGGGAGGACACGAGGCGTCGGTCCGGGAGAAGCCGGCCCCACGGCCCGGGCGCTCGGGCCTCACGAAGCGCGCCCTTCCTCTCTCCTGCCCGCTTCTCTCTTCGCACTCGTCATTCCCTGGGCGGATGTTCTCCCCCGGAGCGCACCCTGGCTCGGTCTGGAGGGACCTGCTGTCTCCTTTGGTTTTCAGGCCCAGGCGTGCGACCGCCTTGACTCCCCGAAGCCGCTGTCGGCCCCGAGGTGCTGGCGGCACCCGCAGGTCCCTGGGGTGGAGGCCCCAGCCGGCAGGGTGTTTGCATCGCTTTCCGCGTCGGAGAGCAGGCATGGTGCTTTCGGGGAAGGGGGAGCTGACAGAGTCCCCTCCGGGAAGCGCGTCCCAGAGCCGTGGGTTGGGCACCTTGCTCCGTGCTTCTAGGGGTCACAGCCGCTTCTCTCCTAAAGGGTCAGAGTGGGGCTTGCTGTACCAAGGCGTCCCGCTGAAACAGTCCCATGGCAGGGGCTCGGCCCTTCGCCCGTCCGTTTCCGGCTGTCCTCCCTGCTCAGGGCGGTCCCCGGAGAGGTGGGCCTGCAGGCCGGCGTCGCCCTCCCGACCTCCCCGCGAGCCGGGTGTGCAGCCCGGTGCCCTCTTAACGCCGGCTCCGGTGGGCTCTACTGCGGGCGTGCGCCCGTCTCCACGAAGCGGGGCTGCCGCCAGAAGGCCTCCCGCAGCCTCGGAACGAGTAGGTTTTCTCTGCGGTGGGTCCGGCCGCTCGGTCTCAGCAGAAGCTGCTTCCGATGTCCTCGCGCGTGCAAAGCGGAGGCCGAGGTCGGGGGCCCCCTTCTAGGACGGCCCCCCACCTGAGGCCCGGCTGGCACCCTTCCTGCGGCTTCCGCCCCATCCTGCCGTGGCCCAGCTTGCCCCTTCGCCAAGGAGGCCTGCACGCGGATGGCAGCTCGGCTTCAAGCTTGCCTCTCGGAGGGAAGGCTTTGGTGCTCGCTCGAGGTGAACAGGCCTCGCGCTGAGAAGGCCTCCTTCTCCGTGCAGCGACGTGTGTGCGGACGTGGACGGGGATTGCATTCCACCCTGCCTTGTCTCTCCCAGGGAGGTCGAGGGGCTTGACCTACGGCGTCCCCTACCTCGGCGAGTCAGCTAACCGCTTCCCCGGGGAGGACGCGAGGCGCCGGCCCGGGAGAAGCCGGCCCCAGCCCGGGCGCTCGGGCCTCAGGAAGCGCGCCCTTCTCTCTCCTCCCCCTTCTCTCTTCTGACTCGTCTTTCCCTGGGTGGACGTTCTCCCCCGGAGCGCACCCTGGCTCGGTCTGGTGGGACCTTCTGTCTCCTTCGGTTTTCAGGCCCAGGCGTGCGACCACCTTGACTCCCCGAAGCCGCTGTCGGCCCCGAGGTGCTGGCGGCACCCGCAGGTCCCTGGGGTGGAGACCCAGCCTGCAGGGTGTTTGCATCGCTTTCCGCGTCGGAGAGCAGGCATGGTGCTTTCGGGGAAGGGGGAGCTGACAGAGTCCCCTCCGGGAAGCGCGTGCCAGAGCCGTGGGTTGGGCGCCTTCCTCCGTGCTTCTAGGGGTCACAGCCGCTTCTCTCCTAAAGGGTCAGAGTGGGGCTTGCTGTGCCAAGGCGTCCCGCTGAAACAGTCCCATGGAGGGTCTCGGCCCTTCGCCCGTCCGTTTCAGGCTGGCCTCCCTGCTCAGGGCGCCACCCGGAGAGGAGGGCCTGCAGGCCGGCGTCGCCCTCCCGACCTCCCCGCGAGCCAGGTGTGCAGCCCGGTGCCCTCTGAACGCCGGCTCCGGTGGGTTCGACTTCGGGCTTGTGCCCGGCTCCGTGAAGCAGGACTGCCGCCAGAAGGCCTCCCGCAGCCTCGGAACGAGTGGGTTTGCTCTGCGGTGGGTCCGGCCGCTCGGTCCCAGCAGAAGCTGCTTCCGATGTCCTCGCGCGTGCTTTTCGGAGGCCGAGGTCGGGGGCCCCCTTCTAGGACGGCCCCCCACCTGAGGCCCGGCTGGCACCCTTCCTGCGGCTTCCGCCCCATCCTGCCGTGGCCCAGCTTGCCCCTTCGCCAAGGAGGCCTGCACACGGAAGGCAGCTTGTCCTCAGGCTTGCCTCTCGGAGGGAAGGCTGTGGTGCTCGCTCAAGGTGAACAGGCCTCGCGCTGAGAAGGCCTCCTTCTCCGTGCAGCGACGTGTGTGCGGACGTGGACGGGGATGGCATTCCACCCTGCCTTGTCTCTCCCAGGGAGGTCAAGGGGCTTGACCTACCGCGTCCCCTCCCACGGCGAGTCAGCTAACCGCTTCCCCGGGGAGGACCGAGGCGCCGGCCCGGGAGAAGCCGGCCCCGCGGCCCGGGCGCTCGGGCCTCACGAAGCGCGCCCTTCCTCTCTCCTGCCCGCTTCTCTCTTCGCACTCCTCTTTCCCTGGGCGGACGTTCTCCCCCGGAGCGCACCCTGGCTCGGTCTGGAGGGTCCTGCTGTCTCCTTTGGTTTTCGGGCCCAGGCGTGCGACCGCCTTGACTCCCCGAAGCCGCTGTCGGCCCCGAGGTGCTGGCGGCACCCGCAGGTCCCTGGGGTGGAGGCCCCATCCGGCAGGGTGTTTGCATCGCTTTCCGCGTCGGAGAGCAGGCATGGTGCTTTCGGGGAAGGGGGAGCTGACAGAGTACCCTCCGGGAAGCGCGTGCCAGAGCCAGGGTTGGGCACCTTGCTCCGTGCTTCTAGGGGTCACAGCCGCTTCTCTCCTAAAGGGTCAGAGTGGGGCTTGCTGTGCCAAGGTGTCCCGCTGAAACAGTCCCATGGCAGGGTCTCGGCCCTTAGCCCGTCCGTTTCAGGCTGGCCTCCCTGCTCAGGGCGGTCCCCGGAGAGGTGGGCCTGCAGGCCGGCGTCGCCCTCCCGACCTCCCCGCGAGCCGGGTGTGCAGCCCGGTGCCCTCTGAACGCCGGCTCCGGTGGGCTCGACCGCGGGCGGGCGCCCGGCTCCTCGAAGCGGGGCTTCCGCCAGAAGGCCTCCCGCCCCTCGGAACGAGTGGGTTTGCTCTGCGGTGGGTCCGGCCGCTCAGTCCCTGCAGAAGCTGCTTGCGATGTCCTTGCTCGTGCTTCGCTGAGGCCTAGGTCGGGGGCCCCATCCTAGACGGCCCCACACCTGAGGCCCGGCTGGCACCCTTCCTGCGGCTTCCGCCCCATCCTGCCGTGGCCCAGCTTGCCCCTTCGCCAAGGAGGCCTGCACGCGGAAGGCAGCTCGGCTTCAAGCTTGCCTCTCGGAGGGAAGGCTGTGGTGCTCGCTCGACGTGAACAGGCCTCGCGCTGAGAAGGCCTCCTTCTCCGTGCAGCGACGTGTGTGCGGACGTGGACGGGGATGGCATTCCACCCTGCCTTGTCTCTCCCAGGGAGGTCGAGGGGCTTGACCTACGGCGTCCCCTCCCTAGGCGAGTCAGCTAACCGCTTCCCCGGGGAGGACGCGAGGCGCCGGCCCGGGAGAAGCCGGCCCCAGCCCGGGCGCTCGGGCCTCAGGAAGCGCGCCCTTCTCTCTCCTCCCCCTTCTCTCTTCTGACTCGTCTTTCCCTGGGTGGACGTTCTCCCCCGGAGCGCACCCTGGCTCGGTCTGGTGGGACCTTCTGTCTCCTTCGGTTTTCAGGCCCAGGCGTGCGACCGCCTTGACTCCCCGAAGCCGCTGTCGGCCCCGAGGTGCTGGCGGCACCCGCAGGTCCCTGGGGTGGAGACCCAGCCTGCAGGGTGTTTGCATCGCTTTCCGCGTCGGAGAGCAGGCATGGTGCTTTCGGGGAAGGGGGAGCTGACAGAGTCCCCTCCGGGAAGCGCGTGCCAGAGCCGTGGGTTGGGCGCCTTCCTCCGTGCTTCTAGGGGTCACAGCCGCTTCTCTCCTAAAGGGTCAGAGTGGGGCTTGCTGTGCCAAGGCGTCCCGCTGAAACAGTCCCATGGAGGGTCTCGGCCCTTCGCCCGTCCGTTTCAGGCTGGCCTCCCTGCTCAGGGCGCCACCCGGAGAGGAGGGCCTGCAGGCCGGCGTCGCCCTCCCGACCTCCCCGCGAGCCAGGTGTGCAGCCCGGTGCCCTCTGAAGGCCGGCTCCGGTGGGTTCGACTTCGGGCTTGTGCCCGGCTCCGTGAAGCAGGACTGCCGCCAGAAGGCCTCCCGCAGCCTCGGAACGAGTGGGTTTGCTCTGCGGTGGGTCCGGCCGCTCGGTCCCAGCAGAAGCTGCTTCCGATGTCCTCGCGCGTGCTTTTCGGAGGCCGAGGTCGGGGGCCCCCTTCTAGGACGGCCCCCCACCTGAGGCCCGGCTGGCACCCTTCCTGCGGCTTCCGCCCCATCCTGCCGTGGCCCAGCTTGCCCCTTCGCCAAGGAGGCCTGCACACGGAAGGCAGCTTGTCCTCAGGCTTGCCTCTCGGAGGGAAGGCTGTGGTGCTCGCTCAAGGTGAACAGGCCTCGCGCTGAGAAGGCCTCCTTCTCCGTGCAGCGACGTGTGTGCGGACGTGGACGGGGATGGCATTCCACCCTGCCTTGTCTCTCCCAGGGAGGTCAAGGGGCTTGACCTACCGCGTCCCCTCCCACGGCGAGTCAGCTAACCGCTTCCCCGGGGAGGACCGAGGCGCCGGCCCGGGAGAAGCCGGCCCCGCGGCCCGGGCGCTCGGGCCTCACGAAGCGCGCCCTTCCTCTCTCCTGCCCGCTTCTCTCTTCGCACTCCTCTTTCCCTGGGCGGACGTTCTCCCCCGGAGCGCACCCTGGCTCGGTCTGGAGGGTCCTGCTGTCTCCTTTGGTTTTCGGGCCCAGGCGTGCGACCGCCTTGACTCCCCGAAGCCGCTGTCGGCCCCGAGGTGCTGGCGGCACCCGCAGGTCCCTGGGGTGGAGGCCCCATCCGGCAGGGTGTTTGCATCGCTTTCCGCGTCGGAGAGCAGGCATGGTGCTTTCGGGGAAGGGGGAGCTGACAGAGTACCCTCCGGGAAGCGCGTGCCAGAGCCGAGGGTTGGGCACCTTGCTCCGTGCTTCTAGGGGTCACAGCCGCTTCTCTCCTAAAGGGTCAGAGTGGGGCTTGCTGTACCAAGGCGTCCCGCTGAAACAGTCCCATGGCAGGGGCTCGGCCCTTCGCCCGTCCGTTTCAGGCTGGCCTCCCTGCTCAGGGCGGTCCCCGGAGAGGTGGGCCTGCAGGCCGGCGTCGCCCTCCCGACCTCCCCGCGAGCCGTGTGTGCAGCCCGGTGCCCTCTTAACGCCGGCTCCGGTGGGCTCTACTGCGGGCGGGCGCCCGGCTCCTCGAAGCGGGGCTGCCGCCAGAAGGCCTCCCGCAGCCTCGGAACGAGTAGGTTTGCTCTGCGGTGGGTCCGGCCGCTCGGTCTCAGCAGAAGCTGCTTCCGATGTCCTCGCGCGTGCTTCGCGGAGGCCGAGGTCGGGGGCCCCCTTCTAGGACGGCCCCCCACCTGAGGCCCGGCTGGCACCCTTCCTGCGGCTTCCGCCCCATCCTGCCGTGGCCCAGCTTGCTCCTTCGCCAAGGAGGCCTGCACGCGGAAGGCAGCTCGGCTTCAAGCTTGCCTCTCGGAGGGAAGGCTGTGGTGCTCGCTCGAGGTGAACAGGCCTCGCGCTGAGAAGGCCTCCTTCTCCGTGCAGCGACGTGTGTGCGGACGTGGACGGGGATTGCATTCCACCCTGCCTTGTCTCTCCCAGGGAGGTCGAGGGGCTTGACCTACGGCGTCCCCTCCCACGGCGAGTCAGCTAACCGCTTCCCCGGGGAGGACGCGAGGCGCCGGCCCGGGAGAAGCCGGCCCCACGGCCCGGGCGCTCGGGCCTCACGAAGCGCGCCCTTCTCTCTCCTCCCCCTTCTCTCTTCTGACTCGTCTTTCCCTGGGTGGACGTTCTCCCCCGGAGCGCACCCTGGCTCGGTCTGGTGGGACCTGCTGTCTCCTTCGGATTTCAGGCCCAGGCGTGCGACCGCCTTGACTCCCCGAAGCCGCTGTCGGCCCCGAGGTGCTGGCGGCACCCGCAGGTCCCTAGGGTGGAGGCCCCAGCCGGCAGGGTGTTTGCATCACTTTCCGCATCTGAGAGCAGGCGTGGTGCTTTTGGGGTAGGGGGAGCTGACAAAGCCCCCTCCGGGATGCGTGTTCCAGAGCCGAGGTTTGGGCGGCTTGCTCCGTGCTTCTAGGGGGTCACAGCCGCTTCTCTCCTAACGGGACGGAGTGGGGCTTGCTGGGTCAAGGCGTCCCCGTGAAACAGTCCCATGGCAGGGGCTCGGCCCTTCGCCTGTCCGTTTCAGGCTGGCCTCCCTGCTCAGGGCGTCACCCGGAGAGGTGGGCCTGCAGGCCGGCGTCGCCCTCCCGACCTCCCCGCGAGCCGGGTGTGCAGCCCGGTGCCCTCTGAAAGCCGGTTCCGGTGGGCTCGACTACGGGCTTGCGCCCGGCTCCGTGAAGGAGGACTGCCGCCAGAAGGCCTCCCGCAGCCTCGGAACGAGGGGGTTTGCTCTTCGGTGGGTCCGGCCGCTCAGTCCCAGCAGAAGCTGCTTCCGATGTCCTCGCGCGTTAGGACGGCCCCCCACCTGAGGCCCGGCTGGCACCCTTCCTGCGGCTTCCGCCCCATCCTGCCGCGGCCCAGCTTGCCCCTTCGCCAAGGAGGCCTGCACGCGGAAGGCAGCTCGGCTTCAAGCTTGCCTCTCGGAGGGAAGGCTGTGGTGCTCGCTCGAGGTGAACAGGCCTCGCGCTGAGAAGGCCTCCTTCTCCGTGCAGCGACGTGTGTGTGGACGTGGTCGGGGATGGCATTCCACCCTGCCTTGTCTCTCCCAGGGAGGTCCAGTGGCTTGACCTGCGGCGTCCCCACCCACGGCGAGTCAGCCAACCGCTTCCCCGGGGAGGACGCGAGGCGTCGGCCCGGGAGAAGTCGGCCCCACGGCCCGGGCGCTCGGGCCGAACGAAGCGCGCCCTTCCTCTCTCCTGCCCGCTTCTCTCTTCGCACTCGTCTTTCCCTGGGCGGACGTACTCCCCCGGAGCACACCGTGGCTCGGCCTGGACGGACCTGCTGTCTCCTTCGGTTTTCAGGCCCAGGCGTGCGACCGCCTTGACTCCCCGAAGCCGCTGTCGGCCCCGAGGTGCTGGCGGCACCCGCAGGTCCCTGGGGTGGAGGCCCCAGCTGGCAGGGTATTTGCATCACTTTCCGCATCTGAGAGCAGGCGTGGTGCATTTGGGGAAGGGGGAGCTGACAGAGTCCCCTCCGGGAAGCGCGTTTCAGAGCCAGGGTTGGGCACCTTGCTCCGTGCTTCTAGGGGTCACAGCCGCTTCTCTCCTAAAGGGTCAGAGTGGGGCTTGCTGTGCCAAGGTGTCCCGCTGAAACAGTCCCATGGCAGGGTCTCGGCCCTTCGCCCGTCCGTTTCAGGCTGGCCTCCCTGCTCAGGGCGGTCCCCGGAGAGGTGGGCCTGCAGGCCGGCGTCGCCCTCCCGACCTCCCCGCGAGCCGGGTGTGCAGCCCGGTGCCCTCTGAATGCCGGCTCCGGCGGGCTCGACCGCGGGCGGGCGCCCGGCTCCTCGAAGCGGGGCTTCCGCCAGAAGGCCTCCCGCACCTCGGAACGAGTGGGTTTGCTCTGCGGTGGGTCCGGCCGCTCAGTCCCTGCAGAAGCTGCTTGCGATGTCCTTGCTCGTGCTTCGCTGAGGCCTAGGTCGGGGGCCCCATCCTAGACGGCCCCACACCTGAGGCCCGGCTTGCAGCCTTCCTGCGGCTTCCGCCCCATCCTGCCGTGGCCCAGCTTGCCCCTTCGCCAAGGAGGCCTGCACGCGGAAGGCAGCTCGGCTTCAAGCTTGCCTCTCGGAGGGAAGGCTGTGGTGCTCGCTCGACGTGAACAGGCCTCGCGCTGAGAAGGCCTCCTTCTCCGTGCAGCGACGTGTGTGCGGACGTGGACGGGGATGGCATTCCACCCTGCCTTGTCTCTCCCAGGGAGGTCGAGGGGCTTGACCTACGGCGTCCCCTCCCACGGCGAGTCAGCTAACCGCTTCCCCGGGGAGGACGCGAGGCGTCGGTCCGGGAGAAGCCGGCCCCACGGCCCGGGCACTCGGGCCTCACGAAGCGCGCCCTTCCTCTCTCCTGCCCGCTTCTCTCTTCGCACTCGTCTTTCCCTGGGCGGACGTTCTCCCCCGGAGTGCACCCTGGCTCGGTCTGGAGGGACCTGCTGTCTCCTTTGGTTTTCAGGCCCAGGCGTGCGACCGCCTTGACTCCCCGAAGCCGCTGTCGGCCCCGAGGTGCTGGCGGCACCCGCAGGTCCCTGGGGTGGAGGCCCCAGCCGGCAGGGTGTTTGCATCGCTTTCCGCGTCGGAGAGCACGCATGGTGCTTTCTGGGAAGGGGGAGCTGACAGAGTCCCCTCCGGGAAGCGCGTGCCAGAGCCGAGGGTTGGGCACCTTGCTCCGTGCTTCTAGGGGTCACAGCCGCTTCTCTCCTAAAGGGTCAGAGTGGGGCTTGCTGTACCAAGGCGTCCCGCTGAAACAGTCCCATGGCAGGGGCTCGGCCCTTCGCCCGTCCGTTTCCGGCTGGCCTCCCTGCTCAGGGCGGTCCCCGGAGAGGTGGGCCTGCAGGCCGGCGTCGCCCTCCCGACCTCCCCGCGAGCCGGGTGTGCAGCCCGGTGCCCTCTTAACGCCGGCTCCGGTGGGCTCGACTGCGGGCGGGCGCCCGTCTCCACGAAGCGGGGCTGCCGCCAGAAGGCCTCCCGCAGCCTCGGAACGAGTAGGTTTGCTCTGTGGTGGGTCCGGCCGCTCGGTCTCAGCAGAAGCTGCTTCCGATGTCCTCGCGCGTGCAAAGCGGAGACCGAGGTCGGGGGCCCCCTTCTAGGACGGCCCCCCACCTGAGGCCCGGCTGGCACCCTTCCTGCGGCTTCCGCCCCATCCTGCCGTGGCCCAGCTTGCTCCTTCGCCAAGGAGGCCTGCACGCGGAAGGCAGCTCGGCTTCAAGCTTGCCTCTCGGAGGGAAGGCTTTGGTGCTCGCTCGAGGTGAACAGGACTCGCGCTGAGAAGGCCTCCTTCTCCGTGCAGCGACGTGTGTGCGGACGTGGACGGGGATTGCATTCCACCCTGCCTTGTCTCTCCCAGGGAGGTCGAGGGGCTTGACCTACGGCGTCCCCTCCCACGGCGAGTCAGCTAACCGCTTCCCCGGGGAGGACGCGAGGCGCCGGCCCGGGAGAAGCCGGCCCCAGCCCGGGCACTCGGGCCTCACGAAGCGCGCCCTTCTCTCTCCTCCCCCTTCTCTCTTCTGACTCCTCTTTCCCTGGGTGGACGTTCTCCCCCGGAGCGCACCCTGGCTCGGTCTGGTGGGACCTGCTGTCTCCTTCGGTTTTCAGGCCCAGGCGTGCGACCACCTTGACTCCCCGAAGCCGCTGTCGGCCCCGAGGTGCTGGCGGCACCCGCAGGTCCCTGGG
Organism: Martes martes; assembly: GCF_963455335.1. Classification (NCBI taxonomy): domain Eukaryota; kingdom Metazoa; phylum Chordata; class Mammalia; order Carnivora; family Mustelidae; genus Martes; species Martes martes. Next base: position 14,309,973 of record NC_137892.1, on the reverse strand, counting down.
GTGGAGGCCCCAGCCTGCAGGGTGTTTGCATCGCTTTCCGCGTCGGAGAGCAGGCATGGTGCTTTCGGGGAAGGGGGAGCTGACAGAGTCCCCTCCGGGAAGCGCGTGCCAGAGCCGTGGGTTGGGCGCCTTCCTCCGTGCTTCTAGGGGTCACAGCCGCTTCTCTCCTAAAGGGTCAGAGTGGGGCTTGCTGTACCAAGGCGTCCCGCTGAAACAGTCCCATGGAGGGTCTCGGCCCTTCGCCCGTCCGTTTCAGGCTGGCCTCCCTGCTCAGGGCGCCACCCGGAGAGGAGGGCCTGCAGGCCGGCGTCGCCCTCCCGACCTCCCCGCGAGCCGGGTGTGCAGCCCGGTGCCCTCTGAAGGCCGGCTCCGGTGGGTTCGACTTCGGGCTTGTGCCCGGCTCCGTGAAGCAGGACTGCCGCCAGAAGGCCTCCCGCAGCCTCGGAACGAGTGGGTTTGCTCTGCGGTGGGTCCGGCCGCTTGGTCCCAGCAGAAGCTCCTTACTATGTCCTAGCGCGTGCTTCGCGGAGGCCGAGGTCGGGGGCCCCCTTCTAGGACGGCCCCCCACCTGAGGCCCGGCTGGCACCCTTCCTGCGGCTTCCGCCCCATCCTGCCGTGGCCCAGCTTGCCCCTTCGCCAAGGAGGCCTGCACGCGGAAGGCAGCTTGGCCTCAGGCTTGCCTCTCGGAGGGAAGGCTGTGGTGCTCGCTCGAGGTGAACAGGCCTCGCGCTGAGAAGGCCTCCTTCTCCTTGCAGCGACGTGTGTGCGGACGTGCACGTGGATGGCATTCCACCCTGCCTTGTCTCTCCCAGGGAGGTCGAGGGGCTTGACCTGCGGCGTCCCCACGCACGGCGAGTCAGCCAACCGCTTCCCCGGGGAGGACGCGAGGCGTCGGTCCGGGAGAAGCCGGCCCCACGGCCCGGGCGCTCGGGCCTCACGAAGCGCGCCCTTCCTCTCTCCTGCCCGCTTCTCTCTTCGCACTCGTCTTTCCCTAGGCGGACGTTCTCCCCCGGAGTGCACCGTGGCTAAGCCTGGACGGACCTGCTGTCTCCTTCGGTTCAGGCCCAGGCTTGCGACCGCCTGGACTCCCCGAAGCCGCTGTCGGCCCCGAGGTGCTGGCGGCACCCGCAGGTCCCTGGGGTGGAGGCCCCAGCCGGCAGGGTGTTTGCATCACTTTCCGCATCTGAGAGCAGGCGTGGTGCATTCGGGGAAGGGGGAGCTGACAGAGTCCCCTCCGGGAAGCGCGTTTCAGAGCCAGGGTTGGGCACCTTGCTCCGTGCTTCTAGGGGTCACAGCCGCTTCTCTCCTAAAGGGTCAGAGTGGGGCTTGCTGTGCCAAGGTGTCCCGCTGAAACAGTCCCATGGCAGGGTCTCGGCCCTTCGCCCGTCCGTTTCAGGCTGGCCTCCCTGCTCAGGGCGGTCCCCGGAGAGGTGGGCCTGCAGGCCGGCGTCGCCCTCCCGACCTCCCCGCGAGCCGGGTGTGCAGCCCGGTGCCCTCTGAACGCCGGCTCCGGTGGGCTCGACCGCGGGCGGGCGCCCGGCTCCTCGAAGCGGGGCTTCCGCCAGAAGGCCTCCCGCACCTCGGAACGAGTGGGTTTGCTCTGCGGTGGGTCCGGCCGCTCGGTCCCAGCAGAAGCTGCTTCCGATGTCCTCGCGCGTGCTTTTCGGAGGCCGAGGTCGGGGGCCCCCTTCTAGGACGGCCCCCCACCTGAGGCCCGGCTGGCACCCTTCCTGCGGCTTCCGCCCCATCCTGCCGTGGCCCAGCTTGCCCCTTCGCCAAGGAGGCCTGCACACGGAAGGCAGCTTGTCCTCAGGCTTGCCTCTCGGAGGGAAGGCTGTGGTGCTCGCTCAAGGTGAACAGGCCTCGCGCTGAGAAGGCCTCCTTCTCCGTGCAGCGACGTGTGTGCGGACGTGGACGGGGATGGCATTCCACCCTGCCTTGTCTCTCCCAGGGAGGTCAAGGGGCTTGACCTACCGCGTCCCCTCCCACGGCGAGTCAGCTAACCGCTTCCCCGGGGAGGACCGAGGCGCCGGCCCGGGAGAAGCCGGCCCCGCGGCCCGGGCGCTCGGGCCTCACGAAGCGCGCCCTTCCTCTCTCCTGCCCGCTTCTCTCTTCGCACTCCTCTTTCCCTGGGCGGACGTTCTCCCCCGGAGCGCACCCTGGCTCGGTCTGGAGGGTCCTGCTGTCTCCTTTGGTTTTCGGGCCCAGGCGTGCGACCGCCTTGACTCCCCGAAGCCGCTGTCGGCCCCGAGGTGCTGGCGGCACCCGCAGGTCCCTGGGGTGGAGGCCCCATCCGGCAGGGTGTTTGCATCGCTTTCCGCGTCGGAGAGCAGGCATGGTGCTTTCGGGGAAGGGGGAGCTGACAGAGTACCCTCCGGGAAGCGCGTGCCAGAGCCGAGGGTTGGGCACCTTGCTCCGTGCTTCTAGGGGTCACAGCCGCTTCTCTCCTAAAGGGTCAGAGTGGGGCTTGCTGTACCAAGGCGTCCCGCTGAAACAGTCCCATGGCAGGGGCTCGGCCCTTCGCCCGTCCGTTTCAGGCTGGCCTCCCTGCTCAGGGCGGTCCCCGGAGAGGTGGGCCTGCAGGCCGGCGTCGCCCTCCCGACCTCCCCGCGAGCCGGGTGTGCAGCCCGGTGCCCTCTTAACGCCGGCTCCGGTGGGCTCTACTGCGGGCGGGCGCCCGGCTCCTCGAAGCGGGGCTGCCGCCAGAAGGCCTCCCGCAGCCTCGGAACGAGTAGGTTTGCTCTGCGGTGGGTCCGGCCGCTCGGTCTCAGCAGAAGCTGCTTCCGATGTCCTCGCGCGTGCAAAGCGGAGGCCGAGGTCGGGGGCCCCCTTCTAGGACGGCCCCCCACCTGAGGCCCGGCTGGCACCCTTCCTGCGGCTTCCGCCCCATCCTGCCGTGGCCCAGCTTGCTCCTTCGCCAAGGAGGCCTGCACGCGGAAGGCAGCTCGGCTTCAAGCTTGCCTCTCGGAGGGAAGGCTGTGGTGCTCGCTCGAGGTGAACAGGCCTCGCGCTGAGAAGGCCTCCTTCTCCGTGCAGCGACGTGTGTGCGGACGTGGACGGGGATTGCATTCCACCCTGCCTTGTCTCTCCCAGGGAGGTCGAGGGGCTTGACCTACGGCGTCCCCTCCCACGGCGAGTCAGCTAACCGCTTCCCCGGGGAGGACGCGAGGCGCCGGCCCGGGAGAAGCCGGCCCCACGGCCCGGGCGCTCGGGCCTCACGAAGCGCGCCCTTCTCTCTCCTCCCCCTTCTCTCTTCTGACTCGTCTTTCCCTGGGTGGACGTTCTCCCCCGGAGCGCACCCTGGCTCGGTCTGGTGGGACCTGCTGTCTCCTTCGGATTTCAGGCCCAGGCGTGCGACCGCCTTGACTCCCCGAAGCCGCTGTCGGCCCCGAGGTGCTGGCGGCACCCGCAGGTCCCTAGGGTGGAGGCCCCAGCCGGCAGGGTGTTTGCATCACTTTCCGCATCTGAGAGCAGGCGTGGTGCTTTTGGGGTAGGGGGAGCTGACAAAGCCCCCTCCGGGATGCGTGTTCCAGAGCCGAGGTTTGGGCGGCTTGCTCCGTGCTTCTAGGGGGTCACAGCCGCTTCTCTCCTAACGGGACGGAGTGGGGCTTGCTGGGTCAAGGCGTCCCCGTGAAACAGTCCCATGGCAGGGGCTCGGCCCTTCGCCTGTCCGTTTCAGGCTGGCCTCCCTGCTCAGGGCGTCACCCGGAGAGGTGGGCCTGCAGGCCGGCGTCGCCCTCCCGACCTCCCCGCGAGCCGGGTGTGCAGCCCGGTGCCCTCTGAAAGCCGGTTCCGGTGGGCTCGACTACGGGCTTGCGCCCGGCTCCGTGAAGGAGGACTGCCGCCAGAAGGCCTCCCGCAGCCTCGGAACGAGGGGGTTTGCTCTGCGGTGGGTCCGGCCGCTCGGTCCCAGCAGAAGCTGCTTCCGATGTCCTCGCGCGTTAGGACGGCCCCCCACCTGAGGCCCGGCTGGCACCCTTCCTGCGGCTTCCGCCCCATCCTGCCGCGGCCCAGCTTGCCCCTTCGCCAAGGAGGCCTGCACGCGGAAGGCAGCTCGGCTTCAAGCTTGCCTCTCGGAGGGAAGGCTGTGGTGCTCGCTCGAGGTGAACAGGCCTCGCGCTGAGAAGGCCTCCTTCTCCGTGCAGCGACGTGTGTGTGGACGTGGTCGGGGATGGCATTCCACCCTGCCTTGTCTCTCCCAGGGAGGTCCAGTGGCTTGACCTGCGGCGTCCCCACCCACGGCGAGTCAGCCAACCGCTTCCCCGGGGAGGACGCGAGGCGTCGGCCCGGGAGAAGTCGGCCCCACGGCCCGGGCGCTCGGGCCGAACGAAGCGCGCCCTTCCTCTCTCCTGCCCGCTTCTCTCTTCGCACTCGTCTTTCCCTGGGCGGACGTACTCCCCCGGAGCACACCGTGGCTCGGCCTGGACGGACCTGCTGTCTCCTTCGGTTTTCAGGCCCAGGCGTGCGACCGCCTTGACTCCCCGAAGCCGCTGTCGGCCCCGAGGTGCTGGCGGCACCCGCAGGTCCCTGGGGTGGAGGCCCCAGCTGGCAGGGTATTTGCATCACTTTCCGCATCTGAGAGCAGGCGTGGTGCATTTGGGGAAGGGGGAGCTGACAGAGTCCCCTCCGGGAAGCGCGTTTCAGAGCCAGGGTTGGGCACCTTGCTCCGTGCTTCTAGGGGTCACAGCCGCTTCTCTCCTAAAGGGTCAGAGTGGGGCTTGCTGTGCCAAGGTGTCCCGCTGAAACAGTCCCATGGCAGGGTCTCGGCCCTTCGCCCGTCCGTTTCAGGCTGGCCTCCCTGCTCAGGGCGGTCCCCGGAGAGGTGGGCCTGCAGGCCGGCGTCGCCCTCCCGACCTCCCCGCGAGCCGGGTGTGCAGCCCGGTGCCCTCTGAATGCCGGCTCCGGCGGGCTCGACCGCGGGCGGGCGCCCGGCTCCTCGAAGCGGGGCTTCCGCCAGAAGGCCTCCCGCACCTCGGAACGAGTGGGTTTGCTCTGCGGTGGGTCCGGCCGCTCAGTCCCTGCAGAAGCTGCTTGCGATGTCCTTGCTCGTGCTTCGCTGAGGCCTAGGTCGGGGGCCCCATCCTAGACGGCCCCACACCTGAGGCCCGGCTTGCAGCCTTCCTGCGGCTTCCGCCCCATCCTGCCGTGGCCCAGCTTGCCCCTTCGCCAAGGAGGCCTGCACGCGGAAGGCAGCTCGGCTTCAAGCTTGCCTCTCGGAGGGAAGGCTGTGGTGCTCGCTCGACGTGAACAGGCCTCGCGCTGAGAAGGCCTCCTTCTCCGTGCAGCGACGTGTGTGCGGACGTGGACGGGGATGGCATTCCACCCTGCCTTGTCTCTCCCAGGGAGGTCGAGGGGCTTGACCTACGGCGTCCCCTCCCACGGCGAGTCAGCTAACCGCTTCCCCGGGGAGGACGCGAGGCGTCGGTCCGGGAGAAGCCGGCCCCACGGCCCGGGCGCTCGGGCCTCACGAAGCGCGCCCTTCCTCTCTCCTGCCCGCTTCTCTCTTCGCACTCGTCTTTCCCTGGGCGGACGTTCTCCCCCGGAGTGCACCCTGGCTCGGTCTGGAGGGACCTGCTGTCTCCTTTGGTTTTCAGGCCCAGGCGTGCGACCGCCTTGACTCCCCGAAGCCGCTGTCGGCCCCGAGGTGCTGGCGGCACCCGCAGGTCCCTGGGGTGGAGGCCCCAGCCGGCAGGGTGTTTGCATCGCTTTCCGCGTCGGAGAGCACGCATGGTGCTTTCTGGGAAGGGGGAGCTGACAGAGTCCCCTCCGGGAAGCGCGTGCCAGAGCCGAGGGTTGGGCACCTTGCTCCGTGCTTCTAGGGGTCACAGCCGCTTCTCTCCTAAAGGGTCAGAGTGGGGCTTGCTGTACCAAGGCGTCCCGCTGAAACAGTCCCATGGCAGGGGCTCGGCCCTTCGCCCGTCCGTTTCCGGCTGGCCTCCCTGCTCAGGGCGGTCCCCGGAGAGGTGGGCCTGCAGGCCGGCGTCGCCCTCCCGACCTCCCCGCGAGCCGGGTGTGCAGCCCGGTGCCCTCTTAACGCCGGCTCCGGTGGGCTCGACTGCGGGTGGGCGCCCGTCTCCACGAAGCGGGGCTGCCGCCAGAAGGCCTCCCGCAGCCTCGGAACGAGTAGGTTTGCTCTGTGGTGGGTCCGGCCGCTCGGTCTCAGCAGAAGCTGCTTCCGATGTCCTCGCGCGTGCAAAGCGGAGACCGAGGTCGGGGGCCCCCTTCTAGGACGGCCCCCCACCTGAGGCCCGGCTGGCACCCTTCCTGCGGCTTCCGCCCCATCCTGCCGTGGCCCAGCTTGCTCCTTCGCCAAGGAGGCCTGCACGCGGAAGGCAGCTCGGCTTCAAGCTTGCCTCTCGGAGGGAAGGCTTTGGTGCTCGCTCGAGGTGAACAGGACTCGCGCTGAGAAGGCCTCCTTCTCCGTGCAGCGACGTGTGTGCGGACGTGGACGGGGATTGCATTCCACCCTGCCTTGTCTCTCCCAGGGAGGTCGAGGGGCTTGACCTACGGCGTGCCCTCCCACGGCGAGTCAGCTAACCGCTTCCCCGGGGAGGACGCGAGGCGCCGGCCCGGGAGAAGCCGGCCCCAGCCCGGGCACTCGGGCCTCACGAAGCGCGCCCTTCTCTCTCCTCCCCCTTCTCTCTTCTGACTCCTCTTTCCCTGGGTGGACGTTCTCCCCCGGAGCGCACCCTGGCTCGGTCTGGTGGGACCTGCTGTCTCCTTCGGTTTTCAGGCCCAGGCGTGCGACCACCTTGACTCCCCGAAGCCGCTGTCGGCCCCGAGGTGCTGGCGGCACCCGCAGGTCCCTGGGGTGGAGGCCCCAGCCTGCAGGGTGTTTGCATCGCTTTCCGCGTCGGAGAGCAGGCATGGTGCTTTCGGGGAAGGGGGAGCTGACAGAGTCCCCTCCGGGAAGCGCGTGCCAGAGCCGAGGGTTGGGCACCTTGCCCCGTGCTTCTAGGGGTCACAGCCGCTTCTCTCCTAAAGGGTCAGAGTGGGGCTTGCTGTACCAAGGCGTCCCGCTGAAACAGTCCCATGGAGGGTCTCGGCCCTTCGCCCGTCCGTTTCAGGCTGGCCTCCCTGCTCAGGGCGCCACCCGGAGAGGAGGGCCTGCAGGCCGGCGTCGCCCTCCCGACTTCCCCGCGAGCCGGGTGTGCAGCCCGGTGCCCTCTGAAGGCCGGCTCCGGTGGGTTCGACTTCGGGCTTGTGCCCGGCTCCGTGAAGCAGGACTGCCGCCAGAAGGCCTCCCGCAGCCTCGGAACGAGTGGGTTTGCTCTGCGGTGGGTCCGGCCGCTTGGTCCCAGCAGAAGCTCCTTACTATGTCCTAGCGCGTGCTTCGCGGAGGCCGAGGTCGGGGGCCCCCTTCTAGGACGGCCCCCCACCTGAGGCCCGGCTGGCACCCTTCCTGCGGCTTCCGCCCCATCCTGCCGTGGCCCAGCTTGCCCCTTCGCCAAGGAGGCCTGCACGCGGAAGGCAGCTTGGCCTCAGGCTTGCCTCTCGGAGGGAAGGCTGTGGTGCTCGCTCGAGGTGAACAGGCCTCGCGCTGAGAAGGCCTCCTTCTCCTTGCAGCGACGTGTGTGCGGACGTGCACGTGGATGGCATTCCACCCTGCCTTGTCTCTCCCAGGGAGGTCGAGGGGCTTGACCTGCGGCGTCCCCACGCACGGCGAGTCAGCCAACCGCTTCCCCGGGGAGGACGCGAGGCGTCGGCCCGGGAGAAGCCGGCCCCACGGCCCGGGCGCTCGGGCCTCACGAAGCGCGCCCTTCCTCTCTCCTGCCCGCTTCTCTCTTCGCACTCGTCTTTCCCTAGGCGGACGTTCTCCCCCTGAGTGCACCGTGGCTAAGCCTGGACGGACCTGCTGTCTCCTTCGGTTCAGGCCCAGGCTTGCGACCGCCTGGACTCCCCGAAGCCGCTGTCGGCCCCGAGGTGCTGGCGGCACCCGCAGGTCCCTGGGGTGGAGGCCCCAGCCGGCAGGGTGTTTGCATCACTTTCCGCATCTGAGAGCAGGCGTGGTGCATTCGGGGAAGGGGGAGCTGACAGAGTCCCCTCCGGGAAGCGCGTTTCAGAGCCAGGGTTGGGCACCTTGCTCCGTGCTTCTAGGGGTCACAGCCGCTTCTCTCCTAAAGGGTCAGAGTGGGGCTTGCTGTGCCAAGGTGTCCCGCTGAAACAGTCCCATGGCAGGGTCTCGGCCCTTCGCCCGTCCGTTTCAGGCTGGCCTCCCTGCTCAGGGCGGTCCCCGGAGAGGTGGGCCTGCAGGCCGGCGTCGCCCTCCCGACCTCCCCGCGAGCCGGGTGTGCAGCCCGGTGCCCTCTGAACGCCGGCTCCGGTGGGCTCGACCGCGGGCGGGCGCCCGGCTCCTCGAAGCGGGGCTTCCGCCAGAAGGCCTCCCGCACCTCGGAACGAGTGGGTTTGCTCTGCGGTGGGTCCGGCCGCTCAGTCCCTGCAGAAGCTGCTTGCGATGTCCTTGCTCGTGCTTCGCTGAGGCCTAGGTCGGGGGCCCCATCCTAGACGGCCCCACACCTGAGGCCCGGCTTGCAGCCTTCCTGCGGCTTCCGCCCCATCCTGCCGTGGCCCAGCTTGCCCCTTCGCCAAGGAGGCCTGCACGCGGAAGGCAGCTCGGCTTCAAGCTTGCCTCTCGGAGGGAAGGCTGTGGTGCTCGCTCGACGTGAACAGGCCTCGCGCTGAGAAGGCCTCCTTCTCCGTGCAGCGACGTGTGTGCGGACGTGGACGGGGATGGCATTCCACCCTGCCTTGTCTCTCCCAGGGAGGTCGAGGGGCTTGACCTACGGCGTCCCCTCCCTAGGCGAGTCAGCTAACCGCTTCCCCGGGGAGGACGCGAGGCGTCGGTCCGGGAGAAGCCGGCCCCACGGCCCGGGCGCTCGGGCCTCACGAAGCGCGCCCTTCCTCTCTCCTGCCCGCTTCTCTCTTCGCACTCGTCTTTCCCTAGGCGGACGTTCTCCCCCGGAGCGCACCGTGGCTCGGCCTGGACGGACCTGCTGTCTCCTTCGGTTTTCAGGCCCAGGCTTGCGACCGCCTGGACTCCCCGAAGCCGCTGTCGGCCCCGAGGTGCTGGCGGCACCCGCAGGTCCCTGGGGTGGAGGCCCCAGCCTGCAGGGTGTTTGTATCGCTTTCCGCGTCGGAGAGCAGGCATGGTGCTTTCGGGGAAGGGGGAGCTGACAGAGTCCCCTCCGGGAAGCGCGTGCCAGAGCCGAGGGTTGGGCACCTTGCTCCGTGCTTCTAGGGGTCACAGCCGCTTCTCTCCTAAAGGGTCAGAGTGGGGCTTGCTGTGCCAAGGCGTCCCGCTGAAACAGTCCCATGGAGGGTCTCGGCCCTTCGCCCGTCCGTTTCAGGCTGGCCTCCCTGCTCAGGGCGCCACCCGGAGAGGAGGGCCTGCAGGCCGGCGTCGCCCTCCCGACCTCCCCGCGAGCCGGGTGTGCAGCCCGGTGCCCTCTGAAGGCCGGCTCCGGTGGGTTCGACTTCGGGCTTGTGCCCGGCTCCGTGAAGCAGGACTGCCGCCAGAAGGCCTCCCGCAGCCTCGGAACGAGTGGGTTTGCTCTGCGGTGGGTGCGGCCGCTTGGTCCCAGCAGAAGCTCCTTACTATGTCCTAGCGCGTGCTTCGCGGAGGCCGAGGTCGGGGGCCCCCTTCTAGGACGGCCCCCCACCTGAGGCCCGGCTGGCACCCTTCCTGCGGCTTCCGCCCCATCCTGCCGTGGCCCAGCTTGCCCCTTCGCCAAGGAGGCCTGCACGCGGAAGGCAGCTTGGCCTCAGGCTTGCCTCTCGGAGGGAAGGCTGTGGTGCTCGCTCGAGGTGAACAGGCCTCGCGCTGAGAAGGCCTCCTTCTCCTTGCAGCGACGTGTGTGCGGACGTGCACGTGGATGGCATTCCACCCTGCCTTGTCTCTCCCAGGGAGGTCGAGGGGCTTGACCTGCGGCGTCCCCACGCACGGCGAGTCAGCCAACCGCTTCCCCGGGGAGGACGCGAGGCGTCGGTCCGGGAGAACCCGGCCCCACGGCCCGGGCGCTCGGGCCTCACGAAGCGCGCCCTTCCTCTCTCCTGCCCGCTTCTCTCTTCGCACTCGTCTTTCCCTAGGCGGACGTTCTCCCCCGGAGCGCACCGTGGCTCGGCCTGGACGGACCTGCTGTCTCCTTCGGTTTTCAGGCCCAGGCTTGCGACCGCCTGGACTCCCCGAAGCCGCTGTCGGCCCCGAGGTGCTGGCGGCACCCGCAGGTCCCTGGGGTGGAGGCCCCAGCCTGCAGGGTGTTTGTATCGCTTTCCGCGTCGGAGAGCAGGCGTGGTGCATTCGGGGAAGGGGGAGCTGACAGAGTCCCCTCCGGGAAGCGCGTTTCAGAGCCAGGGTTGGGCACCTTGCTCCGTGCTTCTAGGGGTCACAGCCGCTTCTCTCCTAAAGGGTCAGAGTGGGGCTTGCTGTGCCAAGGTGTCCCGCTGAAACAGTCCCATGGCAGGGTCTCGGCCCTTCGCCCGTCCGTTTCAGGCTGGCCTCCCTGCTCAGGGCGGTCCCCGGAGAGGTGGGCCTGCAGGCCGGCGTCGCCCTCCCGACCTCCCCGCGAGCCGGGTGTGCAGCCCGGTGCCCTCTGAACGCCGGCTCCGGTGGGCTCGACCGCGGGCGGGCGCCCGGCTCCTCGAAGCGGGGCTTCCGCCAGAAGGCCTCCCGCACCTCGGAACGAGTGGGTTTGCTCTGCGGTGGGTCCGGCCGCTCAGTCCCTGCAGAAGCTGCTTGCGATGTCCTTGCTCGTGCTTCGCTGAGGCCTAGGTCGGGGGCCCCATCCTAGACGGCCCCACACCTGAGGCCCGGCTTGCAGCCTTCCTGCGGCTTCCGCCCCATCCTGCCGTGGCCCAGCTTGCCCCTTCGCCAAGGAGGCCTGCACGCGGAAGGCAGCTCGGCTTCAAGCTTGCCTCTCGGAGGGAAGGCTGTGGTGCTCGCTCGACGTGAACAGGCCTCGCGCTGAGAAGGCCTCCTTCTCCGTGCAGCGACGTGTGTGCGGACGTGGACGGGGATGGCATTCCACCCTGCCTTGTCTCTCCCAGGGAGGTCGAGGGGCTTGACCTACGGCGTCCCCTCCCTAGGCGAGTCAGCTAACCGCTTCCCCGGGGAGGACGCGAGGCGTCGGTCCGGGAGAAGCCGGCCCCACGGCCCGGGCGCTCGGGCCTCACGAAGCGCGCCCTTCCTCTCTCCTGCCCGCTTCTCTCTTCGCACTCGTCTTTCCCTGGGCGGACGTTCTCCCCCGGAGCGCAGCCTGGCTCGGTCTGGAGGGACCTGCTGTCTCCTTCGGTTTTCAGGCCCAGGCGTGCGACCGCCTTGACTCCCCGAAGCCGCTGTCGGCCCCGAGGTGCTGGCGACACCCGCAGGTCCCTGGGGTGGAGGCCCCAGCCTGCAGGGTGTTTGTATCGCTTTCCGCGTCGGAGAGCAGGCATGGTGCTTTCGGGGAAGGGGGAGCTGACAGAGTACCCTCCGGGAAGCGCGTGCCAGAGCCGAGGGTTGGGCACCTTGCTCCGTGCTTCTAGGGGTCACAGCCGCTTCTCTCCTAAAGGGTCAGAGTGGGGTTGCTGTACCAAGGCGTCCCGCTGAAACAGTCCCATGGCAGGGGCTCGGCCCTTCGCCCGTCCGTTTCCGGCTGGCCTCCCTGCTCAGGCCGGTCCCCGGAGAGGTGGGCCTGCAGGCCGGCGTCGCCCTCCCGACCTCCCCGCGAGCCGGGTGTGCAGCCCGGTGCCCTCTTAACGCCGGCTCCGGTGGGCTCTACTGCGGGCGGGCGCCCGTCTCCACGAAGCGGGGCTGCCGCCAGAAGGCCTCCCGCAGCCTCGGAACGAGTAGGTTTTCTCTGCGGTGGGTCCGGCCGCTCGGTCTCAGCAGAAGCTGCTTCCGATGTCCTCGCGCGTGCAAAGCGGAGGCCGAGGTCGGGGGCCCCCTTCTAGGACGGCCCCCCACCTGAGGCCCGGCTGGCACCCTTCCTGCGGCTTCCGCCCCATCCTGCCGTGGCCCAGCTTGCTCCTTCGCCAAGGAGGCCTGCACGCGGAAGGCAGCTCGGCTTCAAGCTTGCCTCTCGGAGGGAAGGCTTTGGTGCTCGCTCGAGGTGAACAGGCCTCGCGCTGAGCAGGCCTCCTTCTCCGTGCAGCGACGTGTGTGCGGACGTGGACGGGGATTGCATTCCACCCTGCCTTGTCTCTCCCAGGGAGGTCGAGGGGCTTGACCTACGGCGTCCCCTCCCACGGCGAGTCAGCTAACCGCTTCCCCGGGGAGGACGCGAGGCGCCGGCCCGGGAGAAGCCGGCCCCAGCCCGGGCGCTCGGGCCTCACGAAGCGCGCCCTTCTCTCTCCTCCCCCTTCTCTCTTCTGACTCCTCTTTCCCTGGGTGGACGTTCTCCCCCGGAGCGCACCCTGGCTCGGTCTGGTGGGACCTGCTGTCTCCTTCGGTTTTCAGGCCCAGGCGTGCGACCACCTTGACTCCCCGAAGCCGCTGTCGGCCCCGAGGTGCTGGCGGCACCCGCAGGTCCCTGGGGTGGAGGCCCCAGCCTGCAGGGTGTTTGCATCGCTTTCCGCGTCGGAGAGCACGCATGGTGCTTTCGGGGAAGGAGGAGCTGACAGAGTCCCCTCCGGGAAGCGCGTGCCAGAGCCGAGGGTTGGGCACCTTGCCCCGTGCTTCTAGGGGTCACAGCCGCTTCTCTCCTAAAGGGTCAGAGTGGGGCTTGCTGTACCAAGGCGTCCCGCTGAAACAGTCCCATGGAGGGTCTCGGCCCTTCGCCCGTCCGTTTCAGGCTGGCCTCCCTGCTCAGGGCGCCACCCGGAGAGGAGGGCCTGCAGGCCGGCGTCGCCCTCCCGACCTCCCCGCGAGCCGGGTGTGCAGCCCGGTGCCCTCTGAACGCCGGCTCCGGTGGGTTCGACTTCGGGCTTGTGCCCGGCTCCGTGAAGCAGGACTGCCGCCAGAAGGCCTCCCGCAGCCTCGGAACGAGTGGGTTTGCTCTGCGGTGGGTCCGGCCGCTTGGTCCCAGCAGAAGCTCCTTACTATGTCCTCGCGCGTGCTTCGCGGAGGACGAGGTCGGGGGCCCCCTTCTAGGACGGCCCCCCAACTGAGGCCCGGCGGGCACCCTTCCTGCGGCTTCTGCCCCATCCTGCCGTGGCCCAGCTTGCCCCTTCGCCAAGGAGGCCTGCACGCGGAAGGCAGCTTGGCCTCAGGCTTGCCTCTCGGAGGGAAGGCTGTGGTGCTCGCTCGAGGTGAACAGGCCTCGCGCTGAGAAGGCCTCCTTCTCCTTGCAGCGACGTGTGTGCGGACGTGGACGTGGATGGCATTCCACCCTGCCTTGTCTCTCCCAGGGAGGTCGAGGGGCTTGACCTGCGGCGTCCCCACGCACAGCGAGTCAGCCAACCGCTTCCCCGGGGAGGACGCGAGGCGTCGGCCCGGGAGAAGCCGGCCCCACGGCCCGGGCGCTCGGGCCTCACGAAGCGCGCCCTTCCTCTCTCCTGCCCGCTTCTCTCTTCGCACTCGTCTTTCCCTAGGCGGACGTTCTCCCCCGGAGCGCACCGTGGCTCGGCCTGGACGGACCTGCTGTCTCCTTCGGTTTTCAGGCCCAGGCTTGCGACCGCCTGGACTCCCCGAAGCCGCTGTCGGCCCCGAGGTGCTGGCGGCACCCGCAGGTCCCTGGGGTGGAGGCCCCAGCCTGCAGGGTGTTTGCATCGCTTTCCGCGTCGGAGAGCACGCATGGTGCTTTCGGGGAAGGGGGAGCTGACAGAGTCCCCTCCGGGAAGCGCGTGCCAGAGCCGAGGGTTGGGCACCTTGCCCCGTGCTTCTAGGGGTCACAGCCGCTTCTCTCCTAAAGGGTCAGAGTGGGGCTTGCTGTACCAAGGCGTCCCGCTGAAACAGTCCCATGGCAGGGGCTCGGCCCTTCGCCCGTCCGTTTCCGGCTGGCCTCCCTGCTCAGGGCGGTCCCCGGAGAGGTGGGCCTGCAGGCCGGCGTCGCCCTCCCGGCCTCCCCGCGAGCCGGGTGTGCAGCCCGGTGCCCTCTGAACGCCGGCTCCGGTGGGCTCGACTACGGGCTTGCGCCCGGCTCCGTGAAGCAGGACTGCCGCCAGAAGGCCTCCCGCAGCCTCGGAACGAGTAGGTTTGCTCTGCGGTGGGTCCGGCCGCTCGGTCCCAGCAGAAGCTGCTTCCGATGTCCTCGCGCGTGCAAAGCGGAGGCCGAGGTCGGGGGCCCCCTTCTAGGACGGCCCCCCACCTGAGGCCCGGCTGGCACCCTTCCTGCGGCTTCCGCCCCATCCTGCCGTGGCCCAGCTTGCCCCTTCGCCAAGGAGGCCTGCACGCGGAAGGCAGCTTGGCCTCAGGCTTGCCTCTCGGAGGGAAGGCTGTGGTGCTCGCTCGAGGTGAACAGGCCTCGCGCTGAGAAGGCCTCCTTCTCCGTGCAGCGACGTGTGTGGGGACGTGCACGTGGATGGCATTCCACCCTGCCTTGTCTCTCCCAGGGAGGTCGAGGGGCTTGACCTGCGGCGTCCCCACGCACGGCGAGTCAGCCAACCGCTTCCCCGGGGAGGACGCGAGGCGTCGGTCCGGGAGAACCCGGCCCCACGGCCCGGGCGCTCGGGCCTCACGAAGCGCGCCCTTCCTCTCTCCTGCCCGCTTCTCTCTTCGCACTCGTCTTTCCCTAGGCGGACGTTCTCCCCCGGAGTGCACCGTGGCTCGGCCTGGACGGACCTGCTGTCTCCTTCGGTTTTCAGGCCCAGGCTTGCGACCGCCTGGACTCCCCGAAGCCGCTGTCGGCCCCGAGGTGCTGGCGGCACCCGCAGGTCCCTGGGGTGGAGGCCCCAGCCGGCAGGGTGTTTGCATCACTTTCCGCATCTGAGAGCAGGCGTGGTGCATTCGGGGAAGGGGGAGCTGACAGAGTCCCCTCCGGGAAGCGCGTTTCAGAGCCAGGGTTGGGCATCTTGCTCCGTGCTTCTAGGGGTCACAGCCGCTTCTCTCCTAAAGGGTCAGAGTGGGGCTTGCTGTGCCAAGGTGTCCCGCTGAAACAGTCCCATGGCAGGGTCTCGGCCCTTCGCCCGTCCGTTTCAGGCTGGCCTCCCTGCTCAGGGCGGTCCCCGGAGAGGTGGGCCTGCAGGTCGGCGTCGCCCTCCCGACCTCCCCGCGAGCCGGGTGTGCAGCCCGGTGCCCTCTGAACGCCGGCTCCGGTGGGCTCGACCGCGGGCGGGCGCCCGGCTCCTCGAAGCGGGGCTTCCGCCAGAAGGCCTCCCGCACCTCGGAACGAGTGGGTTTGCTCTGCGGTGGGTCCGGCCGCTCAGTCCCTGCAGAAGCTGCTTGCGATGTCCTTGCTCGTGCTTCGCTGAGGCCTAGGTCGGGGGCCCCATCCTAGACGGCCCCACACCTGAGGCCCGGCTGGCAGCCTTCCTGCGGCTTCCGCCCCATCCTGCCGTGGCCCAGCTTGCCCCTTCGCCAAGGAGGCCTGCACGCGGAAGGCAGCTCGGCTTCAAGCTTGCCTCTCGGAGGGAAGGCTGAGGTGCTCGCTCGACGTGAACAGGCCTCGCGCTGAGAAGGCCTCCTTCTCCGTGCAGCGACGTGTGTGCGGACGTGGACGGGGATGGCATTCCACCCTGCCTTGTCTCTCCCAGGGAGGTCGAGGGGCTTGACCTACGGCGTCCCCTCCCTAGGCGAGTCAGCTAACCGCTTCCCCGGGGAGGACGCGAGGCGTCGGTCCGGGAGAAGCCGGCCCCACGGCCCGGGCGCTCGGGCCTCACGAAGCGCGCCCTTCCTCTCTCCTGCCCGCTTCTCTCTTCGCACTCGTCTTTCCCTGGGCGGACGTTCTCCCCCGGAGCGCACCCTGGCTCGGTCTGGAGGGACCTGCTGTCTCCTTTGGTTTTCAGGCCCAGGCGTGCGACCGCCTTGACTCCCCGAAGCCGCTGTCGGCCCCGAGGTGCTGGTGGCACCCGCAGGTCCCTGGGGTGGAGGCCCCAGCCTGCAGGGTGTTTGCATCGCTTTCCGCGTCGGAGAGCACGCATGGTGCTTTCGGGGAAGGGGGAGCTGACAAAGCCCCCTCCGGGATGCGTGTTCCAGAGCCGAGGTTTGGGCGGCTTGCTCCGTGCTTCTAGGGGGTCACAGCCGCTTCTCTCCTATGGGACGGAGTGGGGCTTGCTGGGTCAAGGCGTCCCCCTGAAACAGTCCCATGGCAGGGGCTCGGCCCTTCGCCCGTCCGTTTCAGGCTGGCCTCCCTGCTCAGGGCGACACCCGGAGAGGTGGGCCTGCAGGCCGGCGTCGCCCTCCCGACCTCCCCGCGAGCCGGGTGTGCAGCCCGGTGCCCTCTGAAAGCCCCTTCCGGTGGGCTCGACTACGGGCTTGCGCCCGGCTCCGTGAAGCAGGACTGCCGCCAGAAGGCCTCCCAAAGCCTCGGAACGAGTGGGTTTGCTCTGCGGTGGGTCCGGCCGCTCGGTCCCAGCAGAAGCTGCTTCCGATGTCCTCGCGCGTGCTTCGCGGAGGCCGAGGTCAGGGGCCCCCTTCTAGGACGGCCCCCAAACTGAGGCCCGGCTGGCAGCCTTCCTGCGGTATCCGCCCACCCTGCCGCGGCCCAGCTTGCCCCTTCGCCAAGGAGGCCTGCACGCGGAAGGCAGCTCGGCCTCAGGCTTGCCTCTCAGAGGGAAGGCTGTGGTGCTCGCTCGAGGTGAACAGGCCTCGCGCTGAGAAGGCCTCCTTCTCCGTGCAGCGACATGTGTGCGGACGTGGACGGGGATGGCATTCCACCCTGCCTTGTCTCTCCCAGGGAGGTCGACGGGCTTGACCGGCGGCGTCCCCACCCACGCGAGTCAGCCAACCGCTTCCCCGGGGAGGACGCGAGGCGTCGGCCCGGGAGAAGCCGGCACCACGGCCCGGGCGCTCGGGCCTCACGAAGCGCGCCCTTCCTCTCTCCTGCCCGCTTCTCTCTTCGCACTCATCTTTCCCTAGGCGGACGTTCTCCTCCGGAGCGCACCATGGCTCGGCCTGGAGGGACCTGCTGTCTCCTTCGGTTTTCAGGCCCAGGCTTGCGACCGCCTTGACTCCCCGAAGCCGCTTTCGGCCCCGAGGTGCTGGCGGCACCCGCAGGTCCCTGGGGTGGAAGCCCCAGCCGGCAGGGTGTTTGCATCGCTTTCTGCATCTGAGAGCACGCATGGTGCTTTCGGGGAAGGGGGAGCTGACAGAGTCCCCTCCGGGAAGCGCGTACCAGAGCCGAGGGTTGGGCACCTTGCTCCGTGCTTCTAGGGGTCACAGCCGCTTCTCTCCTAAAGGGTCAGAGTGGGGCTTGCTGTGCCAAGGCGTCCCGCTGAAACAGTCCCATGGCAGGGTCTCGGCCCTTCGCCCGTCCGTTTCAGGCTGGCTCCCTGCTCAGGGCGGTACCCGGAGAGGTGGGCCTGCAGGCCGGCGTCGCCCTCCCAACCTCCCCGCGAGCCGGGTGTGCAGCCCGGTGCCCTCTTAACGCCGGCTCCGGTGGGCTCGACTGCGGGCGGGCGCCCGGCGCCACGAAGCGGGGCTGCCGCCAGAAGGCCTCCCGCAGCCTCGGAACGAGTAGGTTTGCTCTGCGGTGGGTCCGGCCGCTCGGTCTCAGCAGAAGCTGCTTCCGATGTCCTCGCGCGTGCAAAGCGGAGGCCGAGGTCGGGGGCCCCCTTCTAGGACGGCCCCCCACCTGAGGCCCGGCTGGCACCCTTCCTGCGGCTTCCGCCCCATCCTGCCGTGGCCCAGCTTGCCCCTTCGCCAAGGAGGCCTGCACGCGGAAGGCAGCTCGGCTTCAAGCTTGCCTCTCGGAGGGAAGGCTGTGGTGCTCGCTCGAGGTGAACAGGCCTCGCGCTGAGAAGGCCTCCTTCTCCGTGCAGCGACGTGTGTGCGGACGTGGACGGGGATGGCATTCCACCCTGCCTTGTCTCTCCCAGGGAGGTCGAGGGGCTTGACCTACGGCGTCCCCTCCCACGGCGAGTCAGCTAACCGCTTCCCCGGGGAGGACGCGAGGCGTCGGTCCGGGAGAAGCCGGCCCCACGGCCCGGGCGCTCGGGCCTCACGAAGCGCGCCCTTCCTCTCTCCTGCCCGCTTCTCTCTTCGCACTCGTCTTTCCCTGGGCGGACGTTCTCCCCCGGAGCGCACCCTGGCTCGGTCTGGAGGGACCTGCTGTCTCCTTTGGTTTTCAGGCCCAGGCGTGCGACCGCCTTGACTCCCCGAAGCCGCTGTCGGCCCCGAGGTGCTGGCGGCACCCGCAGGTCCCTGGGGTGGAGGCCCCAGCCTGCAGGGTGTTTGCATCGCTTTCCGCGTCGGAGAGCAGGCATGGTGCTTTCGGGGAAGGGGGAGCTGACAGAGTCCCCTCCGGGAAGCGCGTGCCAGAGCCGAGGGTTGGGCACCTTGCTCCGTGCTTCTAGGGGTCACACCCGCTTCTCTCCTAAAGGGTCAGAGTGGGGCTTGCTGTACCAAGGCGTCCCGCTGAAACAGTCCCATGGCAGGGTCTCGGCCCTTCGCCCTTCCGTTTCCGGCTGGCCTCCCTGCTCAGGGCGGTCCCCGGAGAGGTGGGCCTGCAGGCCGGCGTCGCCCTCCCGACCTCCCCGCGAGCCGGGTGTGCAGCCCGGTGCCCTCTGAACGCCGGCTCCGGTGGGCTCTACTGCGGGCGGGCGCCCGTCTCCACGAAGCGGGGCTGCCGCCAGAAGGCCTCCCGCAGCCTCGGAACGAGTAGGTTTGCTCTGCGGTGGGTCCGGCCGCTCGGTCTCAGCAGAAGCTGCTTCCGATGTCCTCGCGCGTGCAAAGCGGAGGCCGAGGTCGGGGGCCCCCTTCTAGGACGGCCCCCCACCTGAGGCCCGGCTGGCACCCTTCCTGCGGCTTCCGCCCATCCTGCCGTGGCTCAGCTTGCTCCTTCGCCAAGGAGGCCTGCACGCGGATGGCAGCTCGGCTTCAAGCTTGCCTCTCGGAGGGAAGGCTTTGGTGCTCGCTCGAGGTGAACAGGCCTCGCGCTGAGAAGGCCTCCTTCTCCGTGCAGCGACGTGTGTGCGGACTTGGACGGGGATTGCATTCCACCCTGCCTTGTCTCTCCCAGGGAGGTCGAGGGGCTTGACCTACGGCGTGCCCTCCCACGGCGAGTCAGCTAACCGCTTCCCCGGGGAGGACGCGAGGCGCCGGCCCGGGAGAAGCCGGCCCCAGCCCGGGCGCTCGGGCCTCACGAAGCGCGCCCTTCCTCTCTCCTGCCCGCTTCTCTCTTCGCACTCCTCTTTCCCTGGGTAGACGTTCTCCCCCGGAGCGCACCCTGGCTCGGTCTGGAGGGACCTGCTGTCTCCTTCGGTTTTCAGGCCCAGGCGTGCGACCGCCTTGACTCCCCGAAGCCGCTGTCGGCCCCGAGGTGCTGGCGGCACCCGCAGGTCCCTGGGGTGGAGGCCCCATCCGGCAGGGTGTTTGCATCGCTTTCTGCGTCGGAGAGCAGGCATGGTGCTGTCGGGGAAGGGGGAGCTGACAGAGTCCCCTCCGGGAAGCACGTGCCAGAGCCGAGGGTTGGGCGCCTTGCTCCGTGCTTCTAGGGGTCACAGCCGCTTCTCTCCTAAAGGGTCAGAGTGGGGCTTGCTGTGCCAAGGCGTCCCACTGAAACAGTCCCATGGCAGGGGCTCGGCCCTTCGCCCGTCCGTTTCAGGCTGGCCTCCCTGCTCAGGGCGACACCCGGAGAGGTGGGCCTGCAGGCCGACGTCGCCCTCCCGACCTCCCCGCGAGCCGGGTGTGCAGCCCGGTGCCCTCTGAACGCCGGCTCCGGTGGGCTCGACTACGGGCTTGCACCCGGCTCCGTGAAGCAGGACTGCCGCCAGAAGGCCTCCCGCAGCATCGGAACGAGTGGGTTTGCTCTGCGGTGGTTCCGGCCGCTCGGTCCCAGCAGAAGCTGCTTCTGATGTCCTCGCGCGTGCTTCGCAGAGGCCGAGGTCGGGGGCCCCCTTCTAGGACGGCCCCCAAACTGAGGCCCGGCTGGCAGCCTTCCTGCGGCTTCCGCCCCATCCTGCCGTGGCCCAGCTTGCCCCTTCGCCAAGGAGGCCTGCACGCGGAAGGCAGCTCGGCCTCAGGCTTGCCTCTCGGAGGGAAGGCTGTGGTGCTCGCTCGAGGTGAACAGGCCTCGCGCTGAGAAGGCCTCCTTCTCCGTGCAGCGACGTGTGTGCGGACGTGGACGGGGATGGCATTCCACAATGCCTTGTCTCTCCCAGGGAGGTCAAGGGGCTTGACCTACCGCGTCCCCTCCCACGGCGAGTCAGCTAACCGCTTCCCCGGGGAGGACCGAGGCGCCGGCCCGGGAGAAGCCGTCCCCGCGGCCCGGGCGCTCGGGCCTCACGAAGCGCGCCCTTCCTCTCTCCTGCCCGCTTCTCTCTTCGCACTCCTCTTTCCCTGGGCGGACGTTCTCCCCCGGAGCGCACCCTGGCTCGGTCTGGAGGGTCCTGCTGTCTCCTTTGGTTTTCAGGCCCAGGCGTGCGACCGCCTTGACTCCCCGAAGCCGCTGTCGGCCCCGAGGTGCTGGCGGCACCCGCAGGTCCCTGGGGTGGAGGCCCCATCCGGCAGGGTGTTTGCATCGCTTTCCGCGTCGGAGAGCAGGCATGGTGCTTTCGGGGAAGGGGGAGCTGACAGAGTACCCTCCGGGAAGCGCGTGCCAGAGCCGAGGGTTGGGCACCTTGCTCCGTGCTTCTAGGGGTCACAGCCGCTTCTCTCCTAAAGGGTCAGAGTGGGGCTTGCTGTACCAAGGCGTCCCGCTGAAACAGTTCCATGGCAGGGGCTCGGCCCTTCGCCCGCCCGTTTCAGGCTGGCCTCCCTGCTCAGGGCGGTCCCCGGAGAGGTGGGCCTGCAGGCCGGCGTCGCCCTCCCGACCTCCCCGCGAGCCGGGTGTGCAGCCCGGTGCCCTCTGAACGCCGGCTCGGTGGGCTCTACTGCGGGCGGGCGCCCGGCTCCACGAAGCGGGGCTGTCGCCAGAAGGCCTCCCGCAGCCTCGGAACGAGTAGGTTTGCTCTGCGGTGGGTCCGGCCGCTCGGTCTCAGCAGAAGCTGCTTCCGATGTCCTCGCGCGTGCTTCGCGGAGGCCGAGGTCGGGGGCCCCCTTCTAGGACGGCCCCCCACCTGAGGCCCGGCTGGCACCCTTCCTGCGGCTTCCACCCCATCCTGCCGTGGCCCAGCTTGCCCCTTCGCCAAGGAGGCCTGCACGCGGAAGGCAGCTTGGCCTCAGGCTTGCCTCTCGGAGGGAAGGCTGTGGTGCTCGCTCGAGGTGAACAGGCCTCGCGCTGAGAAGGCCTCCTTCTCCGAGCAGCGACGTGTGTGCGGACGTGGACGGGGATTGCATTCCACCCTGCCTTGTCTCTCCCAGGGAGGTCGAGGGGCTTGACCTACGGCGTCCCCTCCCACGGCGAGTCAGCTAACCGCTTCCCCGGGGAGGACGCGAGGCGCCGGCCCGGGAGAAGCCGGCCCCACGGCCCGGGCGCTCGGTCCTCACGAAGCGCGCCCTTCTCTCTCCTCCCCCTTCTCTCTTCTGACTCTTCTTTCCCTGAGTGGACGTTCTCCCCCGGAGCGCACCCTGGCTCGGTCTGGTGGGACCTGCTGTCTCCTTCGGTTTTCAGGCCCAGGCGTGCGACCGCCTTGACTCCCCGAAGCCACTGTCGGCCCCGAGGTGCTGGCGGCACCCGCAGGTCCCTGGGGTGGAGGCCCCAGCCGGCAGGGTGTTTGCATCACTTTCTGCATCTGAGAGCAGGCGTGGTGCTTTTGGGGAAGGGGGAGCTGACAAAGCCCCCTCCGGGATGCGTGTTCCAGAGCGGAGGTTTGGGCGGCTTGCTCCGTGCATCTAGGGGGTCACAGCCGCTTCTCTCCTAACGGGACGGAGTGGGGCTTGCTGGGTCAAGGCGTCCCCCTGAAACAGTCCCATGGCAGGGGCTCGGCCCTTCGCCCGTCCGTTTCAGGCTGGCCTCCCTGCTCAGGGCGTCACCCGGAGAGGTGGGCCTGCAGGCCGGCGTCGCCCTCCCGACCTCCCCGCGAGCCGGGTGTGCAGCCCGGTGCCCTCTGAAAGCCGGTTCCGGTGGGCTCGACTACGGGCTTGCGCCCGGCTCCGTGAAGCAGGACTGCCGCCAGAAGGCCTCCCGCAGCCTCGGAACGAGTGGGTTTGCTCTGCGGTGGGTCCGGCCGTTCGGTCCCAGCAGAAGCTGCTTCCGATGTCCTCGCGCGTTAGGACGGCCCCCCACCTGAGGCCCGGCTGGCACCCTTCCTGCGGCTTCCGCCCCATCCTGCCGCAGCCCAGCTTGCCCCTTCGCCAAGGAGGCCTGCACGCGGAAGGCAGCTTGGCTTCAAGCTTGCCTCTCAGAGGGAAGGCTGTGGTGCTCGCTCGAGGTGAACAGGCCTCGCGCTGAGAAGGCCTCCTTCTCCGTGCAGCGATGTGTGTGTGGACGTGGTCGGGGATGGCATTCCACCCTGCCTTGTCTCTCCCAGGGAGGTCCAGTGGCTTGACCTGCGGCGTCCCCACCCACGGCGAGTCAGCCAACCGCTTCCCCGGGGAGGATGCGAGGCGTCGGCCCGGGAGAAGTCGGCCCCACGGCCCGGGCGCTCGGGCCTCCCGAAGCGCGCCCTTCCTCTCTCCTGCCCGCTTCTCTCTTCGCACTCGTCTTTCGCTGGGCGGACGTACTCCCCCGGAGCACACCGTGGCTCGGCATGGAGGGACCTGCTGTCTCCTTCGGTTTTCAGGCCCAGGCGTGCGACCGCCTTGACTCCCCGAAGCCGCTGTCGGCCCCGAGGTGCTGGCGGCACCCGCAGGTCCCTGGGGTGGAGGCCCCAGCCGGCAGGGTATTTGCATCACTTTCCGCATCTGAGAGCAGGCGTCGTGCATTCGGGGAAGGGGGAGCTGACAGAGTCCCCTCCGGGAAGCGCGTTTCAGAGCCAGGGTTGGGCACCTTGCTCCGTGCTTCTAGGGGTCACAGCCGCTTCTCTCCTAAAGGGTCAGAGTGGGGCTTGCTGTGCCAAGGCGTCCCGCTGAAACAGTCCCATGGCAGGGTCTCGGCCCTTCGCCCGTCCGTTTCAGGCTGGCCTCCCTGCTCAGGGCGGTCCCCGGAGAGGTGGGCCTGCAGGCCGGCGTCGCCCTCCCGACCTCCCCGCGAGCCGGGTGTGCAGCCCGGTGCCCTCTGAACGCCGGCTCCGGTGGGCTCGACCGCGGGCGGGCGCCCGGCTCCTCGAAGCGGGGCTTCCGCCAGAAGGCCTCCCGCACCTCGGAACGAGTGGGTTTGCTCTGCGGTGGGTCCGGCCGCTCAGTCCCTGCAGAAGCTGCTTGCGATGTCCTTGCTCGTGCTTCGCTGAGGCCTAGGTGGGGGGCCCCATCCTAGACGGCCCCACACCTGAGGCCCGGCTTGCAGCCTTCCTGCGGCTTCCGCCCCATCCTGCCGTGGCCCAGCTTGCCCCTTCGCCAAGGAGGCCTGCACGCGGAAGGCAGCTCGGCTTCAAGCTTGCCTCTCGGAGGGAAGGCTGTGGTGCTCGCTCGAGGTGAACAGGCCTCGCGCTGAGAAGGCCTCCTTCTCCGTGCAGCGACGTGTGTGCGGACGTGGACGGGGATGGCATTCCACCCTGCCTTGTCTCTCCCAGGGAGGTCGAGGGGCTTGACCTACGGCGTCGCCTCCCTAGGCGAGTCAGCTAACCGCTTCCCCGGGGAGGACGCGAGGCGTCGGTCAGGGAGAAGCCGGCCCCACGGCCCGGGCGCTCGGGCCTCACGAAGCGCGCCCTTCCTCTCTCTGCCCGCTTCTCTCTTCGCACTCGTCTTTCCCTGGGTAGACGTTCTCCCCCGGAGCGCACCCTGGCTCGGTCTGGAGGGACCTGCTGTCTCCTTCGGTTTTCAGGCCCAGGCGTGCGACCGCCTTGACTCCCGAAGCCGCTGTCGGCCCCGAGGTGCTGGCGGCACCTGCAGGTCCCTGGGGTGGAGGCCCCAGCCGGCAGGGTGTTTGCATCACTTTCCGCATCTGAGAGCAGGCGTGGTGCTTTTGGGGAAGGGGGAGCTGACAAAGCCCCCTCCGGGATGCGTGTTCCAGAGCCGAGGTTTGGGCGGCTTGCTCCGTGCTTCTAGGGGGTCACAGCCGCTTCTCTCCTAACGGGACGGAGTGGGGCTTGCTGGGTCAAGGCGTCCCCCTGAAACAGTCCCATGGCAGGGGCTCGGCCCTTCGCCCGTCCGTTTCAGGCTGGCCTCCCTGCTCAGGGCGGTCCCCGGAGAGGTGGCCCTGCAGGCCGGCGTCGCCCTCCCGACCTCCCCGCGAGCCGGGTGTGCAGCCCAGTGCCCTCTTAACGCCGGCTCCGGTGGGTTCGACTTCGGGCTTGCGCCCGGCTCCGTGAAGGAGGACTGCCGCCAGAAGGCCTCCCGCAGCCTCGGAACGAGTGGGTTTGCTCTGCGGTGGGTCCGGCCGCTTGGTCCCAGCAGAAGCTCCTTACTATGTCCTCGCGCGTGCTACGCGGAGGCCGAGTTCGGGGGCCCCCTTCTAGGACGGCCCCCCACCTGAGGCCCGGCTGGCACCCTTCCTGCGGCTTCCGCCCCATCCTGCCGTGGCCCAGCTTGCCCCTTCGCCAAGGAGGCCTGCACGCGGAAGGCAGCTTGGCCTCAGGCTTGCCTCTCGGAGGGAAGGCTGTGGTGCTCGCTCGAGGTGAACAGGCCTCGCGCTGAGAAGGCCTCCTTCTCCTTGCAGCGACGTGTGTGCGGACGTGGACGTGGATGGCATTCCACCCTGCCTTGTCTCTCCCAGGGAGGTCGAGGGGCTTGACCTGCGGCGTCCCCACGCACAGCGAATCAGCCAACCGCTTCCCCGGGGAGGACGCGAGGCGTCGGTCCGGGAGAAGCCGGCCCCACGGCCCGGGCGCTCGGGCCTCACGAAGCGCGCCCTTCCTCTCTCCTGCCCGCTTCTCTCTTCGCACTCATCTTTCCCTAGGCGGACGTTCTCCCCCGGAGCGCACCGTGGCTCGGCCTGGACGGACCTGCTGTCTCCTTCGGTTTTCAGGCCCAGGCGTGCGACCGCCTTGACTCCCCGAAGCCGCTGTCGGCCCCGAGGTGCTGGCGGCACCCGCAGGTCCCTGGGGTGGAGGCCCCAGCCGGCAGGGTGTTTGCATCACTTTCCGCATCTGAGAGCAGGCGTGGTGCTTTTGGGGAAGGGGGAGCTGACAAAGCCCCCTCCGGGATGCGTGTTCCAGAGCCGAGGTTTGGGCGGCTTGCTCCGTGCTTCTAGGGGATCACAGCCGCTTCTCTCCTAACGGGACGGAGTGGGGCTTGCTGGGTCAAGGCGTCCCCCTGAAAAGGTCCCATGGCAGGGGCTCGGCCCTTCGCCCGTCCGTTTCAGGCTGGCCTCCCTGCTCAGGGCGACACCCGGAGAGGTGGGCCTGCAGGCCGGCGTCGCCCTCCCGACCTCCCCGCGAGCCGGGTGTGCAGCCCGGTGCCCTCTGAAAGCCGGTTCCAGTGGGCTCGACTACGGGCTTGCGCCCGGCTCCGTGAAGCAGGACTGCCGCCAGAAGGCCTCCCGCAGCCTCGGAACGAGTAGGTTTGCTCTGCGGTGGGTCCGGCCGCTCGGTCCCAGCAGAAGCTGCTTCCGTTGTCCTCGCGCGTTAGGACGGCCCCCCACCTGAGGCCCGGCTGGCACCCTTCCTGCGGCTTCCGCCCCATCCTGCCGCGGCCCAGCTTGCCCCTTCGCCAAGGAGGCCTGCACGCGGAAGGCAGCTCGGCTTCAAGCTTGCCTCTCGGAGGGAAGGCTGTGGTGCTCGCTCGAGGTGAACAGGCCTCGCGCTGAGAAGGCCTCCTTCTCCGTGCAGCGACGTGTGTGTGGACGTGGTCGGGGATGGCATTCCACCCTGCCTTGTCTCTCCCAGGGAGGTCCAGTGGCTTGACCTGCGGCGTCCCCACCCACGGCGAGTCAGCCAACCG
Source organism: Martes martes (assembly GCF_963455335.1). NCBI lineage: Eukaryota > Metazoa > Chordata > Mammalia > Carnivora > Mustelidae > Martes > Martes martes. The sequence continues at coordinate 14,284,103 of NC_137892.1, read as the reverse complement.
CTTCCCCGGGGAGGACCGAGGCGTCGGCCCGGGAGAAGTCGGCCCCACGGCCCGGGCGCTCGGGCCGAACGAAGCGCGCCGTTCCTCTCTCCTGCCCGCTTCTCTCTTCGCACTCGTCTTTCCCTGGGCGGACGTACTCCCCCGGAGCACACCGTGGCTCGGCATGGAGGGACCTGCTGTCTCCTTCGGTTTTCAGGCCCAGGCGTGCGACCGCCTTGACTCCCCGAAGCCGCTGCCGGCCCTGAGGTGCTGGCGGCACCCGCAGGTCCCTGGGGTGGAGGCCCCAGCTGGCAGGGTATTTGCATCACTTTCCGCATCTGAGAGCAGGCGTGGTGCATTCGGGGAAGGGGGAGCTGACAGAGTCCCCTCCGGGAAGCGCGTTTCAGAGCCAGGGTTGGGCACCTTGCTCCGTGCTTCTAGGGGTCACAGCCGCTTCTCTCCTAAAGGGTCAGAGTGGGGCTTGCTGTGCCAAGGTGTCCCGCTGAAACAGTCCCATGGCAGGGTCTCGGCCCTTAGCCCGTCCGTTTCAGGCTGGCCTCCCTGCTCAGGGCGGTCCCCGGAGAGGTGGGCCTGCAGGCCGGCGTCGCCCTCCCGACCTCCCCGCGAGCCGGGTGTGCAGCCCGGTGCCCTCTGAACGCCGGCTCCGGTGGGCTCGACCGCGGGCGGGCGCCCGGCTCCTCGAAGCGGGGCTTCCGCCAGAAGGCCTCCCGCCCCTCGGAACGAGTGGGTTTGCTCTGCGGTGGGTCCGGCCGCTCAGTCCCTGCAGAAGCTGCTTGCGATGTCCTTGCTCGTGCTTCGCTGAGGCCTAGGTCGGGGGCCCCATCCTAGACGGCCCCACACCTGAGGCCCGGCTGGCACCCTTCCTGCGGCTTCCGCCCCATCCTGCCGTGGCCCAGCTTGCCCCTTCGCCAAGGAGGCCTGCACGCGGAAGGCAGCTCGGCTTCAAGCTTGCCTCTCGGAGGGAAGGCTGTGGTGCTCGCTCGACGTGAACAGGCCTCGCGCTGAGAAGGCCTCCTTCTCCGTGCAGCGACGTGTGTGCGGACGTGGACGGGGATGGCATTCCACCCTGCCTTGTCTCTCCCAGGGAGGTCGAGGGGCTTGACCTACGGCGTCCCCTCCCTAGGCGAGTCAGCTAACCGCTTCCCCGGGGAGGACACGAGGCGTCGGTCCGGGAGAAGCCGGCCCCACGGCCCGGGCGCTCGGGCCTCACGAAGCGCGCCCTTCCTCTCTCCTGCCCGCTTCTCTCTTCGCACTCGTCATTCCCTGGGCGGATGTTCTCCCCCGGAGCGCACCCTGGCTCGGTCTGGAGGGACCTGCTGTCTCCTTTGGTTTTCAGGCCCAGGCGTGCGACCGCCTTGACTCCCCGAAGCCGCTGTCGGCCCCGAGGTGCTGGCGGCACCCGCAGGTCCCTGGGGTGGAGGCCCCAGCCTGCAGGGTGTTTGCATCGCTTTCCGCGTCGGAGAGCAGGCATGGTGCTTTCGGGGAAGGGGGAGCTGACAGAGTCCCCTCCGGGAAGCGCGTCCCAGAGCCCTGGGTTGGGCACCTTGCTCCGTGCTTCTAGGGGTCACAGCCGCTTCTCTCCTAAAGGGTCAGAGTGGGGCTTGCTGTACCAAGGCGTCCCGCTGAAACAGTCCCATGGCAGGGGCTCGGCCCTTCGCCCGTCCGTTTCCGGCTGTCCTCCCTGCTCAGGGCGGTCCCCGGAGAGGTGGGCCTGCAGGCCGGCGTCGCCCTCCCGACCTCCCCGCGAGCCGGGTGTGCAGCCCGGTGCCCTCTTAACGCCGGCTCCGGTGGGCTCTACTGCGGGCGTGCGCCCGTCTCCACGAAGCGGGGCTGCCGCCAGAAGGCCTCCCGCAGCCTCGGAACGAGTAGGTTTGCTCTGCGGTGGGTCCGGCCGCTCGGTCTCAGCAGAAGCTGCTTCCGATGTCCTCGCGCGTGCAAAGCGGAGGCCGAGGTCGGGGGCCCCCTTCTAGGACGGCCCCCCACCTGAGGCCCGGCTGGCACCCTTCCTGCGGCTTCCGCCCCATCCTGCCGTGGCCCAGCTTGCCCCTTCGCCAAGGAGGCCTGCACGCGGATGGCAGCTCGGCTTCAAGCTTGCCTCTCGGAGGGAAGGCTTTGGTGCTCGCTCGAGGTGAACAGGCCTCGCGCTGAGAAGGCCTCCTTCTCCGTGCAGCGACGTGTGTGCGGACGTGGACGGGGATTGCATTCCACCCTGCCTTGTCTCTCCCAGGGAGGTCGAGGGGCTTGACCTACGGCGTCCCCTACCTCGGCGAGTCAGCTAACCGCTTCCCCGGGGAGGACGCGAGGCGCCGGCCCGGGAGAAGCCGGCCCCAGCCCGGGCGCTCGGGCCTCAGGAAGCGCGCCCTTCTCTCTCCTCCCCCTTCTCTCTTCTGACTCGTCTTTCCCTGGGTGGACGTTCTCCCCCGGAGCGCACCCTGGCTCGGTCTGGTGGGACCTTCTGTCTCCTTCGGTTTTCAGGCCCAGGCGTGCGACCACCTTGACTCCCCGAAGCCGCTGTCGGCCCCGAGGTGCTGGCGGCACCCGCAGGTCCCTGGGGTGGAGACCCAGCCTGCAGGGTGTTTGCATCGCTTTCCGCGTCGGAGAGCAGGCATGGTGCTTTCGGGGAAGGGGGAGCTGACAGAGTCCCCTCCGGGAAGCGCGTGCCAGAGCCGTGGGTTGGGCGCCTTCCTCCGTGCTTCTAGGGGTCACAGCCGCTTCTCTCCTAAAGGGTCAGAGTGGGGCTTGCTGTGCCAAGGCGTCCCGCTGAAACAGTCCCATGGAGGGTCTCGGCCCTTCGCCCGTCCGTTTCAGGCTGGCCTCCCTGCTCAGGGCGCCACCCGGAGAGGAGGGCCTGCAGGCCGGCGTCGCCCTCCCGACCTCCCCGCGAGCCAGGTGTGCAGCCCGGTGCCCTCTGAACGCCGGCTCCGGTGGGTTCGACTTCGGGCTTGTGCCCGGCTCCGTGAAGCAGGACTGCCGCCAGAAGGCCTCCCGCAGCCTCGGAACGAGTGGGTTTGCTCTGCGGTGGGTCCGGCCGCTCGGTCCCAGCAGAAGCTGCTTCCGATGTCCTCGCGCGTGCTTTTCGGAGGCCGAGGTCGGGGGCCCCCTTCTAGGACGGCCCCCCACCTGAGGCCCGGCTGGCACCCTTCCTGCGGCTTCCGCCCCATCCTGCCGTGGCCCAGCTTGCCCCTTCGCCAAGGAGGCCTGCACACGGAAGGCAGCTTGTCCTCAGGCTTGCCTCTCGGAGGGAAGGCTGTGGTGCTCGCTCAAGGTGAACAGGCCTCGCGCTGAGAAGGCCTCCTTCTCCGTGCAGCGACGTGTGTGCGGACGTGGACGGGGATGGCATTCCACCCTGCCTTGTCTCTCCCAGGGAGGTCAAGGGGCTTGACCTACCGCGTCCCCTCCCACGGCGAGTCAGCTAACCGCTTCCCCGGGGAGGACCGAGGCGCCGGCCCGGGAGAAGCCGGCCCCGCGGCCCGGGCGCTCGGGCCTCACGAAGCGCGCCCTTCCTCTCTCCTGCCCGCTTCTCTCTTCGCACTCCTCTTTCCCTGGGCGGACGTTCTCCCCCGGAGCGCACCCTGGCTCGGTCTGGAGGGTCCTGCTGTCTCCTTTGGTTTTCGGGCCCAGGCGTGCGACCGCCTTGACTCCCCGAAGCCGCTGTCGGCCCCGAGGTGCTGGCGGCACCCGCAGGTCCCTGGGGTGGAGGCCCCATCCGGCAGGGTGTTTGCATCGCTTTCCGCGTCGGAGAGCAGGCATGGTGCTTTCGGGGAAGGGGGAGCTGACAGAGTACCCTCCGGGAAGCGCGTGCCAGAGCCGAGGGTTGGGCACCTTGCTCCGTGCTTCTAGGGGTCACAGCCGCTTCTCTCCTAAAGGGTCAGAGTGGGGCTTGCTGTACCAAGGCGTCCCGCTGAAACAGTCCCATGGCAGGGGCTCGGCCCTTCGCCCGTCCGTTTCAGGCTGGCCTCCCTGCTCAGGGCGGTCCCCGGAGAGGTGGGCCTGCAGGCCGGCTTCGCCCTCCCGACCTCCCCGCGAGCCGGGTGTGCAGCCCGGTGCCCTCTTAACGCCGGCTCCGGTGGGCTCTACTGCGGGCGGGCGCCCGGCTCCACGAAGCGGGGCTGCCGCCAGAAGGCCTCCCGCAGCCTCGGAACGAGTAGGTTTGCTCTGCGGTGGGTCCGGCCGCTCGGTCTCAGCAGAAGCTGCTTCCGATGTCCTCGCGCGTGCTTCGCGGAGGCCGAGGTCGGGGGCCCCCTTCTAGGACGGCCCCCCACCTGAGGCCCGGCTGGCACCCTTCCTGCGGCTTCCGCCCCATCCTGCCGTGGCCCAGCTTGCTCCTTCGCCAAGGAGGCCTGCACGCGGAAGGCAGCTCGGCTTCAAGCTTGCCTCTCGGAGGGAAGGCTGTGGTGCTCGCTCGAGGTGAACAGGCCTCGCGCTGAGAAGGCCTCCTTCTCCGTGCAGCGACGTGTGTGCGGACGTGGACGGGGATGGCATTCCACCCTGCCTTGTCTCTCCCAGGGAGGTCGAGGGGCTTGACCTACGGCGTCCCCTCCCACGGCGAGTCAGCTAACCGCTTCCCCGGGGAGGACGCGAGGCGCCGGCCCGGGAGAAGCCGGCCCCACGGCCCGGGCGCTCGGGCCTCACGAAGCGCGCCCTTCTCTCTCCTCCCCCTTCTCTCTTCTGACTCGTCTTTCCCTGGGTGGACGTTCTCCCCCGGAGCGCACCCTGGCTCGGTCTGGTGGGACCTGCTGTCTCCTTCGGATTTCAGGCCCAGGCGTGCGACCGCCTTGACTCCCCGAAGCCGCTGTCGGCCCCGAGGTGCTGGCGGCACCCGCAGGTCCCTAGGGTGGAGGCCCCAGCCGGCAGGGTGTTTGCATCACTTTCCGCATCTGAGAGCAGGCGTGGTGCTTTTGGGGTAGGGGGAGCTGACAAAGCCCCCTCCGGGATGCGTGTTCCAGAGCCGAGGTTTGGGCGGCTTGCTCCGTGCTTCTAGGGGGTCACAGCCGCTTCTCTCCTAACGGGACGGAGTGGGGCTTGCTGGGTCAAGGCGTCCCCCTGAAACAGTCCCATGGCAGGGGCTCGGCCCTTCGCCTGTCCGTTTCAGGCTGGCCTCCCTGCTCAGGGCGTCACCCGGAGAGGTGGGCCTGCAGGCCGGCGTCGCCCTCCCGACCTCCCCGCGAGCCGGGTGTGCAGCCCGGTGCCCTCTGAAAGCCGGTTCCGGTGGGCTCGACTACGGGCTTGCGCCCGGCTCCGTGAAGCAGGACTGCCGCCAGAAGGCCTCCCGCAGCCTCGGAACGAGGGGGTTTGCTCTGCGGTGGGTCCGGCCGCTCGGTCCCAGCAGAAGCTGCTTCCGATGTCCTCGCGCGTTAGGACGGCCCCCCACCTGAGGCCCGGCTGGCACCCTTCCTGCGGCTTCCGCCCCATCCTGCCGCGGCCCAGCTTGCCCCTTCGCCAAGGAGGCCTGCACGCGGAAGGCAGCTCGGCTTCAAGCTTGCCTCTCGGAGGGAAGGCTGTGGTGCTCGCTCGAGGTGAACAGGCCTCACGCTGAGAAGGCCTCCTTCTCCGTGCAGCGACGTGTGTGTGGACGTGGTCGGGGATGGCATTCCACCCTGCCTTGTCTCTCCCAGGGAGGTCCAGTGGCTTGACCTGCGGCGTCCCCACCCACGGCGAGTCAGCCAACCGCTTCCCCGGGGAGGACGCGAGGCGTCGGCCCGGGAGAAGTCGGCCCCACGGCCCGGGCGCTCGGGCCGAACGAAGCGCGCCCTTCCTCTCTCCTGCCCGCTTCTCTCTTCGCACTCGTCTTTCCCTGGGCGGACGTACTCCCCCGGAGCACACCGTGGCTCGGCCTGGACGGACCTGCTGTCTCCTTCGGTTTTCAGGCCCAGGCGTGCGACCGCCTTGACTCCCCGAAGCCGCTGTCGGCCCCGAGGTGCTGGCGGCACCCGCAGGTCCCTGGGGTGGAGGCCCCAGCTGGCAGGGTATTTGCATCACTTTCCGCATCTGAGAGCAGGCGTGGTGCATTTGGGGAAGGGGGAGCTGACAGAGTCCCCTCCGGGAAGCGCGTTTCAGAGCCAGGGTTGGGCACCTTGCTCCGTGCTTCTAGGGGTCACAGCCGCTTCTCTCCTAAAGGGTCAGAGTGGGGCTTGCTGTGCCAAGGTGTCCCGCTGAAACAGTCCCATGGCAGGGTCTCGGCCCTTCGCCCGTCCGTTTCAGGCTGGCCTCCCTGCTCAGGGCGGTCCCCGGAGAGGTGGGCCTGCAGGCCGGCGTCGCCCTCCCGACCTCCCCGCGAGCCGGGTGTGCAGCCCGGTGCCCTCTGAATGCCGGCTCCGGCGGGCTCGACCGCGGGCGGGCGCCCGGCTCCTCGAAGCGGGGCTTCCGCCAGAAGGCCTCCCGCACCTCGGAACGAGTGGGTTTGCTCTGCGGTGGGTCCGGCCGCTCAGTCCCTGCAGAAGCTGCTTGCGATGTCCTTGCTCGTGCTTCGCTGAGGCCTAGGTCGGGGGCCCCATCCTAGACGGCCCCACACCTGAGGCCCGGCTTGCAGCCTTCCTGCGGCTTCCGCCCCATCCTGCCGTGGCCCAGCTTGCCCCTTCGCCAAGGAGGCCTGCACGCGGAAGGCAGCTCGGCTTCAAGCTTGCCTCTCGGAGGGAAGGCTGTGGTGCTCGCTCGACGTGAACAGGCCTCGCGCTGAGAAGGCCTCCTTCTCCGTGCAGCGACGTGTGTGCGGACGTGGACGGGGATGGCATTCCACCCTGCCTTGTCTCTCCCAGGGAGGTCGAGGGGCTTGACCTACGGCGTCCCCTCCCACGGCGAGTCAGCTAACCGCTTCCCCGGGGAGGACGCGAGGCGTCGGTCCGGGAGAAGCCGGCCCCACGGCCCGGGCGCTCGGGCCTCACGAAGCGCGCCCTTCCTCTCTCCTGCCCGCTTCTCTCTTCGCACTCGTCTTTCCCTGGGCGGACGTTCTCCCCCGGAGTGCACCCTGGCTCGGTCTGGAGGGACCTGCTGTCTCCTTTGGTTTTCAGGCCCAGGCGTGCGACCGCCTTGACTCCCCGAAGCCGCTGTCGGCCCCGAGGTGCTGGCGGCACCCGCAGGTCCCTGGGGTGGAGGCCCCAGCCGGCAGGGTGTTTGCATCGCTTTCCGCGTCGGAGAGCACGCATGGTGCTTTCTGGGAAGGGGGAGCTGACAGAGTCCCCTCCGGGAAGCGCGTGCCAGAGCCGTGGGTTGGGCGCCTTCCTCCGTGCTTCTAGGGGTCACAGCCGCTTCTCTCCTAAAGGGTCAGAGTGGGGCTTGCTGTACCAAGGCGTCCCGCTGAAACAGTCCCATGGAGGGTCTCGGCCCTTCGCCCGTCCGTTTCAGGCTGGCCTCCCTGCTCAGGGCGCCACCCGGAGAGGAGGGCCTGCAGGCCGGCGTCGCCCTCCCGACCTCCCCGCGAGCCGGGTGTGCAGCCCGGTGCCCTCTGAAGGCCGGCTCCGGTGGGTTCGACTTCGGGCTTGTGCCCGGCTCCGTGAAGCAGGACTGCCGCCAGAAGGCCTCCCGCAGCCTCGGAACGAGTGGGTTTGCTCTGCGGTGGGTCCGGCCGCTTGGTCCCAGCAGAAGCTCCTTACTATGTCCTAGCGCGTGCTTCGCGGAGGCCGAGGTCGGGGGCCCCCTTCTAGGACGGCCCCCCACCTGAGGCCCGGCTGGCACCCTTCCTGCGGCTTCCGCCCCATCCTGCCGTGGCCCAGCTTGCCCCTTCGCCAAGGAGGCCTGCACGCGGAAGGCAGCTTGGCCTCAGGCTTGCCTCTCGGAGGGAAGGCTGTGGTGCTCGCTCGAGGTGAACAGGCCTCGCGCTGAGAAGGCCTCCTTCTCCTTGCAGCGACGTGTGTGCGGACGTGCACGTGGATGGCATTCCACCCTGCCTTGTCTCTCCCAGGGAGGTCGAGGGGCTTGACCTGCGGCGTCCCCACGCACGGCGAGTCAGCCAACCGCTTCCCCGGGGAGGACGCGAGGCGTCGGTCCGGGAGAAGCCGGCCCCACGGCCCGGGCGCTCGGGCCTCACGAAGCGCGCCCTTCCTCTCTCCTGCCCGCTTCTCTCTTCGCACTCGTCTTTCCCTAGGCGGACGTTCTCCCCCGGAGTGCACCGTGGCTCGGCCTGGACGGACCTGCTGTCTCCTTCGGTTTTCAGGCCCAGGCTTGCGACCGCCTGGACTCCCCGAAGCCGCTGTCGGCCCCGAGGTGCTGGCGGCACCCGCAGGTCCCTGGGGTGGAGGCCCCAGCCGGCAGGGTGTTTGCATCACTTTCCGCATCTGAGAGCAGGCGTGGTGCATTCGGGGAAGGGGGAGCTGACAGAGTCCCCTCCGGGAAGCGCGTTTCAGAGCCAGGGTTGGGCATCTTGCTCCGTGCTTCTAGGGGTCACAGCCGCTTCTCTCCTAAAGGGTCAGAGTGGGGCTTGCTGTGCCAAGGTGTCCCGCTGAAACAGTCCCATGGCAGGGTCTCGGCCCTTCGCCCGTCCGTTTCAGGCTGGCCTCCCTGCTCAGGGCGGTCCCCGGAGAGGTGGGCCTGCAGGCCGGCGTCGCCCTCCCGACCTCCCCGCGAGCCGGGTGTGCAGCCCGGTGCCCTCTGAATGCCGGCTCCGGTGGGCTCGACCGCGGGCGGGCGCCCGGCTCCTCGAAGCGGGGCTTCCGCCAGAAGGCCTCCCGCACCTCGGAACGAGTGGGTTTGCTCTGCGGTGGGTCCGGCCGCTCAGTCCCTGCAGAAGCTGCTTGCGATGTCCTTGCTCGTGCTTCGCTGAGGCCTAGGTCGGGGGCCCCATCCTAGACGGCCCCACACCTGAGGCCCGGCTTGCAGCCTTCCTGCGGCTTCCGCCCCATCCTGCCGTGGCCCAGCTTGCCCCTTCGCCAAGGAGGCCTGCACGCGGAAGGCAGCTCGGCTTCAAGCTTGCCTCTCGGAGGGAAGGCTGTGGTGCTCGCTCGACGTGAACAGGCCTCGCGCTGAGAAGGCCTCCTTCTCCGTGCAGCGACGTGTGTGCGGACGTGGACGGGGATGGCATTCCACCCTGCCTTGTCTCTCCCAGGGAGGTCGAGGGGCTTGACCTACGGCGTCCCCTCCCTAGGCGAGTCAGCTAACCGCTTCCCCGGGGAGGACGCGAGGCGTCGGTCCGGGAGAAGCCGGCCCCACGGCCCGGGCGCTCGGGCCTCACGAAGCGCGCCCTTCCTCTCTCCTGCCCGCTTCTCTCTTCGCACTCGTCTTTCCCTAGGCGGACGTTCTCCCCCGGAGCGCACCGTGGCTCGGCCTGGACGGACCTGCTGTCTCCTTCGGTTTTCAGGCCCAGGCTTGCGACCGCCTGGACTCCCCGAAGCCGCTGTCGGCCCCGAGGTGCTGGCGGCACCCGCAGGTCCCTGGGGTGGAGGCCCCAGCCTGCAGGGTGTTTGTATCGCTTTCCGCGTCGGAGAGCAGGCATGGTGCTTTCGGGGAAGGGGGAGCTGACAGAGTCCCCTCCGGGAAGCACGTGCCAGAGCCGAGGGTTGGGCGCCTTGCTCCGTGCTTCTAGGGGTCACAGCCGCTTCTCTCCTAAAGGGTCAGAGTGGGGCTTGCTGTGCCAAGGCGTCCCGCTGAAACAGTCCCATGGCAGGGGCTCGGCCCTTCGCCCGTCCGTTTCCGGCTGGCCTCCCTGCTCAGGGCGGTCCCCGGAGAGGTGGGCCTGCAGGCCGGCGTCGCCCTCCCGACCTCCCCGCGAGCCGGGTGTGCAGCCCGGTGCCCTCTTAACGCCGGCTCCGGTGGGCTCTACTGCGGGCGGGCGCCCGTCTCCACGAAGCGGGGCTGCCGCCAGAAGGCCTCCCGCAGCCTCGGAACGAGTAGGTTTTCTCTGCGGTGGGTCCGGCCGCTCGGTCTCAGCAGAAGCTGCTTCCGATGTCCTCGCGCGTGCAAAGCGGAGGCCGAGGTCGGGGGCCCCCTTCTAGGACGGCCCCCCACCTGAGGCCCGGCTGGCACCCTTCCTGCGGCTTCCGCCCCATCCTGCCGTGGCCCAGCTTGCTCCTTCGCCAAGGAGGCCTGCACGCGGAAGGCAGCTCGGCTTCAAGCTTGCCTCTCGGAGGGAAGGCTTTGGTGCTCGCTCGAGGTGAACAGGCCTCGCGCTGAGCAGGCCTCCTTCTCCGTGCAGCGACGTGTGTGCGGACGTGGACGGGGATTGCATTCCACCCTGCCTTGTCTCTCCCAGGGAGGTCGAGGGGCTTGACCTACGGCGTCCCCTCCCACGGCGAGTCAGCTAACCGCTTCCCCGGGGAGGACGCGAGGCGCCGGCCCGGGAGAAGCCGGCCCCAGCCCGGGCGCTCGGGCCTCACGAAGCGCGCCCTTCTCTCTCCTCCCCCTTCTCTCTTCTGACTCCTCTTTCCCTGGGTGGACGTTCTCCCCCGGAGCGCACCCTGGCTCGGTCTGGTGGGACCTGCTGTCTCCTTCGGTTTTCAGGCCCAGGCGTGCGACCACCTTGACTCCCCGAAGCCGCTGTCGGCCCCGAGGTGCTGGCGGCACCCGCAGGTCCCTGGGGTGGAGGCCCCAGCCTGCAGGGTGTTTGCATCGCTTTCCGCGTCGGAGAGCACGCATGGTGCTTTCGGGGAAGGAGGAGCTGACAGAGTCCCCTCCGGGAAGCGCGTGCCAGAGCCGAGGGTTGGGCACCTTGCCCCGTGCTTCTAGGGGTCACAGCCGCTTCTCTCCTAAAGGGTCAGAGTGGGGCTTGCTGTACCAAGGCGTCCCGCTGAAACAGTCCCATGGAGGGTCTCGGCCCTTCGCCCGTCCGTTTCAGGCTGGCCTCCCTGCTCAGGGCGCCACCCGGAGAGGAGGGCCTGCAGGCCGGCGTCGCCCTCCCGACCTCCCCGCGAGCCGGGTGTGCAGCCCGGTGCCCTCTGAACGCCGGCTCCGGTGGGTTCGACTTCGGGCTTGTGCCCGGCTCCGTGAAGCAGGACTGCCGCCAGAAGGCCTCCCGCAGCCTCGGAACGAGTGGGTTTGCTCTGCGGTGGGTCCGGCCGCTTGGTCCCAGCAGAAGCTCCTTACTATGTCCTCGCGCGTGCTTCGCGGAGGACGAGGTCGGGGGCCCCCTTCTAGGACGGCCCCCCAACTGAGGCCCGGCGGGCACCCTTCCTGCGGCTTCTGCCCCATCCTGCCGTGGCCCAGCTTGCCCCTTCGCCAAGGAGGCCTGCACGCGGAAGGCAGCTTGGCCTCAGGCTTGCCTCTCGGAGGGAAGGCTGTGGTGCTCGCTCGAGGTGAACAGGCCTCGCGCTGAGAAGGCCTCCTTCTCCTTGCAGCGACGTGTGTGCGGACGTGGACGTGGATGGCATTCCACCCTGCCTTGTCTCTCCCAGGGAGGTCGAGGGGCTTGACCTGCGGCGTCCCCACGCACAGCGAGTCAGCCAACCGCTTCCCCGGGGAGGACGCGAGGCGTCGGCCCGGGAGAAGCCGGCCCCACGGCCCGGGCGCTCGGGCCTCACGAAGCGCGCCCTTCCTCTCTCCTGCCCGCTTCTCTCTTCGCACTCGTCTTTCCCTAGGCGGACGTTCTCCCCCGGAGCGCACCGTGGCTCGGCCTGGACGGACCTGCTGTCTCCTTCGGTTTTCAGGCCCAGGCTTGCGACCGCCTTGACTCCCCGAAGCCGCTGTCGGCCCCGAGGTGCTGGCGGCACCCGCAGGTCCCTGGGGTGGAGGCCCCAGCCTGCAGGGTGTTTGCATCGCTTTCCACGTCGGAGAGCACGCATGGTGCTTTCGGGGAAGGGGGAGCTGACAGAGTCCCCTCCGGGAAGCGCGTGCCAGAGCCGAGGGTTGGGCACCTTGCCCCGTGCTTCTAGGGGTCACAGCCGCTTCTCTCCTAAAGGGTCAGAGTGGGGCTTGCTGTACCAAGGCGTCCCGCTGAAACAGTCCCATGGCAGGGGCTCGGCCCTTCGCCCGTCCGTTTCCGGCTGGCCTCCCTGCTCAGGGCGGTCCCCGGAGAGGTGGGCCTGCAGGCCGGCGTCGCCCTCCCGGCCTCCCCGCGAGCCGGGTGTGCAGCCCGGTGCCCTCTGAACGCCGGCTCCGGTGGGCTCGACTACGGGCTTGCGCCCGGCTCCGTGAAGCAGGACTGCCGCCAGAAGGCCTCCCGCAGCCTCGGAACGAGTGGGTTTGCTCTGCGGTGGGTCCGGCCGCTTGGTCCCAGCAGAAGCTGCTTCCGATGTCCTCGCGCGTGCAAAGCGGAGGCCGAGGTCGGGGGCCCCCTTCTAGGACGGCCCCCCACCTGAGGCCCGGCTGGCACCCTTCCTGCGGCTTCCGCCCCATCCTGCCGTGGCCCAGCTTGCCCCTTCGCCAAGGAGGCCTGCACGCGGAAGGCAGCTTGGCCTCAGGCTTGCCTCTCGGAGGGAAGGCTGTGGTGCTCGCTCGAGGTGAACAGGCCTCGCGCTGAGAAGGCCTCCTTCTCCTTGCAGCGACGTGTGTGCGGACGTGCACGTGGATGGCATTCCACCCTGCCTTGTCTCTCCCAGGGAGGTCGAGGGGCTTGACCTGCGGCGTCCCCACGCACGGCGAGTCAGCCAACCGCTTCCCCGGGGAGGACGCGAGGCGTCGGTCAGGGAGAAGCCGGCCCCACGGCCCGGGCGCTCGGGCCTCACGAAGCGCGCCCTTCCTCTCTCCTGCCCGCTTCTCTCTTCGCACTCGTCTTTCCCTAGGCGGACGTTCTCCCCCGGAGTGCACCGTGGCTCGGCCTGGACGGACCTGCTGTCTCCTTCGGTTTTCAGGCCCAGGCTTGCGACCGCCTGGACTCCCCGAAGCCGCTGTCGGCCCCGAGGTGCTGGCGGCACCCGCAGGTCCCTGGGGTGGAGGCCCCAGCCTGCAGGGTGTTTGTATCGCTTTCCGCGTCGGAGAGCAGGCGTGGTGCATTCGGGGAAGGGGGAGCTGACAGAGTCCCCTCCGGGAAGCGCGTTTCAGAGCCAGGGTTGGGCACCTTGCTCCGTGCTTCTAGGGGTCACAGCCGCTTCTCTCCTAAAGGGTCAGAGTGGGGCTTGCTGTGCCAAGGTGTCCCGCTGAAACAGTCCCATGGCAGGGTCTCGGCCCTTCGCCCGTCCGTTTCAGGCTGGCCTCCCTGCTCAGGGCGGTCCCCGGAGAGGTGGGCCTGCAGGCCGGCGTCGCCCTCCCGACCTCCCCGCGAGCCGGGTGTGCAGCCCGGTGCCCTCTGAACGCCGGCTCCGGCGGGCTCGACCGCGGGCGGGCGCCCGGCTCCTCGAAGCGGGGCTTCCGCCAGAAGGCCTCCCGCACCTCGGAACGAGTGGGTTTGCTCTGCGGTGGGTCCGGCCGCTCAGTCCCTGCAGAAGCTGCTTGCGATGTCCTTGCTCGTGCTTCGCTGAGGCCTAGGTCGGGGGCCCCATCCTAGACGGCCCCACACCTGAGGCCCGGCTTGCAGCCTTCCTGCGGCTTCCGCCCCATCCTGCCGTGGCCCAGCTTGCCCCTTCGCCAAGGAGGCCTGCACGCGGAAGGCAGCTCGGCTTCAAGCTTGCCTCTCGGAAGGAAGGCTGTGGTGCTCGCTCGACGTGAACAGGCCTCGCGCTGAGAAGGCCTCCTTCTCCGTGCAGCGACGTGTGTGCGGACGTGGACGGGGATGGCATTCCACCCTGCCTTGTCTCTCCCAGGGAGGTCGAGGGGCTTGACCTACGGCGTCCCCTCCCTAGGCGAGTCAGCTAACCGCTTCCCCGGGGAGGACGCGAGGCGTCGGTCCGGGAGAAGCCGGCCCCACGGCCCGGGCGCTCGGGCCTCACGAAGCGCGCCCTTCCTCTCTCCTGCCCGCTTCTCTCTTCGCACTCGTCTTTCCCTGGGCGGACGTTCTCCCCCGGAGCGCAGCCTGGCTCGGTCTGGAGGGACCTGCTGTCTCCTTCGGTTTTCAGGCCCAGGCGTGCGACCGCCTTGACTCCCCGAAGCCGCTGTCGGCCCCGAGGTGCTGGCGACACCCGCAGGTCCCTGGGGTGGAGGCCCCAGCCTGCAGGGTGTTTGTATCGCTTTCCGCGTCGGAGAGCAGGCATGGTGCTTTCGGGGAAGGGGGAGCTGACAGAGTACCCTCCGGGAAGCGCGTGCCAGAGCCGAGGGTTGGGCACCTTGCTCCGTGCTTCTAGGGGTCACAGCCGCTTCTCTCCTAAAGGGTCAGAGTGGGGTTGCTGTACCAAGGCGTCCCGCTGAAACAGTCCCATGGCAGGGGCTCGGCCCTTCGCCCGTCCGTTTCCGGCTGGCCTCCCTGCTCAGGGCGGTCCCCGGAGAGGTGGGCCTGCAGGCCGGCGTCGCCCTCCCGACCTCCCCGCGAGCCGGGTGTGCAGCCCGGTGCCCTCTTAACGCCGGCTCCGGTGGGCTCTACTGCGGGCGGGCGCCCGTCTCCACGAAGCGGGGCTGCCGCCAGAAGGCCTCCCGCAGCCTCGGAACGAGTAGGTTTTCTCTGCGGTGGGTCCGGCCGCTCGGTCTCAGCAGAAGCTGCTTCCGATGTCCTCGCGCGTGCAAAGCGGAGGCCGAGGTCGGGGGCCCCCTTCTAGGACGGCCCCCCACCTGAGGCCCGGCTGGCACCCTTCCTGCGGCTTCCGCCCCATCCTGCCGTGGCCCAGCTTGCTCCTTCGCCAAGGAGGCCTGCACGCGGAAGGCAGCTCGGCTTCAAGCTTGCCTCTCGGAGGGAAGGCTTTGGTGCTCGCTCGAGGTGAACAGGCCTCGCGCTGAGCAGGCCTCCTTCTCCGTGCAGCGACGTGTGTGCGGACGTGGACGGGGATTGCATTCCACCCTGCCTTGTCTCTCCCAGGGAGGTCGAGGGGCTTGACCTACGGCGTCCCCTCCCACGGCGAGTCAGCTAACCGCTTCCCCGGGGAGGACGCGAGGCGCCGGCCCGGGAGAAGCCGGCCCCAGCCCGGGCGCTCGGGCCTCACGAAGCGCGCCCTTCTCTCTCCTCCCCCTTCTCTCTTCTGACTCCTCTTTCCCTGGGTGGACGTTCTCCCCCGGAGCGCACCCTGGCTCGGTCTGGTGGGACCTGCTGTCTCCTTCGGTTTTCAGGCCCAGGCGTGCGACCACCTTGACTCCCCGAAGCCGCTGTCGGCCCCGAGGTGCTGGCGGCACCCGCAGGTCCCTGGGGTGGAGGCCCCAGCCTGCAGGGTGTTTGCATCGCTTTCCGCGTCGGAGAGCACGCATGGTGCTTTCGGGGAAGGAGGAGCTGACAGAGTCCCCTCCGGGAAGCGCGTGCCAGAGCCGAGGGTTGGGCACCTTGCCCCGTGCTTCTAGGGGTCACAGCCGCTTCTCTCCTAAAGGGTCAGAGTGGGGCTTGCTGTACCAAGGCGTCCCGCTGAAACAGTCCCATGGAGGGTCTCGGCCCTTCGCCCGTCCGTTTCAGGCTGGCCTCCCTGCTCAGGGCGCCACCCGGAGAGGAGGGCCTGCAGGCCGGCGTCGCCCTCCCGACCTCCCCGCGAGCCGGGTGTGCAGCCCGGTGCCCTCTGAACGCCGGCTCCGGTGGGTTCGACTTCGGGCTTGTGCCCGGCTCCGTGAAGCAGGACTGCCGCCAGAAGGCCTCCCGCAGCCTCGGAACGAGTGGGTTTGCTCTGCGGTGGGTCCGGCCGCTTGGTCCCAGCAGAAGCTCCTTACTATGTCCTCGCGCGTGCTTCGCGGAGGACGAGGTCGGGGGCCCCCTTCTAGGACGGCCCCCCAACTGAGGCCCGGCTGGCACCCTTCCTGCGGCTTCTGCCCCATCCTGCCGTGGCCCAGCTTGCCCCTTCGCCAAGGAGGCCTGCACGCGGAAGGCAGCTTGGCCTCAGGCTTGCCTCTCGGAGGGAAGGCTGTGGTGCTCGCTCGAGGTGAACAGGCCTCGCGCTGAGAAGGCCTCCTTCTCCTTGCAGCGACGTGTGTGCGGACGTGGACGTGGATGGCATTCCACCCTGCCTTGTCTCTCCCAGGGAGGTCGAGGGGCTTGACCTACGGCGTCCCCTCCCTAGGCGAGTCAGCTAACCGCTTCCCCGGGGAGGACGCGAGGCGTCGGTCCGGGAGAAGCCGGCCCCACGGCCCGGGCGCTCGGGCCTCACGAAGCGCGCCCTTCCTCTCTCCTGCCCGCTTCTCTCTTCGCACTCGTCTTTCCCTGGGCGGACGTTCTCCCCCGGAGCGCACCGTGGCTCGGCCTGGACGGACCTGCTGTCTCCTTCGGTTTTCAGGCCCAGGCGTGCGACCGCCTTGACTCCCCGAAGCCGCTGTCGGCCCCGAGGTGCTGGCGGCACCCGCAGGTCCCTGGGGTGGAGGCCCCAGCCGGCAGGGTGTTTGCATCACTTTCCGCATCTGAGAGCAGGCGTGGTGCTTTTGGGGAAGGGGGAGCTGACAAAGCCCCCTCCGGGATGCGTGTTCCAGAGCCGAGGTTTGGGCGGCTTGCTCCGTGCTTCTAGGGGATCACAGCCGCTTCTCTCCTAACGGGACGGAGTGGGGCTTGCTGGGTCAAGGCGTCCCCCTGAAAAGGTCCCATGGCAGGGGCTCGGCCCTTCGCCCGTCCGTTTCAGGCTGGCCTCCCTGCTCAGGGCGACACCCGGAGAGGTGGGCCTGCAGGCCGGCGTCGCCCTCCCGACCTCCCCGCGAGCCGGGTGTGCAGCCCGGTGCCCTCTGAAAGCCGGTTCCAGTGGGCTCGACTACGGGCTTGCGCCCGGCTCCGTGAAGCAGGACTGCCGCCAGAAGGCCTCCCGCAGCCTCGGAACGAGTAGGTTTGCTCTGCGGTGGGTCCGGCCGCTCGGTCCCAGCAGAAGCTGCTTCCGTTGTCCTCGCGCGTTAGGACGGCCCCCCACCTGAGGCCCGGCTGGCACCCTTCCTGCGGCTTCCGCCCCATCCTGCCGCGGCCCAGCTTGCCCCTTCGCCAAGGAGGCCTGCACGCGGAAGGCAGCTCGGCTTCAAGCTTGCCTCTCGGAGGGAAGGCTGTGGTGCTCGCTCGAGGTGAACAGGCCTCGCGCTGAGAAGGCCTCCTTCTCCGTGCAGCGACGTGTGTGTGGACGTGGTCGGGGATGGCATTCCACCCTGCCTTGTCTCTCCCAGGGAGGTCCAGTGGCTTGACCTGCGGCGTCCCCACCCACGGCGAGTCAGCCAACCGCTTCCCCGGGGAGGACCGAGGCGTCGGCCCGGGAGAAGTCGGCCCCACGGCCCGGGCGCTCGGGCCGAACGAAGCGCGCCGTTCCTCTCTCCTGCCCGCTTCTCTCTTCGCACTCGTCTTTCCCTGGGCGGACGTACTCCCCCGGAGCACACCGTGGCTCGGCATGGAGGGACCTGCTGTCTCCTTCGGTTTTCAGGCCCAGGCGTGCGACCGCCTTGACTCCCCGAAGCCGCTGCCGGCCCTGAGGTGCTGGCGGCACCCGCAGGTCCCTGGGGTGGAGGCCCCAGCTGGCAGGGTATTTGCATCACTTTCCGCATCTGAGAGCAGGCGTGGTGCATTCGGGGAAGGGGGAGCTGACAGAGTCCCCTCCGGGAAGCGCGTTTCAGAGCCAGGGTTGGGCACCTTGCTCCGTGCTTCTAGGGGTCACAGCCGCTTCTCTCCTAAAGGGTCAGAGTGGGGCTTGCTGTGCCAAGGTGTCCCGCTGAAACAGTCCCATGGCAGGGTCTCGGCCCTTAGCCCGTCCGTTTCAGGCTGGCCTCCCTGCTCAGGGCGGTCCCCGGAGAGGTGGGCCTGCAGGCCGGCGTCGCCCTCCCGACCTCCCCGCGAGCCGGGTGTGCAGCCCGGTGCCCTCTGAACGCCGGCTCCGGTGGGCTCGACCGCGGGCGGGCGCCCGGCTCCTCGAAGCGGGGCTTCCGCCAGAAGGCCTCCCGCCCCTCGGAACGAGTGGGTTTGCTCTGCGGTGGGTCCGGCCGCTCAGTCCCTGCAGAAGCTGCTTGCGATGTCCTTGCTCGTGCTTCGCTGAGGCCTAGGTCGGGGGCCCCATCCTAGACGGCCCCACACCTGAGGCCCGGCTGGCACCCTTCCTGCGGCTTCCGCCCCATCCTGCCGTGGCCCAGCTTGCCCCTTCGCCAAGGAGGCCTGCACGCGGAAGGCAGCTCGGCTTCAAGCTTGCCTCTCGGAGGGAAGGCTGTGGTGCTCGCTCGACGTGAACAGGCCTCGCGCTGAGAAGGCCTCCTTCTCCGTGCAGCGACGTGTGTGCGGACGTGGACGGGGATGGCATTCCACCCTGCCTTGTCTCTCCCAGGGAGGTCGAGGGGCTTGACCTACGGCGTCCCCTCCCTAGGCGAGTCAGCTAACCGCTTCCCCGGGGAGGACACGAGGCGTCGGTCCGGGAGAAGCCGGCCCCACGGCCCGGGCGCTCGGGCCTCACGAAGCGCGCCCTTCCTCTCTCCTGCCCGCTTCTCTCTTCGCACTCGTCATTCCCTGGGCGGATGTTCTCCCCCGGAGCGCACCCTGGCTCGGTCTGGAGGGACCTGCTGTCTCCTTTGGTTTTCAGGCCCAGGCGTGCGACCGCCTTGACTCCCCGAAGCCGCTGTCGGCCCCGAGGTGCTGGCGGCACCCGCAGGTCCCTGGGGTGGAGGCCCCAGCCTGCAGGGTGTTTGCATCGCTTTCCGCGTCGGAGAGCAGGCATGGTGCTTTCGGGGAAGGGGGAGCTGACAGAGTCCCCTCCGGGAAGCGCGTCCCAGAGCCGTGGGTTGGGCACCTTGCTCCGTGCTTCTAGGGGTCACAGCCGCTTCTCTCCTAAAGGGTCAGAGTGGGGCTTGCTGTACCAAGGCGTCCCGCTGAAACAGTCCCATGGCAGGGGCTCGGCCCTTCGCCCGTCCGTTTCCGGCTGTCCTCCCTGCTCAGGGCGGTCCCCGGAGAGGTGGGCCTGCAGGCCGGCGTCGCCCTCCTGACCTCCCCGCGAGCCGGGTGTGCAGCCCGGTGCCCTCTTAACGCCGGCTCCGGTGGGCTCTACTGCGGGCGGGCGCCCGTCTCCACGAAGCGGGGCTGCCGCCAGAAGGCCTCCCGCAGCCTCGGAACGAGTAGGTTTTCTCTGCGGTGGGTCCGGCCGCTCGGTCTCAGCAGAAGCTGCTTCCGATGTCCTCGCGCGTGCAAAGCGGAGGCCGAGGTCGGGGGCCCCCTTCTAGGACGGCCCCCCACCTGAGGCCCGGCTGGCACCCTTCCTGCGGCTTCCGCCCCATCCTGCCGTGGCCCAGCTTGCCCCTTCGCCAAGGAGGCCTGCACGCGGATGGCAGCTCGGCTTCAAGCTTGCCTCTCGGAGGGAAGGCTTTGGTGCTCGCTCGAGGTGAACAGGCCTCGCGCTGAGAAGGCCTCCTTCTCCGTGCAGCGACGTGTGTGCGGACGTGGACGGGGATTGCATTCCACCCTGCCTTGTCTCTCCCAGGGAGGTCGAGGGGCTTGACCTACGGCGTCCCCTACCTCGGCGAGTCAGCTAACCGCT
The DNA here is from genome assembly GCF_963455335.1 of Martes martes. Taxonomy (NCBI): domain Eukaryota; kingdom Metazoa; phylum Chordata; class Mammalia; order Carnivora; family Mustelidae; genus Martes; species Martes martes. The sequence continues at coordinate 14,264,772 of NC_137892.1, read as the reverse complement.
TCCCCGGGGAGGACGCGAGGCGCCGGCCCGGGAGAAGCCGGCCCCAGCCCGGGCGCTCGGGCCTCAGGAAGCGCGCCCTTCTCTCTCCTCCCCCTTCTCTCTTCTGACTCGTCTTTCCCTGGGTGGACGTTCTCCCCCGGAGCGCACCCTGGCTCGGTCTGGTGGGACCTTCTGTCTCCTTCGGTTTTCAGGCCCAGGCGTGCGACCACCTTGACTCCCCGAAGCCGCTGTCGGCCCCGAGGTGCTGGCGGCACCCGCAGGTCCCTGGGGTGGAGACCCAGCCTGCAGGGTGTTTGCATCGCTTTCCGCGTCGGAGAGCAAGCATGGTGCTTTCGGGGAAGGGGGAGCTGACAGAGTCCCCTCCGGGAAGCGCGTGCCAGAGCCGTGGGTTGGGCGCCTTCCTCCGTGCTTCTAGGGGTCACAGCCGCTTCTCTCCTAAAGGGTCAGAGTGGGGCTTGCTGTGCCAAGGCGTCCCGCTGAAACAGTCCCATGGAGGGTCTCGGCCCTTCGCCCGTCCGTTTCAGGCTGGCCTCCCTGCTCAGGGCGCCACCCGGAGAGGAGGGCCTGCAGGCCGGCGTCGCCCTCCCGACCTCCCCGCGAGCCAGGTGTGCAGCCCGGTGCCCTCTGAACGCCGGCTCCGGTGGGTTCGACTTCGGGCTTGTGCCCGGCTCCGTGAAGCAGGACTGCCGCCAGAAGGCCTCCCGCAGCCTCGGAACGAGTGGGTTTGCTCTGCGGTGGGTCCGGCCGCTCGGTCCCAGCAGAAGCTGCTTCCGATGTCCTCGCGCGTGCTTTTCGGAGGCCGAGGTCGGGGGCCCCCTTCTAGGACGGCCCCCCACCTGAGGCCCGGCTGGCACCCTTCCTGCGGCTTCCGCCCCATCCTGCCGTGGCCCAGCTTGCCCCTTCGCCAAGGAGGCCTGCACACGGAAGGCAGCTTGTCCTCAGGCTTGCCTCTCGGAGGGAAGGCTGTGGTGCTCGCTCAAGGTGAACAGGCCTCGCGCTGAGAAGGCCTCCTTCTCCGTGCAGCGACGTGTGTGCGGACGTGGACGGGGATGGCATTCCACCCTGCCTTGTCTCTCCCAGGGAGGTCAAGGGGCTTGACCTACCGCGTCCCCTCCCACGGCGAGTCAGCTAACCGCTTCCCCGGGGAGGACCGAGGCGCCGGCCCGGGAGAAGCCGGCCCCGCGGCCCGGGCGCTCGGGCCTCACGAAGCGCGCCCTTCCTCTCTCCTGCCCGCTTCTCTCTTCGCACTCCTCTTTCCCTGGGCGGACGTTCTCCCCCGGAGCGCACCCTGGCTCGGTCTGGAGGGTCCTGCTGTCTCCTTTGGTTTTCGGGCCCAGGCGTGCGACCGCCTTGACTCCCCGAAGCCGCTGTCGGCCCCGAGGTGCTGGCGGCACCCGCAGGTCCCTGGGGTGGAGGCCCCATCCGGCAGGGTGTTTGCATCGCTTTCCGCGTCGGAGAGCAGGCATGGTGCTTTCGGGGAAGGGGGAGCTGACAGAGTACCCTCCGGGAAGCGCGTGCCAGAGCCGAGGGTTGGGCACCTTGCTCCGTGCTTCTAGGGGTCACAGCCGCTTCTCTCCTAAAGGGTCAGAGTGGGGCTTGCTGTACCAAGGCGTCCCGCTGAAACAGTCCCATGGCAGGGGCTCGGCCCTTCGCCCGTCCGTTTCAGGCTGGCCTCCCTGCTCAGGGCGGTCCCCGGAGAGGTGGGCCTGCAGGCCGGCGTCGCCCTCCCGACCTCCCCGCGAGCCGGGTGTGCAGCCCGGTGCCCTCTTAACGCCGGCTCCGGTGGGCTCTACTGCGGGCGGGCGCCCGGCTCCTCGAAGCGGGGCTGCCGCCAGAAGGCCTCCCGCAGCCTCGGAACGAGTAGGTTTGCTCTGCGGTGGGTCCGGCCGCTCGGTCTCAGCAGAAGCTGCTTCCGATGTCCTCGCGCGTGCTTCGCGGAGGCCGAGGTCGGGGGCCCCCTTCTAGGACGGCCCCCCACCTGAGGCCCGGCTGGCACCCTTCCTGCGGCTTCCGCCCCATCCTGCCGTGGCCCAGCTTGCTCCTTCGCCAAGGAGGCCTGCACGCGGAAGGCAGCTCGGCTTCAAGCTTGCCTCTCGGAGGGAAGGCTGTGGTGCTCGCTCGAGGTGAACAGGCCTCGCGCTGAGAAGGCCTCCTTCTCCGTGCAGCGACGTGTGTGCGGACGTGGACGGGGATTGCATTCCACCCTGCCTTGTCTCTCCCAGGGAGGTCGAGGGGCTTGACCTACGGCGTCCCCTCCCACGGCGAGTCAGCTAACCGCTTCCCCGGGGAGGACGCGAGGCGCCGGCCCGGGAGAAGCCGGCCCCACGGCCCGGGCGCTCGGGCCTCACGAAGCGCGCCCTTCTCTCTCCTCCCCCTTCTCTCTTCTGACTCGTCTTTCCCTGGGTGGACGTTCTCCCCCGGAGCGCACCCTGGCTCGGTCTGGTGGGACCTGCTGTCTCCTTCGGATTTCAGGCCCAGGCGTGCGACCGCCTTGACTCCCCGAAGCCGCTGTCGGCCCCGAGGTGCTGGCGGCACCCGCAGGTCCCTAGGGTGGAGGCCCCAGCCGGCAGGGTGTTTGCATCACTTTCCGCATCTGAGAGCAGGCGTGGTGCTTTTGGGGTAGGGGGAGCTGACAAAGCCCCCTCCGGGATGCGTGTTCCAGAGCCGAGGTTTGGGCGGCTTGCTCCGTGCTTCTAGGGGGTCACAGCCGCTTCTCTCCTAACGGGACGGAGTGGGGCTTGCTGGGTCAAGGCGTCCCCGTGAAACAGTCCCATGGCAGGGGCTCGGCCCTTCGCCTGTCCGTTTCAGGCTGGCCTCCCTGCTCAGGGCGTCACCCGGAGAGGTGGGCCTGCAGGCCGGCGTCGCCCTCCCGACCTCCCCGCGGGCCGGGTGTGCAGCCCGGTGCCCTCTGAAAGCCGGTTCCGGTGGGCTCGACTACGGGCTTGCGCCCGGCTCCGTGAAGGAGGACTGCCGCCAGAAGGCCTCCCGCAGCCTCGGAACGAGGGGGTTTGCTCTGCGGTGGGTCCGGCCGCTCGGTCCCAGCAGAAGCTGCTTCCGATGTCCTCGCGCGTTAGGACGGCCCCCCACCTGAGGCCCGGCTGGCACCCTTCCTGCGGCTTCCGCCCCATCCTGCCGCGGCCCAGCTTGCCCCTTCGCCAAGGAGGCCTGCACGCGGAAGGCAGCTCGGCTTCAAGCTTGCCTCTCGGAGGGAAGGCTGTGGTGCTCGCTCGAGGTGAACAGGCCTCGCGCTGAGAAGGCCTCCTTCTCCGTGCAGCGACGTGTGTGTGGACGTGGTCGGGGATGGCATTCCACCCTGCCTTGTCTCTCCCAGGGAGGTCCAGTGGCTTGACCTGCGGCGTCCCCACCCACGGCGAGTCAGCCAACCGCTTCCCCGGGGAGGACGCGAGGCGTCGGCCCGGGAGAAGTCGGCCCCACGGCCCGGGCGCTCGGGCCTCCCGAAGCGCGCCCTTCCTCTCTCCTGCCCGCTTCTCTCTTCGCACTCGTCTTTCCCTGGGCGGACGTACTCCCCCGGAGCACACCGTGGCTCGGCCTGGACGGACCTGCTGTCTCCTTCGGTTTTCAGGCCCAGGCGTGCGACCGCCTTGACTCCCCGAAGCCGCTGTCGGCCCCGAGGTGCTGGCGGCACCCGCAGGTCCCTGGGGTGGAGGCCCCAGCTGGCAGGGTATTTGCATCACTTTCCGCATCTGAGAGCAGGCGTGGTGCATTTGGGGAAGGGGGAGCTGACAGAGTCCCCTCCGGGAAGCGCGTTTCAGAGCCAGGGTTGGGCACCTTGCTCCGTGCTTCTAGGGGTCACAGCCGCTTCTCTCCTAAAGGGTCAGAGTGGGGCTTGCTGTGCCAAGGTGTCCCGCTGAAACAGTCCCATGGCAGGGTCTCGGCCCTTCGCCCGTCCGTTTCAGGCTGGCCTCCCTGCTCAGGGCGGTCCCCGGAGAGGTGGGCCTGCAGGCCGGCGTCGCCCTCCCGACCTCCCCGCGAGCCGGGTGTGCAGCCCGGTGCCCTCTGAATGCCGGCTCCGGCGGGCTCGACCGCGGGCGGGCGCCCGGCTCCTCGAAGCGGGGCTTCCGCCAGAAGGCCTCCCGCACCTCGGAACGAGTGGGTTTGCTCTGCGGTGGGTCCGGCCGCTCAGTCCCTGCAGAAGCTGCTTGCGATGTCCTTGCTCGTGCTTCGCTGAGGCCTAGGTCGGGGGCCCCATCCTAGACGGCCCCACACCTGAGGCCCGGCTTGCAGCCTTCCTGCGGCTTCCGCCCCATCCTGCCGTGGCCCAGCTTGCCCCTTCGCCAAGGAGGCCTGCACGCGGAAGGCAGCTCGGCTTCAAGCTTGCCTCTCGGAGGGAAGGCTGTGGTGCTCGCTCGACGTGAACAGGCCTCGCGCTGAGAAGGCCTCCTTCTCCGTGCAGCGACGTGTGTGCGGACGTGGACGGGGATGGCATTCCACCCTGCCTTGTCTCTCCCAGGGAGGTCGAGGGGCTTGACCTACGGCGTCCCCTCCCACGGCGAGTCAGCTAACCGCTTCCCCGGGGAGGACGCGAGGCGTCGGTCCGGGAGAAGCCGGCCCCACGGCCCGGGCGCTCGGGCCTCACGAAGCGCGCCCTTCCTCTCTCCTGCCCGCTTCTCTCTTCGCACTCGTCTTTCCCTGGGCGGACGTTCTCCCCCGGAGTGCACCCTGGCTCGGTCTGGAGGGACCTGCTGTCTCCTTTGGTTTTCAGGCCCAGGCGTGCGACCGCCTTGACTCCCCGAAGCCGCTGTCGGCCCCGAGGTGCTGGCGGCACCCGCAGGTCCCTGGGGTGGAGGCCCCAGCCGGCAGGGTGTTTGCATCGCTTTCCGCGTCGGAGAGCACGCATGGTGCTTTCTGGGAAGGGGGAGCTGACAGAGTCCCCTCCGGGAAGCGCGTGCCAGAGCCGAGGGTTGGGCACCTTGCTCCGTGCTTCTAGGGGTCACAGCCGCTTCTCTCCTAAAGGGTCAGAGTGGGGCTTGCTGTACCAAGGCGTCCCGCTGAAACAGTCCCATGGCAGGGGCTCGGCCCTTCGCCCGTCCGTTTCCGGCTGGCCTCCCTGCTCAGGGCGGTCCCCGGAGAGGTGGGCCTGCAGGCCGGCGTCGCCCTCCCGACCTCCCCGCGAGCCGGGTGTGCAGCCCGGTGCCCTCTTAACGCCGGCTCCGGTGGGCTCTACTGCGGGCGGGCGCCCGGCTCCACGAAGCGGGGCTGCCGCCAGAAGGCCTCCCGCAGCCTCGGAACGAGTAGGTTTGCTCTGTGGTGGGTCCGGCCGCTCGGTCTCAGCAGAAGCTGCTTCCGATGTCCTCGCGCGTGCAAAGCGGAGACCGAGGTCGGGGGCCCCCTTCTAGGACGGCCCCCCACCTGAGGCCCGGCTGGCACCCTTCCTGCGGCTTCCGCCCCATCCTGCCGTGGCCCAGCTTGCTCCTTCGCCAAGGAGGCCTGCACGCGGAAGGCAGCTCGGCTTCAAGCTTGCCTCTCGGAGGGAAGGCTTTGGTGCTCGCTCGAGGTGAACAGGACTCGCGCTGAGAAGGCCTCCTTCTCCGTGCAGCGACGTGTGTGCGGACGTGGACGGGGATTGCATTCCACCCTGCCTTGTCTCTCCCAGGGAGGTCGAGGGGCTTGACCTACGGCGTCCCCTCCCACGGCGAGTCAGCTAACCGCTTCCCCGGGGAGGACGCGAGGCGCCGGCCCGGGAGAAGCCGGCCCCAGCCCGGGCGCTCGGGCCTCAGGAAGCGCGCCCTTCTCTCTCCTCCCCCTTCTCTCTTCTGACTCGTCTTTCCCTGGGTGGACGTTCTCCCCCGGAGCGCACCCTGGCTCGGTCTGGTGGGACCTTCTGTCTCCTTCGGTTTTCAGGCCCAGGCGTGCGACCACCTTGACTCCCCGAAGCCGCTGTCGGCCCCGAGGTGCTGGCGGCACCCGCAGGTCCCTGGGGTGGAGACCCAGCCTGCAGGGTGTTTGCATCGCTTTCCGCGTCGGAGAGCAGGCATGGTGCTTTCGGGGAAGGGGGAGCTGACAGAGTCCCCTCCGGGAAGCGCGTGCCAGAGCCGTGGGTTGGGCGCCTTCCTCCGTGCTTCTAGGGGTCACAGCCGCTTCTCTCCTAAAGGGTCAGAGTGGGGCTTGCTGTGCCAAGGCGTCCCGCTGAAACAGTCCCATGGAGGGTCTCGGCCCTTCGCCCGTCCGTTTCAGGCTGGCCTCCCTGCTCAGGGCGCCACCCGGAGAGGAGGGCCTGCAGGCCGGCGTCGCCCTCCCGACCTCCCCGCGAGCCAGGTGTGCAGCCCGGTGCCCTCTGAACGCCGGCTCCGGTGGGTTCGACTTCGGGCTTGTGCCCGGCTCCGTGAAGCAGGACTGCCGCCAGAAGGCCTCCCGCAGCCTCGGAACGAGTGGGTTTGCTCTGCGGTGGGTCCGGCCGCTCGGTCCCAGCAGAAGCTGCTTCCGATGTCCTCGCGCGTGCTTTTCGGAGGCCGAGGTCGGGGGCCCCCTTCTAGGACGGCCCCCCACCTGAGGCCCGGCTGGCACCCTTCCTGCGGCTTCCGCCCCATCCTGCCGTGGCCCAGCTTGCCCCTTCGCCAAGGAGGCCTGCACACGGAAGGCAGCTTGTCCTCAGGCTTGCCTCTCGGAGGGAAGGCTGTGGTGCTCGCTCAAGGTGAACAGGCCTCGCGCTGAGAAGGCCTCCTTCTCCGTGCAGCGACGTGTGTGCGGACGTGGACGGGGATGGCATTCCACCCTGCCTTGTCTCTCCCAGGGAGGTCAAGGGGCTTGACCTACCGCGTCCCCTCCCACGGCGAGTCAGCTAACCGCTTCCCCGGGGAGGACCGAGGCGCCGGCCCGGGAGAAGCCGGCCCCGCGGCCCGGGCGCTCGGGCCTCACGAAGCGCGCCCTTCCTCTCTCCTGCCCGCTTCTCTCTTCGCACTCCTCTTTCCCTGGGCGGACGTTCTCCCCCGGAGCGCACCCTGGCTCGGTCTGGAGGGTCCTGCTGTCTCCTTTGGTTTTCGGGCCCAGGCGTGCGACCGCCTTGACTCCCCGAAGCCGCTGTCGGCCCCGAGGTGCTGGCGGCACCCGCAGGTCCCTGGGGTGGAGGCCCCAGCCGGCAGGGTGTTTGCATCGCTTTCCGCGTTGGAGAGCAGGCATGGTGCTTTCGGGGAAGGGGGAGCTGACAGAGTACCCTCCGGGAAGCGCGTGCCAGAGCCGAGGGTTGGGCACCTTGCTCCGTGCTTCTAGGGGTCACAGCCGCTTCTCTCCTAAAGGGTCAGAGTGGGGCTTGCTGTACCAAGGCGTCCCGCTGAAACAGTCCCATGGCAGGGGCTCGGCCCTTCGCCCGTCCGTTTCAGGCTGGCCTCCCTGCTCAGGGCGGTCCCCGGAGAGGTGGGCCTGCAGGCCGGCGTCGCCCTCCCGACCTCCCCGCTAGCCGGGTGTGCAGCCCGGTGCCCTCTTAACGCCGGCTCCGGTGGGCTCTACTGCGGGCGGGCGCCCGGCTCCTCGAAGCGGGGCTGCCGCCAGAAGGCCTCCCGCAGCCTCGGAACGAGTAGGTTTGCTCTGCGGTGGGTCCGGCCGCTCGGTCTCAGCAGAAGCTGCTTCCGATGTCCTCGCGCGTGCTTCGCGGAGGCCGAGGTCGGGGGCCCCCTTCTAGGACGGCCCCCCACCTGAGGCCGGCTGGCACCCTTCCTGCGGCTTCCGCCCCATCCTGCCGTGGCCCAGCTTGCTCCTTCGCCAAGGAGGCCTGCACGCGGAAGGCAGCTCGGCTTCAAGCTTGCCTCTCGGAGGGAAGGCTGTGGTGCTCGCTCGAGGTGAACAGGCCTCGCGCTGAGAAGGCCTCCTTCTCCGTGCAGCGACGTGTGTGCGGACGTGGACGGGGATTGCATTCCACCCTGCCTTGTCTCTCCCAGGGAGGTCGAGGGGCTTGACCTACGGCGTCCCCTCCCACGGCGAGTCAGCTAACCGCTTCCCCGGGGAGGACGCGAGGCGCCGGCCCGGGAGAAGCCGGCCCCACGGCCCGGGCGCTCGGGCCTCACGAAGCGCGCCCTTCTCTCTCCTCCCCCTTCTCTCTTCTGACTCGTCTTTCCCTGGGTGGACGTTCTCCCCCGGAGCGCACCCTGGCTCGGTCTGGTGGGACCTGCTGTCTCCTTCGGATTTCAGGCCCAGGCGTGCGACCGCCTTGACTCCCCGAAGCCGCTGTCGGCCCCGAGGTGCTGGCGGCACCCGCAGGTCCCTAGGGTGGAGGCCCCAGCCGGCAGGGTGTTTGCATCACTTTCCGCATCTGAGAGCAGGCGTGGTGCTTTTGGGGTAGGGGGAGCTGACAAAGCCCCCTCCGGGATGCGTGTTCCAGAGCCGAGGTTTGGGCGGCTTGCTCCGTGCTTCTAGGGGGTCACAGCCGCTTCTCTCCTAACGGGACGGAGTGGGGCTTGCTGGGTCAAGGCGTCCCCGTGAAACAGTCCCATGGCAGGGGCTCGGCCCTTCGCCTGTCCGTTTCAGGCTGGCCTCCCTGCTCAGGGCGTCACCCGGAGAGGTGGGCCTGCAGGCCGGCGTCGCCCTCCCGACCTCCCCGCGAGCCGGGTGTGCAGCCCGGTGCCCTCTGAAAGCCGGTTCCGGTGGGCTCGACTACGGGCTTGCGCCCGGCTCCGTGAAGGAGGACTGCCGCCAGAAGGCCTCCCGCAGCCTCGGAACGAGGGGGTTTGCTCTGCGGTGGGTCCGGCCGCTCGGTCCCAGCAGAAGCTGCTTCCGATGTCCTCGCGCGTTAGGACGGCCCCCCACCTGAGGCCCGGCTGGCACCCTTCCTGCGGCTTCCGCCCCATCCTGCCGCGGCCCAGCTTGCCCCTTCGCCAAGGAGGCCTGCACGCGGAAGGCAGCTCGGCTTCAAGCTTGCCTCTCGGAGGGAAGGCTGTGGTGCTCGCTCGAGGTGAACAGGCCTCGCGCTGAGAAGGCCTCCTTCTCCGTGCAGCGACGTGTGTGTGGACGTGGTCGGGGATGGCATTCCACCCTGCCTTGTCTCTCCCAGGGAGGTCCAGTGGCTTGACCTGCGGCGTCCCCACCCACGGCGAGTCAGCCAACCGCTTCCCCGGGGAGGACGCGAGGCGTCGGCCCGGGAGAAGTCGGCCCCACGGCCCGGGCGCTCGGGCCGAACGAAGCGCGCCCTTCCTCTCTCCTGCCCGCTTCTCTCTTCGCACTCGTCTTTCCCTGGGCGGACGTACTCCCCCGGAGCACACCGTGGCTCGGCCTGGACGGACCTGCTGTCTCCTTCGGTTTTCAGGCCCAGGCGTGCGACCGCCTTGACTCCCCGAAGCCGCTGTCGGCCCCGAGGTGCTGGCGGCACCCGCAGGTCCCTGGGGTGGAGGCCCCAGCTGGCAGGGTATTTGCATCACTTTCCGCATCTGAGAGCAGGCGTGGTGCATTTGGGGAAGGGGGAGCTGACAGAGTCCCCTCCGGGAAGCGCGTTTCAGAGCCAGGGTTGGGCACCTTGCTCCGTGCTTCTAGGGGTCACAGCCGCTTCTCTCCTAAAGGGTCAGAGTGGGGCTTGCTGTGCCAAGGTGTCCCGCTGAAACAGTCCCATGGCAGGGTCTCGGCCCTTCGCCCGTCCGTTTCAGGCTGGCCTCCCTGCTCAGGGCGGTCCCCGGAGAGGTGGGCCTGCAGGCCGGCGTCGCCCTCCCGACCTCCCCGCGAGCCGGGTGTGCAGCCCGGTGCCCTCTGAATGCCGGCTCCGGCGGGCTCGACCGCGGGCGGGCGCCCGGCTCCTCGAAGCGGGGCTTCCGCCAGAAGGCCTCCCGCACCTCGGAACGAGTGGGTTTGCTCTGCGGTGGGTCCGGCCGCTCAGTCCCTGCAGAAGCTGCTTGCGATGTCCTTGCTCGTGCTTCGCTGAGGCCTAGGTCGGGGGCCCCATCCTAGACGGCCCCACACCTGAGGCCCGGCTTGCAGCCTTCCTGCGGCTTCCGCCCCATCCTGCCGTGGCCCAGCTTGCCCCTTCGCCAAGGAGGCCTGCACGCGGAAGGCAGCTCGGCTTCAAGCTTGCCTCTCGGAGGGAAGGCTGTGGTGCTCGCTCGACGTGAACAGGCCTCGCGCTGAGAAGGCCTCCTTCTCCGTGCAGCGACGTGTGTGCGGACGTGGACGGGGATGGCATTCCACCCTGCCTTGTCTCTCCCAGGGAGGTCGAGGGGCTTGACCTACGGCGTCCCCTCCCACGGCGAGTCAGCTAACCGCTTCCCCGGGGAGGACGCGAGGCGTCGGTCCGGGAGAAGCCGGCCCCACGGCCCGGGCGCTCGGGCCTCACGAAGCGCGCCCTTCCTCTCTCCTGCCCGCTTCTCTCTTCGCACTCGTCTTTCCCTGGGCGGACGTTCTCCCCCGGAGTGCACCCTGGCTCGGTCTGGAGGGACCTGCTGTCTCCTTTGGTTTTCAGGCCCAGGCGTGCGACCGCCTTGACTCCCCGAAGCCGCTGTCGGCCCCGAGGTGCTGGCGGCACCCGCAGGTCCCTGGGGTGGAGGCCCCAGCCGGCAGGGTGTTTGCATCGCTTTCCGCGTCGGAGAGCACGCATGGTGCTTTCTGGGAAGGGGGAGCTGACAGAGTCCCCTCCGGGAAGCGCGTGCCAGAGCCGAGGGTTGGGCACCTTGCTCCGTGCTTCTAGGGGTCACAGCCGCTTCTCTCCTAAAGGGTCAGAGTGGGGCTTGCTGTACCAAGGCGTCCCGCTGAAACAGTCCCATGGCAGGGGCTCGGCCCTTCGCCCGTCCGTTTCCGGCTGGCCTCCCTGCTCAGGGCGGTCCCCGGAGAGGTGGGCCTGCAGGCCGGCGTCGCCCTCCCGACCTCCCCGCGAGCCGGGTGTGCAGCCCGGTGCCCTCTTAACGCCGGCTCCGGTGGGCTCGACTGCGGGCGGGCGCCCGTCTCCACGAAGCGGGGCTGCCGCCAGAAGGCCTCCCGCAGCCTCGGAACGAGTAGGTTTGCTCTGTGGTGGGTCCGGCCGCTCGGTCTCAGCAGAAGCTGCTTCCGATGTCCTCGCGCGTGCAAAGCGGAGACCGAGGTCGGGGGCCCCCTTCTAGGACGGCCCCCCACCTGAGGCCCGGCTGGCACCCTTCCTGCGGCTTCCGCCCCATCCTGCCGTGGCCCAGCTTGCTCCTTCGCCAAGGAGGCCTGCACGCGGAAGGCAGCTCGGCTTCAAGCTTGCCTCTCGGAGGGAAGGCTTTGGTGCTCGCTCGAGGTGAACAGGACTCGCGCTGAGAAGGCCTCCTTCTCTGTGCAGCGACGTGTGTGCGGACGTGGACGGGGATTGCATTCCACCCTGCCTTGTCTCTCCCAGGGAGGTCGAGGGGCTTGACCTACGGCGTCCCCTCCCACGGCGAGTCAGCTAACCGCTTCCCCGGGGAGGACGCGAGGCGCCGGCCCGGGAGAAGCCGGCCCCAGCCCGGGCACTCGGGCCTCACGAAGCGCGCCCTTCTCTCTCCTCCCCCTTCTCTCTTCTGACTCCTCTTTCCCTGGGTGGACGTTCTCCCCCGGAGCGCACCCTGGCTCGGTCTGGTGGGACCTGCTGTCTCCTTCGGTTTTCAGGCCCAGGCGTGCGACCACCTTGACTCCCCGAAGCCGCTGTCGGCCCCGAGGTGCTGGCGGCACCCGCAGGTCCCTGGGGTGGAGGCCCCAGCCTGCAGGGTGTTTGCATCGCTTTCCGCGTCGGAGAGCAGGCATGGTGCTTTCGGGGAAGGGGGAGCTGACAGAGTCCCCTCCGGGAAGCGCGTGCCAGAGCCGTGGGTTGGGCGCCTTCCTCCGTGCTTCTAGGGGTCACAGCCGCTTCTCTCCTAAAGGGTCAGAGTGGGGCTTGCTGTACCAAGGCGTCCCGCTGAAACAGTCCCATGGAGGGTCTCGGCCCTTCGCCCGTCCGTTTCAGGCTGGCCTCCCTGCTCAGGGCGCCACCCGGAGAGGAGGGCCTGCAGGCCGGCGTCGCCCTCCCGACCTCCCCGCGAGCCGGGTGTGCAGCCCGGTGCCCTCTGAAGGCCGGCTCCGGTGGGTTCGACTTCGGGCTTGTGCCCGGCTCCGTGAAGCAGGACTGCCGCCAGAAGGCCTCCCGCAGCCTCGGAACGAGTGGGTTTGCTCTGCGGTGGGTCCGGCCGCTTGGTCCCAGCAGAAGCTCCTTACTATGTCCTAGCGCGTGCTTCGCGGAGGCCGAGGTCGGGGGCCCCCTTCTAGGACGGCCCCCCACCTGAGGCCCGGCTGGCACCCTTCCTGCGGCTTCCGCCCCATCCTGCCGTGGCCCAGCTTGCCCCTTCGCCAAGGAGGCCTGCACGCGGAAGGCAGCTTGGCCTCAGGCTTGCCTCTCGGAGGGAAGGCTGTGGTGCTCGCTCGAGGTGAACAGGCCTCGCGCTGAGAAGGCCTCCTTCTCCTTGCAGCGACGTGTGTGCGGACGTGCACGTGGATGGCATTCCACCCTGCCTTGTCTCTCCCAGGGAGGTCGAGGGGCTTGACCTGCGGCGTCCCCACGCACGGCGAGTCAGCCAACCGCTTCCCCGGGGAGGACGCGAGGCGTCGGTCCGGGAGAAGCCGGCCCCACGGCCCGGGCGCTCGGGCCTCACGAAGCGCGCCCTTCCTCTCTCCTGCCCGCTTCTCTCTTCGCACTCGTCTTTCCCTAGGCGGACGTTCTCCCCCGGAGTGCACCGTGGCTAAGCCTGGACGGACCTGCTGTCTCCTTCGGTTCAGGCCCAGGCTTGCGACCGCCTGGACTCCCCGAAGCCGCTGTCGGCCCCGAGGTGCTGGCGGCACCCGCAGGTCCCTGGGGTGGAGGCCCCAGCCGGCAGGGTGTTTGCATCACTTTCCGCATCTGAGAGCAGGCGTGGTGCATTCGGGGAAGGGGGAGCTGACAGAGTCCCCTCCGGGAAGCGCGTTTCAGAGCCAGGGTTGGGCACCTTGCTCCGTGCTTCTAGGGGTCACAGCCGCTTCTCTCCTAAAGGGTCAGAGTGGGGCTTGCTGTGCCAAGGTGTCCCGCTGAAACAGTCCCATGGCAGGGTCTCGGCCCTTCGCCCGTCCGTTTCAGGCTGGCCTCCCTGCTCAGGGCGGTCCCCGGAGAGGTGGGCCTGCAGGCCGGCGTCGCCCTCCCGACCTCCCCGCGAGCCGGGTGTGCAGCCCGGTGCCCTCTGAACGCCGGCTCCGGTGGGCTCGACCGCGGGCGGGCGCCCGGCTCCTCGAAGCGGGGCTTCCGCCAGAAGGCCTCCCGCACCTCGGAACGAGTGGGTTTGCTCTGCGGTGGGTCCGGCCGCTCAGTCCCTGCAGAAGCTGCTTGCGATGTCCTTGCTCGTGCTTCGCTGAGGCCTAGGTCGGGGGCCCCATCCTAGACGGCCCCACACCTGAGGCCCGGCTTGCAGCCTTCCTGCGGCTTCCGCCCCATCCTGCCGTGGCCCAGCTTGCCCCTTCGCCAAGGAGGCCTGCACGCGGAAGGCAGCTCGGCTTCAAGCTTGCCTCTCGGAGGGAAGGCTGTGGTGCTCGCTCGACGTGAACAGGCCTCGCGCTGAGAAGGCCTCCTTCTCCGTGCAGCGACGTGTGTGCGGACGTGGACGGGGATGGCATTCCACCCTGCCTTGTCTCTCCCAGGGAGGTCGAGGGGCTTGACCTACGGCGTCCCCTCCCTAGGCGAGTCAGCTAACCGCTTCCCCGGGGAGGACGCGAGGCGTCGGTCCGGGAGAAGCCGGCCCCACGGCCCGGGCGCTCGGGCCTCACGAAGCGCGCCCTTCCTCTCTCCTGCCCGCTTCTCTCTTCGCACTCGTCTTTCCCTAGGCGGACGTTCTCCCCCGGAGCGCACCGTGGCTCGGCCTGGACGGACCTGCTGTCTCCTTCGGTTTTCAGGCCCAGGCTTGCGACCGCCTGGACTCCCCGAAGCCGCTGTCGGCCCCGAGGTGCTGGCGGCACCCGCAGGTCCCTGGGGTGGAGGCCCCAGCCTGCAGGGTGTTTGTATCGCTTTCCGCGTCGGAGAGCAGGCATGGTGCTTTCGGGGAAGGGGGAGCTGACAGAGTCCCCTCCGGGAAGCGCGTGCCAGAGCCGAGGGTTGGGCACCTTGCTCCGTGCTTCTAGGGGTCACAGCCGCTTCTCTCCTAAAGGGTCAGAGTGGGGCTTGCTGTGCCAAGGCGTCCCGCTGAAACAGTCCCATGGAGGGTCTCGGCCCTTCGCCCGTCCGTTTCAGGCTGGCCTCCCTGCTCAGGGCGCCACCCGGAGAGGAGGGCCTGCAGGCCGGCGTCGCCCTCCCGACCTCCCCGCGAGCCGGGTGTGCAGCCCGGTGCCCTCTGAAGGCCGGCTCCGGTGGGTTCGACTTCGGGCTTGTGCCCGGCTCCGTGAAGCAGGACTGCCGCCAGAAGGCCTCCCGCAGCCTCGGAACGAGTGGGTTTGCTCTGCGGTGGGTGCGGCCGCTTGGTCCCAGCAGAAGCTCCTTACTATGTCCTAGCGCGTGCTTCGCGGAGGCCGAGGTCGGGGGCCCCCTTCTAGGACGGCCCCCCACCTGAGCCCCGGCTGGCATCCTTCCTGCGGCTTCCGCCCCATCCTGCCGTGGCCCAGCTTGCCCCTTCGCCAAGGAGGCCTGCACGCGGAAGGCAGCTTGGCCTCAGGCTTGCCTCTCGGAGGGAAGGCTGTGGTGCTCGCTCGAGGTGAACAGGCCTCGCGCTGAGAAGGCCTCCTTCTCCTTGCAGCGACGTGTGTGCGGACGTGCACGTGGATGGCATTCCACCCTGCCTTGTCTCTCCCAGGGAGGTCGAGGGGCTTGACCTGCGGCGTCCCCACGCACGGCGAGTCAGCCAACCGCTTCCCCGGGGAGGACGCGAGGCGTCGGTCCGGGAGAACCCGGCCCCACGGCCCGGGCGCTCGGGCCTCACGAAGCGCGCCCTTCCTCTCTCCTGCCCGCTTCTCTCTTCGCACTCGTCTTTCCCTAGGCGGACGTTCTCCCCCGGAGTGCACCGTGGCTCGGCCTGGACGGACCTGCTGTCTCCTTCGGTTTTCAGGCCCAGGCTTGCGACCGCCTGGACTCCCCGAAGCCGCTGTCGGCCCCGAGGTGCTGGCGGCACCCGCAGGTCCCTGGGGTGGAGGCCCCAGCCTGCAGGGTGTTTGTATCGCTTTCCGCGTCGGAGAGCAGGCGTGGTGCATTCGGGGAAGGGGGAGCTGACAGAGTCCCCTCCGGGAAGCGCGTTTCAGAGCCGAGGGTTGGGCACCTTGCTCCGTGCTTCTAGGGGTCACAGCCGCTTCTCTCCTAAAGGGTCAGAGTGGGGCTTGCTGTGCCAAGGCGTCCCGCTGAAACAGTCCCATGGCAGGGTCTCGGCCCTTCGCCCGTCCGTTTCAGGCTGGCTCCCTGCTCAGGGCGGTACCCGGAGAGGTGGGCCTGCAGGCCGGCGTCGCCCTCCCAACCTCCCCGCGAGCCGGGTGTGCAGCCCGGTGCCCTCTTAACGCCGGCTCCGGTGGGCTCGACTGCGGGCGGGCGCCCGGCGCCACGAAGCGGGGCTGCCGCCAGAAGGCCTCCCGCAGCCTCGGAACGAGTAGGTTTGCTCTGCGGTGGGTCCGGCCGCTCGGTCTCAGCAGAAGCTGCTTCCGATGTCCTCGCGCGTGCTTCGCGGAGGCCGAGGTCGGGGGCCCCCTTCTAGGACGGCCCCCCACCTGAGGCCCGGCTGGCACCCTTCCTGCGGCTTCCGCCCCATCCTGCCGTGGCCCAGCTTGCCCCTTCGCCAAGGAGGCCTGCACGCGGAAGGCAGCTTGGCCTCAGGCTTGCCTCTCGGAGGGAAGGCTGTGGTGCTCGCTCGAGGTGAACAGGCCTCGCGCTGAGAAGGCCTCCTTCTCCTTGCAGCGACGTGTGTGCGGACGTGGACGTGGATGGCATTCCACCCTGCCTTGTCTCTCCCAGGGAGGTCGAGGGGCTTGACCTGCGGCGTCCCCACGCACAGCGAGTCAGCCAACCGCTTCCCCGGGGAGGACGCGAGGCGTCGGCCCGGGAGAAGCCGGCCCCACGGCCCGGGCGCTCGGGCCTCACGAAGCGCGCCCTTCCTCTCTCCTGCCCGCTTCTCTCTTCGCACTCGTCTTTCCCTAGGCGGACGTTCTCCCCCGGAGCGCACCGTGGCTCGGCCTGGACGGACCTGCTGTCTCCTTCGGTTTTCAGGCCCAGGCTTGCGACCGCCTTGACTCCCCGAAGCCGCTGTCGGCCCCGAGGTGCTGGCGGCACCCGCAGGTCCCTGGGGTGGAGGCCCCAGCCTGCAGGGTGTTTGCATCGCTTTCCGCGTCGGAGAGCACGCATGGTGCTTTCGGGGAAGGGGGAGCTGACAGAGTCCCCTCCGGGAAGCGCGTGCCAGAGCCGAGGGTTGGGCACCTTGCCCCGTGCTTCTAGGGGTCACAGCCGCTTCTCTCCTAAAGGGTCAGAGTGGGGCTTGCTGTACCAAGGCGTCCCGCTGAAACAGTCCCATGGCAGGGGCTCGGCCCTTCGCCCGTCCGTTTCCGGCTGGCCTCCCTGCTCAGGGCGGTCCCCGGAGAGGTGGGCCTGCAGGCCGGCGTCGCCCTCCCGGCCTCCCCGCGAGCCGGGTGTGCAGCCCGGTGCCCTCTGAACGCCGGCTCCGGTGGGCTCGACTACGGGCTTGCGCCCGGCTCCGTGAAGCAGGACTGCCGCCAGAAGGCCTCCCGCAGCCTCGGAACGAGTGGGTTTGCTCTGCGGTGGGTCCGGCCGCTTGGTCCCAGCAGAAGCTGCTTCCGATGTCCTCGCGCGTGCAAAGCGGAGGCCGAGGTCGGGGGCCCCCTTCTAGGACGGCCCCCCACCTGAGGCCCGGCTGGCACCCTTCCTGCGGCTTCCGCCCCATCCTGCCGTGGCCCAGCTTGCCCCTTCGCCAAGGAGGCCTGCACGCGGAAGGCAGCTTGGCCTCAGGCTTGCCTCTCGGAGGGAAGGCTGTGGTGCTCGCTCGAGGTGAACAGGCCTCGCGCTGAGAAGGCCTCCTTCTCCTTGCAGCGACGTGTGTGCGGACGTGCACGTGGATGGCATTCCACCCTGCCTTGTCTCTCCCAGGGAGGTCGAGGGGCTTGACCTGCGGCGTCCCCACGCACGGCGAGTCAGCCAACCGCTTCCCCGGGGAGGACGCGAGGCGTCGGTCCGGGAGAAGCCGGCCCCACGGCCCGGGCGCTCGGGCCTCACGAAGCGCGCCCTTCCTCTCTCCTGCCCGCTTCTCTCTTCGCACTTGTCTTTCCCTAGGCGGACGTTCTCCCCCGGAGTGCACCGTGGCTCGGCCTGGACGGACCTGCTGTCTCCTTCGGTTTTCAGGCCCAGGCTTGCGACCGCCTGGACTCCCCGAAGCCGCTGTCGGCCCCGAGGTGCTGGCGGCACCCGCAGGTCCCTGGGGTGGAGGCCCCAGCCGGCAGGGTGTTTGCATCACTTTCCGCATCTGAGAGCAGGCGTGGTGCATTCGGGGAAGGGGGAGCTGACAGAGTCCCCTCCGGGAAGCGCGTTTCAGAGCCAGGGTTGGGCACCTTGCTCCGTGCTTCTAGGGGTCACAGCCGCTTCTCTCCTAAAGGGTCAGAGTGGGGCTTGCTGTGCCAAGGTGTCCCGCTGAAACAGTCCCATGGCAGGGTCTCGGCCCTTCGCCCGTCCGTTTCAGGCTGGCCTCCCTGCTCAGGGCGGTCCCCGGAGAGGTGTGCCTGCAGGCCGGCGTCGCCCTCCCGACCTCCCCGCGAGCCGGGTGTGCAGCCCGGTGCCCTCTGAACGCCGGCTCCGGTGGGCTCGACCGCGGGCGGGCGCCCGGCTCCTCGAAGCGGGTCTTCCGCCAGAAGGCCTCCCGCACCTCGGAACGAGTGGGTTTGCTCTGCGGTGGGTCCGGCCGCTCAGTCCCTGCAGAAGCTGCTTGCGATGTCCTTGCTCGTGCTTCGCTGAGGCCTAGGTCGGGGGCCCCATCCTAGACGGCCCCACACCTGAGGCCCGGCTTGCAGCCTTCCTGCGGCTTCCGCCCCATCCTGCCGTGGCCCAGCTTGCCCCTTCGCCAAGGAGGCCTGCACGCGGAAGGCAGCTCGGCTTCAAGCTTGCCTCTCGGAGGGAAGGCTGTGGTGCTCGCTCGACGTGAACAGGCCTCGCGCTGAGAAGGCCTCCTTCTCCGTGCAGCGACGTGTGTGCGGACGTGGACGGGGATGGCATTCCACCCTGCCTTGTCTCTCCCAGGGAGGTCGAGGGGCTTGACCTACGGCGTCCCCTCCCTAGGCGAGTCAGCTAACCGCTTCCCCGGGGAGGACGCGAGGCGTCGGTCCGGGAGAAGCCGGCCCCACGGCCCGGGCGCTCGGGCCTCACGAAGCGCGCCCTTCCTCTCTCCTGCCCGCTTCTCTCTTCGCACTCGTCTTTCCCTAGGCGGACGTTCTCCCCCGGAGCGCACCGTGGCTCGGCCTGGACGGACCTGCTGTCTCCTTCGGTTTTCAGGCCCAGGCTTGCGACCGCCTTGACTCCCCGAAGCCGCTGTCGGCCCCGAGGTGCTGGCGGCACCCGCAGGTCCCTGGGGTGGAGGCCCCAGCCTGCAGGGTGTTTGCATCGCTTTCCGCGTCGGAGAGCACGCATGGTGCTTTCGGGGAAGGGGGAGCTGACAGAGTCCCCTCCGGGAAGCGCGTGCCAGAGCCGAGGGTTGGGCACCTTGCCCCGTGCTTCTAGGGGTCACAGCCGCTTCTCTCCTAAAGGGTCAGAGTGGGGCTTGCTGTACCAAGGCGTCCCGCTGAAACAGTCCCATGGCAGGGGCTCGGCCCTTCGCCCTTCCGTTTCCGGCTGGCCTCCCTGCTCAGGGCGGTCCCCGGAGAGGTGGGCCTGCAGGCCGGCGTCGCCCTCCCGACCTCCCCGCGAGCCGGGTGTGCAGCCCGGTGCCCTCTGAACGCCGGCTCCGGTGGGCTCTACTGCGGGCGGGCGCCCGTCTCCACGAAGCGGGGCTGCCGCCAGAAGGCCTCCCGCAGCCTCGGAACGAGTAGGTTTGCTCTGCGGTGGGTCCGGCCGCTCGGTCTCAGCAGAAGCTGCTTCCGATGTCCTCGCGCGTGCAAAGCGGAGGCCGAGGTCGGGGGCCCCCTTCTAGGACGGCCCCCCACCTGAGGCCCGGCTGGCACCCTTCCTGCGGCTTCCGCCCCATCCTGCCGTGGCTCAGCTTGCTCCTTCGCCAAGGAGGCCTGCACGCGGAAGGCAGCTCGGCTTCAAGCTTGCCTCTCGGAGGGAAGGCTTTGGTGCTCGCTCGAGGTGAACAGGCCTCGCGCTGAGAAGGCCTCCTTCTCCGTGCAGCGACGTGTGTGCGGACTTGGACGGGGATTGCATTCCACCCTGCCTTGTCTCTCCCAGGGAGGTCGAGGGGCTTGACCTACGGCGTGCCCTCCCACGGCGAGTCAGCTAACCGCTTCCCCGGGGAGGACGCGAGGCGCCGGCCCGGGAGAAGCCGGCCCCAGCCCGGGCGCTCGGGCCTCACGAAGCGCGCCCTTCCTCTCTCCTGCCCGCTTCTCTCTTCGCACTCGTCATTCCCTGGGCGGATGTTCTCCCCCGGAGCGCACCCTGGCTCGGTCTGGAGGGACCTGCTGTCTCCTTTGGTTTTCAGGCCCAGGCGTGCGACCGCCTTGACTCCCCGAAGCCGCTGTCGGCCCCGAGGTGCTGGCGGCACCCGCAGGTCCCTGGGGTGGAGGCCCCAGCCTGCAGGGTGTTTGCATCGCTTTCCGCGTCGGAGAGCAGGCATGGTGCTTTCGGGGAAGGGGGAGCTGACAGAGTCCCCTCCGGGAAGCGCGTCCCAGAGCCGTGGGTTGGGCACCTTGCTCCGTGCTTCTAGGGGTCACAGCCGCTTCTCTCCTAAAGGGTCAGAGTGGGGCTTGCTGTACCAAGGCGTCCCGCTGAAACAGTCCCATGGCAGGGGCTCGGCCCTTCGCCCGTCCGTTTCCGGCTGTCCTCCCTGCTCAGGGCGGTCCCCGGAGAGGTGGGCCTGCAGGCCGGCGTCGCCCTCCCGACCTCCCCGCGAGCCGGGTGTGCAGCCCGGTGCCCTCTTAACGCCGGCTCCGGTGGGCTCTACTGCGGGCGTGCGCCCGTCTCCACGAAGCGGGGCTGCCGCCAGAAGGCCTCCCGCAGCCTCGGAACGAGTAGGTTTTCTCTGCGGTGGGTCCGGCCGCTCGGTCTCAGCAGAAGCTGCTTCCGATGTCCTCGCGCGTGCAAAGCGGAGGCCGAGGTCGGGGGCCCCCTTCTAGGACGGCCCCCCACCTGAGGCCCGGCTGGCACCCTTCCTGCGGCTTCCGCCCCATCCTGCCGTGGCCCAGCTTGCCCCTTCGCCAAGGAGGCCTGCACGCGGATGGCAGCTCGGCTTCAAGCTTGCCTCTCGGAGGGAAGGCTTTGGTGCTCGCTCGAGGTGAACAGGCCTCGCGCTGAGAAGGCCTCCTTCTCCGTGCAGCGACGTGTGTGCGGACGTGGACGGGGATTGCATTCCACCCTGCCTTGTCTCTCCCAGGGAGGTCGAGGGGCTTGACCTACGGCGTCCCCTACCTCGGCGAGTCAGCTAACCGCTTCCCCGGGGAGGACGCGAGGCGCCGGCCCGGGAGAAGCCGGCCCCAGCCCGGGCGCTCGGGCCTCAGGAAGCGCGCCCTTCTCTCTCCTCCCCCTTCTCTCTTCTGACTCGTCTTTCCCTGGGTGGACGTTCTCCCCCGGAGCGCACCCTGGCTCGGTCTGGAGGGTCCTGCTGTCTCCTTTGGTTTTCAGGCCCAGGCGTGCGACCGCCTTGACTCCCCGAAGCCGCTGTCGGCCCCGAGGTGCTGGCGGCACCCGCAGGTCCCTGGGGTGGAGGCCCCAGCCGGCAGGGTGTTTGCATCGCTTTCCGCGTCGGAGAGCAGGCATGGTGCTTTCGGGGAAGGGGGAGCTGACAGAGTACCCTCCGGGATGCGTGTTCCAGAGCCGAGGTTTGGGCGGCTTGCTCCGTGCTTCTAGGGGGTCACAGCCGCTTCTCTCCTAACGGGACGGAGTGGGGCTTGCTGGGTCAAGGCGTCCCCCTGAAACAGTCCCATGGCAGGGGCTCGGCCCTTCGCCTGTCCGTTTCAGGCTGGCCTCCCTGCTCAGGGCGTCACCCGGAGAGGTGGGCCTGCAGGCCGGCGTCGCCCTCCCGACCTCCCCGCGAGCCGGGTGTGCAGCCCGGTGCCCTCTGAAAGCCGGTTCCGGTGGGCTCGACTACGGGCTTGCGCCCGGCTCCGTGAAGCAGGACTGCCGCCAGAAGGCCTCCCGCAGCCTCGGAACGAGTGGGTTTGCTCTGCGGTGGGTCCGGCCGCTCGGTCCCAGCAGAAGCTGCTTCCGATGTCCTCGCGCGTGCTTTTCGGAGGCCGAGGTCGGGGGCCCCCTTCTAGGACGGCCCCCCACCTGAGGCCCGGCTGGCACCCTTCCTGCGGCTTCCGCCCCATCCTGCCGTGGCCCAGCTTGCCCCTTCGCCAAGGAGGCCTGCACACGGAAGGCAGCTTGTCCTCAGGCTTGCCTCTCGGAGGGAAGGCTGTGGTGCTCGCTCAAGGTGAACAGGCCTCGCGCTGAGAAGGCCTCCTTCTCCGTGCAGGGACGTGTGTGCGGACGTGGACGGGGATGGCATTCCACCCTGCCTTGTCTCTCCCAGGGAGGTCAAGGGGCTTGACCTACCGCGTCCCCTCCCACGGCGAGTCAGCTAACCGCTTCCCCGGGGAGGACCGAGGCGCCGGCCCGGGAGAAGCCGGCCCCGCGGCCCGGGCGCTCGGGCCTCACGAAGCGCGCCCTTCCTCTCTCCTGCCCGCTTCTCTCTTCGCACTCCTCTTTCCCTGGGCGGACGTTCTCCCCCGGAGCGCACCCTGGCTCGGTCTGGAGGGTCCTGCTGTCTCCTTTGGTTTTCGGGCCCAGGCGTGCGACCGCCTTGACTCCCCGAAGCCGCTGTCGGCCCCGAGGTGCTGGCGGCACCCGCAGGTCCCTGGGGTGGAGGCCCCATCCGGCAGGGTGTTTGCATCGCTTTCCGCGTCGGAGAGCACGCATGGTGCTTTCTGGGAAGGGGGAGCTGACAGAGTCCCCTCCGGGAAGCGCGTGCCAGAGCCGAGGGTTGGGCACCTTGCTCCGTGCTTCTAGGGGTCACAGCCGCTTCTCTCCTAAAGGGTCAGAGTGGGGCTTGCTGTACCAAGGCGTCCCGCTGAAACAGTCCCATGGCAGGGGCTCGGCCCTTCGCCCGTCCGTTTCAGGCTGGCCTCCCTGCTCAGGGCGGTCCCCGGAGAGGTGGGCCTGCAGGCCGGCGTCGCCCTCCCGACCTCCCCGCGAGCCGGGTGTGCAGCCCGGTGCCCTCTTAACGCCGGCTCCGGTGGGCTCTACTGCGGGCGGGCGCCCGGCTCCACGAAGCGGGGCTGCCGCCAGAAGGCCTCCCGCAGCCTCGGAACGAGTAGGTTTGCTCTGCGGTGGGTCCGGCCGCTCGGTCTCAGCAGAAGCTGCTTCCGATGTCCTCGCGCGTGCTTCGCGGAGGCCGAGGTCGGGGGCCCCCTTCTAGGACGGCCCCCCACCTGAGGCCCGGCTGGCACCCTTCCTGCGGCTTCCGCCCCATCCTGCCGTGGCCCAGCTTGCTCCTTCGCCAAGGAGGCCTGCACGCGGAAGGCAGCTCGGCTTCAAGCTTGCCTCTCGGAGGGAAGGCTGTGGTGCTCGCTCGAGGTGAACAGGCCTCGCGCTGAGAAGGCCTCCTTCTCCGTGCAGCGACGTGTGTGCGGACGTGGACGGGGATGGCATTCCACCCTGCCTTGTCTCTCCCAGGGAGGTCGAGGGGCTTGACCTACGGCGTCCCCTCCCACGGCGAGTCAGCTAACCGCTTCCCCGGGGAGGACGCGAGGCGCCGGCCCGGGAGAAGCCGGCCCCACGGCCCGGGCGCTCGGGCCTCACGAAGCGCGCCCTTCTCTCTCCTCCCCCTTCTCTCTTCTGACTCGTCTTTCCCTGGGTGGACGTTCTCCCCCGGAGCGCACCCTGGCTCGGTCTGGTGGGACCTGCTGTCTCCTTCGGATTTCAGGCCCAGGCGTGCGACCGCCTTGACTCCCCGAAGCCGCTGTCGGCCCCGAGGTGCTGGCGGCACCCGCAGGTCCCTAGGGTGGAGGCCCCAGCCGGCAGGGTGTTTGCATCACTTTCCGCATCTGAGAGCAGGCGTGGTGCTTTTGGGGTAGGGGGAGCTGACAAAGCCCCCTCCGGGATGCGTGTTCCAGAGCCGAGGTTTGGGCGGCTTGCTCCGTGCTTCTAGGGGGTCACAGCCGCTTCTCTCCTAACGGGACGGAGTGGGGCTTGCTGGGTCAAGGCGTCCCCCTGAAACAGTCCCATGGCAGGGGCTCGGCCCTTCGCCTGTCCGTTTCAGGCTGGCCTCCCTGCTCAGGGCGTCACCCGGAGAGGTGGGCCTGCAGGCCGGCGTCGCCCTCCCGACCTCCCCGCGAGCCGGGTGTGCAGCCCGGTGCCCTCTGAAAGCCGGTTCCGGTGGGCTCGACTACGGGCTTGCGCCCGGCTCCGTGAAGGAGGACTGCCGCCAGAAGGCCTCCCGCAGCCTCGGAACGAGGGGGTTTGCTCTGCGGTGGGTCCGGCCGCTCGGTCCCAGCAGAAGCTGCTTCCGATGTCCTCGCGCGTTAGGACGGCCCCCCACCTGAGGCCCGGCTGGCACCCTTCCTGCGGCTTCCGCCCCATCCTGCCGCGGCCCAGCTTGCCCCTTCGCCAAGGAGGCCTGCACGCGGAAGGCAGCTCGGCTTCAAGCTTGCCTCTCGGAGGGAAGGCTGTGGTGCTCGCTCGAGGTGAACAGGCCTCGCGCTGAGAAGGCCTCCTTCTCCGTGCAGCGACGTGTGTGTGGACGTGGTCGGGGATGGCATTCCACCCTGCCTTGTCTCTCCCAGGGAGGTCCAGTGGCTTGACCTGCGGCGTCCCCACCCACGGCGAGTCAGCCAACCGCTTCCCCGGGGAGGACGCGAGGCGTCGGCCCGGGAGAAGTCGGCCCCACGGCCCGGGCGCTCGGGCCGAACGAAGCGCGCCCTTCCTCTCTCCTGCCCGCTTCTCTCTTCGCACTCGTCTTTCCCTGGGCGGACGTACTCCCCCGGAGCACACCGTGGCTCGGCCTGGACGGACCTGCTGTCTCCTTCGGTTTTCAGGCCCAGGCGTGCGACCGCCTTGACTCCCCGAAGCCGCTGTCGGCCCCGAGGTGCTGGCGGCACCCGCAGGTCCCTGGGGTGGAGGCCCCAGCTGGCAGGGTATTTGCATCACTTTCCGCATCTGAGAGCAGGCGTGGTGCATTTGGGGAAGGGGGAGCTGACAGAGTCCCCTCCGGGAAGCGCGTTTCAGAGCCAGGGTTGGGCACCTTGCTCCGTGCTTCTAGGGGTCACAGCCGCTTCTCTCCTAAAGGGTCAGAGTGGGGCTTGCTGTGCCAAGGTGTCCCGCTGAAACAGTCCCATGGCAGGGTCTCGGCCCTTCGCCCGTCCGTTTCAGGCTGGCCTCCCTGCTCAGGGCGGTCCCCGGAGAGGTGGGCCTGCAGGCCGGCGTCGCCCTCCCGACCTCCCCGCGAGCCGGGTGTGCAGCCCGGTGCCCTCTGAATGCCGGCTCCGGCGGGCTCGACCGCGGGCGGGCGCCCGGCTCCTCGAAGCGGGGCTTCCGCCAGAAGGCCTCCCCCACCTCGGAACGAGTGGGTTTGCTCTGCGGTGGGTCCGGCCGCTCAGTCCCTGCAGAAGCTGCTTGCGATGTCCTTGCTCGTGCTTCGCTGAGGCCTAGGTCGGGGGCCCCATCCTAGACGGCCCCACACCTGAGGCCCGGCTTGCAGCCTTCCTGCGGCTTCCGCCCCATCCTGCCGTGGCCCAGCTTGCCCCTTCGCCAAGGAGGCCTGCACGCGGAAGGCAGCTCGGCTTCAAGCTTGCCTCTCGGAGGGAAGGCTGTGGTGCTCGCTCGACGTGAACAGGCCTCGCGCTGAGAAGGCCTCCTTCTCCGTGCAGCGACGTGTGTGCGGACGTGGACGGGGATGGCATTCCACCCTGCCTTGTCTCTCCCAGGGAGGTCGAGGGGCTTGACCTACGGCGTCCCCTCCCACGGCGAGTCAGCTAACCGCTTCCCCGGGGAGGACGCGAGGCGTCGGTCCGGGAGAAGCCGGCCCCACGGCCCGGGCGCTCGGGCCTCACGAAGCGCGCCCTTCCTCTCTCCTGCCCGCTTCTCTCTTCGCACTCGTCTTTCCCTGGGCGGACGTTCTCCCCCGGAGTGCACCCTGGCTCGGTCTGGAGGGACCTGCTGTCTCCTTTGGTTTTCAGGCCCAGGCGTGCGACCGCCTTGACTCCCCGAAGCCGCTGTCGGCCCCGAGGTGCTGGCGGCACCCGCAGGTCCCTGGGGTGGAGGCCCCAGCCGGCAGGGTGTTTGCATCGCTTTCCGCGTCGGAGAGCACGCATGGTGCTTTCTGGGAAGGGGGAGCTGACAGAGTCCCCTCCGGGAAGCGCGTGCCAGAGCCGTGGGTTCGGCGCCTTCCTCCGTGCTTCTAGGGGTCACAGCCGCTTCTCTCCTAAAGGGTCAGAGTGGGGCTTGCTGTACCAAGGCGTCCCGCTGAAACAGTCCCATGGAGGGTCTCGGCCCTTCGCCCGTCCGTTTCAGGCTGGCCTCCCTGCTCAGGGCGCCACCCGGAGAGGAGGGCCTGCAGGCCGGCGTCGCCCTCCCGACCTCCCCGCGAGCCGGGTGTGCAGCCCGGTGCCCTCTGAAGGCCGGCTCCGGTGGGTTCGACTTCGGGCTTGTGCCCGGCTCCGTGAAGCAGGACTGCCGCCAGAAGGCCTCCCGCAGCCTCGGAACGAGTGGGTTTGCTCTGCGGTGGGTCCGGCCGCTTGGTCCCAGCAGAAGCTCCTTACTATGTCCTAGCGCGTGCTTCGCGGAGGCCGAGGTCGGGGGCCCCCTTCTAGGACGGCCCCCCACCTGAGGCCCGGCTGGCACCCTTCCTGCGGCTTCCGCCCCATCCTGCCGTGGCCCAGCTTGCCCCTTCGCCAAGGAGGCCTGCACGCGGAAGGCAGCTTGGCCTCAGGCTTGCCTCTCGGAGGGAAGGCTGTGGTGCTCGCTCGAGGTGAACAGGCCTCGCGCTGAGAAGGCCTCCTTCTCCTTGCAGCGACGTGTGTGCGGACGTGCACGTGGATGGCATTCCACCCTGCCTTGTCTCTCCCAGGGAGGTCGAGGGGCTTGACCTGCGGCGTCCCCACGCACGGCGAGTCAGCCAACCGCTTCCCCGGGGAGGACGCGAGGCGTCGGTCCGGGAGAAGCCGGCCCCACGGCCCGGGCGCTCGGGCCTCACGAAGCGCGCCCTTCCTCTCTCCTGCCCGCTTCTCTCTTCGCACTCGTCTTTCCCTAGGCGGACGTTCTCCCCCGGAGTGCACCGTGGCTCGGCCTGGACGGACCTGCTGTCTCCTTCGGTTTTCAGGCCCAGGCTTGCGACCGCCTGGACTCCCCGAAGCCGCTGTCGGCCCCGAGGTGCTGGCGGCACCCGCAGGTCCCTGGGGTGGAGGCCCCAGCCGGCAGGGTGTTTGCATCACTTTCCGCATCTGAGAGCAGGCGTGGTGCATTCGGGGAAGGGGGAGCTGACAGAGTCCCCTCCGGGAAGCGCGTTTCAGAGCCAGGGTTGGGCACCTTGCTCCGTGCTTCTAGGGGTCACAGCCGCTTCTCTCCTAAAGGGTCAGAGTGGGGCTTGCTGTGCCAAGGTGTCCCGCTGAAACAGTCCCATGGCAGGGTCTCGGCCCTTCGCCCGTCCGTTTCAGGCTGGCCTCCCTGCTCAGGGCGGTCCCCGGAGAGGTGGGCCTGCAGGCCGGCGTCGCCCTCCCGACCTCCCCGCGAGCCGGGTGTGCAGCCCGGTGCCCTCTGAATGCCGGCTCCGGTGGGCTCGACCGCGGGCGGGCGCCCGGCTCCTCGAAGCGGGGCTTCCGCCAGAAGGCCTCCCGCACCTCGGAACGAGTGGGTTTGCTCTGCGGTGGGTCCGGCCGCTCAGTCCCTGCAGAAGCTGCTTGCGATGTCCTTGCTCGTGCTTCGCTGAGGCCTAGGTCGGGGGCCCCATCCTAGACGGCCCCACACCTGAGGCCCGGCTTGCAGCCTTCCTGCGGCTTCCGCCCCATCCTGCCGTGGCCCAGCTTGCCCCTTCGCCAAGGAGGCCTGCACGCGGAAGGCAGCTCGGCTTCAAGCTTGCCTCTCGGAGGGAAGGCTGTGGTGCTCGCTCGACGTGAACAGGCCTCGCGCTGAGAAGGCCTCCTTCTCCGTGCAGCGACGTGTGTGCGGACGTGGACGGGGATGGCATTCCACCCTGCCTTGTCTCTCCCAGGGAGGTCGAGGGGCTTGACCTACGGCGTCCCCTCCCTAGGCGAGTCAGCTAACCGCTTCCCCGGGGAGGACGCGAGGCGTCGGTCCGGGAGAAGCCGGCCCCACGGCCCGGGCGCTCGGGCCTCACGAAGCGCGCCCTTCCTCTCTCCTGCCCGCTTCTCTCTTCGCACTCGTCTTTCCCTAGGCGGACGTTCTCCCCCGGAGCGCACCGTGGCTCGGCCTGGACGGACCTGCTGTCTCCTTCGGTTTTCAGGCCCAGGCTTGCGACCGCCTGGACTCCCCGAAGCCGCTGTCGGCCCCGAGGTGCTGGCGGCACCCGCAGGTCCCTGGGGTGGAGGCCCCAGCCTGCAGGGTGTTTGTATCGCTTTCCGCGTCGGAGAGCAGGCATGGTGCTTTCGGGGAAGGGGGAGCTGACAGAGTCCCCTCCGGGAAGCGCGTGCCAGAGCCGAGGGTTGGGCACCTTGCTCCGTGCTTCTAGGGGTCACAGCCGCTTCTCTCCTAAAGGGTCAGAGTGGGGCTTGCTGTGCCAAGGCGTCCCGCTGAAACAGTCCCATGGAGGGTCTCGGCCCTTCGCCCGTCCGTTTCAGGCTGGCCTCCCTGCTCAGGGCGCCACCCGGAGAGGAGGGCCTGCAGGCCGGCGTCGCCCTCCCGACCTCCCCGCGAGCCGGGTGTGCAGCCCGGTGCCCTCTGAAGGCCGGCTCCGGTGGGTTCGACTTCGGGCTTGTGCCCGGCTCCGTGAAGCAGGACTGCCGCCAGAAGGCCTCCCGCAGCCTCGGAACGAGTGGGTTTGCTCTGCGGTGGGTGCGGCCGCTTGGTCCCAGCAGAAGCTCCTTACTATGTCCTAGCGCGTGCTTCGCGGAGGCCGAGGTCGGGGGCCCCCTTCTAGGACGGCCCCCCACCTGAGCCCCGGCTGGCATCCTTCCTGCGGCTTCCGCCCCATCCTGCCGTGGCCCAGCTTGCCCCTTCGCCAAGGAGGCCTGCACGCGGAAGGTAGCTTGGCCTCAGGCTTGCCTCTCGGAGGAAAGGCTGTGGTGCTCGCTCGAGGTGAACAGGCCTCGCGCTGAGAAGGCCTCCTTCTCCTTGCAGCGACGTGTGTGCGGACGTGCACGTGGATGGCATTCCACCCTGCCTTGTCTCTCCCAGGGAGGTCGAGGGGCTTGACCTGCGGCGTCCCCACGCACGGCGAGTCAGCCAACCGCTTCCCCGGGGAGGACGCGAGGCGTCGGTCCGGGAGAACCCGGCCCCGCGGCCCGGGCGCTCGGGCCTCACGAAGCGCGCCCTTCCTCTCTCCTGCCCGCTTCTCTCTTCGCACTCGTCTTTCCCTAGGCGGACGTTCTCCCCCGGAGCGCACCGTGGCTCGGCCTGGACGGACCTGCTGTCTCCTTCGGTTTTCAGGCCCAGGCTTGCGACCGCCTTGACTCCCCGAAGCCGCTGTCGGCCCCGAGGTGCTGGCGGCACCCGCAGGTCCCTGGGGTGGAGGCCCCAGCCTGCAGGGTGTTTGCATCGCTTTCCGCGTCGGAGAGCAGGCGTGGTGCATTCGGGGAAGGGGGAGCTGACAGAGTCCCCTCCGGGAAGCGCGTGCCAGAGCCGAGGGTTGGGCACCTTGCCCCGTGCTTCTAGGGGTCACAGCCGCTTCTCTCCTAAAGGGTCAGAGTGGGGCTTGCTGTGCCAAGGTGTCCCGCTGAAACAGTCCCATGGCAGGGTCTCGGCCCTTCGCCCGTCCGTTTCAGGCTGGCCTCCCTGCTCAGGGCGGTCCCCGGAGAGGTGGGCCTGCAGGCCGGCGTCGCCCTCCCGACCTCCCCGCGAGCCGGGTGTGCAGCCCGGTGCCCTCTGAACGCCGGCTCCGGCGGGCTCGACCGCGGGCGGGCGCCCGGCTCCTCGAAGCGGGGCTTCCGCCAGAAGGCCTCCCGCACCTCGGAACGAGTGGGTTTGCTCTGCGGTGGGTCCGGCCGCTCAGTCCCTGCAGAAGCTGCTTGCGATGTCCTTGCTCGTGCTTCGCTGAGGCCTAGGTCGGGGGCCCCATCCTAGACGGCCCCACACCTGAGGCCCGGCTTGCAGCCTTCCTGCGGCTTCCGCCCCATCCTGCCGTGGCCCAGCTTGCCCCTTCGCCAAGGAGGCCTGCACGCGGAAGGCAGCTCGGCTTCAAGCTTGCCTCTCGGAGGGAAGGCTGTGGTGCTCGCTCGACGTGAACAGGCCTCGCGCTGAGAAGGCCTCCTTCTCCGTGCAGCGACGTGTGTGCGGACGTGGACGGGGATGGCATTCCACCCTGCCTTGTCTCTCCCAGGGAGGTCGAGGGGCTTGACCTACGGCGTCCCCTCCCTAGGCGAGTCAGCTAACCGCTTCCCCGGGGAGGACGCGAGGCGTCGGTCCGGGAGAAGCCGGCCCCACGGCCCGGGCGCTCGGGCCTCACGAAGCGCGCCCTTCCTCTCTCCTGCCCGCTTCTCTCTTCGCACTCGTCTTTCCCTGGGCGGACGTTCTCCCCCGGAGCGCAGCCTGGCTCGGTCTGGAGGGACCTGCTGTCTCCTTCGGTTTTCAGGCCCAGGCGTGCGACCGCCTTGACTCCCCGAAGCCGCTGTCGGCCCCGAGGTGCTGGCGACACCCGCAGGTCCCTGGGGTGGAGGCCCCAGCCTGCAGGGTGTTTGTATCGCTTTCCGCGTCGGAGAGCAGGCATGGTGCTTTCGGGGAAGGGGGAGCTGACAGAGTACCCTCCGGGAAGCGCGTGCCAGAGCCGAGGGTTGGGCACCTTGCTCCGTGCTTCTAGGGGTCACAGCCGCTTCTCTCCTAAAGGGTCAGAGTGGGGTTGCTGTACCAAGGCGTCCCGCTGAAACAGTCCCATGGCAGGGGCTCGGCCCTTCGCCCGTCCGTTTCCGGCTGGCCTCCCTGCTCAGGGCGGTCCCCGGAGAGGTGGGCCTGCAGGCCGGCGTCGCCCTCCCGACCTCCCCGCGAGCCGGGTGTGCAGCCCGGTGCCCTCTTAACGCCGGCTCCGGTGGGCTCTACTGCGGGCGTGCGCCCGTCTCCACGAAGCGGGGCTGCCGCCAGAAGGCCTCCCGCAGGCTCGGAACGAGTAGGTTTTCTCTGCGGTGGGTCCGGCCGCTCGGTCTCAGCAGAAGCTGCTTCCGATGTCCTCGCGCGTGCAAAGCGGAGGCCGAGGTCGGGGGCCCCCTTCTAGGACGGCCCCCCACCTGAGGCCCGGCTGGCACCCTTCCTGCGGCTTCCGCCCCATCCTGCCGTGGCCCAGCTTGCTCCTTCGCCAAGGAGGCCTGCACGCGGAAGGCAGCTCGGCTTCAAGCTTGCCTCTCGGAGGGAAGGCTTTGGTGCTCGCTCGAGGTGAACAGGCCTCGCGCTGAGCAGGCCTCCTTCTCCGTGCAGCGACGTGTGTGCGGACGTGGACGGGGATTGCATTCCACCCTGCCTTGTCTCTCCCAGGGAGGTCGAGGGGCTTGACCTACGGCGTCCCCTCCCACGGCGAGTCAGCTAACCGCTTCCCCGGGGAGGACGCGAGGCGCCGGCCCGGGAGAAGCCGGCCCCAGCCCGGGCGCTCGGGCCTCACGAAGCGCGCCCTTCTCTCTCCTCCCCCTTCTCTCTTCTGACTCCTCTTTCCCTGGGTGGACGTTCTCCCCCGGAGCGCACCCTGGCTCGGTCTGGTGGGACCTGCTGTCTCCTTCGGTTTTCAGGCCCAGGCGTGCGACCACCTTGACTCCCCGAAGCCGCTGTCGGCCCCGAGGTGCTGGCGGCACCCGCAGGTCCCTGGGGTGGAGGCCCCAGCCTGCAGGGTGTTTGCATCGCTTTCCGCGTCGGAGAGCACGCATGGTGCTTTCGGGGAAGGAGGAGCTGACAGAGTCCCCTCCGGGAAGCGCGTGCCAGAGCCGAGGGTTGGGCACCTTGCCCCGTGCTTCTAGGGGTCACAGCCGCTTCTCTCCTAAAGGGTCAGAGTGGGGCTTGCTGTACCAAGGCGTCCCGCTGAAACAGTCCCATGGAGGGTCTCGGCCCTTCGCCCGTCCGTTTCAGGCTGGCCTCCCTGCTCAGGGCGCCACCCGGAGAGGAGGGCCTGCAGGCCGGCGTCGCCCTCCCGACCTCCCCGCGAGCCGGGTGTGCAGCCCGGTGCCCTCTGAACGCCGGCTCCGGTGGGTTCGACTTCGGGCTTGTGCCCGGCTCCGTGAAGCAGGACTGCCGCCAGAAGGCCTCCCGCAGCCTCGGAACGAGTGGGTTTGCTCTGCGGTGGGTCCGGCCGCTTGGTCCCAGCAGAAGCTCCTTACTATGTCCTCGCGCGTGCTTCGCGGAGGACGAGGTCGGGGGCCCCCTTCTAGGACGGCCCCCCAACTGAGGCCCGGCTGGCACCCTTCCTGCGGCTTCTGCCCCATCCTGCCGTGGCCCAGCTTGCCCCTTCGCCAAGGAGGCCTGCACGCGGAAGGCAGCTTGGCCTCAGGCTTGCCTCTCGGAGGGAAGGCTGTGGTGCTCGCTCGAGGTGAACAGGCCTCGCGCTGAGAAGGCCTCCTTCTCCTTGCAGCGACGTGTGTGCGGACGTGGACGTGGATGGCATTCCACCCTGCCTTGTCTCTCCCAGGGAGGTCGAGGGGCTTGACCTGCGGCGTCCCCACGCACAGCGAGTCAGCCAACCGCTTCCCCGGGGAGGACGCGAGGCGTCGGCCCGGGAGAAGCCGGCCCCACGGCCCGGGCGCTCGGGCCTCACGAAGCGCGCCCTTCCTCTCTCCTGCCCGCTTCTCTCTTCGCACTCGTCTTTCCCTAGGCGGACGTTCTCCCCCGGAGCGCACCGTGGCTCGGCCTGGACGGACCTGCTGTCTCCTTCGGTTTTCAGGCCCAGGCTTGCGACCGCCTTGACTCCCCGAAGCCGCTGTCGGCCCCGAGGTGCTGGCGGCACCCGCAGGTCCCTGGGGTGGAGGCCCCAGCCTGCAGGGTGTTTGCATCGCTTTCCGCGTCGGAGAGCACGCATGGTGCTTTCGGGGAAGGGGGAGCTGACAGAGTCCCCTCCGGGAAGCGCGTGCCAGAGCCGAGGGTTGGGCACCTTGCCCCGTGCTTCTAGGGGTCACAGCCGCTTCTCTCCTAAAGGGTCAGAGTGGGGCTTGCTGTACCAAGGCGTCCCGCTGAAACAGTCCCATGGCAGGGGCTCGGCCCTTCGCCCGTCCGTTTCCGGCTGGCCTCCCTGCTCAGGGCGGTCCCCGGAGAGGTGGGCCTGCAGGCCGGCGTCGCCCTCCCGGCCTCCCCGCGAGCCGGGTGTGCAGCCCGGTGCCCTCTGAACGCCGGCTCCGGTGGGCTCGACTACGGGCTTGCGCCCGGCTCCGTGAAGCAGGACTGCCGCCAGAAGGCCTCCCGCAGCCTCGGAACGAGTGGGTTTGCTCTGCGGTGGGTCCGGCCGCTTGGTCCCAGCAGAAGCTGCTTCCGATGTCCTCGCGCGTGCAAAGCGGAGGCCGAGGTCGGGGGCCCCCTTCTAGGACGGCCCCCCACCTGAGGCCCGGCTGGCACCCTTCCTGCGGCTTCCGCCCCATCCTGCCGTGGCCCAGCTTGCCCCTTCGCCAAGGAGGCCTGCACGCGGAAGGCAGCTTGGCCTCAGGCTTGCCTCTCGGAGGGAAGGCTGTGGTGCTCGCTCGAGGTGAACAGGCCTCGCGCTGAGAAGGCCTCCTTCTCCTTGCAGCGACGTGTGTGCGGACGTGCACGTGGATGGCATTCCACCCTGCCTTGTCTCTCCCAGGGAGGTCGAGGGGCTTGACCTGCGGCGTCCCCACGCACGGCGAGTCAGCCAACCGCTTCCCCGGGGAGGACGCGAGGCGTCGGTCCGGGAGAAGCCGGCCCCACGGCCCGGGCGCTCGGGCCTCACGAAGCGCGCCCTTCCTCTCTCCTGCCCGCTTCTCTCTTCGCACTTGTCTTTCCCTAGGCGGACGTTCTCCCCCGGAGTGCACCGTGGCTCGGCCTGGACGGACCTGCTGTCTCCTTCGGTTTTCAGGCCCAGGCTTGCGACCGCCTGGACTCCCCGAAGCCGCTGTCGGCCCCGAGGTGCTGGCGGCACCCGCAGGTCCCTGGGGTGGAGGCCCCAGCCGGCAGGGTGTTTGCATCACTTTCCGCATCTGAGAGCAGGCGTGGTGCATTCGGGGAAGGGGGAGCTGACAGAGTCCCCTCCGGGAAGCGCGTTTCAGAGCCAGGGTTGGGCACCTTGCTCCGTGCTTCTAGGGGTCACAGCCGCTTCTCTCCTAAAGGGTCAGAGTGGGGCTTGCTGTGCCAAGGTGTCCCGCTGAAACAGTCCCATGGCAGGGTCTCGGCCCTTCGCCCGTCCGTTTCAGGCTGGCCTCCCTGCTCAGGGCGGTCCCCGGAGAGGTGTGCCTGCAGGCCGGCGTCGCCCTCCCGACCTCCCCGCGAGCCGGGTGTGCAGCCCGGTGCCCTCTGAACGCCGGCTCCGGTGGGCTCGACCGCGGGCGGGCGCCCGGCTCCTCGAAGCGGGGCTTCCGCCAGAAGGCCTCCCGCACCTCGGAACGAGTGGGTTTGCTCTGCGGTGGGTCCGGCCGCTCAGTCCCTGCAGAAGCTGCTTGCGATGTCCTTGCTCGTGCTTCGCTGAGGCCTAGGTCGGGGGCCCCATCCTAGACGGCCCCACACCTGAGGCCCGGCTTGCAGCCTTCCTGCGGCTTCCGCCCCATCCTGCCGTGGCCCAGCTTGCCCCTTCGCCAAGGAGGCCTGCACGCGGAAGGCAGCTCGGCTTCAAGCTTGCCTCTCGGAGGGAAGGCTGTGGTGCTCGCTCGACGTGAACAGGCCTCGCGCTGAGAAGGCCTCCTTCTCCGTGCAGCGACGTGTGTGCGGACGTGGACGGGGATGGCATTCCACCCTGCCTTGTCTCTCCCAGGGAGGTCGAGGGGCTTGACCTACGGCGTCCCCTCCCTAGGCGAGTCAGCTAACCGCTTCCCCGGGGAGGACGCGAGGCGTCGGTCCGGGAGAAGCCGGCCCCACGGCCCGGGCGCTCGGGCCTCACGAAGCGCGCCCTTCCTCTCTCCTGCCCGCTTCTCTCTTCGCACTCGTCTTTCCCTAGGCGGACGTTCTCCCCCGGAGCGCACCGTGGCTCGGCCTGGACGGACCTGCTGTCTCCTTCGGTTTTCAGGCCCAGGCTTGCGACCGCCTTGACTCCCCGAAGCCGCTGTCGGCCCCGAGGTGCTGGCGGCACCCGCAGGTCCCTGGGGTGGAGGCCCCAGCCTGCAGGGTGTTTGCATCGCTTTCCGCGTCGGAGAGCACGCATGGTGCTTTCGGGGAAGGGGGAGCTGACAGAGTCCCCTCCGGGAAGCGCGTGCCAGAGCCGAGGGTTGGGCACCTTGCCCCGTGCTTCTAGGGGTCACAGCCGCTTCTCTCCTAAAGGGTCAGAGTGGGGCTTGCTGTACCAAGGCGTCCCGCTGAAACAGTCCCATGGCAGGGGCTCGGCCCTTCGCCCGTCCGTTTCCGGCTGGCCTCCCTGCTCAGGGCGGTCCCCGGAGAGGTGGGCCTGCAGGCCGGCGTCGCCCTCCCGGCCTCCCCGCGAGCCGGGTGTGCAGCCCGGTGCCCTCTGAACGCCGGCTCCGGTGGGCTCGACTACGGGCTTGCGCCCGGCTCCGTGAAGCAGGACTGCCGCCAGAAGGCCTCCCGCAGCCTCGGAACGAGTAGGTTTGCTCTGCGGTGGGTCCGGCCGCTCGGTCCCAGCAGAAGCTGCTTCCGATGTCCTCGCTCGTGCAAAGCGGAGGCCGAGGTCGGGGGCCCCCTTCTAGGACGGCCCCCCACCTGAGGCCCGGCTGGCACCCTTCCTGCGGCTTCCGCCCCATCCTGCCGTGGCCCAGCTTGCCCCTTCGCCAAGGAGGCCTGCACGCGGAAGGCAGCTTGGCCTCAGGCTTGCCTCTCGGAGGGAAGGCTGTGGTGCTCGCTCGAGGTGAACAGGCCTCGCGCTGAGAAGGCCTCCTTCTCCGTGCAGCGACGTGTGTGGGGACGTGCACGTGGATGGCATTCCACCCTGCCTTGTCTCTCCCAGGGAGGTCGAGGGGCTTGACCTGCGGCGTCCCCACGCACGGCGAGTCAGCCAACCGCTTCCCCGGGGAGGACGCGAGGCGTCGGTCCGGGAGAACCCGGCCCCACGGCCCGGGCGCTCGGGCCTCACGAAGCGCGCCCTTCCTCTCTCCTGCCCGCTTCTCTCTTCGCACTCGTCTTTCCCTAGGCGGACGTTCTCCCCCGGAGTGCACCGTGGCTCGGCCTGGACGGACCTGCTGTCTCCTTCGGTTTTCAGGCCCAGGCTTGCGACCGCCTGGACTCCCCGAAGCCGCTGTCGGCCCCGAGGTGCTGGCGGCACCCGCAGGTCCCTGGGGTGGAGGCCCCAGCCGGCAGGGTGTTTGCATCACTTTCCGCTTCTGAGAGCAGGCGTGGTGCATTCGGGGAAGGGGGAGCTGACAGAGTCCCCTCCGGGAAGCGCGTTTCAGAGCCAGGGTTGGGCATCTTGCTCCGTGCTTCTAGGGGTCACAGCCGCTTCTCTCCTAAAGGGTCAGAGTGGGGCTTGCTGTGCCAAGGTGTCCCGCTGAAACAGTCCCATGGCAGGGTCTCGGCCCTTCGCCCGTCCGTTTCAGGCTGGCCTCCCTGCTCAGGGCGGTCCCCGGAGAGGTGGGCCTGCAGGTCGGCGTCGCCCTCCCGACCTCCCCGCGAGCCGGGTGTGCAGCCCGGTGCCTTCTGAACGCCGGCTCCGGTGGGCTCGACCGCGGGCGGGCGCCCGGCTCCTCGAAGCGGGGCTTCCGCCAGAAGGCCTCCCGCACCTCGGAACGAGTGGGTTTGCTCTGCGGTGGGTCCGGCCGCTCAGTCCCTGCAGAAGCTGCTTGCGATGTCCTTGCTCGTGCTTCGCTGAGGCCTAGGTCGGGGGCCCCATCCTAGACGGCCCCACACCTGAGGCCCGGCTGGCAGCCTTCCTGCGGCTTCCGCCCCATCCTGCCGTGGCCCAGCTTGCCCCTTCGCCAAGGAGGCCTGCACGCGGAAGGCAGCTCGGCTTCAAGCTTGCCTCTCGGAGGGAAGGCTGAGGTGCTCGCTCGACGTGAACAGGCCTCGCGCTGAGAAGGCCTCCTTCTCCGTGCAGCGACGTGTGTGCGGACGTGGACGGGGATGGCATTCCACCCTGCCTTGTCTCTCCCAGGGAGGTCGAGGGGCTTGACCTACGGCGTCCCCTCCCTAGGCGAGTCAGCTAACCGCTTCCCCGGGGAGGACGCGAGGCGTCGGTCCGGGAGAAGCCGGCCCCACGGCCCGGGCGCTCGGGCCTCACGAAGCGCGCCCTTCCTCTCTCCTGCCCGCTTCTCTCTTCGCACTCGTCTTTCCCTGGGCGGACGTTCTCCCCCGGAGCGCACCCTGGCTCGGTCTGGAGGGACCTGCTGTCTCCTTCGGTTTTCAGGCCCAGGCGTGCGACCGCCTTGACTCCCCGAAGCCGCTGTCGGCCCCGAGGTGCTGGTGGCACCCGCAGGTCCCTGGGGTGGAGGCCCCAGCCTGCAGGGTGTTTGCATCGCTTTCCGCGTCGGAGAGCACGCATGGTGCTTTCGGGGAAGGGGGAGCTGACAAAGCCCCCTCCGGGATGCGTGTTCCAGAGCCGAGGTTTGGGCGGCTTGCTCCGTGCTTCTAGGGGGTCACAGCCGCTTCTCTCCTATGGGACGGAGTGGGGCTTGCTGGGTCAAGGCGTCCCCCTGAAACAGTCCCATGGCAGGGGCTCGGCCCTTCGCCCGTCCGTTTCAGGCTGGCCTCCCTGCTCAGGGCGACACCCGGAGAGGTGGGCCTGCAGGCCGGCGTCGCCCTCCCGACCTCCCCGCGAGCCGGGTGTGCAGCCCGGTGCCCTCTGAAAGCCCCTTCCGGTGGGCTCGACTACGGGCTTGCGCCCGGCTCCGTGAAGCAGGACTGCCGCCAGAAGGCCTCCCAAAGCCTCGGAACGAGTGGGTTTGCTCTGCGGTGGGTCCGGCCGCTCGGTCCCAGCAGAAGCTGCTTCCGATGTCCTCGCGCGTGCTTCGCGGAGGCCGAGGTCAGGGGCCCCCTTCTAGGACGGCCCCCAAACTGAGGCCCGGCTGGCAGCCTTCCTGCGGTATCCGCCCACCCTGCCGCGGCCCAGCTTGCCCCTTCGCCAAGGAGGCCTGCACGCGGAAGGCAGCTCGGCCTCAGGCTTGCCTCTCAGAGGGAAGGCTGTGGTGCTCGCTCGAGGTGAACAGGCCTCGCGCTGAGAAGGCCTCCTTCTCCGTGCAGCGACATGTGTGCGGACGTGGACGGGGATGGCATTCCACCCTGCCTTGTCTCTCCCAGGGAGGTCGACGGGCTTGACCGGCGGCGTCCCCACCCACGCGAGTCAGCCAACCGCTTCCCCGGGGAGGACGCGAGGCGTCGGCCCGGGAGAAGCCGGCACCACGGCCCGGGCGCTCGGGCCTCACGAAGCGCGCCCTTCCTCTCTCCTGCCCGCTTCTCTCTTCGCACTCATCTTTCCCTAGGCGGACGTTCTCCTCCGGAGCGCACCATGGCTCGGCCTGGAGGGACCTGCTGTCTCCTTCGGTTTTCAGGCCCAGGCTTGCGACCGCCTTGACTCCCCGAAGCCGCTTTCGGCCCCGAGGTGCTGGCGGCACCCGCAGGTCCCTGGGGTGGAAGCCCCAGCCGGCAGGGTGTTTGCATCGCTTTCTGCATCTGAGAGCACGCATGGTGCTTTCGGGGAAGGGGGAGCTGACAGAGTCCCCTCCGGGAAGCGCGTGCCAGAGCCGAGGGTTGGGCACCTTGCTCCGTGCTTCTAGGGGTCACAGCCGCTTCTCTCCTAAAGGGTCAGAGTGGGGCTTGCTGTGCCAAGGCGTCCCGCTGAAACAGTCCCATGGCAGGGTCTCGGCCCTTCGCCCGTCCGTTTCAGGCTGGCTCCCTGCTCAGGGCGGTACCCGGAGAGGTGGGCCTGCAGGCCGGCGTCGCCCTCCCAACCTCCCCGCGAGCCGGGTGTGCAGCCCGGTGCCCTCTTAACGCCGGCTCCGGTGGGCTCGACTGCGGGCGGGCGCCCGGCGCCACGAAGCGGGGCTGCCGCCAGAAGGCCTCCCGCAGCCTCGGAACGAGTAGGTTTGCTCTGCGGTGGGTCCGGCCGCTCGGTCTCAGCAGAAGCTGCTTCCGATGTCCTCGCGCGTGCTTCGCGGAGGCCGAGGTCGGGGGCCCCCTTCTAGGACGGCCCCCCACCTGAGGCCCGGCTGGCACCCTTCCTGCGGCTTCCGCCCCATCCTGCCGTGGCCCAGCTTGCCCCTTCGCCAAGGAGGCCTGCACGCGGAAGGCAGCTCGGCTTCAAGCTTGCCTCTCGGAGGGAAGGCTGTGGTGCTCGCTCGAGGTGAACAGGCCTCGCGCTGAGAAGGCCTCCTTCTCCGTGCAGCGACGTGTGTGCGGACGTGGACGGGGATGGCATTCCACCCTGCCTTGTCTCTCCCAGGGAGGTCGAGGGGCTTGACCTACGGCGTCCCCTCCCACGGCGAGTCAGCTAACCGCTTCCCCGGGGAGGACGCGAGGCGTCGGTCCGGGAGAAGCCGGCCCCACGGCCCGGGCGCTCGGGCCTCACGAAGCGCGCCCTTCCTCTCTCCTGCCCGCTTCTCTCTTCGCACTCGTCTTTCCCTGGGCGGACGTTCTCCCCCGGAGCGCACCCTGGCTCGGTCTGGAGGGACCTGCTGTCTCCTTTGGTTTTCAGGCCCAGGCGTGCGACCGCCTTGACTCCCCGAAGCCGCTGTCGGCCCCGAGGTGCTGGCGGCACCCGCAGGTCCCTGGGGTGGAGGCCCCAGCCTGCAGGGTGTTTGCATCGCTTTCCGCGTCGGAGAGCAGGCATGGTGCTTTCGGGGAAGGGGGAGCTGACAGAGTCCCCTCCGGGAAGCGCGTGCCAGAGCCGAGGGTTGGGCACCTTGCTCCGTGCTTCTAGGGGTCACACCCGCTTCTCTCCTAAAGGGTCAGAGTGGGGCTTGCTGTACCAAGGCGTCCCGCTGAAACAGTCCCATGGCAGGGGCTCGGCCCTTCGCCCTTCCGTTTCCGGCTGGCCTCCCTGCTCAGGGCGGTCCCCGGAGAGGTGGGCCTGCAGGCCGGCGTCGCCCTCCCGACCTCCCCGCGAGCCGGGTGTGCAGCCCGGTGCCCTCTGAACGCCGGCTCCGGTGGGCTCTACTGCGGGCGGGCGCCCGTCTCCACGAAGCGGGGCTGCCGCCAGAAGGCCTCCCGCAGCCTCGGAACGAGTAGGTTTGCTCTGCGGTGGGTCCGGCCGCTCGGTCTCAGCAGAAGCTGCTTCCGATGTCCTCGCGCGTGCAAAGCGGAGGCCGAGGTCGGGGGCCCCCTTCTAGGACGGCCCCCCACCTGAGGCCCGGCTGGCACCCTTCCTGCGGCTTCTGCCCCATCCTGCCGTGGCTCAGCTTGCTCCTTCGCCAAGGAGGCCTGCACGCGGAAGGCAGCTCGGCTTCAAGCTTGC
Source organism: Martes martes (assembly GCF_963455335.1). Taxonomy (NCBI): domain Eukaryota; kingdom Metazoa; phylum Chordata; class Mammalia; order Carnivora; family Mustelidae; genus Martes; species Martes martes. The sequence continues at coordinate 14,225,125 of NC_137892.1, read as the reverse complement.
CTCTCGGAGGGAAGGCTTTGGTGCTCGCTCGAGGTGAACAGGCCTCGCGCTGAGAAGGCCTCCTTCTCCGTGCAGCGACGTGTGTGCGGACTTGGACGGGGATTGCATTCCACCCTGCCTTGTCTCTCCCAGGGAGGTCGAGGGGCTTGACCTACGGCGTGCCCTCCCACGGCGAGTCAGCTAACCGCTTCCCCGGGGAGGACGCGAGGCGCCGGCCCGGGAGAAGCCGGCCCCAGCCCGGGCGCTCGGGCCTCACGAAGCGCGCCCTTCCTCTCTCCTGCCCGCTTCTCTCTTCGCACTCCTCTTTCCCTGGGTAGACGTTCTCCCCCGGAGCGCACCCTGGCTCGGTCTGGAGGGACCTGCTGTCTCCTTCGGTTTTCAGGCCCAGGCGTGCGACCGCCTTGACTCCCCGAAGCCGCTGTCGGCCCCGAGGTGCTGGCGGCACCCGCAGGTCCCTGGGGTGGAGGCCCCATCCGGCAGGGTGTTTGCATCGCTTTCTGCGTCGGAGAGCAGGCATGGTGCTGTCGGGGAAGGGGGAGCTGACAGAGTCCCCTCCGGGAAGCACGTGCCAGAGCCGAGGGTTGGGCGCCTTGCTCCGTGCTTCTAGGGGTCACAGCCGCTTCTCTCCTAAAGGGTCAGAGTGGGGCTTGCTGTGCCAAGGCGTCCCACTGAAACAGTCCCATGGCAGGGGCTCGGCCCTTCGCCCGTCCGTTTCAGGCTGGCCTCCCTGCTCAGGGCGACACCCGGAGAGGTGGGCCTGCAGGCCGACGTCGCCCTCCCGACCTCCCCGCGAGCCGGGTGTGCAGCCCGGTGCCCTCTGAACGCCGGCTCCGGTGGGCTCGACTACGGGCTTGCACCCGGCTCCGTGAAGCAGGACTGCCGCCAGAAGGCCTCCCGCAGCATCGGAACGAGTGGGTTTGCTCTGCGGTGGTTCCGGCCGCTCGGTCCCAGCAGAAGCTGCTTCTGATGTCCTCGCGCGTGCTTCGCAGAGGCCGAGGTCGGGGGCCCCCTTCTAGGACGGCCCCCAAACTGAGGCCCGGCTGGCAGCCTTCCTGCGGCTTCCGCCCCATCCTGCCGTGGCCCAGCTTGCCCCTTCGCCAAGGAGGCCTGCACGCGGAAGGCAGCTCGGCCTCAGGCTTGCCTCTCGGAGGGAAGGCTGTGGTGCTCGCTCGAGGTGAACAGGCCTCGCGCTGAGAAGGCCTCCTTCTCCGTGCAGCGACGTGTGTGCGGACGTGGACGGGGATGGCATTCCACCCTGCCTTGTCTCTCCCAGGGAGGTCAAGGGGCTTGACCTACCGCGTCCCCTCCCACGGCGAGTCAGCTAACCGCTTCCCCGGGGAGGACCGAGGCGCCGGCCCGGGAGAAGCCGGCCCCGCGGCCCGGGCGCTCGGGCCTCACGAAGCGCGCCCTTCCTCTCTCCTGCCCGCTTCTCTCTTCGCACTCCTCTTTCCCTGGGCGGACGTTCTCCCCCGGAGCGCACCCTGGCTCGGTCTGGAGGGTCCTGCTGTCTCCTTTGGTTTTCAGGCCCAGGCGTGCGACCGCCTTGACTCCCCGAAGCCGCTGTCGGCCCCGAGGTGCTGGCGGCACCCGCAGGTCCCTGGGGTGGAGGCCCCATCCGGCAGGGTGTTTGCATCGCTTTCCGCGTCGGAGAGCAGGCATGGTGTTTTCGGGGAAGGGGGAGCTGACAGAGTACCCTCCGGGAAGCGCGTGCCAGAGCCGAGGGTTGGGCACCTTGCTCCGTGCTTCTAGGGGTCACAGCCGCTTCTCTCCTAAAGGGTCAGAGTGGGGCTTGCTGTACCAAGGCGTCCCGCTGAAACAGTTCCATGGCAGGGGCTCGGCCCTTCGCCCGCCCGTTTCAGGCTGGCCTCCCTGCTCAGGGCGGTCCCCGGAGAGGTGGGCCTGCAGGCCGGCGTCGCCCTCCCGACCTCCCCGCGAGCCGGGTGTGCAGCCCGGTGCCCTCTGAACGCCGGCTCGGTGGGCTCTACTGCGGGCGGGCGCCCGGCTCCACGAAGCGGGGCTGTCGCCAGAAGGCCTCCCGCAGCCTCGGAACGAGTAGGTTTGCTCTGCGGTGGGTCCGGCCGCTCGGTCTCAGCAGAAGCTGCTTCCGATGTCCTCGCGCGTGCTTCGCGGAGGCCGAGGTCGGGGGCCCCCTTCTAGGACGGCCCCCCACCTGAGGCCCGGCTGGCACCCTTCCTGCGGCTTCCACCCCATCCTGCCGTGGCCCAGCTTGCCCCTTCGCCAAGGAGGCCTGCACGCGGAAGGCAGCTTGGCCTCAGGCTTGCCTCTCGGAGGGAAGGCTGTGGTGCTCGCTCGAGGTGAACAGGCCTCGCGCTGAGAAGGCCTCCTTCTCCGTGCAGCGACGTGTGTGCGGACGTGGACGGGGATGGCATTCCACCCTGCCTTGTCTCTCCCAGGGAGGTCGAGGGGCTTGACCTACGGCGTCCCCTCCCTAGGCGAGTCAGCTAACCGCTTCCCCGGGGAGGACGCGAGGCGTCGGTCCGGGAGAAGCCGGCCCCACGGCCCGGGCGCTCGGGCCTCACGAAGCGCGCCCTTCCTCTCTCCTGCCCGCTTCTCTCTTCGCACTCGTCTTTCCCTAGGCGGACGTTCTCCCCCGGAGCGCACCGTGGCTCGGCCTGGACGGACCTGCTGTCTCCTTCGGTTTTCAGGCCCAGGCTTGCGACCGCCTTGACTCCCCGAAGCCGCTGTCGGCCCCGAGGTGCTGGCGGCACCCGCAGGTCCCTGGGGTGGAGGCCCCAGCCTGCAGGGTGTTTGCATCGCTTTCCGCGTCGGAGAGCACGCATGGTGCTTTCGGGGAAGGGGGAGCTGACAGAGTCCCCTCCGGGAAGCGCGTGCCAGAGCCGAGGGTTGGGCACCTTGCCCCGTGCTTCTAGGGGTCACAGCCGCTTCTCTCCTAAAGGGTCAGAGTGGGGCTTGCTGTACCAAGGCGTCCCGCTGAAACAGTCCCATGGCAGGGGCTCGGCCCTTCGCCCGTCCGTTTCCGGCTGGCCTCCCTGCTCAGGGCGGTCCCCGGAGAGGTGGGCCTGCAGGCCGGCGTCGCCCTCCCGGCCTCCCCGCGAGCCGGGTGTGCAGCCCGGTGCCCTCTGAACGCCGGCTCCGGTGGGCTCGACTACGGGCTTGCGCCCGGCTCCGTGAAGCAGGACTGCCGCCAGAAGGCCTCCCGCAGCCTCGGAACGAGTAGGTTTGCTCTGCGGTGGGTCCGGCCGCTCGGTCCCAGCAGAAGCTGCTTCCGATGTCCTCGCTCGTGCAAAGCGGAGGCCGAGGTCGGGGGCCCCCTTCTAGGACGGCCCCCCACCTGAGGCCCGGCTGGCACCCTTCCTGCGGCTTCCGCCCCATCCTGCCGTGGCCCAGCTTGCCCCTTCGCCAAGGAGGCCTGCACGCGGAAGGCAGCTTGGCCTCAGGCTTGCCTCTCGGAGGGAAGGCTGTGGTGCTCGCTCGAGGTGAACAGGCCTCGCGCTGAGAAGGCCTCCTTCTCCGTGCAGCGACGTGTGTGGGGACGTGCACGTGGATGGCATTCCACCCTGCCTTGTCTCTCCCAGGGAGGTCGAGGGGCTTGACCTGCGGCGTCCCCACGCACGGCGAGTCAGCCAACCGCTTCCCCGGGGAGGACGCGAGGCGTCGGTCCGGGAGAACCCGGCCCCACGGCCCGGGCGCTCGGGCCTCACGAAGCGCGCCCTTCCTCTCTCCTGCCCGCTTCTCTCTTCGCACTCGTCTTTCCCTAGGCGGACGTTCTCCCCCGGAGTGCACCGTGGCTCGGCCTGGACGGACCTGCTGTCTCCTTCGGTTTTCAGGCCCAGGCTTGCGACCGCCTGGAATCCCCGAAGCCGCTGTCGGCCCCGAGGTGCTGGCGGCACCCGCAGGTCCCTGGGGTGGAGGCCCCAGCCGGCAGGGTGTTTGCATCACTTTCCGCTTCTGAGAGCAGGCGTGGTGCATTCGGGGAAGGGGGAGCTGACAGAGTCCCCTCCGGGAAGCGCGTTTCAGAGCCAGGGTTGGGCATCTTGCTCCGTGCTTCTAGGGGTCACAGCCGCTTCTCTCCTAAAGGGTCAGAGTGGGGCTTGCTGTGCCAAGGTGTCCCGCTGAAACAGTCCCATGGCAGGGTCTCGGCCCTTCGCCCGTCCGTTTCAGGCTGGCCTCCCTGCTCAGGGCGGTCCCCGGAGAGGTGGGCCTGCAGGTCGGCGTCGCCCTCCCGACCTCCCCGCGAGCCGGGTGTGCAGCCCGGTGCCCTCTGAACGCCGGCTCCGGTGGGCTCGACCGCGGGCGGGCGCCCGGCTCCTCGAAGCGGGGCTTCCGCCAGAAGGCCTCCCGCACCTCGGAACGAGTGGGTTTGCTCTGCGGTGGGTCCGGCCGCTCAGTCCCTGCAGAAGCTGCTTGCGATGTCCTTGCTCGTGCTTCGCTGAGGCCTAGGTCGGGGGCCCCATCCTAGACGGCCCCACACCTGAGGCCCGGCTGGCAGCCTTCCTGCGGCTTCCGCCCCATCCTGCCGTGGCCCAGCTTGCCCCTTCGCCAAGGAGGCCTGCACGCGGAAGGCAGCTCGGCTTCAAGCTTGCCTCTCGGAGGGAAGGCTGAGGTGCTCGCTCGACGTGAACAGGCCTCGCGCTGAGAAGGCCTCCTTCTCCGTGCAGCGACGTGTGTGCGGACGTGGACGGGGATGGCATTCCACCCTGCCTTGTCTCTCCCAGGGAGGTCGAGGGGCTTGACCTACGGCGTCCCCTCCCTAGGCGAGTCAGCTAACCGCTTCCCCGGGGAGGACGCGAGGCGTCGGTCCGGGAGAAGCCGGCCCCACGGCCCGGGCGCTCGGGCCTCACGAAGCGCGCCCTTCCTCTCTCCTGCCCGCTTCTCTCTTCGCACTCGTCTTTCCCTGGGCGGACGTTCTCCCCCGGAGCGCACCCTGGCTCGGTCTGGAGGGACCTGCTGTCTCCTTCGGTTTTCAGGCCCAGGCGTGCGACCGCCTTGACTCCCCGAAGCCGCTGTCGGCCCCGAGGTGCTGGTGGCACCCGCAGGTCCCTGGGGTGGAGGCCCCAGCCTGCAGGGTGTTTGCATCGCTTTCCGCGTCGGAGAGCACGCATGGTGCTTTCGGGGAAGGGGGAGCTGACAAAGCCCCCTCCGGGATGCGTGTTCCAGAGCCGAGGTTTGGGCGGCTTGCTCCGTGCTTCTAGGGGGTCACAGCCGCTTCTCTCCTATGGGACGGAGTGGGGCTTGCTGGGTCAAGGCGTCCCCCTGAAACAGTCCCATGGCAGGGGCTCGGCCCTTCGCCCGTCCGTTTCAGGCTGGCCTCCCTGCTCAGGGCGACACCCGGAGAGGTGGGCCTGCAGGCCGGCGTCGCCCTCCCGACCTCCCCGCGAGCCGGGTGTGCAGCCCGGTGCCCTCTGAAAGCCCCTTCCGGTGGGCTCGACTACGGGCTTGCGCCCGGCTCCGTGAAGCAGGACTGCCGCCAGAAGGCCTCCCAAAGCCTCGGAACGAGTGGGTTTGCTCTGCGGTGGGTCCGGCCGCTCGGTCCCAGCAGAAGCTGCTTCCGATGTCCTCGCGCGTGCTTCGCGGAGGCCGAGGTCAGGGGCCCCCTTCTAGGACGGCCCCCAAACTGAGGCCCGGCTGGCAGCCTTCCTGCGGTATCCGCCCACCCTGCCGCGGCCCAGCTTGCCCCTTCGCCAAGGAGGCCTGCACGCGGAAGGCAGCTCGGCCTCAGGCTTGCCTCTCAGAGGGAAGGCTGTGGTGCTCGCTCGAGGTGAACAGGCCTCGCGCTGAGAAGGCCTCCTTCTCCGTGCAGCGACATGTGTGCGGACGTGGACGGGGATGGCATTCCACCCTGCCTTGTCTCTCCCAGGGAGGTCGACGGGCTTGACCGGCGGCGTCCCCACCCACGCGAGTCAGCCAACCGCTTCCCCGGGGAGGACGCGAGGCGTCGGCCCGGGAGAAGCCGGCACCACGGCCCGGGCGCTCGGGCCTCACGAAGCGCGCCCTTCCTCTCTCCTGCCCGCTTCTCTCTTCGCACTCATCTTTCCCTAGGCGGACGTTCTCCTCCGGAGCGCACCATGGCTCGGCCTGGAGGGACCTGCTGTCTCCTTCGGTTTTCAGGCCCAGGCTTGCGACCGCCTTGACTCCCCGAAGCCGCTTTCGGCCCCGAGGTGCTGGCGGCACCCGCAGGTCCCTGGGGTGGAAGCCCCAGCCGGCAGGGTGTTTGCATCGCTTTCTGCATCTGAGAGCACGCATGGTGCTTTCGGGGAAGGGGGAGCTGACAGAGTCCCCTCCGGGAAGCGCGTGCCAGAGCCGAGGGTTGGGCACCTTGCTCCGTGCTTCTAGGGGTCACAGCCGCTTCTCTCCTAAAGGGTCAGAGTGGGGCTTGCTGTGCCAAGGCGTCCCGCTGAAACAGTCCCATGGCAGGGTCTCGGCCCTTCGCCCGTCCGTTTCAGGCTGGCTCCCTGCTCAGGGCGGTACCCGGAGAGGTGGGCCTGCAGGCCGGCGTCGCCCTCCCAACCTCCCCGCGAGCCGGGTGTGCAGCCCGGTGCCCTCTTAACGCCGGCTCCGGTGGGCTCGACTGCGGGCGGGCGCCCGGCGCCACGAAGCGGGGCTGCCGCCAGAAGGCCTCCCGCAGCCTCGGAACGAGTAGGTTTGCTCTGCGGTGGGTCCGGCCGCTCGGTCTCAGCAGAAGCTGCTTCCGATGTCCTCGCGCGTGCTTCGCGGAGGCCGAGGTCGGGGGCCCCCTTCTAGGACGGCCCCCCACCTGAGGCCCGGCTGGCACCCTTCCTGCGGCTTCCGCCCCATCCTGCCGTGGCCCAGCTTGCCCCTTCGCCAAGGAGGCCTGCACGCGGAAGGCAGCTCGGCTTCAAGCTTGCCTCTCGGAGGGAAGGCTGTGGTGCTCGCTCGAGGTGAACAGGCCTCGCGCTGAGAAGGCCTCCTTCTCCGTGCAGCGACGTGTGTGCGGACGTGGACGGGGATGGCATTCCACCCTGCCTTGTCTCTCCCAGGGAGGTCGAGGGGCTTGACCTACGGCGTCCCCTCCCACGGCGAGTCAGCTAACCGCTTCCCCGGGGAGGACGCGAGGCGTCGGTCCGGGAGAAGCCGGCCCCACGGCCCGGGCGCTCGGGCCTCATGAAGCGCGCCCTTCCTCTCTCCTGCCCGCTTCTCTCTTCGCACTCGTCTTTCCCTGGGCGGACGTTCTCCCCCGGAGCGCACCCTGGCTCGGTCTGGAGGGACCTGCTGTCTCCTTTGGTTTTCAGGCCCAGGCGTGCGACCGCCTTGACTCCCCGAAGCCGCTGTCGGCCCCGAGGTGCTGGCGGCACCCGCAGGTCCCTGGGGTGGAGGCCCCAGCCTGCAGGGTGTTTGCATCGCTTTCCGCGTCGGAGAGCAGGCATGGTGCTTTCGGGGAAGGGGGAGCTGACAGAGTCCCCTCCGGGAAGCGCGTGCCAGAGCCGAGGGTTGGGCACCTTGCTCCGTGCTTCTAGGGGTCACACCCGCTTCTCTCCTAAAGGGTCAGAGTGGGGCTTGCTGTACCAAGGCGTCCCGCTGAAACAGTCCCATGGCAGGGGCTCGGCCCTTCGCCCTTCCGTTTCCGGCTGGCCTCCCTGCTCAGGGCGGTCCCCGGAGAGGTGGGCCTGCAGGCCGGCGTCGCCCTCCCGACCTCCCCGCGAGCCGGGTGTGCAGCCCGGTGCCCTCTGAACGCCGGCTCCGGTGGGCTCTACTGCGGGCGGGCGCCCGTCTCCACGAAGCGGGGCTGCCGCCAGAAGGCCTCCCGCAGCCTCGGAACGAGTAGGTTTGCTCTGCGGTGGGTCCGGCCGCTCGGTCTCAGCAGAAGCTGCTTCCGATGTCCTCGCGCGTGCAAAGCGGAGGCCGAGGTCGGGGGCCCCCTTCTAGGACGGCCCCCCACCTGAGGCCCGGCTGGCACCCTTCCTGCGGCTTCCGCCCCATCCTGCCGTGGCTCAGCTTGCTCCTTCGCCAAGGAGGCCTGCACGCGGAAGGCAGCTCGGCTTCAAGCTTGCCTCTCGGAGGGAAGGCTTTGGTGCTCGCTCGAGGTGAACAGGCCTCGCGCTGAGAAGGCCTCCTTCTCCGTGCAGCGACGTGTGTGCGGACTTGGACGGGGATTGCATTCCACCCTGCCTTGTCTCTCCCAGGGAGGTCGAGGGGCTTGACCTACGGCGTGCCCTCCCACGGCGAGTCAGCTAACCGCTTCCCCGGGGAGGACGCGAGGCGCCGGCCCGGGAGAAGCCGGCCCCAGCCCGGGCGCTCGGGCCTCACGAAGCGCGCCCTTCCTCTCTCCTGCCCGCTTCTCTCTTCGCACTCCTCTTTCCCTGGGTAGACGTTCTCCCCCGGAGCGCACCCTGGCTCGGTCTGGAGGGACCTGCTGTCTCCTTCGGTTTTCAGGCCCAGGCGTGCGACCGCCTTGACTCCCCGAAGCCGCTGTCGGCCCCGAGGTGCTGGCGGCACCCGCAGGTCCCTGGGGTGGAGGCCCCATCCGGCAGGGTGTTTGCATCGCTTTCTGCGTCGGAGAGCAGGCATGGTGCTGTCGGGGAAGGGGGAGCTGACAGAGTCCCCTCCGGGAAGCACGTGCCAGAGCCGAGGGTTGGGCGCCTTGCTCCGTGCTTCTAGGGGTCACAGCCGCTTCTCTCCTAAAGGGTCAGAGTGGGGCTTGCTGTGCCAAGGCGTCCCACTGAAACAGTCCCATGGCAGGGGCTCGGCCCTTCGCCCGTCCGTTTCAGGCTGGCCTCCCTGCTCAGGGCGACACCCGGAGAGGTGGGCCTGCAGGCCGACGTCGCCCTCCCGACCTCCCCGCGAGCCGGGTGTGCAGCCCGGTGCCCTCTGAACGCCGGCTCCGGTGGGCTCGACTACGGGCTTGCACCCGGCTCCGTGAAGCAGGACTGCCGCCAGAAGGCCTCCCGCAGCATCGGAACGAGTGGGTTTGCTCTGCGGTGGTTCCGGCCGCTCGGTCCCAGCAGAAGCTGCTTCTGATGTCCTCGCGCGTGCTTCGCAGAGGCCGAGGTCGGGGGCCCCCTTCTAGGACGGCCCCCAAACTGAGGCCCGGCTGGCAGCCTTCCTGCGGCTTCCGCCCCATCCTGCCGTGGCCCAGCTTGCCCCTTCGCCAAGGAGGCCTGCACGCGGAAGGCAGCTCGGCCTCAGGCTTGCCTCTCGGAGGGAAGGCTGTGGTGCTCGCTCGAGGTGAACAGGCCTCGCGCTGAGAAGGCCTCCTTCTCCGTGCAGCGACGTGTGTGCGGACGTGGACGGGGATGGCATTCCACCCTGCCTTGTCTCTCCCAGGGAGGTCAAGGGGCTTGACCTACCGCGTCCCCTCCCACGGCGAGTCAGCTAACCGCTTCCCCGGGGAGGACCGAGGCGCCGGCCCGGGAGAAGCCGGCCCCGCGGCCCGGGCGCTCGGGCCTCACGAAGCGCGCCCTTCCTCTCTCCTGCCCGCTTCTCTCTTCGCACTCCTCTTTCCCTGGGCGGACGTTCTCCCCCGGAGCGCACCCTGGCTCGGTCTGGAGGGTCCTGCTGTCTCCTTTGGTTTTCAGGCCCAGGCGTGCGACCGCCTTGACTCCCCGAAGCCGCTGTCGGCCCCGAGGTGCTGGCGGCACCCGCAGGTCCCTGGGGTGGAGGCCCCATCCGGCAGGGTGTTTGCATCGCTTTCCGCGTCGGAGAGCAGGCATGGTGTTTTCGGGGAAGGGGGAGCTGACAGAGTACCCTCCGGGAAGCGCGTGCCAGAGCCGAGGGTTGGGCACCTTGCTCCGTGCTTCTAGGGGTCACAGCCGCTTCTCTCCTAAAGGGTCAGAGTGGGGCTTGCTGTACCAAGGCGTCCCGCTGAAACAGTTCCATGGCAGGGGCTCGGCCCTTCGCCCGCCCGTTTCAGGCTGGCCTCCCTGCTCAGGGCGGTCCCCGGAGAGGTGGGCCTGCAGGCCGGCGTCGCCCTCCCGACCTCCCCGCGAGCCGGGTGTGCAGCCCGGTGCCCTCTGAACGCCGGCTCGGTGGGCTCTACTGCGGGCGGGCGCCCGGCTCCACGAAGCGGGGCTGTCGCCAGAAGGCCTCCCGCAGCCTCGGAACGAGTAGGTTTGCTCTGCGGTGGGTCCGGCCGCTCGGTCTCAGCAGAAGCTGCTTCCGATGTCCTCGCGCGTGCTTCGCGGAGGCCGAGGTCGGGGGCCCCCTTCTAGGACGGCCCCCCACCTGAGGCCCGGCTGGCACCCTTCCTGCGGCTTCCACCCCATCCTGCCGTGGCCCAGCTTGCCCCTTCGCCAAGGAGGCCTGCACGCGGAAGGCAGCTTGGCCTCAGGCTTGCCTCTCGGAGGGAAGGCTGTGGTGCTCGCTCGAGGTGAACAGGCCTCGCGCTGAGAAGGCCTCCTTCTCCGAGCAGCGACGTGTGTGCGGACGTGGACGGGGATTGCATTCCACCCTGCCTTGTCTCTCCCAGGGAGGTCGAGGGGCTTGACCTACGGCGTCCCCTCCCACGGCGAGTCAGCTAACCGCTTCCCCGGGGAGGACGCGAGGCGCCGGCCCGGGAGAAGCCGGCCCCACGGCCCGGGCGCTCGGGCCTCACGAAGCGCGCCCTTCTCTCTCCTCCCCCTTCTCTCTTCTGACTCTTCTTTCCCTGAGTGGACGTTCTCCCCCGGAGCGCACCCTGGCTCGGTCTGGTGGGACCTGCTGTCTCCTTCGGTTTTCAGGCCCAGGCGTGCGACCGCCTTGACTCCCCGAAGCCGCTGTCGGCCCCGAGGTGCTGGCGGCACCCGCAGGTCCCTGGGGTGGAGGCCCCAGCCGGCAGGGTGTTTGCATCACTTTCTGCATCTGAGAGCAGGCGTGGTGCTTTTGGGGAAGAGGGAGCTGACAAAGCCCCCTCCGGGATGCGTGTTCCAGAGCGGAGGTTTGGGCGGCTTGCTCCGTGCTTCTAGGGGGTCACAGCCGCTTCTCTCCTAAAGGGTCAGAGTGGGGCTTGCTGTGCCAAGGCGTCCCGCTGAAACAGTCCCATGGCAGGGTCTCGGCCCTTCGCCCGTCCGTTTCAGGCTGGCCTCCCTGCTCAGGGCGGTCCCCGGAGAGGTGGGCCTGCAGGCCGGCGTCGCCCTCCCGACCTCCCCGCGAGCCGGGTGTGCAGCCCGGTGCCCTCTGAACGCCGGCTCCGGTGGGCTCGACCGCGGGCGGGCGCCCGGCTCCTCGAAGCGGGGCTTCCGCCAGAAGGCCTCCCGCACCTCGGAACGAGTGGGTTTGCTCTGCGGTGGGTCCGGCCGCTCAGTCCCTGCAGAAGCTGCTTGCGATGTCCTTGCTCGTGCTTCGCTGAGGCCTAGGTGGGGGGCCCCATCCTAGACGGCCCCACACCTGAGGCCCGGCTTGCAGCCTTCCTGCGGCTTCCGCCCCATCCTGCCGTGGCCCAGCTTGCCCCTTCGCCAAGGAGGCCTGCACGCGGAAGGCAGCTCGGCTTCAAGCTTGCCTCTCGGAGGGAAGGCTGTGGTGCTCGCTCGAGGTGAACAGGCCTCGCGCTGAGAAGGCCTCCTTCTCCGTGCAGCGACGTGTGTGCGGACGTGGACGGGGATGGCATTCCACCCTGCCTTGTCTCTCCCAGGGAGGTCGAGGGGCTTGACCTACGGCGTCGCCTCCCTAGGCGAGTCAGCTAACCGCTTCCCCGGGGAGGACGCGAGGCGTCGGTCAGGGAGAAGCCGGCCCCACGGCCCGGGCGCTCGGGCCTCACGAAGCGCGCCCTTCCTCTCTCTGCCCGCTTCTCTCTTCGCACTCGTCTTTCCCTGGGTAGACGTTCTCCCCCGGAGCGCACCCTGGCTCGGTCTGGAGGGACCTGCTGTCTCCTTCGGTTTTCAGGCCCAGGCGTGCGACCGCCTTGACTCCCGAAGCCGCTGTCGGCCCCGAGGTGCTGGCGGCACCTGCAGGTCCCTGGGGTGGAGGCCCCAGCCGGCAGGGTGTTTGCATCACTTTCCGCATCTGAGAGCAGGCGTGGTGCTTTTGGGGAAGGGGGAGCTGACAAAGCCCCCTCCGGGATGCGTGTTCCAGAGCCGAGGTTTGGGCGGCTTGCTCCGTGCTTCTAGGGGGTCACAGCCGCTTCTCTCCTAACGGGACGGAGTGGGGCTTGCTGGGTCAAGGCGTCCCCCTGAAACAGTCCCATGGCAGGGGCTCGGCCCTTCGCCCGTCCGTTTCAGGCTGGCCTCCCTGCTCAGGGCGGTCCCCGGAGAGGTGGCCCTGCAGGCCGGCGTCGCCCTCCCGACCTCCCCGCGAGCCGGGTGTGCAGCCCGGTGCCCTCTGAAAGCCGGTTCCGGTGGGCTCGACTACGGGCTTGCGCCCGGCTCCGTGAAGCAGGACTGCCGCCAGAAGGCCTCCCGCAGCCTCGGAACGAGTGGGTTTGCTCTGCGGTGGGTCCGGCCGCTCGGTCCCAGCAGAAGCTGCTTCCGATGTCCTCGCGCGTTAGGACGGCCCCCCACCTGAGGCCCGGCTGGCACCCTTCCTGCGGCTTCCGCCCCATCCTGCCGCGGCCCAGCTTGCCCCTTCGCCAAGGAGGCCTGCACGCGGAAGGCAGCTCGGCTTCAAGCTTGCCTCTCGGAGGGAAGGCTGTGGTGCTCGCTCGAGGTGAACAGGCCTCGCGCTGAGAAGGCCTCCTTCTCCGTGCAGCGACGTGTGTGCGGACGTGGACGGGGATGGCATTCCACAATGCCTTGTCTCTCCCAGGGAGGTCAAGGGGCTTGACCTACCGCGTCCCCTCCCACGGCGAGTCAGCTAACCGCTTCCCCGGGGAGGACCGAGGCGCCGGCCCGGGAGAAGCCGGCCCCACGGCCCGGGCGCTCGGGCCTCACGAAGCGCGCCCTTCCTCTCTCCTGCCCGCTTCTCTCTTCGCACTCGTCTTTCCCTGGGCGGACGTTCTCCCCCGGAGCGCACCCTGGCTCGGTCTGGAGGGACCTGCTGTCTCCTTTGGTTTTCAGGCCCAGGCGTGCGACCGCCTTGACTCCCCGAAGCCGCTGTCGGCCCCGAGGTGCTGGCGGCACCCGCAGGTCCCTGGGGTGGAGGCCCCAGCCGGCAGGGTGTTTGCATCACTTTCCGCATCTGAGAGCAGGCGTGGTGCTTTTGGGGAAGGGGGAGCTGACAAAGCCCCCTCCGGGATGCGTGTTCAAGAGCCGAGGTTTGGGCGGCTTGCTCCGTGCTTCTAGAGGGTCACAGCCGCTTCTCTCCTAACGGGACAGAGTGGGGCTTGCTGTACCAAGGCGTCCCGCTGAAACAGTCCCATGGCAGGGGCTCGGCCCTTCGCCCGTCCGTTTCAGGCTGGCCTCCCTGCTCAGGGCGGTCCCCGGAGAGGTGGGCCTGCAGGCCGGCGTCGCCCTCCCGACCTCCCCGCGAGCCGGGTGTGCAGCCCAGTGCCCTCTTAACGCCGGCTCCGGTGGGTTCGACTTCGGGCTTGCGCCCGGCTCCGTGAAGGAGGACTGCCGCCAGAAGGCCTCCCGCAGCCTCGGAACGAGTGGGTTTGCTCTGCGGTGGGTCCGGCCGCTTGGTCCCAGCAGAAGCTCCTTACTATGTCCTCGCGCGTGCTACGCGGAGGCCGAGTTCGGGGGCCCCCTTCTAGGACGGCCCCCCACCTGAGGCCCGGCTGGCACCCTTCCTGCGGCTTCCGCCCCATCCTGCCGTGGCCCAGCTTGCCCCTTCGCCAAGGAGGCCTGCACGCGGAAGGCAGCTTGGCCTCAGGCTTGCCTCTCGGAGGGAAGGCTGTGGTGCTGGCTCGAGGTGAACAGGCCTCGCGCTGAGAAGGCCTCCTTCTCCTTGCAGCGACGTGTGTGCGGACGTGGACGTGGATGGCATTCCACCCTGCCTTGTCTCTCCCAGGGAGGTCGAGGGGCTTGACCTGCGGCGTCCCCACGCACAGCGAATCAGCCAACCGCTTCCCCGGGGAGGACGCGAGGCGTCGGTCCGGGAGAAGCCGGCCCCACGGCCCGGGCGCTCGGGCCTCACGAAGCGCGCCCTTCCTCTCTCCTGCCCGCTTCTCTCTTCGCACTCGTCTTTCCCTAGGCGGACGTTCTCCCCCGGAGCGCACCGTGGCTCGGCCTGGACGGACCTGCTGTCTCCTTCGGTTTTCAGGCCCAGGCGTGCGACCGCCTTGACTCCCCGAAGCCGCTGTCGGCCCCGAGGTGCTGGCGGCACCCGCAGGTCCCTGGGGTGGAGGCCCCAGCCGGCAGGGTGTTTGCATCGCTTTCCGCATCTGAGAGCAGGCGTGGTGCTTTTGGGGAAGGGGGAGCTGACAAAGCCCCCTCCGGGATGCGTGTTCCAGAGCCGAGGTTTGGGCGGCTTGCTCCGTGCTTCTAGGGGATCACAGCCGCTTCTCTCCTAACGGGACGGAGTGGGGCTTGCTGGGTCAAGGCGTCCCCCTGAAAAGGTCCCATGGCAGGGGCTCGGCCCTTCGCCCGTCCGTTTCAGGCTGGCCTCCCTGCTCAGGGCGACACCCGGAGAGGTGGGCCTGCAGGCCGGCGTCGCCCTCCCGACCTCCCCGCGAGCCGGGTGTGCAGCCCGGTGCCCTCTGAAAGCCGGTTCCAGTGGGCTCGACTACGGGCTTGCGCCCGGCTCCGTGAAGCAGGACTGCCGCCAGAAGGCCTCCCGCAGCCTCGGAACGAGTAGGTTTGCTCTGCGGTGGGTCCGGCCGCTCGGTCCCAGCAGAAGCTGCTTCCGTTGTCCTCGCGCGTTAGGACGGCCCCCCACCTGAGGCCCGGCTGGCACCCTTCCTGCGGCTTCCGCCCCATCCTGCCGCGGCCCAGCTTGCCCCTTCGCCAAGGAGGCCTGCACGCGGAAGGCAGCTCGGCTTCAAGCTTGCCTCTCGGAGGGAAGGCTGTGGTGCTCGCTCGAGGTGAACAGGCCTCGCGCTGAGAAGGCCTCCTTCTCCGTGCAGCGACGTGTGTGTGGACGTGGTCGGGGATGGCATTCCACCCTGCCTTGTCTCTCCCAGGGAGGTCCAGTGGCTTGACCTGCGGCGTCCCCACCCACGGCGAGTCAGCCAACCGCTTCCCCGGGGAGGACCGAGGCGTCGGCCCGGGAGAAGTCGGCCCCACGGCCCGGGCGCTCGGGCCGAACGAAGCGCGCCGTTCCTCTCTCCTGCCCGCTTCTCTCTTCGCACTCGTCTTTCCCTGGGCGGACGTACTCCCCCGGAGCACACCGTGGCTCGGCATGGAGGGACCTGCTGTCTCCTTCGGTTTTCAGGCCCAGGCGTGCGACCGCCTTGACTCCCCGAAGCCGCTGCCGGCCCTGAGGTGCTGGCGGCACCCGCAGGTCCCTGGGGTGGAGGCCCCAGCTGGCAGGGTATTTGCATCACTTTCCGCATCTGAGAGCAGGCGTGGTGCATTCGGGGAAGGGGGAGCTGACAGAGTCCCCTCCGGGAAGCGCGTTTCAGAGCCAGGGTTGGGCACCTTGCTCCGTGCTTCTAGGGGTCACAGCCGCTTCTCTCCTAAAGGGTCAGAGTGGGGCTTGCTGTGCCAAGGTGTCCCGCTGAAACAGTCCCATGGCAGGGTCTCGGCCCTTAGCCCGTCCGTTTCAGGCTGGCCTCCCTGCTCAGGGCGGTCCCCGGAGAGGTGGGCCTGCAGGCCGGCGTCGCCCTCCCGACCTCCCCGCGAGCCGGGTGTGCAGCCCGGTGCCCTCTGAACGCCGGCTCCGGTGGGCTCGACCGCGGGCGGGCGCCCGGCTCCTCGAAGCGGGGCTTCCGCCAGAAGGCCTCCCGCCCCTCGGAACGAGTGGGTTTGCTCTGCGGTGGGTCCGGCCGCTCAGTCCCTGCAGAAGCTGCTTGCGATGTCCTTGCTCGTGCTTCGCTGAGGCCTAGGTCGGGGGCCCCATCCTAGACGGCCCCACACCTGAGGCCCGGCTGGCACCCTTCCTGCGGCTTCCGCCCCATCCTGCCGTGGCCCAGCTTGCCCCTTCGCCAAGGAGGCCTGCACGCGGAAGGCAGCTCGGCTTCAAGCTTGCCTCTCGGAGGGAAGGCTGTGGTGCTCGCTCGACGTGAACAGGCCTCGCGCTGAGAAGGCCTCCTTCTCCGTGCAGCGACGTGTGTGCGGACGTGGACGGGGATGGCATTCCACCCTGCCTTGTCTCTCCCAGGGAGGTCGAGGGGCTTGACCTACGGCGTCCCCTCCCTAGGCGAGTCAGCTAACCGCTTCCCCGGGGAGGACACGAGGCGTCGGTCCGGGAGAAGCCGGCCCCACGGCCCGGGCGCTCGGGCCTCACGAAGCGCGCCCTTCCTCTCTCCTGCCCGCTTCTCTCTTCGCACTCGTCATTCCCTGGGCGGATGTTCTCCCCCGGAGCGCACCCTGGCTCGGTCTGGAGGGACCTGCTGTCTCCTTTGGTTTTCAGGCCCAGGCGTGCGACCGCCTTGACTCCCCGAAGCCGCTGTCGGCCCCGAGGTGCTGGCGGCACCCGCAGGTCCCTGGGGTGGAGGCCCCAGCCTGCAGGGTGTTTGCATCGCTTTCCGCGTCGGAGAGCAGGCATGGTGCTTTCGGGGAAGGGGGAGCTGACAGAGTCCCCTCCGGGAAGCGCGTCCCAGAGCCGTGGGTTGGGCACCTTGCTCCGTGCTTCTAGGGGTCACAGCCGCTTCTCTCCTAAAGGGTCAGAGTGGGGCTTGCTGTACCAAGGCGTCCCGCTGAAACAGTCCCATGGCAGGGGCTCGGCCCTTCGCCCGTCCGTTTCCGGCTGGCCTCCCTGCTCAGGGCGGTCCCCGGAGAGGTGGGCCTGCAGGCCGGCGTCGCCCTCCCGGCCTCCCCGCGAGCCGGGTGTGCAGCCCGGTGCCCTCTGAACGCCGGCTCCGGTGGGCTCGACTACGGGCTTGCGCCCGGCTCCGTGAAGCAGGACTGCCGCCAGAAGGCCTCCCGCAGCCTCGGAACGAGTGGGTTTGCTCTGCGGTGGGTCCGGCCGCTTGGTCCCAGCAGAAGCTGCTTCCGATGTCCTCGCGCGTGCAAAGCGGAGGCCGAGGTCGGGGGCCCCCTTCTAGGACGGCCCCCCACCTGAGGCCCGGCTGGCACCCTTCCTGCGGCTTCCGCCCCATCCTGCCGTGGCCCAGCTTGCCCCTTCGCCAAGGAGGCCTGCACGCGGAAGGCAGCTTGGCCTCAGGCTTGCCTCTCGGAGGGAAGGCTGTGGTGCTCGCTCGAGGTGAACAGGCCTCGCGCTGAGAAGGCCTCCTTCTCCTTGCAGCGACGTGTGTGCGGACGTGCACGTGGATGGCATTCCACCCTGCCTTGTCTCTCCCAGGGAGGTCGAGGGGCTTGACCTGCGGCGTCCCCACGCACGGCGAGTCAGCCAACCGCTTCCCCGGGGAGGACGCGAGGCGTCGGTCCGGGAGAAGCCGGCCCCACGGCCCGGGCGCTCGGGCCTCACGAAGCGCGCCCTTCCTCTCTCCTGCCCGCTTCTCTCTTCGCACTCGTCTTTCCCTAGGCGGACGTTCTCCCCCGGAGTGCACCGTGGCTCGGCCTGGACGGACCTGCTGTCTCCTTCGGTTTTCAGGCCCAGGCTTGCGACCGCCTGGACTCCCCGAAGCCGCTGTCGGCCCCGAGGTGCTGGCGGCACCCGCAGGTCCCTGGGGTGGAGGCCCCAGCCGGCAGGGTGTTTGCATCACTTTCCGCATCTGAGAGCAGGCGTGGTGCATTCGGGGAAGGGGGAGCTGACAGAGTCCCCTCCGGGAAGCGCGTTTCAGAGCCAGGGTTGGGCACCTTGCTCCGTGCTTCTAGGGGTCACAGCCGCTTCTCTCCTAAAGGGTCAGAGTGGGGCTTGCTGTGCCAAGGTGTCCCGCTGAAACAGTCCCATGGCAGGGTCTCGGCCCTTCGCCCGTCCGTTTCAGGCTGGCCTCCCTGCTCAGGGCGGTCCCCGGAGAGGTGTGCCTGCAGGCCGGCGTCGCCCTCCCGACCTCCCCGCGAGCCGGGTGTGCAGCCCGGTGCCCTCTGAACGCCGGCTCCGGTGGGCTCGACCGCGGGCGGGCGCCCGGCTCCTCGAAGCGGGGCTTCCGCCAGAAGGCCTCCCGCACCTCGGAACGAGTGGGTTTGCTCTGCGGTGGGTCCGGCCGCTCAGTCCCTGCAGAAGCTGCTTGCGATGTCCTTGCTCGTGCTTCGCTGAGGCCTAGGTCGGGGGCCCCATCCTAGACGGCCCCACACCTGAGGCCCGGCTTGCAGCCTTCCTGCGGCTTCCGCCCCATCCTGCCGTGGCCCAGCTTGCCCCTTCGCCAAGGAGGCCTGCACGCGGAAGGCAGCTCGGCTTCAAGCTTGCCTCTCGGAGGGAAGGCTGTGGTGCTCGCTCGACGTGAACAGGCCTCGCGCTGAGAAGGCCTCCTTCTCCGTGCAGCGACGTGTGTGCGGACGTGGACGGGGATGGCATTCCACCCTGCCTTGTCTCTCCCAGGGAGGTCGAGGGGCTTGACCTGCGGCGTCCCCACGCACGGCGAGTCAGCCAACCGCTTCCCCGGGGAGGACGCGAGGCGTCGGTCCGGGAGAACCCGGCCCCACGGCCCGGGCGCTCGGGCCTCACGAAGCGCGCCCTTCCTCTCTCCTGCCCGCTTCTCTCTTCGCACTCGTCTTTCCCTAGGCGGACGTTCTCCCCCGGAGCGCACCGTGGCTCGGCCTGGACGGACCTGCTGTCTCCTTCGGTTTTCAGGCCCAGGCTTGCGACCGCCTGGACTCCCCGAAGCCGCTGTCGGCCCCGAGGTGCTGGCGGCACCCGCAGGTCCCTGGGGTGGAGGCCCCAGCCTGCAGGGTGTTTGTATCGCTTTCCGCGTCGGAGAGCAGGCATGGTGCTTTCGGGGAAGGGGGAGCTGACAGAGTCCCCTCCGGGAAGCGCGTGCCAGAGCCGAGGGTTGGGCACCTTGCTCCGTGCTTCTAGGGGTCACAGCCGCTTCTCTCCTAAAGGGTCAGAGTGGGGCTTGCTGTGCCAAGGCGTCCCGCTGAAACAGTCCCATGGAGGGTCTCGGCCCTTCGCCCGTCCGTTTCAGGCTGGCCTCCCTGCTCAGGGCGCCACCCGGAGAGGAGGGCCTGCAGGCCGGCGTCGCCCTCCCGACCTCCCCGCGAGCCGGGTGTGCAGCCCGGTGCCCTCTGAAGGCCGGCTCCGGTGGGTTCGACTTCGGGCTTGTGCCCGGCTCCGTGAAGCAGGACTGCCGCCAGAAGGCCTCCCGCAGCCTCGGAACGAGTGGGTTTGCTCTGCGGTGGGTGCGGCCGCTTGGTCCCAGCAGAAGCTCCTTACTATGTCCTAGCGCGTGCTTCGCGGAGGCCGAGGTCGGGGGCCCCCTTCTAGGACGGCCCCCCACCTGAGCCCCGGCTGGCATCCTTCCTGCGGCTTCCGCCCCATCCTGCCGTGGCCCAGCTTGCCCCTTCGCCAAGGAGGCCTGCACGCGGAAGGCAGCTTGGCCTCAGGCTTGCCTCTCGGAGGGAAGGCTGTGGTGCTCGCTCGAGGTGAACAGGCCTCGCGCTGAGAAGGCCTCCTTCTCCTTGCAGCGACGTGTGTGCGGACGTGCACGTGGATGGCATTCCACCCTGCCTTGTCTCTCCCAGGGAGGTCGAGGGGCTTGACCTGCGGCGTCCCCACGCACGGCGAGTCAGCCAACCGCTTCCCCGGGGAGGACGCGAGGCGTCGGTCCGGGAGAACCCGGCCCCGCGGCCCGGGCGCTCGGGCCTCACGAAGCGCGCCCTTCCTCTCTCCTGCCCGCTTCTCTCTTCGCACTCGTCTTTCCCTAGGCGGACGTTCTCCCCCGGAGCGCACCGTGGCTCGGCCTGGACGGACCTGCTGTCTCCTTCGGTTTTCAGGCCCAGGCTTGCGACCGCCTTGACTCCCCGAAGCCGCTGTCGGCCCCGAGGTGCTGGCGGCACCCGCAGGTCCCTGGGGTGGAGGCCCCAGCCTGCAGGGTGTTTGCATCGCTTTCCGCGTCGGAGAGCAGGCGTGGTGCATTCGGGGAAGGGGGAGCTGACAGAGTCCCCTCCGGGAAGCGCGTGCCAGAGCCGAGGGTTGGGCACCTTGCCCCGTGCTTCTAGGGGTCACAGCCGCTTCTCTCCTAAAGGGTCAGAGTGGGGCTTGCTGTGCCAAGGTGTCCCGCTGAAACAGTCCCATGGCAGGGTCTCGGCCCTTCGCCCGTCCGTTTCAGGCTGGCCTCCCTGCTCAGGGCGGTCCCCGGAGAGGTGGGCCTGCAGGCCGGCGTCGCCCTCCCGACCTCCCCGCGAGCCGGGTGTGCAGCCCGGTGCCCTCTGAACGCCGGCTCCGGCGGGCTCGACCGCGGGCGGGCGCCCGGCTCCTCGAAGCGGGGCTTCCGCCAGAAGGCCTCCCGCACCTCGGAACGAGTGGGTTTGCTCTGCGGTGGGTCCGGCCGCTCAGTCCCTGCAGAAGCTGCTTGCGATGTCCTTGCTCGTGCTTCGCTGAGGCCTAGGTCGGGGGCCCCTTCCTAGACGGCCCCACACCTGAGGCCCGGCTTGCAGCCTTCCTGCGGCTTCCGCCCCATCCTGCCGTGGCCCAGCTTGCCCCTTCGCCAAGGAGGCCTGCACGCGGAAGGCAGCTTGGCTTCAAGCTTGCCTCTCGGAGGGAAGGCTGTGGTGCTCGCTCGACGTGAACAGGCCTCGCGCTGAGAAGGCCTCCTTCTCCGTGCAGCGACGTGTGTGCGGACGTGGACGGGGATGGCATTCCACCCTGCCTTGTCTCTCCCAGGGAGGTCGAGGGGCTTGACCTACGGCGTCCCCTCCCTAGGCGAGTCAGCTAACCGCTTCCCCGGGGAGGACGCGAGGCGTCGGTCCGGGAGAAGCCGGCCCCACGGCCCGGGCGCTCGGGCCTCACGAAGCGCGCCCTTCCTCTCTCCTGCCCGCTTCTCTCTTCGCACTCGTCTTTCCCTGGGCGGACGTTCTCCCCCGGAGCGCAGCCTGGCTCGGTCTGGAGGGACCTGCTGTCTCCTTCGGTTTTCAGGCCCAGGCGTGCGACCGCCTTGACTCCCCGAAGCCGCTGTCGGCCCCGAGGTGCTGGCGACACCCGCAGGTCCCTGGGGTGGAGGCCCCAGCCTGCAGGGTGTTTGTATCGCTTTCCGCGTCGGAGAGCAGGCATGGTGCTTTCGGGGAAGGGGGAGCTGACAGAGTACCCTCCGGGAAGCGCGTGCCAGAGCCGAGGGTTGGGCACCTTGCTCCGTGCTTCTAGGGGTCACAGCCGCTTCTCTCCTAAAGGGTCAGAGTGGGGTTGCTGTACCAAGGCGTCCCGCTGAAACAGTCCCATGGCAGGGGCTCGGCCCTTCGCCCGTCCGTTTCCGGCTGGCCTCCCTGCTCAGGGCGGTCCCCGGAGAGGTGGGCCTGCAGGCCGGCGTCGCCCTCCCGACCTCCCCGCGAGCCGGGTGTGCAGCCCGGTGCCCTCTTAACGCCGGCTCCGGTGGGCTCTACTGCGGGCGGGCGCCCGTCTCCACGAAGCGGGGCTGCCGCCAGAAGGCCTCCCGCAGGCTCGGAACGAGTAGGTTTTCTCTGCGGTGGGTCCGGCCGCTCGGTCTCAGCAGAAGCTGCTTCCGATGTCCTCGCGCGTGCAAAGCGGAGGCCGAGGTCGGGGGCCCCCTTCTAGGACGGCCCCCCACCTGAGGCCCGGCTGGCACCCTTCCTGCGGCTTCCGCCCCATCCTGCCGTGGCCCAGCTTGCTCCTTCGCCAAGGAGGCCTGCACGCGGAAGGCAGCTCGGCTTCAAGCTTGCCTCTCGGAGGGAAGGCTTTGGTGCTCGCTCGAGGTGAACAGGCCTCGCGCTGAGCAGGCCTCCTTCTCCGTGCAGCGACGTGTGTGCGGACGTGGACGGGGATTGCATTCCACCCTGCCTTGTCTCTCCCAGGGAGGTCGAGGGGCTTGACCTACGGCGTCCCCTCCCACGGCGAGTCAGCTAACCGCTTCCCCGGGGAGGACGCGAGGCGCCGGCCCGGGAGAAGCCGGCCCCAGCCCGGGCGCTCGGGCCTCACGAAGCGCGCCCTTCTCTCTCCTCCCCCTTCTCTCTTCTGACTCCTCTTTCCCTGGGTGGACGTTCTCCCCCGGAGCGCACCCTGGCTCGGTCTGGTGGGACCTGCTGTCTCCTTCGGTTTTCAGGCCCAGGCGTGCGACCACCTTGACTCCCCGAAGCCGCTGTCGGCCCCGAGGTGCTGGCGGCACCCGCAGGTCCCTGGGGTGGAGGCCCCAGCCTGCAGGGTGTTTGCATCGCTTTCCGCGTCGGAGAGCACGCATGGTGCTTTCGGGGAAGGAGGAGCTGACAGAGTCCCCTCCGGGAAGCGCGTGCCAGAGCCGAGGGTTGGGCACCTTGCCCCGTGCTTCTAGGGGTCACAGCCGCTTCTCTCCTAAAGGGTCAGAGTGGGGCTTGCTGTACCAAGGCGTCCCGCTGAAACAGTCCCATGGAGGGTCTCGGCCCTTCGCCCGTCCGTTTCAGGCTGGCCTCCCTGCTCAGGGCGCCACCCGGAGAGGAGGGCCTGCAGGCCGGCGTCGCCCTCCCGACCTCCCCGCGAGCCGGGTGTGCAGCCCGGTGCCCTCTGAACGCCGGCTCCGGTGGGTTCGACTTCGGGCTTGTGCCCGGCTCCGTGAAGCAGGACTGCCGCCAGAAGGCCTCCCGCAGCCTCGGAACGAGTGGGTTTGCTCTGCGGTGGGTCCGGCCGCTTGGTCCCAGCAGAAGCTCCTTACTATGTCCTCGCGCGTGCTTCGCGGAGGACGAGGTCGGGGGCCCCCTTCTAGGACGGCCCCCCAACTGAGGCCCGGCTGGCACCCTTCCTGCGGCTTCTGCCCCATCCTGCCGTGGCCCAGCTTGCCCCTTCGCCAAGGAGGCCTGCACGCGGAAGGCAGCTTGGCCTCAGGCTTGCCTCTCGGAGGGAAGGCTGTGGTGCTCGCTCGAGGTGAACAGGCCTCGCGCTGAGAAGGCCTCCTTCTCCTTGCAGCGACGTGTGTGCGGACGTGGACGTGGATGGCATTCCACCCTGCCTTGTCTCTCCCAGGGAGGTCGAGGGGCTTGACCTGCGGCGTCCCCACGCACAGCGAGTCAGCCAACCGCTTCCCCGGGGAGGACGCGAGGCGTCGGCCCGGGAGAAGCCGGCCCCACGGCCCGGGCGCTCGGGCCTCACGAAGCGCGCCCTTCCTCTCTCCTGCCCGCTTCTCTCTTCGCACTCGTCTTTCCCTAGGCGGACGTTCTCCCCCGGAGCGCACCGTGGCTCGGCCTGGACGGACCTGCTGTCTCCTTCGGTTTTCAGGCCCAGGCTTGCGACCGCCTTGACTCCCCGAAGCCGCTGTCGGCCCCGAGGTGCTGGCGGCACCCGCAGGTCCCTGGGGTGGAGGCCCCAGCCTGCAGGGTGTTTGCATCGCTTTCCGCGTCGGAGAGCACGCATGGTGCTTTCGGGGAAGGGGGAGCTGACAGAGTCCCCTCCGGGAAGCGCGTGCCAGAGCCGAGGGTTGGGCACCTTGCCCCGTGCTTCTAGGGGTCACAGCCGCTTCTCTCCTAAAGGGTCAGAGTGGGGCTTGCTGTACCAAGGCGTCCCGCTGAAACAGTCCCATGGCAGGGGCTCGGCCCTTCGCCCGTCCGTTTCCGGCTGGCCTCCCTGCTCAGGGCGGTCCCCGGAGAGGTGGGCCTGCAGGCCGGCGTCGCCCTCCCGGCCTCCCCGCGAGCCGGGTGTGCAGCCCGGTGCCCTCTGAACGCCGGCTCCGGTGGGCTCGACTACGGGCTTGCGCCCGGCTCCGTGAAGCAGGACTGCCGCCAGAAGGCCTCCCGCAGCCTCGGAACGAGTGGGTTTGCTCTGCGGTGGGTCCGGCCGCTTGGTCCCAGCAGAAGCTGCTTCCGATGTCCTCGCGCGTGCAAAGCGGAGGCCGAGGTCGGGGGCCCCCTTCTAGGACGGCCCCCCACCTGAGGCCCGGCTGGCACCCTTCCTGCGGCTTCCGCCCCATCCTGCCGTGGCCCAGCTTGCCCCTTCGCCAAGGAGGCCTGCACGCGGAAGGCAGCTTGGCCTCAGGCTTGCCTCTCGGAGGGAAGGCTGTGGTGCTCGCTCGAGGTGAACAGGCCTCGCGCTGAGAAGGCCTCCTTCTCCTTGCAGCGACGTGTGTGCGGACGTGCACGTGGATGGCATTCCACCCTGCCTTGTCTCTCCCAGGGAGGTCGAGGGGCTTGACCTGCGGCGTCCCCACGCACGGCGAGTCAGCCAACCGCTTCCCCGGGGAGGACGCGAGGCGTCGGTCCGGGAGAAGCCGGCCCCACGGCCCGGGCGCTCGGGCCTCACGAAGCGCGCCCTTCCTCTCTCCTGCCCGCTTCTCTCTTCGCACTTGTCTTTCCCTAGGCGGACGTTCTCCCCCGGAGTGCACCGTGGCTCGGCCTGGACGGACCTGCTGTCTCCTTCGGTTTTCAGGCCCAGGCTTGCGACCGCCTGGACTCCCCGAAGCCGCTGTCGGCCCCGAGGTGCTGGCGGCACCCGCAGGTCCCTGGGGTGGAGGCCCCAGCCGGCAGGGTGTTTGCATCACTTTCCGCATCTGAGAGCAGGCGTGGTGCATTCGGGGAAGGGGGAGCTGACAGAGTCCCCTCCGGGAAGCGCGTTTCAGAGCCAGGGTTGGGCACCTTGCTCCGTGCTTCTAGGGGTCACAGCCGCTTCTCTCCTAAAGGGTCAGAGTGGGGCTTGCTGTGCCAAGGTGTCCCGCTGAAACAGTCCCATGGCAGGGTCTCGGCCCTTCGCCCGTCCGTTTCAGGCTGGCCTCCCTGCTCAGGGCGGTCCCCGGAGAGGTGTGCCTGCAGGCCGGCGTCGCCCTCCCGACCTCCCCGCGAGCCGGGTGTGCAGCCCGGTGCCCTCTGAACGCCGGCTCCGGTGGGCTCGACCGCGGGCGGGCGCCCGGCTCCTCGAAGCGGGGCTTCCGCCAGAAGGCCTCCCGCACCTCGGAACGAGTGGGTTTGCTCTGCGGTGGGTCCGGCCGCTCAGTCCCTGCAGAAGCTGCTTGCGATGTCCTTGCTCGTGCTTCGCTGAGGCCTAGGTCGGGGGCCCCATCCTAGACGGCCCCACACCTGAGGCCCGGCTTGCAGCCTTCCTGCGGCTTCCGCCCCATCCTGCCGTGGCCCAGCTTGCCCCTTCGCCAAGGAGGCCTGCACGCGGAAGGCAGCTCGGCTTCAAGCTTGCCTCTCGGAGGGAAGGCTGTGGTGCTCGCTCGACGTGAACAGGCCTCGCGCTGAGAAGGCCTCCTTCTCCGTGCAGCGACGTGTGTGCGGACGTGGACGGGGATGGCATTCCACCCTGCCTTGTCTCTCCCAGGGAGGTCGAGGGGCTTGACCTACGGCGTCCCCTCCCTAGGCGAGTCAGCTAACCGCTTCCCCGGGGAGGACGCGAGGCGTCGGTCCGGGAGAAGCCGGCCCCACGGCCCGGGCGCTCGGGCCTCACGAAGCGCGCCCTTCCTCTCTCCTGCCCGCTTCTCTCTTCGCACTCGTCTTTCCCTAGGCGGACGTTCTCCCCCGGAGCGCACCGTGGCTCGGCCTGGACGGACCTGCTGTCTCCTTCGGTTTTCAGGCCCAGGCTTGCGACCGCCTTGACTCCCCGAAGCCGCTGTCGGCCCCGAGGTGCTGGCGGCACCCGCAGGTCCCTGGGGTGGAGGCCCCAGCCTGCAGGGTGTTTGCATCGCTTTCCGCGTCGGAGAGCACGCATGGTGCTTTCGGGGAAGGGGGAGCTGACAGAGTCCCCTCCGGGAAGCGCGTGCCAGAGCCGAGGGTTGGGCACCTTGCCCCGTGCTTCTAGGGGTCACAGCCGCTTCTCTCCTAAAGGGTCAGAGTGGGGCTTGCTGTACCAAGGCGTCCCGCTGAAACAGTCCCATGGCAGGGGCTCGGCCCTTCGCCCGTCCGTTTCCGGCTGGCCTCCCTGCTCAGGGCGGTCCCCGGAGAGGTGGGCCTGCAGGCCGGCGTCGCCCTCCCGGCCTCCCCGCGAGCCGGGTGTGCAGCCCGGTGCCCTCTGAACGCCGGCTCCGGTGGGCTCGACTACGGGCTTGCGCCCGGCTCCGTGAAGCAGGACTGCCGCCAGAAGGCCTCCCGCAGCCTCGGAACGAGTGGGTTTGCTCTGCGGTGGGTGCGGCCGCTTGGTCCCAGCAGAAGCTCCTTACTATGTCCTAGCGCGTGCTTCGCGGAGGCCGAGGTCGGGGGCCCCCTTCTAGGACGGCCCCCCACCTGAGCCCCGGCTGGCATCCTTCCTGCGGCTTCCGCCCCATCCTGCCGTGGCCCAGCTTGCCCCTTCGCCAAGGAGGCCTGCACGCGGAAGGCAGCTTGGCCTCAGGCTTGCCTCTCGGAGGGAAGGCTGTGGTGCTCGCTCGAGGTGAACAGGCCTCGCGCTGAGAAGGCCTCCTTCTCCTTGCAGCGACGTGTGTGCGGACGTGCACGTGGATGGCATTCCACCCTGCCTTGTCTCTCCCAGGGAGGTCGAGGGGCTTGACCTGCGGCGTCCCCACGCACGGCGAGTCAGCCAACCGCTTCCCCGGGGAGGACGCGAGGCGTCGGTCCGGGAGAACCCGGCCCCGCGGCCCGGGCGCTCGGGCCTCACGAAGCGCGCCCTTCCTCTCTCCTGCCCGCTTCTCTCTTCGCACTCGTCTTTCCCTAGGCGGACGTTCTCCCCCGGAGCGCACCGTGGCTCGGCCTGGACGGACCTGCTGTCTCCTTCGGTTTTCAGGCCCAGGCTTGCGACCGCCTTGACTCCCCGAAGCCGCTGTCGGCCCCGAGGTGCTGGCGGCACCCGCAGGTCCCTGGGGTGGAGGCCCCAGCCTGCAGGGTGTTTGCATCGCTTTCCGCGTCGGAGAGCAGGCGTGGTGCATTCGGGGAAGGGCGAGCTGACAGAGTCCCCTCCGGGAAGCGCGTGCCAGAGCCGAGGGTTGGGCACCTTGCCCCGTGCTTCTAGGGGTCACAGCCGCTTCTCTCCTAAAGGGTCAGAGTGGGGCTTGCTGTGCCAAGGTGTCCCGCTGAAACAGTCCCATGGCAGGGTCTCGGCCCTTCGCCCGTCCGTTTCAGGCTGGCCTCCCTGCTCAGGGCGGTCCCCGGAGAGGTGGGCCTGCAGGCCGGCGTCGCCCTCCCGACCTCCCCGCGAGCCGGGTGTGCAGCCCGGTGCCCTCTGAACGCCGGCTCCGGCGGGCTCGACCGCGGGCGGGCGCCCGGCTCCTCGAAGCGGGGCTTCCGCCAGAAGGCCTCCCGCACCTCGGAACGAGTGGGTTTGCTCTGCGGTGGGTCCGGCCGCTCAGTCCCTGCAGAAGCTGCTTGCGATGTCCTTGCTCGTGCTTCGCTGAGGCCTAGGTCGGGGGCCCCATCCTAGACGGCCCCACACCTGAGGCCCGGCTTGCAGCCTTCCTGCGGCTTCCGCCCCATCCTGCCGTGGCCCAGCTTGCCCCTTCGCCAAGGAGGCCTGCACGCGGAAGGCAGCTCGGCTTCAAGCTTGCCTCTCGGAGGGAAGGCTGTGGTGCTCGCTCGACGTGAACAGGCCTCGCGCTGAGAAGGCCTCCTTCTCCGTGCAGCGACGTGTGTGCGGACGTGGACGGGGATGGCATTCCACCCTGCCTTGTCTCTCCCAGGGAGGTCGAGGGGCTTGACCTACGGCGTCCCCTCCCACGGCGAGTCAGCTAACCGCTTCCCCGGGGAGGACGCGAGGCGTCGGTCCGGGAGAAGCCGGCCCCACGGCCCGGGCGCTCGGGCCTCACGAAGCGCGCCCTTCCTCTCTCCTGCCCGCTTCTCTCTTCGCACTCGTCTTTCCCTGGGCGGACGTTCTCCCCCGGAGCGCAGCCTGGCTCGGTCTGGAGGGACCTGCTGTCTCCTTCGGTTTTCAGGCCCAGGCGTGCGACCGCCTTGACTCCCCGAAGCCGCTGTCGGCCCCGAGGTGCTGGCGACACCCGCAGGTCCCTGGGGTGGAGGCCCCAGCCTGCAGGGTGTTTGTATCGCTTTCCGCGTCGGAGAGCAGGCATGGTGCTTTCGGGGAAGGGGGAGCTGACAGAGTACCCTCCGGGAAGCGCGTGCCAGAGCCGAGGGTTGGGCACCTTGCTCCGTGCTTCTAGGGGTCACAGCCGCTTCTCTCCTAAAGGGTCAGAGTGGGGTTGCTGTACCAAGGCGTCCCGCTGAAACAGTCCCATGGCAGGGGCTCGGCCCTTCGCCCGTCCGTTTCCGGCTGGCCTCCCTGCTCAGGGCGGTCCCCGGAGAGGTGGGCCTGCAGGCCGGCGTCGCCCTCCCGACCTCCCCGCGAGCCGGGTGTGCAGCCCGGTGCCCTCTTAACGCCGGCTCCGGTGGGCTCTACTGCGGGCGGGCGCCCGTCTCCACGAAGCGGGGCTGCCGCCAGAAGGCCTCCCGCAGGCTCGGAACGAGTAGGTTTTCTCTGCGGTGGGTCCGGCCGCTCGGTCTCAGCAGAAGCTGCTTCCGATGTCCTCGCGCGTGCAAAGCGGAGGCCGAGGTCGGGGGCCCCCTTCTAGGACGGCCCCCCACCTGAGGCCCGGCTGGCACCCTTCCTGCGGCTTCCGCCCCATCCTGCCGTGGCCCAGCTTGCTCCTTCGCCAAGGAGGCCTGCACGCGGAAGGCAGCTCGGCTTCAAGCTTGCCTCTCGGAGGGAAGGCTTTGGTGCTCGCTCGAGGTGAACAGGCCTCGCGCTGAGCAGGCCTCCTTCTCCGTGCAGCGACGTGTGTGCGGACGTGGACGGGGATTGCATTCCACCCTGCCTTGTCTCTCCCAGGGAGGTCGAGGGGCTTGACCTACGGCGTCCCCTCCCACGGCGAGTCAGCTAACCGCTTCCCCGGGGAGGACGCGAGGCGCCGGCCCGGGAGAAGCCGGCCCCAGCCCGGGCGCTCGGGCCTCACGAAGCGCGCCCTTCTCTCTCCTCCCCCTTCTCTCTTCTGACTCCTCTTTCCCTGGGTGGACGTTCTCCCCCGGAGCGCACCCTGGCTCGGTCTGGTGGGACCTGCTGTCTCCTTCGGTTTTCAGGCCCAGGCGTGCGACCACCTTGACTCCCCGAAGCCGCTGTCGGCCCCGAGGTGCTGGCGGCACCCGCAGGTCCCTGGGGTGGAGGCCCCAGCCTGCAGGGTGTTTGCATCGCTTTCCGCGTCGGAGAGCACGCATGGTGCTTTCGGGGAAGGAGGAGCTGACAGAGTCCCCTCCGGGAAGCGCGTGCCAGAGCCGAGGGTTGGGCACCTTGCCCCGTGCTTCTAGGGGTCACAGCCGCTTCTCTCCTAAAGGGTCAGAGTGGGGCTTGCTGTACCAAGGCGTCCCGCTGAAACAGTCCCATGGAGGGTCTCGGCCCTTCGCCCGTCCGTTTCAGGCTGGCCTCCCTGCTCAGGGCGCCACCCGGAGAGGAGGGCCTGCAGGCCGGCGTCGCCCTCCCGACCTCCCCGCGAGCCGGGTGTGCAGCCCGGTGCCCTCTGAACGCCGGCTCCGGTGGGTTCGACTTCGGGCTTGTGCCCGGCTCCGTGAAGCAGGACTGCCGCCAGAAGGCCTCCCGCAGCCTCGGAACGAGTGGGTTTGCTCTGCGGTGGGTCCGGCCGCTTGGTCCCAGCAGAAGCTCCTTACTATGTCCTCGCGCGTGCTTCGCGGAGGACGAGGTCGGGGGCCCCCTTCTAGGACGGCCCCCCAACTGAGGCCCGGCTGGCACCCTTCCTGCGGCTTCTGCCCCATCCTGCCGTGGCCCAGCTTGCCCCTTCGCCAAGGAGGCCTGCACGCGGAAGGCAGCTTGGCCTCAGGCTTGCCTCTCGGAGGGAAGGCTGTGGTGCTCGCTCGAGGTGAACAGGCCTCGCGCTGAGAAGGCCTCCTTCTCCTTGCAGCGACGTGTGTGCGGACGTGGACGTGGATGGCATTCCACCCTGCCTAGTCTCTCCCAGGGAGGTCGAGGGGCTTGACCTGCGGCGTCCCCACGCACAGCGAGTCAGCCAACCGCTTCCCCGGGGAGGACGCGAGGCGTCGGCCCGGGAGAAGCCGGCCCCACGGCCCGGGCGCTCGGGCCTCACGAAGCGCGCCCTTCCTCTCTCCTGCCCGCTTCTCTCTTCGCACTCGTCTTTCCCTAGGCGGACGTTCTCCCCCGGAGCGCACCGTGGCTCGGCCTGGACGGACCTGCTGTCTCCTTCGGTTTTCAGGCCCAGGCTTGCGACCGCCTTGACTCCCCGAAGCCGCTGTCGGCCCCGAGGTGCTGGCGGCACCCGCAGGTCCCTGGGGTGGAGGCCCCAGCCTGCAGGGTGTTTGCATCGCTTTCCGCGTCGGAGAGCACGCATGGTGCTTTCGGGGAAGGGGGAGCTGACAGAGTCCCCTCCGGGAAGCGCGTGCCAGAGCCGAGGGTTGGGCACCTTGCCCCGTGCTTCTAGGGGTCACAGCCGCTTCTCTCCTAAAGGGTCAGAGTGGGGCTTGCTGTACCAAGGCGTCCCGCTGAAACAGTCCCATGGCAGGGGCTCGGCCCTTCGCCCGTCCGTTTCCGGCTGGCCTCCCTGCTCAGGGCGGTCCCCGGAGAGGTGGGCCTGCAGGCCGGCGTCGCCCTCCCGGCCTCCCCGCGAGCCGGGTGTGCAGCCCGGTGCCCTCTGAACGCCGGCTCCGGTGGGCTCGACTACGGGCTTGCGCCCGGCTCCGTGAAGCAGGACTGCCGCCAGAAGGCCTCCCGCAGCCTCGGAACGAGTGGGTTTGCTCTGCGGTGGGTCCGGCCGCTTGGTCCCAGCAGAAGCTGCTTCCGATGTCCTCGCGCGTGCAAAGCGGAGGCCGAGGTCGGGGGCCCCCTTCTAGGACGGCCCCCCACCTGAGGCCCGGCTGGCACCCTTCCTGCGGCTTCCGCCCCATCCTGCCGTGGCCCAGCTTGCCCCTTCGCCAAGGAGGCCTGCACGCGGAAGGCAGCTTGGCCTCAGGCTTGCCTCTCGGAGGGAAGGCTGTGGTGCTCGCTCGAGGTGAACAGGCCTCGCGCTGAGAAGGCCTCCTTCTCCTTGCAGCGACGTGTGTGCGGACGTGCACGTGGATGGCATTCCACCCTGCCTTGTCTCTCCCAGGGAGGTCGAGGGGCTTGACCTGCGGCGTCCCCACGCACGGCGAGTCAGCCAACCGCTTCCCCGGGGAGGACGCGAGGCGTCGGTCCGGGAGAAGCCGGCCCCACGGCCCGGGCGCTCGGGCCTCACGAAGCGCGCCCTTCCTCTCTCCTGCCCGCTTCTCTCTTCGCACTTGTCTTTCCCTAGGCGGACGTTCTCCCCCGGAGTGCACCGTGGCTCGGCCTGGACGGACCTGCTGTCTCCTTCGGTTTTCAGGCCCAGGCTTGCGACCGCCTGGACTCCCCGAAGCCGCTGTCGGCCCCGAGGTGCTGGCGGCACCCGCAGGTCCCTGGGGTGGAGGCCCCAGCCGGCAGGGTGTTTGCATCACTTTCCGCATCTGAGAGCAGGCGTGGTGCATTCGGGGAAGGGGGAGCTGACAGAGTCCCCTCCGGGAAGCGCGTTTCAGAGCCAGGGTTGGGCACCTTGCTCCGTGCTTCTAGGGGTCACAGCCGCTTCTCTCCTAAAGGGTCAGAGTGGGGCTTGCTGTGCCAAGGTGTCCCGCTGAAACAGTCCCATGGCAGGGTCTCGGCCCTTCGCCCGTCCGTTTCAGGCTGGCCTCCCTGCTCAGGGCGGTCCCCGGAGAGGTGTGCCTGCAGGCCGGCGTCGCCCTCCCGACCTCCCCGCGAGCCGGGTGTGCAGCCCGGTGCCCTCTGAACGCCGGCTCCGGTGGGCTCGACCGCGGGCGGGCGCCCGGCTCCTCGAAGCGGGGCTTCCGCCAGAAGGCCTCCCGCACCTCGGAACGAGTGGGTTTGCTCTGCGGTGGGTCCGGCCGCTCAGTCCCTGCAGAAGCTGCTTGCGATGTCCTTGCTCGTGCTTCGCTGAGGCCTAGGTCGGGGGCCCCATCCTAGACGGCCCCACACCTGAGGCCCGGCTTGCAGCCTTCCTGCGGCTTCCGCCCCATCCTGCCGTGGCCCAGCTTGCCCCTTCGCCAAGGAGGCCTGCACGCGGAAGGCAGCTCGGCTTCAAGCTTGCCTCTCGGAGGGAAGGCTGTGGTGCTCGCTCGACGTGAACAGGCCTCGCGCTGAGAAGGCCTCCTTCTCCGTGCAGCGACGTGTGTGCGGACGTGGACGGGGATGGCATTCCACCCTGCCTTGTCTCTCCCAGGGAGGTCGAGGGGCTTGACCTACGGCGTCCCCTCCCTAGGCGAGTCAGCTAACCGCTTCCCCGGGGAGGACGCGAGGCGTCGGTCCGGGAGAAGCCGGCCCCACGGCCCGGGCGCTCGGGCCTCACGAAGCGCGCCCTTCCTCTCTCCTGCCCGCTTCTCTCTTCGCACTCGTCTTTCCCTAGGCGGACGTTCTCCCCCGGAGCGCACCGTGGCTCGGCCTGGACGGACCTGCTGTCTCCTTCGGTTTTCAGGCCCAGGCTTGCGACCGCCTTGACTCCCCGAAGCCGCTGTCGGCCCCGAGGTGCTGGCGGCACCCGCAGGTCCCTGGGGTGGAGGCCCCAGCCTGCAGGGTGTTTGCATCGCTTTCCGCGTCGGAGAGCACGCATGGTGCTTTCGGGGAAGGGGGAGCTGACAGAGTCCCCTCCGGGAAGCGCGTGCCAGAGCCGAGGGTTGGGCACCTTGCCCCGTGCTTCTAGGGGTCACAGCCGCTTCTCTCCTAAAGGGTCAGAGTGGGGCTTGCTGTACCAAGGCGTCCCGCTGAAACAGTCCCATGGCAGGGGCTCGGCCCTTCGCCCGTCCGTTTCCGGCTGGCCTCCCTGCTCAGGGCGGTCCCCGGAGAGGTGGGCCTGCAGGCCGGCGTCGCCCTCCCGGCCTCCCCGCGAGCCGGGTGTGCAGCCCGGTGCCCTCTGAACGCCGGCTCCGGTGGGCTCGACTACGGGCTTGCGCCCGGCTCCGTGAAGCAGGACTGCCGCCAGAAGGCCTCCCGCAGCCTCGGAACGAGTAGGTTTGCTCTGCGGTGGGTCCGGCCGCTCGGTCCCAGCAGAAGCTGCTTCCGATGTCCTCGCTCGTGCAAAGCGGAGGCCGAGGTCGGGGGCCCCCTTCTAGGACGGCCCCCCACCTGAGGCCCGGCTGGCACCCTTCCTGCGGCTTCCGCCCCATCCTGCCGTGGCCCAGCTTGCCCCTTCGCCAAGGAGGCCTGCACGCGGAAGGCAGCTTGGCCTCAGGCTTGCCTCTCGGAGGGAAGGCTGTGGTGCTCGCTCAAGGTGAACAGGCCTCGCGCTGAGAAGGCCTCCTTCTCCGTGCAGCGACGTGTGTGGGGACGTGCACGTGGATGGCATTCCACCCTGCCTTGTCTCTCCCAGGGAGGTCGAGGGGCTTGACCTGCGGCGTCCCCACGCACGGCGAGTCAGCCAACCGCTTCCCCGGGGAGGACGCGAGGCGTCGGTCCGGGAGAACCCGGCCCCACGGCCCGGGCGCTCGGGCCTCACGAAGCGCGCCCTTCCTCTCTCCTGCCCGCTTCTCTCTTCGCACTCGTCTTTCCCTAGGCGGACGTTCTCCCCCGGAGTGCACCGTGGCTCGGCCTGGACGGACCTGCTGTCTCCTTCGGTTTTCAGGCCCAGGCTTGCGACCGCCTGGACTCCCCGAAGCCGCTGTCGGCCCCGAGGTGCTGGCGGCACCCGCAGGTCCCTGGGGTGGAGGCCCCAGCCGGCAGGGTGTTTGCATCACTTTCCGCTTCTGAGAGCAGGCGTGGTGCATTCGGGGAAGGGGGAGCTGACAGAGTCCCCTCCGGGAAGCGCGTTTCAGAGCCAGGGTTGGGCATCTTGCTCCGTGCTTCTAGGGGTCACAGCCGCTTCTCTCCTAAAGGGTCAGAGTGGGGCTTGCTGTGCCAAGGTGTCCCGCTGAAACAGTCCCATGGCAGGGTCTCGGCCCTTCGCCCGTCCGTTTCAGGCTGGCCTCCCTGCTCAGGGCGGTCCCCGGAGAGGTGGGCCTGCAGGTCGGCGTCGCCCTCCCGACCTCCCCGCGAGCCGGGTGTGCAGCCCGGTGCCCTCTGAACGCCGGCTCCGGTGGGCTCGACCGCGGGCGGGCGCCCGGCTCCTCGAAGCGGGGCTTCCGCCAGAAGGCCTCCCGCACCTCGGAACGAGTGGGTTTGCTCTGCGGTGGGTCCGGCCGCTCAGTCCCTGCAGAAGCTGCTTGCGATGTCCTTGCTCGTGCTTCGCTGAGGCCTAGGTCGGGGGCCCCATCCTAGACGGCCCCACACCTGAGGCCCGGCTGGCAGCCTTCCTGCGGCTTCCGCCCCATCCTGCCGTGGCCCAGCTTGCCCCTTCGCCAAGGAGGCCTGCACGCGGAAGGCAGCTCGGCTTCAAGCTTGCCTCTCGGAGGGAAGGCTGAGGTGCTCGCTCGACGTGAACAGGCCTCGCGCTGAGAAGGCCTCCTTCTCCGTGCAGCGACGTGTGTGCGGACGTGGACGGGGATGGCATTCCACCCTGCCTTGTCTCTCCCAGGGAGGTCGAGGGGCTTGACCTGCGGCGTCCCCACGCACGGCGAGTCAGCCAACCGCTTCCCCGGGGAGGACGCGAGGCGTCGGTCCGGGAGAAGCCGGCCCCACGGCCCGGGCGCTCGGGCCTCACGAAGCGCGCCCTTCCTCTCTCCTGCCCGCTTCTCTCTTCGCACTCGTCTTTCCCTGGGCGGACGTTCTCCCCCGGAGCGCAGCCTGGCTCGGTCTGGAGGGACCTGCTGTCTCCTTCGGTTTTCAGGCCCAGGCGTGCGACCGCCTTGACTCCCCGAAGCCGCTGTCGGCCCCGAGGTGCTGGCGACACCCGCAGGTCCCTGGGGTGGAGGCCCCAGCCTGCAGGGTGTTTGTATCGCTTTCCGCGTCGGAGAGCAGGCATGGTGCTTTCGGGGAAGGGGGAGCTGACAGAGTACCCTCCGGGAAGCGCGTGCCAGAGCCGAGGGTTGGGCACCTTGCTCCGTGCTTCTAGGGGTCACAGCCGCTTCTCTCCTAAAGGGTCAGAGTGGGGTTGCTGTACCAAGGCGTCCCGCTGAAACAGTCCCATGGCAGGGGCTCGGCCCTTCGCCCGTCCGTTTCCGGCTGGCCTCCCTGCTCAGGGCGGTCCCCGGAGAGGTGGGCCTGCAGGCCGGCGTCGCCCTCCCGACCTCCCCGCGAGCCGGGTGTGCAGCCCGGTGCCCTCTTAACGCCGGCTCCGGTGGGCTCTACTGCGGGCGGGCGCCCGTCTCCACGAAGCGGGGCTGCCGCCAGAAGGCCTCCCGCAGGCTCGGAACGAGTAGGTTTTCTCTGCGGTGGGTCCGGCCGCTCGGTCTCAGCAGAAGCTGCTTCCGATGTCCTCGCGCGTGCAAAGCGGAGGCCGAGGTCGGGGGCCCCCTTCTAGGACGGCCCCCCACCTGAGGCCCGGCTGGCACCCTTCCTGCGGCTTCCGCCCCATCCTGCCGTGGCCCAGCTTGCTCCTTCGCCAAGGAGGCCTGCACGCGGAAGGCAGCTCGGCTTCAAGCTTGCCTCTCGGAGGGAAGGCTTTGGTGCTCGCTCGAGGTGAACAGGCCTCGCGCTGAGCAGGCCTCCTTCTCCGTGCAGCGACGTGTGTGCGGACGTGGACGGGGATTGCATTCCACCCTGCCTTGTCTCTCCCAGGGAGGTCGAGGGGCTTGACCTACGGCGTCCCCTCCCACGGCGAGTCAGCTAACCGCTTCCCCGGGGAGGACGCGAGGCGCCGGCCCGGGAGAAGCCGGCCCCAGCCCGGGCGCTCGGGCCTCACGAAGCGCGCCCTTCTCTCTCCTCCCCCTTCTCTCTTCTGACTCCTCTTTCCCTGGGTGGACGTTCTCCCCCGGAGCGCACCCTGGCTCGGTCTGGTGGGACCTGCTGTCTCCTTCGGTTTTCAGGCCCAGGCGTGCGACCACCTTGACTCCCCGAAGCCGCTGTCGGCCCCGAGGTGCTGGCGGCACCCGCAGGTCCCTGGGGTGGAGGCCCCAGCCTGCAGGGTGTTTGCATCGCTTTCCGCGTCGGAGAGCACGCATGGTGCTTTCGGGGAAGGAGGAGCTGACAGAGTCCCCTCCGGGAAGCGCGTGCCAGAGCCGAGGGTTGGGCACCTTGCCCCGTGCTTCTAGGGGTCACAGCCGCTTCTCTCCTAAAGGGTCAGAGTGGGGCTTGCTGTACCAAGGCGTCCCGCTGAAACAGTCCCATGGAGGGTCTCGGCCCTTCGCCCGTCCGTTTCAGGCTGGCCTCCCTGCTCAGGGCGCCACCCGGAGAGGAGGGCCTGCAGGCCGGCGTCGCCCTCCCGACCTCCCCGCGAGCCGGGTGTGCAGCCCGGTGCCCTCTGAACGCCGGCTCCGGTGGGTTCGACTTCGGGCTTGTGCCCGGCTCCGTGAAGCAGGACTGCCGCCAGAAGGCCTCCCGCAGCCTCGGAACGAGTGGGTTTGCTCTGCGGTGGGTCCGGCCGCTTGGTCCCAGCAGAAGCTCCTTACTATGTCCTCGCGCGTGCTTCGCGGAGGACGAGGTCGGGGGCCCCCTTCTAGGACGGCCCCCCAACTGAGGCCCGGCTGGCACCCTTCCTGCGGCTTCTGCCCCATCCTGCCGTGGCCCAGCTTGCCCCTTCGCCAAGGAGGCCTGCACGCGGAAGGCAGCTTGGCCTCAGGCTTGCCTCTCGGAGGGAAGGCTGTGGTGCTCGCTCGAGGTGAACAGGCCTCGCGCTGAGAAGGCCTCCTTCTCCTTGCAGCGACGTGTGTGCGGACGTGGACGTGGATGGCATTCCACCCTGCCTTGTCTCTCCCAGGGAGGTCGAGGGGCTTGACCTGCGGCGTCCCCACGCACAGCGAGTCAGCCAACCGCTTCCCCGGGGAGGACGCGAGGCGTCGGCCCGGGAGAAGCCGGCCCCACGGCCCGGGCGCTCGGGCCTCACGAAGCGCGCCCTTCCTCTCTCCTGCCCGCTTCTCTCTTCGCACTCGTCTTTCCCTAGGCGGACGTTCTCCCCCGGAGCGCACCATGGCTCGGCCTGGACGGACCTGCTGTCTCCTTCGGTTTTCAGGCCCAGGCTTGCGACCGCCTTGACTCCCCGAAGCCGCTGTCGGCCCCGAGGTGCTGGCGGCACCCGCAGGTCCCTGGGGTGGAGGCCCCAGCCTGCAGGGTGTTTGCATCGCTTTCCGCGTCGGAGAGCACGCATGGTGCTTTCGGGGAAGGGGGAGCTGACAGAGTCCCCTCCGGGAAGCGCGTGCCAGAGCCGAGGGTTGGGCACCTTGCCCCGTGCTTCTAGGGGTCACAGCCGCTTCTCTCCTAAAGGGTCAGAGTGGGGCTTGCTGTACCAAGGCGTCCCGCTGAAACAGTCCCATGGCAGGGGCTCGGCCCTTCGCCCGTCCGTTTCCGGCTGGCCTCCCTGCTCAGGGCGGTCCCCGGAGAGGTGGGCCTGCAGGCCGGCGTCGCCCTCCCGGCCTCCCCGCGAGCCGGGTGTGCAGCCCGGTGCCCTCTGAACGCCGGCTCCGGTGGGCTCGACTACGGGCTTGCGCCCGGCTCCGTGAAGCAGGACTGCCGCCAGAAGGCCTCCCGCAGCCTCGGAACGAGTGGGTTTGCTCTGCGGTGGGTCCGGCCGCTTGGTCCCAGCAGAAGCTGCTTCCGATGTCCTCGCGCGTGCAAAGCGGAGGCCGAGGTCGGGGGCCCCCTTCTAGGACGGCCCCCCACCTGAGGCCCGGCTGGCACCCTTCCTGCGGCTTCCGCCCCATCCTGCCGTGGCCCAGCTTGCCCCTTCGCCAAGGAGGCCTGCACGCGGAAGGCAGCTTGGCCTCAGGCTTGCCTCTCGGAGGGAAGGCTGTGGTGCTCGCTCGAGGTGAACAGGCCTCGCGCTGAGAAGGCCTCCTTCTCCTTGCAGCGACGTGTGTGCGGACGTGCACGTGGATGGCATTCCACCCTGCCTTGTCTCTCCCAGGGAGGTCGAGGGGCTTGACCTGCGGCGTCCCCACGCACGGCGAGTCAGCCAACCGCTTCCCCGGGGAGGACGCGAGGCGTCGGTCCGGGAGAAGCCGGCCCCACGGCCCGGGCGCTCGGGCCTCACGAAGCGCGCCCTTCCTCTCTCCTGCCCGCTTCTCTCTTCGCACTTGTCTTTCCCTAGGCGGACGTTCTCCCCCGGAGTGCACCGTGGCTCGGCCTGGACGGACCTGCTGTCTCCTTCGGTTTTCAGGCCCAGGCTTGCGACCGCCTGGACTCCCCGAAGCCGCTGTCGGCCCCGAGGTGCTGGCGGCACCCGCAGGTCCCTGGGGTGGAGGCCCCAGCCGGCAGGGTGTTTGCATCACTTTCCGCATCTGAGAGCAGGCGTGGTGCATTCGGGGAAGGGGGAGCTGACAGAGTCCCCTCCGGGAAGCGCGTTTCAGAGCCAGGGTTGGGCACCTTGCTCCGTGCTTCTAGGGGTCACAGCCGCTTCTCTCCTAAAGGGTCAGAGTGGGGCTTGCTGTGCCAAGGTGTCCCGCTGAAACAGTCCCATGGCAGGGTCTCGGCCCTTCGCCCGTCCGTTTCAGGCTGGCCTCCCTGCTCAGGGCGGTCCCCGGAGAGGTGTGCCTGCAGGCCGGCGTCGCCCTCCCGACCTCCCCGCGAGCCGGGTGTGCAGCCCGGTGCCCTCTGAACGCCGGCTCCGGTGGGCTCGACCGCGGGCGGGCGCCCGGCTCCTCGAAGCGGGGCTTCCGCCAGAAGGCCTCCCGCACCTCGGAACGAGTGGGTTTGCTCTGCGGTGGGTCCGGCCGCTCAGTCCCTGCAGAAGCTGCTTGCGATGTCCTTGCTCGTGCTTCGCTGAGGCCTAGGTCGGGGGCCCCATCCTAGACGGCCCCACACCTGAGGCCCGGCTTGCAGCCTTCCTGCGGCTTCCGCCCCATCCTGCCGTGGCCCAGCTTGCCCCTTCGCCAAGGAGGCCTGCACGCGGAAGGCAGCTCGGCTTCAAGCTTGCCTCTCGGAGGGAAGGCTGTGGTGCTCGCTCGACGTGAACAGGCCTCGCGCTGAGAAGGCCTCCTTCTCCGTGCAGCGACGTGTGTGCGGACGTGGACGGGGATGGCATTCCACCCTGCCTTGTCTCTCCCAGGGAGGTCGAGGGGCTTGACCTACGGCGTCCCCTCCCTAGGCGAGTCAGCTAACCGCTTCCCCGGGGAGGACGCGAGGCGTCGGTCCGGGAGAAGCCGGCCCCACGGCCCGGGCGCTCGGGCCTCACGAAGCGCGCCCTTCCTCTCTCCTGCCCGCTTCTCTCTTCGCACTCGTCTTTCCCTAGGCGGACGTTCTCCCCCGGAGCGCACCGTGGCTCGGCCTGGACGGACCTGCTGTCTCCTTCGGTTTTCAGGCCCAGGCTTGCGACCGCCTTGACTCCCCGAAGCCGCTGTCGGCCCCGAGGTGCTGGCGGCACCCGCAGGTCCCTGGGGTGGAGGCCCCAGCCTGCAGGGTGTTTGCATCGCTTTCCGCGTCGGAGAGCACGCATGGTGCTTTCGGGGAAGGGGGAGCTGACAGAGTCCCCTCCGGGAAGCGCGTGCCAGAGCCGAGGGTTGGGCACCTTGCCCCGTGCTTCTAGGGGTCACAGCCGCTTCTCTCCTAAAGGGTCAGAGTGGGGCTTGCTGTACCAAGGCGTCCCGCTGAAACAGTCCCATGGCAGGGGCTCGGCCCTTCGCCCGTCCGTTTCCGGCTGGCCTCCCTGCTCAGGGCGGTCCCCGGAGAGGTGGGCCTGCAGGCCGGCGTCGCCCTCCCGGCCTCCCCGCGAGCCGGGTGTGCAGCCCGGTGCCCTCTGAACGCCGGCTCCGGTGGGCTCGACTACGGGCTTGCGCCCGGCTCCGTGAAGCAGGACTGCCGCCAGAAGGCCTCCCGCAGCCTCGGAACGAGTAGGTTTGCTCTGCGGTGGGTCCGGCCGCTCGGTCCCAGCAGAAGCTGCTTCCGATGTCCTCGCTCGTGCAAAGCGGAGGCCGAGGTCGGGGGCCCCCTTCTAGGACGGCCCCCCACCTGAGGCCCGGCTGGCACCCTTCCTGCGGCTTCCGCCCCATCCTGCCGTGGCCCAGCTTGCCCCTTCGCCAAGGAGGCCTGCACGCGGAAGGCAGCTTGGCCTCAGGCTTGCCTCTCGGAGGGAAGGCTGTGGTGCTCGCTCGAGGTGAACAGGCCTCGCGCTGAGAAGGCCTCCTTCTCCGTGCAGCGACGTGTGTGGGGACGTGCACGTGGATGGCATTCCACCCTGCCTTGTCTCTCCCAGGGAGGTCGAGGGGCTTGACCTGCGGCGTCCCCACGCACGGCGAGTCAGCCAACCGCTTCCCCGGGGAGGACGCGAGGCGTCGGTCCGGGAGAACCCGGCCCCACGGCCCGGGCGCTCGGGCCTCACGAAGCGCGCCCTTCCTCTCTCCTGCCCGCTTCTCTCTTCGCACTCGTCTTTCCCTAGGCGGACGTTCTCCCCCGGAGTGCACCGTGGCTCGGCCTGGACGGACCTGCTGTCTCCTTCGGTTTTCAGGCCCAGGCTTGCGACCGCCTGGACTCCCCGAAGCCGCTGTCGGCCCCGAGGTGCTGGCGGCACCCGCAGGTCCCTGGGGTGGAGGCCCCAGCCGGCAGGGTGTTTGCATCACTTTCCGCTTCTGAGAGCAGGCGTGGTGCATTCGGGGAAGGGGGAGCTGACAGAGTCCCCTCCGGGAAGCGCGTTTCAGAGCCAGGGTTGGGCATCTTGCTCCGTGCTTCTAGGGGTCACAGCCGCTTCTCTCCTAAAGGGTCAGAGTGGGGCTTGCTGTGCCAAGGTGTCCCGCTGAAACAGTCCCATGGCAGGGTCTCGGCCCTTCGCCCGTCCGTTTCAGGCTGGCCTCCCTGCTCAGGGCGGTCCCCGGAGAGGTGGGCCTGCAGGTCGGCGTCGCCCTCCCGACCTCCCCGCGAGCCGGGTGTGCAGCCCGGTGCCCTCTGAACGCCGGCTCCGGTGGGCTCGACCGCGGGCGGGCGCCCGGCTCCTCGAAGCGGGGCTTCCGCCAGAAGGCCTCCCGCACCTCGGAACGAGTGGGTTTGCTCTGCGGTGGGTCCGGCCGCTCAGTCCCTGCAGAAGCTGCTTGCGATGTCCTTGCTCGTGCTTCGCTGAGGCCTAGGTCGGGGGCCCCATCCTAGACGGCCCCACACCTGAGGCCCGGCTGGCAGCCTTCCTGCGGCTTCCGCCCCATCCTGCCGTGGCCCAGCTTGCCCCTTCGCCAAGGAGGCCTGCACGCGGAAGGCAGCTCGGCTTCAAGCTTGCCTCTCGGAGGGAAGGCTGAGGTGCTCGCTCGACGTGAACAGGCCTCGCGCTGAGAAGGCCTCCTTCTCCGTGCAGCGACGTGTGTGCGGACGTGGACGGGGATGGCATTCCACCCTGCCTTGTCTCTCCCAGGGAGGTCGAGGGGCTTGACCTACGGCGTCCCCTCCCTAGGCGAGTCAGCTAACCGCTTCCCCGGGGAGGACGCGAGGCGTCGGTCCGGGAGAAGCCGGCCCCACGGCCCGGGCGCTCGGGCCTCACGAAGCGCGCCCTTCCTCTCTCCTGCCCGCTTCTCTCTTCGCACTCGTCTTTCCCTGGGCGGACGTTCTCCCCCGGAGCGCACCCTGGCTCGGTCTGGAGGGACCTGCTGTCTCCTTCGGTTTTCAGGCCCAGGCGTGCGACCGCCTTGACTCCCCGAAGCCGCTGTCGGCCCCGAGGTGCTGGTGGCACCCGCAGGTCCCTGGGGTGGAGGCCCCAGCCTGCAGGGTGTTTGCATCGCTTTCCGCGTCGGAGAGCACGCATGGTGCTTTCGGGGAAGGGGGAGCTGACAAAGCCCCCTCCGGGATGCGTGTTCCAGAGCCGAGGTTTGGGCGGCTTGCTCCGTGCTTCTAGGGGGTCACAGCCGCTTCTCTCCTATGGGACGGAGTGGGGCTTGCTGGGTCAAGGCGTCCCCCTGAAACAGTCCCATGGCAGGGGCTCGGCCCTTCGCCCGTCCGTTTCAGGCTGGCCTCCCTGCTCAGGGCGACACCCGGAGAGGTGGGCCTGCAGGCCGGCGTCGCCCTCCCGACCTCCCCGCGAGCCGGGTGTGCAGCCCGGTGCCCTCTGAAAGCCCCTTCCGGTGGGCTCGACTACGGGCTTGCGCCCGGCTCCGTGAAGCAGGACTGCCGCCAGAAGGCCTCCCAAAGCCTCGGAACGAGTGGGTTTGCTCTGCGGTGGGTCCGGCCGCTCGGTCCCAGCAGAAGCTGCTTCCGATGTCCTCGCGCGTGCTTCGCGGAGGCCGAGGTCAGGGGCCCCCTTCTAGGACGGCCCCCAAACTGAGGCCCGGCTGGCAGCCTTCCTGCGGTATCCGCCCACCCTGCCGCGGCCCAGCTTGCCCCTTCGCCAAGGAGGCCTGCACGCGGAAGGCAGCTCGGCCTCAGGCTTGCCTCTCAGAGGGAAGGCTGTGGTGCTCGCTCGAGGTGAACAGGCCTCGCGCTGAGAAGGCCTCCTTCTCCGTGCAGCGACATGTGTGCGGACGTGGACGGGGATGGCATTCCACCCTGCCTTGTCTCTCCCAGGGAGGTCGACGGGCTTGACCGGCGGCGTCCCCACCCACGCGAGTCAGCCAACCGCTTCCCCGGGGAGGACGCGAGGCGTCGGCCCGGGAGAAGCCGGCACCACGGCCCGGGCGCTCGGGCCTCACGAAGCGCGCCCTTCCTCTCTCCTGCCCGCTTCTCTCTTCGCACTCATCTTTCCCTAGGCGGACGTTCTCCTCCGGAGCGCACCATGGCTCGGCCTGGAGGGACCTGCTGTCTCCTTCGGTTTTCAGGCCCAGGCTTGCGACCGCCTTGACTCCCCGAAGCCGCTTTCGGCCCCGAGGTGCTGGCGGCACCCGCAGGTCCCTGGGGTGGAAGCCCCAGCCGGCAGGGTGTTTGCATCGCTTTCTGCATCTGAGAGCACGCATGGTGCTTTCGGGGAAGGGGGAGCTGACAGAGTCCCCTCCGGGAAGCGCGTGCCAGAGCCGAGGGTTGGGCACCTTGCTCCGTGCTTCTAGGGGTCACAGCCGCTTCTCTCCTAAAGGGTCAGAGTGGGGCTTGCTGTGCCAAGGCGTCCCGCTGAAACAGTCCCATGGCAGGGTCTCGGCCCTTCGCCCGTCCGTTTCAGGCTGGCTCCCTGCTCAGGGCGGTACCCGGAGAGGTGGGCCTGCAGGCCGGCGTCGCCCTCCCAACCTCCCCGCGAGCCGGGTGTGCAGCCCGGTGCCCTCTTAACGCCGGCTCCGGTGGGCTCGACTGCGGGCGGGCGCCCGGCGCCACGAAGCGGGGCTGCCGCCAGAAGGCCTCCCGCAGCCTCGGAACGAGTAGGTTTGCTCTGCGGTGGGTCCGGCCGCTCGGTCTCAGCAGAAGCTGCTTCCGATGTCCTCGCGCGTGCTTCGCGGAGGCCGAGGTCGGGGGCCCCCTTCTAGGACGGCCCCCCACCTGAGGCCCGGCTGGCACCCTTCCTGCGGCTTCCGCCCCATCCTGCCGTGGCCCAGCTTGCCCCTTCGCCAAGGAGGCCTGCACGCGGAAGGCAGCTCGGCTTCAAGCTTGCCTCTCGGAGGGAAGGCTGTGGTGCTCGCTCGAGGTGAACAGGCCTCGCGCTGAGAAGGCCTCCTTCTCCGTGCAGCGACGTGTGTGCGGACGTGGACGGGGATGGCATTCCACCCTGCCTTGTCTCTCCCAGGGAGGTCGAGGGGCTTGACCTACGGCGTCCCCTCCCACGGCGAGTCAGCTAACCGCTTCCCCGGGGAGGACGCGAGGCGTCGGTCCGGGAGAAGCCGGCCCCACGGCCCGGGCGCTCGGGCCTCACGAAGCGCGCCCTTCCTCTCTCCTGCCCGCTTCTCTCTTCGCACTCGTCTTTCCCTGGGCGGACGTTCTCCCCCGGAGCGCACCCTGGCTCGGTCTGGAGGGACCTGCTGTCTCCTTTGGTTTTCAGGCCCAGGCGTGCGACCGCCTTGACTCCCCGAAGCCGCTGTCGGCCCCGAGGTGCTGGCGGCACCCGCAGGTCCCTGGGGTGGAGGCCCCAGCCTGCAGGGTGTTTGCATCGCTTTCCGCGTCGGAGAGCAGGCATGGTGCTTTCGGGGAAGGGGGAGCTGACAGAGTCCCCTCCGGGAAGCGCGTGCCAGAGCCGAGGGTTGGGCACCTTGCTCCGTGCTTCTAGGGGTCACACCCGCTTCTCTCCTAAAGGGTCAGAGTGGGGCTTGCTGTACCAAGGCGTCCCGCTGAAACAGTCCCATGGCAGGGGCTCGGCCCTTCGCCCTTCCGTTTCCGGCTGGCCTCCCTGCTCAGGGCGGTCCCCGGAGAGGTGGGCCTGCAGGCCGGCGTCGCCCTCCCGACCTCCCCGCGAGCCGGGTGTGCAGCCCGGTGCCCTCTGAACGCCGGCTCCGGTGGGCTCTACTGCGGGCGGGCGCCCGTCTCCACGAAGCGGGGCTGCCGCCAGAAGGCCTCCCGCAGCCTCGGAACGAGTAGGTTTGCTCTGCGGTGGGTCCGGCCGCTCGGTCTCAGCAGAAGCTGCTTCCGATGTCCTCGCGCGTGCAAAGCGGAG
The DNA here is from genome assembly GCF_963455335.1 of Martes martes. NCBI lineage: Eukaryota > Metazoa > Chordata > Mammalia > Carnivora > Mustelidae > Martes > Martes martes. The sequence goes on along the minus strand of NC_137892.1, from coordinate 14,180,829 downwards.
GCCGAGGTCGGGGGCCCCCTTCTAGGACGGCCCCCCACCTGAGGCCCGGCTGGCACCCTTCCTGCGGCTTCCGCCCCATCCTGCCGTGGCTCAGCTTGCTCCTTCGCCAAGGAGGCCTGCACGCGGAAGGCAGCTCGGCTTCAAGCTTGCCTCTCGGAGGGAAGGCTTTGGTGCTCGCTCGAGGTGAACAGGCCTCGCGCTGAGAAGGCCTCCTTCTCCGTGCAGCGACGTGTGTGCGGACTTGGACGGGGATTGCATTCCACCCTGCCTTGTCTCTCCCAGGGAGGTCGAGGGGCTTGACCTACGGCGTGCCCTCCCACGGCGAGTCAGCTAACCGCTTCCCCGGGGAGGACGCGAGGCGCCGGCCCGGGAGAAGCCGGCCCCAGCCCGGGCGCTCGGGCCTCACGAAGCGCGCCCTTCCTCTCTCCTGCCCGCTTCTCTCTTCGCACTCCTCTTTCCCTGGGTAGACGTTCTCCCCCGGAGCGCACCCTGGCTCGGTCTGGAGGGACCTGCTGTCTCCTTCGGTTTTCAGGCCCAGGCGTGCGACCGCCTTGACTCCCCGAAGCCGCTGTCGGCCCCGAGGTGCTGGCGGCACCCGCAGGTCCCTGGGGTGGAGGCCCCATCCGGCAGGGTGTTTGCATCGCTTTCTGCGTCGGAGAGCAGGCATGGTGCTGTCGGGGAAGGGGGAGCTGACAGAGTCCCCTCCGGGAAGCACGTGCCAGAGCCGAGGGTTGGGCGCCTTGCTCCGTGCTTCTAGGGGTCACAGCCGCTTCTCTCCTAAAGGGTCAGAGTGGGGCTTGCTGTGCCAAGGCGTCCCACTGAAACAGTCCCATGGCAGGGGCTCGGCCCTTCGCCCGTCCGTTTCAGGCTGGCCTCCCTGCTCAGGGCGACACCCGGAGAGGTGGGCCTGCAGGCCGACGTCGCCCTCCCGACCTCCCCGCGAGCCGGGTGTGCAGCCCGGTGCCCTCTGAACGCCGGCTCCGGTGGGCTCGACTACGGGCTTGCGCCCGGCTCCGTGAAGCAGGACTGCCGCCAGAAGGCCTCCCGCAGCATCGGAACGAGTGGGTTTGCTCTGCGGTGGTTCCGGCCGCTCGGTCCCAGCAGAAGCTGCTTCTGATGTCCTCGCGCGTGCTTCGCAGAGGCCGAGGTCGGGGGCCCCCTTCTAGGACGGCCCCCAAACTGAGGCCCGGCTGGCAGCCTTCCTGCGGCTTCCGCCCCATCCTGCCGTGGCCCAGCTTGCCCCTTCGCCAAGGAGGCCTGCACGCGGAAGGCAGCTCGGCCTCAGGCTTGCCTCTCGGAGGGAAGGCTGTGGTGCTCGCTCGAGGTGAACAGGCCTCGCGCTGAGAAGGCCTCCTTCTCCGTGCAGCGACGTGTGTGCGGACGTGGACGGGGATGGCATTCCACCCTGCCTTGTCTCTCCCAGGGAGGTCAAGGGGCTTGACCTACCGCGTCCCCTCCCACGGCGAGTCAGCTAACCGCTTCCCCGGGGAGGACCGAGGCGCCGGCCCGGGAGAAGCCGGCCCCGCGGCCCGGGCGCTCGGGCCTCACGAAGCGCGCCCTTCCTCTCTCCTGCCCGCTTCTCTCTTCGCACTCCTCTTTCCCTGGGCGGACGTTCTCCCCCGGAGCGCACCCTGGCTCGGTCTGGAGGGTCCTGCTGTCTCCTTTGGTTTTCAGGCCCAGGCGTGCGACCGCCTTGACTCCCCGAAGCCGCTGTCGGCCCCGAGGTGCTGGCGGCACCCGCAGGTCCCTGGGGTGGAGGCCCCATCCGGCAGGGTGTTTGCATCGCTTTCCGCGTCGGAGAGCAGGCATGGTGTTTTCGGGGAAGGGGGAGCTGACAGAGTACCCTCCGGGAAGCGCGTGCCAGAGCCGAGGGTTGGGCACCTTGCTCCGTGCTTCTAGGGGTCACAGCCGCTTCTCTCCTAAAGGGTCAGAGTGGGGCTTGCTGTACCAAGGCGTCCCGCTGAAACAGTTCCATGGCAGGGGCTCGGCCCTTCGCCCGCCCGTTTCAGGCTGGCCTCCCTGCTCAGGGCGGTCCCCGGAGAGGTGGGCCTGCAGACCGGCGTCGCCCTCCCGACCTCCCCGCGAGCCGGGTGTGCAGCCCGGTGCCCTCTGAACGCCGGCTCGGTGGGCTCTACTGCGGGCGGGCGCCCGGCTCCACGAAGCGGGGCTGTCGCCAGAAGGCCTCCCGCAGCCTCGGAACGAGTAGGTTTGCTCTGCGGTGGGTCCGGCCGCTCGGTCTCAGCAGAAGCTGCTTCCGATGTCCTCGCGCGTGCTTCGCGGAGGCCGAGGTCGGGGGCCCCCTTCTAGGACGGCCCCCCACCTGAGGCCCGGCTGGCACCCTTCCTGCGGCTTCCACCCCATCCTGCCGTGGCCCAGCTTGCCCCTTCGCCAAGGAGGCCTGCACGCGGAAGGCAGCTTGGCCTCAGGCTTGCCTCTCGGAGGGAAGGCTGTGGTGCTCGCTCGAGGTGAACAGGCCTCGCGCTGAGAAGGCCTCCTTCTCCGTGCAGCGACGTGTGTGCGGACGTGGACGGGGATGGCATTCCACCCTGCCTTGTCTCTCCCAGGGAGGTCGAGGGGCTTGACCTACGGCGTCCCCTCCCTAGGCGAGTCAGCTAACCGCTTCCCCGGGGAGGACGCGAGGCGTCGGTCCGGGAGAAGCCGGCCCCACGGCCCGGGCGCTCGGGCCTCACGAAGCGCGCCCTTCCTCTCTCCTGCCCGCTTCTCTCTTCGCACTCGTCTTTCCCTAGGCGGACGTTCTCCCCCGGAGCGCACCGTGGCTCGGCCTGGACGGACCTGCTGTCTCCTTCGGTTTTCAGGCCCAGGCTTGCGACCGCCTTGACTCCCCGAAGCCGCTGTCGGCCCCGAGGTGCTGGCGGCACCCGCAGGTCCCTGGGGTGGAGGCCCCAGCCTGCAGGGTGTTTGCATCGCTTTCCGCGTCGGAGAGCACGCATGGTGCTTTCGGGGAAGGGGGAGCTGACAGAGTCCCCTCCGGGAAGCGCGTGCCAGAGCCGAGGGTTGGGCACCTTGCCCCGTGCTTCTAGGGGTCACAGCCGCTTCTCTCCTAAAGGGTCAGAGTGGGGCTTGCTGTACCAAGGCGTCCCGCTGAAACAGTCCCATGGCAGGGGCTCGGCCCTTCGCCCGTCCGTTTCAGGCTGGCCTCCCTGCTCAGGGCGGTCCCCGGAGAGGTGGGCCTGCAGGCCGGCGTCGCCCTCCCGGCCTCCCCGCGAGCCGGGTGTGCAGCCCGGTGCCCTCTGAACGCCGGCTCCGGTGGGCTCGACTACGGGCTTGCGCCCGGCTCCGTGAAGCAGGACTGCCGCCAGAAGGCCTCCCGCAGCCTCGGAACGAGTAGGTTTGCTCTGCGGTGGGTCCGGCCGCTCGGTCCCAGCAGAAGCTGCTTCCGATGTCCTCGCTCGTGCAAAGCGGAGGCCGAGGTCGGGGGCCCCCTTCTAGGACGGCCCCCCACCTGAGGCCCGGCTGGCACCCTTCCTGCGGCTTCCGCCCCATCCTGCCGTGGCCCAGCTTGCCCCTTCGCCAAGGAGGCCTGCACGCGGAAGGCAGCTTGGCCTCAGGCTTGCCTCTCGGAGGGAAGGCTGTGGTGCTCGCTCGAGGTGAACAGGCCTCGCGCTGAGAAGGCCTCCTTCTCCGTGCAGCGACGTGTGTGGGGACGTGCACGTGGATGGCATTCCACCCTGCCTTGTCTCTCCCAGGGAGGTCGAGGGGCTTGACCTGCGGCGTCCCCACGCACGGCGAGTCAGCCAACCGCTTCCCCGGGGAGGACGCGAGGCGTCGGTCCGGGAGAACCCGGCCCCACGGCCCGGGCGCTCGGGCCTCACGAAGCGCGCCCTTCCTCTCTCCTGCCCGCTTCTCTCTTCGCACTCGTCTTTCCCTAGGCGGACGTTCTCCCCCGGAGTGCACCGTGGCTCGGCCTGGACGGACCTGCTGTCTCCTTCGGTTTTCAGGCCCAGGCTTGCGACCGCCTGGACTCCCCGAAGCCGCTGTCGGCCCCGAGGTGCTGGCGGCACCCGCAGGTCCCTGGGGTGGAGGCCCCAGCCGGCAGGGTGTTTGCATCACTTTCCGCTTCTGAGAGCAGGCGTGGTGCATTCGGGGAAGGGGGAGCTGACAGAGTCCCCTCCGGGAAGCGCGTTTCAGAGCCAGGGTTGGGCATCTTGCTCCGTGCTTCTAGGGGTCACAGCCGCTTCTCTCCTAAAGGGTCAGAGTGGGGCTTGCTGTGCCAAGGTGTCCCGCTGAAACAGTCCCATGGCAGGGTCTCGGCCCTTCGCCCGTCCGTTTCAGGCTGGCCTCCCTGCTCAGGGCGGTCCCCGGAGAGGTGGGCCTGCAGGTCGGCGTCGCCCTCCCGACCTCCCCGCGAGCCGGGTGTGCAGCCCGGTGCCCTCTGAACGCCGGCTCCGGTGGGCTCGACCGCGGGCGGGCGCCCGGCTCCTCGAAGCGGGGCTTCCGCCAGAAGGCCTCCCGCACCTCGGAACGAGTGGGTTTGCTCTGCGGTGGGTCCGGCCGCTCAGTCCCTGCAGAAGCTGCTTGCGATGTCCTTGCTCGTGCTTCGCTGAGGCCTAGGTCGGGGGCCCCATCCTAGACGGCCCCACACCTGAGGCCCGGCTGGCAGCCTTCCTGCGGCTTCCGCCCCATCCTGCCGTGGCCCAGCTTGCCCCTTCGCCAAGGAGGCCTGCACGCGGAAGGCAGCTCGGCTTCAAGCTTGCCTCTCGGAGGGAAGGCTGAGGTGCTCGCTCGACGTGAACAGGCCTCGCGCTGAGAAGGCCTCCTTCTCCGTGCAGCGACGTGTGTGCGGACGTGGACGGGGATGGCATTCCACCCTGCCTTGTCTCTCCCAGGGAGGTCGAGGGGCTTGACCTACGGCGTCCCCTCCCTAGGCGAGTCAGCTAACCGCTTCCCCGGGGAGGACGCGAGGCGTCGGTCCGGGAGAAGCCGGCCCCACGGCCCGGGCGCTCGGGCCTCACGAAGCGCGCCCTTCCTCTCTCCTGCCCGCTTCTCTCTTCGCACTCGTCTTTCCCTGGGCGGACGTTCTCCCCCGGAGCGCACCCTGGCTCGGTCTGGAGGGACCTGCTGTCTCCTTCGGTTTTCAGGCCCAGGCGTGCGACCGCCTTGACTCCCCGAAGCCGCTGTCGGCCCCGAGGTGCTGGTGGCACCCGCAGGTCCCTGGGGTGGAGGCCCCAGCCTGCAGGGTGTTTGCATCGCTTTCCGCGTCGGAGAGCACGCATGGTGCTTTCGGGGAAGGGGGAGCTGACAAAGCCCCCTCCGGGATGCGTGTTCCAGAGCCGAGGTTTGGGCGGCTTGCTCCGTGCTTCTAGGGGGTCACAGCCGCTTCTCTCCTATGGGACGGAGTGGGGCTTGCTGGGTCAAGGCGTCCCCCTGAAACAGTCCCATGGCAGGGGCTCGGCCCTTCGCCCGTCCGTTTCAGGCTGGCCTCCCTGCTCAGGGCGACACCCGGAGAGGTGGGCCTGCAGGCCGGCGTCGCCCTCCCGACCTCCCCGCGAGCCGGGTGTGCAGCCCGGTGCCCTCTGAAAGCCCCTTCCGGTGGGCTCGACTACGGGCTTGCGCCCGGCTCCGTGAAGCAGGACTGCCGCCAGAAGGCCTCCCAAAGCCTCGGAACGAGTGGGTTTGCTCTGCGGTGGGTCCGGCCGCTCGGTCCCAGCAGAAGCTGCTTCCGATGTCCTCGCGCGTGCTTCGCGGAGGCCGAGGTCAGGGGCCCCCTTCTAGGACGGCCCCCAAACTGAGGCCCGGCTGGCAGCCTTCCTGCGGTATCCGCCCACCCTGCCGCGGCCCAGCTTGCCCCTTCGCCAAGGAGGCCTGCACGCGGAAGGCAGCTCGGCCTCAGGCTTGCCTCTCAGAGGGAAGGCTGTGGTGCTCGCTCGAGGTGAACAGGCCTCGCGCTGAGAAGGCCTCCTTCTCCGTGCAGCGACATGTGTGCGGACGTGGACGGGGATGGCATTCCACCCTGCCTTGTCTCTCCCAGGGAGGTCGACGGGCTTGACCGGCGGCGTCCCCACCCACGCGAGTCAGCCAACCGCTTCCCCGGGGAGGACGCGAGGCGTCGGCCCGGGAGAAGCCGGCACCACGGCCCGGGCGCTCGGGCCTCACGAAGCGCGCCCTTCCTCTCTCCTGCCCGCTTCTCTCTTCGCACTCATCTTTCCCTAGGCGGACGTTCTCCTCCGGAGCGCACCATGGCTCGGCCTGGAGGGACCTGCTGTCTCCTTCGGTTTTCAGGCCCAGGCTTGCGACCGCCTTGACTCCCCGAAGCCGCTTTCGGCCCCGAGGTGCTGGCGGCACCCGCAGGTCCCTGGGGTGGAAGCCCCAGCCGGCAGGGTGTTTGCATCGCTTTCTGCATCTGAGAGCACGCATGGTGCTTTCGGGGAAGGGGGAGCTGACAGAGTCCCCTCCGGGAAGCGCGTGCCAGAGCCGAGGGTTGGGCACCTTGCTCCGTGCTTCTAGGGGTCACAGCCGCTTCTCTCCTAAAGGGTCAGAGTGGGGCTTGCTGTGCCAAGGCGTCCCGCTGAAACAGTCCCATGGCAGGGTCTCGGCCCTTCGCCCGTCCGTTTCAGGCTGGCTCCCTGCTCAGGGCGGTACCCGGAGAGGTGGGCCTGCAGGCCGGCGTCGCCCTCCCAACCTCCCCGCGAGCCGGGTGTGCAGCCCGGTGCCCTCTTAACGCCGGCTCCGGTGGGCTCGACTGCGGGCGGGCGCCCGGCGCCACGAAGCGGGGCTGCCGCCAGAAGGCCTCCCGCAGCCTCGGAACGAGTAGGTTTGCTCTGCGGTGGGTCCGGCCGCTCGGTCTCAGCAGAAGCTGCTTCCGATGTCCTCGCGCGTGCTTCGCGGAGGCCGAGGTCGGGGGCCCCCTTCTAGGACGGCCCCCCACCTGAGGCCCGGCTGGCACCCTTCCTGCGGCTTCCGCCCCATCCTGCCGTGGCCCAGCTTGCCCCTTCGCCAAGGAGGCCTGCACGCGGAAGGCAGCTCGGCTTCAAGCTTGCCTCTCGGAGGGAAGGCTGTGGTGCTCGCTCGAGGTGAACAGGCCTCGCGCTGAGAAGGCCTCCTTCTCCGTGCAGCGACGTGTGTGCGGACGTGGACGGGGATGGCATTCCACCCTGCCTTGTCTCTCCCAGGGAGGTCGAGGGGCTTGACCTACGGCGTCCCCTCCCACGGCGAGTCAGCTAACCGCTTCCCCGGGGAGGACGCGAGGCGTCGGTCCGGGAGAAGCCGGCCCCACGGCCCGGGCGCTCGGGCCTCACGAAGCGCGCCCTTCCTCTCTCCTGCCCGCTTCTCTCTTCGCACTCGTCTTTCCCTGGGCGGACGTTCTCCCCCGGAGCGCACCCTGGCTCGGTCTGGAGGGACCTGCTGTCTCCTTTGGTTTTCAGGCCCAGGCGTGCGACCGCCTTGACTCCCCGAAGCCGCTGTCGGCCCCGAGGTGCTGGCGGCACCCGCAGGTCCCTGGGGTGGAGGCCCCAGCCTGCAGGGTGTTTGCATCGCTTTCCGCGTCGGAGAGCAGGCATGGTGCTTTCGGGGAAGGGGGAGCTGACAGAGTCCCCTCCGGGAAGCGCGTGCCAGAGCCGAGGGTTGGGCACCTTGCTCCGTGCTTCTAGGGGTCACACCCGCTTCTCTCCTAAAGGGTCAGAGTGGGGCTTGCTGTACCAAGGCGTCCCGCTGAAACAGTCCCATGGCAGGGGCTCGGCCCTTCGCCCTTCCGTTTCCGGCTGGCCTCCCTGCTCAGGGCGGTCCCCGGAGAGGTGGGCCTGCAGGCCGGCGTCGCCCTCCCGACCTCCCCGCGAGCCGGGTGTGCAGCCCGGTGCCCTCTGAACGCCGGCTCCGGTGGGCTCTACTGCGGGCGGGCGCCCGTCTCCACGAAGCGGGGCTGCCGCCAGAAGGCCTCCCGCAGCCTCGGAACGAGTAGGTTTGCTCTGCGGTGGGTCCGGCCGCTCGGTCTCAGCAGAAGCTGCTTCCGATGTCCTCGCGCGTGCAAAGCGGAGGCCGAGGTCGGGGGCCCCCTTCTAGGACGGCCCCCCACCTGAGGCCCGGCTGGCACCCTTCCTGCGGCTTCCGCCCCATCCTGCCGTGGCTCAGCTTGCTCCTTCGCCAAGGAGGCCTGCACGCGGAAGGCAGCTCGGCTTCAAGCTTGCCTCTCGGAGGGAAGGCTTTGGTGCTCGCTCGAGGTGAACAGGCCTCGCGCTGAGAAGGCCTCCTTCTCCGTGCAGCGACGTGTGTGCGGACTTGGACGGGGATTGCATTCCACCCTGCCTTGTCTCTCCCAGGGAGGTCGAGGGGCTTGACCTACGGCGTGCCCTCCCACGGCGAGTCAGCTAACCGCTTCCCCGGGGAGGACGCGAGGCGCCGGCCCGGGAGAAGCCGGCCCCAGCCCGGGCGCTCGGGCCTCACGAAGCGCGCCCTTCCTCTCTCCTGCCCGCTTCTCTCTTCGCACTCCTCTTTCCCTGGGTAGACGTTCTCCCCCGGAGCGCACCCTGGCTCGGTCTGGAGGGACCTGCTGTCTCCTTCGGTTTTCAGGCCCAGGCGTGCGACCGCCTTGACTCCCCGAAGCCGCTGTCGGCCCCGAGGTGCTGGCGGCACCCGCAGGTCCCTGGGGTGGAGGCCCCATCCGGCAGGGTGTTTGCATCGCTTTCTGCGTCGGAGAGCAGGCATGGTGCTGTCGGGGAAGGGGGAGCTGACAGAGTCCCCTCCGGGAAGCACGTGCCAGAGCCGAGGGTTGGGCGCCTTGCTCCGTGCTTCTAGGGGTCACAGCCGCTTCTCTCCTAAAGGGTCAGAGTGGGGCTTGCTGTGCCAAGGCGTCCCACTGAAACAGTCCCATGGCAGGGGCTCGGCCCTTCGCCCGTCCGTTTCAGGCTGGCCTCCCTGCTCAGGGCGACACCCGGAGAGGTGGGCCTGCAGGCCGACGTCGCCCTCCCGACCTCCCCGCGAGCCGGGTGTGCAGCCCGGTGCCCTCTGAACGCCGGCTCCGGTGGGCTCGACTACGGGCTTGCACCCGGCTCCGTGAAGCAGGACTGCCGCCAGAAGGCCTCCCGCAGCATCGGAACGAGTGGGTTTGCTCTGCGGTGGTTCCGGCCGCTCGGTCCCAGCAGAAGCTGCTTCTGATGTCCTCGCGCGTGCTTCGCAGAGGCCGAGGTCGGGGGCCCCCTTCTAGGACGGCCCCCAAACTGAGGCCCGGCTGGCAGCCTTCCTGCGGCTTCCGCCCCATCCTGCCGTGGCCCAGCTTGCCCCTTCGCCAAGGAGGCCTGCACGCGGAAGGCAGCTCGGCCTCAGGCTTGCCTCTCGGAGGGAAGGCTGTGGTGCTCGCTCGAGGTGAACAGGCCTCGCGCTGAGAAGGCCTCCTTCTCCGTGCAGCGACGTGTGTGCGGACGTGGACGGGGATGGCATTCCACCCTGCCTTGTCTCTCCCAGGGAGGTCAAGGGGCTTGACCTACCGCGTCCCCTCCCACGGCGAGTCAGCTAACCGCTTCCCCGGGGAGGACCGAGGCGCCGGCCCGGGAGAAGCCGGCCCCGCGGCCCGGGCGCTCGGGCCTCACGAAGCGCGCCCTTCCTCTCTCCTGCCCGCTTCTCTCTTCGCACTCGTCTTTCCCTGGGCGGACGTTCTCCCCCGGAGCGCACCCTGGCTCGGTCTGGAGGGACCTGCTGTCTCCTTTGGTTTTCAGGCCCAGGCGTGCGACCGCCTTGACTCCCCGAAGCCGCTGTCGGCCCCGAGGTGCTGGCGGCACCCGCAGGTCCCTGGGGTGGAGGCCCCAGCCGGCAGGGTGTTTGCATCACTTTCCGCATCTGAGAGCAGGCGTGGTGCTTTTGGGGAAGGGGGAGCTGACAAAGCCCCCTCCGGGATGCGTGTTCAAGAGCCGAGGTTTGGGCGGCTTGCTCCGTGCTTCTAGAGGGTCACAGCCGCTTCTCTCCTAACGGGACAGAGTGGGGCTTGCTGTACCAAGGCGTCCCGCTGAAACAGTCCCATGGCAGGGGCTCGGCCCTTCGCCCGTCCGTTTCAGGCTGGCCTCCCTGCTCAGGGCGGTCCCCGGAGAGGTGCGCCTGCAGGCCGGCGTCGCCCTCCCGACCTCCCCGCGAGCCGGGTGTGCAGCCCAGTGCCCTCTTAACGCCGGCTCCGGTGGGTTCGACTTCGGGCTTGCGCCCGGCTCCGTGAAGGAGGACTGCCGCCAGAAGGCCTCCCGCAGCCTCGGAACGAGTGGGTTTGCTCTGCGGTGGGTCCGGCCGCTTGGTCCCAGCAGAAGCTCCTTACTATGTCCTCGCGCGTGCTACGCGGAGGCCGAGTTCGGGGGCCCCCTTCTAGGACGGCCCCCCACCTGAGGCCCGGCTGGCACCCTTCCTGCGGCTTCCGCCCCATCCTGCCGTGGCCCAGCTTGCCCCTTCGCCAAGGAGGCCTGCACGCGGAAGGCAGCTTGGCCTCAGGCTTGCCTCTCGGAGGGAAGGCTGTGGTGCTCGCTCGAGGTGAACAGGCCTCGCGCTGAGAAGGCCTCCTTCTCCTTGCAGCGACGTGTGTGCGGACGTGGACGTGGATGGCATTCCACCCTGCCTTGTCTCTCCCAGGGAGGTCGAGGGGCTTGACCTGCGGCGTCCCCACGCACAGCGAATCAGCCAACCGCTTCCCCGGGGAGGACGCGAGGCGTCGGTCCGGGAGAAGCCGGCCCCACGGCCCGGGCGCTCGGGCCTCACGAAGCGCGCCCTTCCTCTCTCCTGCCCGCTTCTCTCTTCGCACTCGTCTTTCCCTAGGCGGACGTTCTCCCCCGGAGCGCACCGTGGCTCGGCCTGGACGGACCTGCTGTCTCCTTCGGTTTTCAGGCCCAGGCGTGCGACCGCCTTGACTCCCCGAAGCCGCTGTCGGCCCCGAGGTGCTGGCGGCACCCGCAGGTCCCTGGGGTGGAGGCCCCAGCCGGCAGGGTGTTTGCATCGCTTTCCGCATCTGAGAGCAGGCGTGGTGCTTTTGGGGAAGGGGGAGCTGACAAAGCCCCCTCCGGGATGCGTGTTCCAGAGCCGAGGTTTGGGCGGCTTGCTCCGTGCTTCTAGGGGATCACAGCCGCTTCTCTCCTAACGGGACGGAGTGGGGCTTGCTGGGTCAAGGCGTCCCCCTGAAAAGGTCCCATGGCAGGGGCTCGGCCCTTCGCCCGTCCGTTTCAGGCTGGCCTCCCTGCTCAGGGCGACACCCGGAGAGGTGGGCCTGCAGGCCGGCGTCGCCCTCCCGACCTCCCCGCGAGCCGGGTGTGCAGCCCGGTGCCCTCTGAAAGCCGGTTCCAGTGGGCTCGACTACGGGCTTGCGCCCGGCTCCGTGAAGCAGGACTGCCGCCAGAAGGCCTCCCGCAGCCTCGGAACGAGTAGGTTTGCTCTGCGGTGGGTCCGGCCGCTCGGTCCCAGCAGAAGCTGCTTCCGTTGTCCTCGCGCGTTAGGACGGCCCCCCACCTGAGGCCCGGCTGGCACCCTTCCTGCGGCTTCCGCCCCATCCTGCCGCGGCCCAGCTTGCCCCTTCGCCAAGGAGGCCTGCACGCGGAAGGCAGCTCGGCTTCAAGCTTGCCTCTCGGAGGGAAGGCTGTGGTGCTCGCTCGAGGTGAACAGGCCTCGCGCTGAGAAGGCCTCCTTCTCCGTGCAGCGACGTGTGTGTGGACGTGGTCGGGGATGGCATTCCACCCTGCCTTGTCTCTCCCAGGGAGGTCCAGTGGCTTGACCTGCGGCGTCCCCACCCACGGCGAGTCAGCCAACCGCTTCCCCGGGGAGGACCGAGGCGTCGGCCCGGGAGAAGTCGGCCCCACGGCCCGGGCGCTCGGGCCGAACGAAGCGCGCCGTTCCTCTCTCCTGCCCGCTTCTCTCTTCGCACTCGTCTTTCCCTGGGCGGACGTACTCCCCCGGAGCACACCGTGGCTCGGCATGGAGGGACCTGCTGTCTCCTTCGGTTTTCAGGCCCAGGCGTGCGACCGCCTTGACTCCCCGAAGCCGCTGCCGGCCCTGAGGTGCTGGCGGCACCCGCAGGTCCCTGGGGTGGAGGCCCCAGCTGGCAGGGTATTTGCATCACTTTCCGCATCTGAGAGCAGGCGTGGTGCATTCGGGGAAGGGGGAGCTGACAGAGTCCCCTCCGGGAAGCGCGTTTCAGAGCCAGGGTTGGGCACCTTGCTCCGTGCTTCTAGGGGTCACAGCCGCTTCTCTCCTAAAGGGTCAGAGTGGGGCTTGCTGTGCCAAGGTGTCCCGCTGAAACAGTCCCATGGCAGGGTCTCGGCCCTTCGCCCGTCCGTTTCAGGCTGGCCTCCCTGCTCAGGGCGGTCCCCGGAGAGGTGGGCCTGCAGGCCGGCGTCGCCCTCCCGACCTCCCCGCGAGCCGGGTGTGCAGCCCGGTGCCCTCTGAACGCCGGCTCCGGTGGGCTCGACCGCGGGCGGGCGCCCGGCTCCTCGAAGCGGGGCTTCCGCCAGAAGGCCTCCCGCCCCTCGGAACGAGTGGGTTTGCTCTGCGGTGGGTCCGGCCGCTCAGTCCCTGCAGAAGCTGCTTGCGATGTCCTTGCTCGTGCTTCGCTGAGGCCTAGGTCGGGGGCCCCATCCTAGACGGCCCCACACCTGAGGCCCGGCTGGCACCCTTCCTGCGGCTTCCGCCCCATCCTGCCGTGGCCCAGCTTGCCCCTTCGCCAAGGAGGCCTGCACGCGGAAGGCAGCTCGGCTTCAAGCTTGCCTCTCGGAGGGAAGGCTGTGGTGCTCGCTCGACGTGAACAGGCCTCGCGCTGAGAAGGCCTCCTTCTCCGTGCAGCGACGTGTGTGCGGACGTGGACGGGGATGGCATTCCACCCTGCCTTGTCTCTCCCAGGGAGGTCGAGGGGCTTGACCTACGGCGTCCCCTCCCTAGGCGAGTCAGCTAACCGCTTCCCCGGGGAGGACACGAGGCGTCGGTCCGGGAGAAGCCGGCCCCACGGCCCGGGCGCTCGGGCCTCACGAAGCGCGCCCTTCCTCTCTCCTGCCCGCTTCTCTCTTCGCACTCGTCATTCCCTGGGCGGATGTTCTCCCCCGGAGCGCACCCTGGCTCGGTCTGGAGGGACCTGCTGTCTCCTTTGGTTTTCAGGCCCAGGCGTGCGACCGCCTTGACTCCCCGAAGCCGCTGTCGGCCCCGAGGTGCTGGCGGCACCCGCAGGTCCCTGGGGTGGAGGCCCCAGCCTGCAGGGTGTTTGCATCGCTTTCCGCGTCGGAGAGCAGGCATGGTGCTTTCGGGGAAGGGGGAGCTGACAGAGTCCCCTCCGGGAAGCGCGTCCCAGAGCCGTGGGTTGGGCACCTTGCTCCGTGCTTCTAGGGGTCACAGCCGCTTCTCTCCTAAAGGGTCAGAGTGGGGCTTGCTGTACCAAGGCGTCCCGCTGAAACAGTCCCATGGCAGGGGCTCGGCCCTTCGCCCGTCCGTTTCCGGCTGTCCTCCCTGCTCAGGGCGGTCCCCGGAGAGGTGGGCCTGCAGGCCGGCGTCGCCCTCCCGACCTCCCCGCGAGCCGGGTGTGCAGCCCGGTGCCCTCTTAACGCCGGCTCCGGTGGGCTCTACTGCGGGCGTGCGCCCGTCTCCACGAAGCGGGGCTGCCGCCAGAAGGCCTCCCGCAGCCTCGGAACGAGTAGGTTTTCTCTGCGGTGGGTCCGGCCGCTCGGTCTCAGCAGAAGCTGCTTCCGATGTCCTCGCGCGTGCAAAGCGGAGGCCGAGGTCGGGGGCCCCCTTCTAGGACGGCCCCCCACCTGAGGCCCGGCTGGCACCCTTCCTGCGGCTTCCGCCCCATCCTGCCGTGGCCCAGCTTGCCCCTTCGCCAAGGAGGCCTGCACGCGGATGGCAGCTCGGCTTCAAGCTTGCCTCTCGGAGGGAAGGCTTTGGTGCTCGCTCGAGGTGAACAGGCCTCGCGCTGAGAAGGCCTCCTTCTCCGTGCAGCGACGTGTGTGCGGACGTGGACGGGGATTGCATTCCACCCTGCCTTGTCTCTCCCAGGGAGGTCGAGGGGCTTGACCTACGGCGTCCCCTACCTCGGCGAGTCAGCTAACCGCTTCCCCGGGGAGGACGCGAGGCGCCGGCCCGGGAGAAGCCGGCCCCAGCCCGGGCGCTCGGGCCTCAGGAAGCGCGCCCTTCTCTCTCCTCCCCCTTCTCTCTTCTGACTCGTCTTTCCCTGGGTGGACGTTCTCCCCCGGAGCGCACCCTGGCTCGGTCTGGTGGGACCTTCTGTCTCCTTCGGTTTTCAGGCCCAGGCGTGCGACCACCTTGACTCCCCGAAGCCGCTGTCGGCCCCGAGGTGCTGGCGGCACCCGCAGGTCCCTGGGGTGGAGACCCAGCCTGCAGGGTGTTTGCATCGCTTTCCGCGTCGGAGAGCAGGCATGGTGCTTTCGGGGAAGGGGGAGCTGACAGAGTCCCCTCCGGGAAGCGCGTGCCAGAGCCGTGGGTTGGGCGCCTTCCTCCGTGCTTCTAGGGGTCACAGCCGCTTCTCTCCTAAAGGGTCAGAGTGGGGCTTGCTGTGCCAAGGCGTCCCGCTGAAACAGTCCCATGGAGGGTCTCGGCCCTTCGCCCGTCCGTTTCAGGCTGGCCTCCCTGCTCAGGGCGCCACCCGGAGAGGAGGGCCTGCAGGCCGGCGTCGCCCTCCCGACCTCCCCGCGAGCCAGGTGTGCAGCCCGGTGCCCTCTGAACGCCGGCTCCGGTGGGTTCGACTTCGGGCTTGTGCCCGGCTCCGTGAAGCAGGACTGCCGCCAGAAGGCCTCCCGCAGCCTCGGAACGAGTGGGTTTGCTCTGCGGTGGGTCCGGCCACTCGGTCCCAGCAGAAGCTGCTTCCGATGTCCTCGCGCGTGCTTTTCGGAGGCCGAGGTCGGGGGCCCCCTTCTAGGACGGCCCCCCACCTGAGGCCCGGCTGGCACCCTTCCTGCGGCTTCCGCCCCATCCTGCCGTGGCCCAGCTTGCCCCTTCGCCAAGGAGGCCTGCACACGGAAGGCAGCTTGTCCTCAGGCTTGCCTCTCGGAGGGAAGGCTGTGGTGCTCGCTCAAGGTGAACAGGCCTCGCGCTGAGAAGGCCTCCTTCTCCGTGCAGCGACGTGTGTGCGGACGTGGACGGGGATGGCATTCCACCCTGCCTTGTCTCTCCCAGGGAGGTCAAGGGGCTTGACCTACCGCGTCCCCTCCCACGGCGAGTCAGCTAACCGCTTCCCCGGGGAGGACCGAGGCGCCGGCCCGGGAGAAGCCGGCCCCGCGGCCCGGGCGCTCGGGCCTCACGAAGCGCGCCCTTCCTCTCTCCTGCCCGCTTCTCTCTTCGCACTCCTCTTTCCCTGGGCGGACGTTCTCCCCCGGAGCGCACCCTGGCTCGGTCTGGAGGGTCCTGCTGTCTCCTTTGGTTTTCGGGCCCAGGCGTGCGACCGCCTTGACTCCCCGAAGCCGCTGTCGGCCCCGAGGTGCTGGCGGCACCCGCAGGTCCCTGGGGTGGAGGCCCCATCCGGCAGGGTGTTTGCATCGCTTTCCGCGTCGGAGAGCAGGCATGGTGCTTTCGGGGAAGGGGGAGCTGACAGAGTACCCTCCGGGAAGCGCGTGCCAGAGCCGAGGGTTGGGCACCTTGCTCCGTGCTTCTAGGGGTCACAGCCGCTTCTCTCCTAAAGGGTCAGAGTGGGGCTTGCTGTACCAAGGCGTCCCGCTGAAACAGTCCCATGGCAGGGGCTCGGCCCTTCGCCCGTCCGTTTCAGGCTGGCCTCCCTGCTCAGGGCGGTCCCCGGAGAGGTGGGCCTGCAGGCCGGCGTCGCCCTCCCGACCTCCCCGCGAGCCGGGTGTGCAGCCCGGTGCCCTCTTAACGCCGGCTCCGGTGGGCTCTACTGCGGGCGGGCGCCCGGCTCCACGAAGCGGGGCTGCCGCCAGAAGGCCTCCCGCAGCCTCGGAACGAGTAGGTTTGCTCTGCGGTGGGTCCGGCCGCTCGGTCTCAGCAGAAGCTGCTTCCGATGTCCTCGCGCGTGCTTCGCGGAGGCCGAGGTCGGGGGCCCCCTTCTAGGACGGCCCCCCACCTGAGGCCCGGCTGGCACCCTTCCTGCGGCTTCCGCCCCATCCTGCCGTGGCCCAGCTTGCTCCTTCGCCAAGGAGGCCTGCACGCGGAAGGCAGCTCGGCTTCAAGCTTGCCTCTCGGAGGGAAGGCTGTGGTGCTCGCTCGAGGTGAACAGGCCTCGCGCTGAGAAGGCCTCCTTCTCCGTGCAGCGACGTGTGTGCGGACGTGGACGGGGATTGCATTCCACCCTGCCTTGTCTCTCCCAGGGAGGTCGAGGGGCTTGACCTACGGCGTCCCCTCCCACGGCGAGTCAGCTAACCGCTTCCCCGGGGAGGACGCGAGGCGCCGGCCCGGGAGAAGCCGGCCACACGGCCCGGGCGCTCGGGCCTCACGAAGCGCGCCCTTCTCTCTCCTCCCCCTTCTCTCTTCTGACTCGTCTTTCCCTGGGTGGACGTTCTCCCCCGGAGCGCACCCTGGCTCGGTCTGGTGGGACCTGCTGTCTCCTTCGGATTTCAGGCCCAGGCGTGCGACCGCCTTGACTCCCCGAAGCCGCTGTCGGCCCCGAGGTGCTGGCGGCACCCGCAGGTCCCTAGGGTGGAGGCCCCAGCCGGCAGGGTGTTTGCATCACTTTCCGCATCTGAGAGCAGGCGTGGTGCTTTTGGGGTAGGGGGAGCTGACAAAGCCCCCTCCGGGATGCGTGTTCCAGAGCCGAGGTTTGGGCGGCTTGCTCCGTGCTTCTAGGGGGTCACAGCCGCTTCTCTCCTAACGGGACGGAGTGGGGCTTGCTGGGTCAAGGCGTCCCCCTGAAACAGTCCCATGGCAGGGGCTCGGCCCTTCGCCTGTCCGTTTCAGGCTGGCCTCCCTGCTCAGGGCGTCACCCGGAGAGGTGGGCCTGCAGGCCGGCGTCGCCCTCCCGACCTCCCCGCGAGCCGGGTGTGCAGCCCGGTGCCCTCTGAAAGCCGGTTCCGGTGGGCTCGACTACGGGCTTGCGCCCGGCTCCGTGAAGGAGGACTGCCGCCAGAAGGCCTCCCGCAGCCTCGGAAAGAGGGGGTTTGCTCTGCGGTGGGTCCGGCCGCTCGGTCCCAGCAGAAGCTGCTTCCGATGTCCTCGCGCGTTAGGACGGCCCCCCACCTGAGGCCCGGCTGGCACCCTTCCTGCGGCTTCCGCCCCATCCTGCCGCGGCCCAGCTTGCCCCTTCGCCAAGGAGGCCTGCACGCGGAAGGCAGCTCGGCTTCAAGCTTGCCTCTCGGAGGGAAGGCTGTGGTGCTCGCTCGACGTGAACAGGCCTCGCGCTGAGAAGGCCTCCTTCTCCGTGCAGCGACGTGTGTGCGGACGTGGACGGGGATGGCATTCCACCCTGCCTTGTCTCTCCCAGGGAGGTCGAGGGGCTTGACCTACGGCGTCCCCTCCCTAGGCGAGTCAGCTAACCGCTTCCCCGGGGAGGACGCGAGGCGTCGGTCCGGGAGAAGCCGGCCCCACGGCCCGGGCGCTCGGGCCTCACGAAGCGCGCCCTTCCTCTCTCCTGCCCGCTTCTCTCTTCGCACTCGTCTTTCCCTAGGCGGACGTTCTCCCCCGGAGCGCACCGTGGCTCGGCCTGGACGGACCTGCTGTCTCCTTCGGTTTTCAGGCCCAGGCTTGCGACCGCCTTGACTCCCCGAAGCCGCTGTCGGCCCCGAGGTGCTGGCGGCACCCGCAGGTCCCTGGGGTGGAGGCCCCAGCCTGCAGGGTGTTTGCATCGCTTTCCGCGTCGGAGAGCACGCATGGTGCTTTCGGGGAAGGGGGAGCTGACAGAGTCCCCTCCGGGAAGCGCGTGCCAGAGCCGAGGGTTGGGCACCTTGCCCCGTGCTTCTAAGGGTCACAGCCGCTTCTCTCCTAAAGGGTCAGAGTGGGGCTTGCTGTACCAAGGTGTCCCGCTGAAACAGTCCCATGGCAGGGGCTCGGCCCTTCGCCCGTCCGTTTCCGGCTGGCCTCCCTGCTCAGGGCGGTCCCCGGAGAGGTGGGCCTGCAGGCCGGCGTCGCCCTCCCGGCCTCCCCGCGAGCCGGGTGTGCAGCCCGGTGCCCTCTGAACGCCGGCTCCGGTGGGCTCGACTACGGGCTTGCGCCCGGCTCCGTGAAGCAGGACTGCCGCCAGAAGGCCTCCCGCAGCCTCGGAACGAGTAGGTTTGCTCTGCGGTGGGTCCGGCCGCTCGGTCCCAGCAGAAGCTGCTTCCGATGTCCTCGCGCGTGCAAAGCGGAGGCCGAGGTCGGGGGCCCCCTTCTAGGACGGCCCCCCACCTGAGGCCCGGCTGGCACCCTTCCTGCGGCTTCCGCCCCATCCTGCCGTGGCCCAGCTTGCCCCTTCGCCAAGGAGGCCTGCACGCGGAAGGCAGCTTGGCCTCAGGCTTGCCTCTCGGAGGGAAGGCTGTGGTGCTCGCTCGAGGTGAACAGGCCTCGCGCTGAGAAGGCCTCCTTCTCCGTGCAGCGACGTGTGTGGGGACGTGCACGTGGATGGCATTCCACCCTGCCTTGTCTCTCCCAGGGAGGTCGAGGGGCTTGACCTGCGGCGTCCCCACGCACGGCGAGTCAGCCAACCGCTTCCCCGGGGAGGACGCGAGGCGTCGGTCCGGGAGAACCCGGCCCCACGGCCCGGGCGCTCGGGCCTCACGAAGCGCGCCCTTCCTCTCTCCTGCCCGCTTCTCTCTTCGCACTCGTCTTTCCCTAGGCGGACGTTCTCCCCCGGAGTGCACCGTGGCTCGGCCTGGACGGACCTGCTGTCTCCTTCGGTTTTCAGGCCCAGGCTTGCGACCGCCTGGACTCCCCGAAGCCGCTGTCGGCCCCGAGGTGCTGGCGGCACCCGCAGGTCCCTGGGGTGGAGGCCCCAGCCGGCAGGGTTTTTGCATCACTTTCCGCATCTGAGAGCAGGCGTGGTGCATTCGGGGAAGGGGGAGCTGACAGAGTCCCCTCCGGGAAGCGCGTTTCAGAGCCAGGGTTGGGCATCTTGCTCCGTGCTTCTAGGGGTCACAGCCGCTTCTCTCCTAAAGGGTCAGAGTGGGGCTTGCTGTACCAAGGCGTCCCGCTGAAACAGTCCCATGGCAGGGGCTCGGCCCTTCGCCCGTCCGTTTCAGGCTGGCCTCCCTGCTCAGGGCGCCCCCCGGAGAGGTGGGCCTGCAGGCCGGCGTCGCCCTCCCGACCTCCCCGCGAGCCGGGTGTGCAGCCCGGTGCCCTCTGAACGCCGGCTCCGGTGGGCTCTACTGCGGGCGGGCGCCCGGCTCCACGAAGCGGGGCTGCCGCCAGAAGGCCTCCCGCAGCCTCGGAACGAGTAGGTTTGCTCTGCGGTGGGTCCGGCCGCTCGGTCTCAGCAGAAGCTGCTTCCGATGTCCTCGCGCGTGCTTCGCGGAGGCCGAGGTCGGGGGGCCCCCTTCTAGGATGGCCCCCCACCTGAGGCCCGGCTGGCACCCTTCCTGCGGCTTCCGCCCCATCCTGCCGTGGCCCAGCATGCCCCTTCGCCAAGGAGGCCTGCACGCGGAAGGCAGCTCAGCTTCAAGCTTGCCTCTCGGAGGGAAGGCTGTGGTGCTCGCTCGAGGTGAACAGGCCTCGCGCAGAGAAGGCCTCCTTCTCCGTGCAGCGACGTGTGTGCGGACGTGGACGGGGATGGCATTCCACAATGCCTTCTCTCTCCCAGGGAGGTGAAGGGGCTTGACCTACCGCGTCCCCTCCCACGGCGAGTCAGCTAACCGCTTCCCCGGGGAGGACCGAGGCGCCGCCCCGGGAGAAGTCGGCCCCACGGCCCGGGCGCTCGGGCCTCACGAAGCGCGCCCTTCCTCTCTCCTGCCCGCTTCTCTCTTCGCACTCTTCTTTCCCTGGGCGGACGTACTCCCCCGGAGCACACCGTGGCTCGGCATGGAGGGACCTGCTGTCTCCTTCGGTTTTCAGGCCCAGGCGTGCGACCGCCTTGACTCCCCGAAGCCGCTGTCGGCCCCGAGGTGCTGGCGGCACCCGCAGGTCCCTGGGGTGGAGGCCCCAGCCGGCAGGGTGTTTGCATCACTTTCCGCATCTGAGAGCAGGCGTGGTGCATTCGGGGAAGGGGGAGCTGACAGAGTCCCCTCCGGGAAGCGCGTTTCAGAGCCAGGGTTGGGCACCTTGCTCCGTGCTTCTAGGGGTCACAGCCGCTTCTCTCCTAAAGGGTCAGAGTGGGGCTTGCTGTACCAAGGCGTCCCGCTGAAACAGTCCCATGGCAGGGGCTCGGCCCTTCGCCCGTCCGTTTCAGGCTGGCCTCCCTGCTCAGGGCGGTCCCCGGAGAGGTGGGCCTGCAGGCCGGCGTCGCCCTCCCGACCTCCCCGCGAGCCGGGTGTGCAGCCCGGTGCCCTCTGAACGCCGGCTCCGGTGGGCTCGACCGCGGGCGGCCGCCCGGCTCCTCGAAGCGGGGCTTCCGCCAGAAGGCCTCCCGCACCTCGGAACGAGTGGGTTTGCTCTGCGGTGGGTCCGGCCGCTCAGTCCCTGCAGAAGCTGCTTGCGATGTCCTTGCTCGTGCTTCGCTGAGGCCTAGGTCGGGGGCCCCATCCTAGACGGCCCCAAACCTGAGGCCCGGCTGGCACCCTTCCTGCGGCTTCCGCCCCATCCTGCCGTGGCCCAGCTTGCCCCTTAGCCAAGGAGGCCTGCACGCGGAAGGCAGCTCGGCTTCAAGCTTGCCTCTCGGAGGAAAGGCTGTGGTGCTCGCTCGACGTGAACAGGCCTCGCGCTGAGAAGGCCTCCTTCTCCGTGCAGCGACGTGTGTGCGGACGTGGACGGGGATGGCATTCCACCCTGCCTTGTCTCTCCCAGGGAGTTCGAGGGGCTTGACCTACGGCGTCCCCTCCCTAGGCGAGTCAGCTAACCGCTTCCCCGGGGAGGACGCGAGGCGTCGGTCCGGGAGAAGCCGGCCCCACGGCCCGGGCGCTCGGGCCTCACGAAGCGCGCCCTTCCTCTCTCCTGCCCGCTTCTCTCTTCGCACTCGTCTTTCCCTGGGCGGACGTTCTCCCCCGGAGCGCACCCTGGCTCGGTCTGGTGGGACCTTCTGTCTCCTTCGGTTTTCAGGCCCAGGCGTGCGACCACCTTGACTCCCCGAAGCCGCTGTCGGCCCCGAGGTGCTGGCGGCACCCACAGGTCCCTGGTGTGGAGGCCCCAGCCGGCAGGGTGTTTGCATTGCTTTCCGCGTCGGAGAGCAGGCATGGTGCTTTCGGGGAAGGGGGAGCTGACAGAGTCCCCTCCGGGAAGCGCGTGCCAGAGCCGTGGGTTGGGCGCCTTCCTCCGTGCTTCTAGGG